>NW_004567118.1:37871949-37907055 GCF_000260355.1 Condylura cristata
AGAAAGAAATCTCAAACTTAGAGAAAAGCTGCAAATACAGTGCAAAAATAATTTTTATGAACATTTTGCAAGAAAAGAACCAACATCCTGCAAGTATAGTCTCCTACAAACCCACAATGCAACCATTAAAAACAGGAATTTAACATGATACTTTATTACCGTCTAATCTTCCATTCAAGTTTAATCAGTTGTCATATGATGCCCTGTATAGCAAGAAGATTCAGTTGCCTTGACTTATCATATCTCCTGACACTCTCTAATTCATAAGTCAGAAATTTAATATTCTCTTCTCTGCTCCCATGTTTCAATTTCACATTGGTATTCTGGCATTTCTTCCTCAATCCTGAAGGAGGAAGGTAGGAAATGGGTATAGGCAGTCAGTAAGGAGCAGAGTACCCTAACCCATAAGTCCATTTATAAGCCTGATTAAAAAACACTCCATTGAAGGGCCCTCCCTGGTGGCACAGCGGGTTAAAGCACTAACTAAAGCCACTTCAGCATGAGTTCGATTCCTGCCCTGGAAGTGACCCACAAGGCACAGCAGACCTCTCCTGACCTACATACTGCTCCCCTCAGCAGTGTACTTCATCAGTCAGCCTGTTCTGCTCCCCAGTCTGTCTCTGGTGAATCCTCTCAGCATCCCTAAGCCTTTGACCTATACCCCAGTTCTGTATGCATAAAAAAATAAATCTTTTAAAAAAGAAAGAAAAGAAACACTCCATTAGAACTAGAAGGGCACCCTTCCTCCCTCCTCCCTAGGTCCATTTACCAGTCTGATTGGAGAGTTCAGAACACCAATACTACACAATGCTACAGCAACTGACCAAGGTAGTTTTAGGAAGGTGGGAAAACTCAGTAGCCTGAAAGGACCCTGTGGTAGACCTACATAGCCTACCTAGGAGCTGCCTGTGGGCCCAGCCAATCAGCAAGAGACACAAAACCACAGACACACCCAATAACCAAATCCCCACTGCTTGCTCACTATACCTATATAAGCACCTGCTTCTGGCATCCTCAGTGGCTCCCACATTGGAACCCCTCTCTGTTCTTCCTACCTACCTATTAATAAAACTCTTGATTTTCTGTGACTTTGATCTGAACATTGAATTCTTTCATTGACAAAGACAAGAGCTGGGGGCCTCAGACTCCAACGCTGCTCCTAAAAGTCCCAATTCAACCCCTCACTCCTAACTCAGTCCAAACCTCCCCATAGCCAACTTCACTCTTCGCAATTGCCTCTTCAGTCATTTCTCTCAATTCTGTACCCCAGGCACCTCAGGGGAAGACTCAGTAAATGATAAATGTATATACAGAAGCTTAGAAGCTGGTTTGGAGACAACACTGCTGGTGAGGAAGTGAAGGCAAAAATTTCTCTCCATTGGTATGTTGGGGAGGGACCAGGCCCTTATTTAATACATTTTGTTTTTGTCAGTCTTCCTTGAGCTTATCTTGCCTCCTGGTTTGTTCAGAATGTCTCTAAATATTTTTGTTAAGTTTTTACATAATTCAGTTATACCTCCTGTCTCCCTAGTTTTCCTGTTTGTGCTTTTCTTTTGTATCCTTTAAGATATCTTCAGCTGCAAATTCCAGAAAGCCTACTCAAAGTGCCTCAAACAATAAAGAACATTCATTGCTGAACATAACTGAAAAAAACTTTAGGGTTAATTTGATTAGAAGGTCAGCTTCGAGGGGCTCCCTGGGTTAAATCTTAGCATTATCACACTATGTCTGACACTTGAGTTGGATCCCCAGCCAGGGAGTTAACCCACATATGGCACAGCAGACCACACCCATGTCCTATTCCCCAGTTTGTCTACAAAATAAATATATAAATATTTAAAACAAACAAACAAAGTACAGACTTCCCAACTTTCCTCTCTGTCACTTTACCATTATCATATTTTTAGGCTGTTTAATCATATGCCTGCTGGGAGGAGTGGGAGGACTCGTCCCTTGACCTGTATCAATGGTATAAACATGTTTATCTCCCAGTGGCACCCAGAAGATAGATTTGCTAGTTTTCTTGGCCTCAACTAGGTCAAATGCCCTTAGCACCAATAATTGACTGTAGCCAGGAGGTAGGATTAGTAGATTGGTTTAGGAGAATCTAAAGTGAAATTCACTTTTCCCAAGTATGTGGGCCTAGTCAGGAAGTGTGCAAACCAGAATAACAGAGATGGTTAACAAGAAAAGGAGAAAATGACATCATTCACTTTTTCTCTATGGACTGATTATAGTGTGTTGTTGCAAGAAAGCACTGAAGTGAGTTAGGAGTCTTGAAGAAAACACTGTAATTTTGTAAATATCTCTGAGCTTC
Organism: Condylura cristata; assembly: GCF_000260355.1. Taxonomy (NCBI): domain Eukaryota; kingdom Metazoa; phylum Chordata; class Mammalia; order Eulipotyphla; family Talpidae; genus Condylura; species Condylura cristata. The sequence continues at coordinate 37,874,267 of NW_004567118.1, forward strand.
TCAGCCTATAAATTGATAAAAATACACATTTATTTACAAAATGTTTAAAGAGCACAAGTTATGTGTCTGACTGTATACGAAGTGTTGGGAATGAAAACAGGAGTTGCCTTCAGAGTCCTAGGTCTTTCTAATATGATGCAATGAGTGTAAAAAGTGGAAGCACAGACTTGCCACCTAAGCCAGCTCAAGACAGAGTAGAAGAAGGCAAAGCTTCTCTGAGAAGGTGAACCTTGTGTTGTCTTGAGACTTTTCTTGTTTGCTGTTGGCTCTCCTGCCTTACTCACTCCAAATAACAACAAAGGAATTAAAAACTGGATTAAAAGCAAGTAGAATGGAAGCACAAAAGAACACTAGAAAGTTCCACAGAATTTAGGAAGATGGAAAAATGAGTAGCAATTGCTCAATCAGTTGATGGAAGTTACTTCCTAAACTGCAAAGAGAACCATTCTGAGTTGTTCCTCTGCACCCACTAAGACTCCTGAGAAATGCAGGCTAGGAAGCCACAGATACATCCTTTCAAAATTTCTAGTCACTTTAAAAAACTGTAACCTCTGTCTGAATATTTCTTTTTTTCTTTTTTAAAGATTTATTTATTTATGCATATACGAACTGGGGGGAGGGGGGGTTGAAAGGCTTCACCAGAGAGTGACAGAATGGAGAGCAGAACAGGCAGACTGATGAAGTACATGCTGAGGGAAGTGGTGGACAGGTCAGGAGAACTCTGTGGAGCCATGTGGGTCACCTCCTTGGTCAGGGATCCAACTTGTGCTGAGGTGGTTGAGGCTTGCTTCAGTGTTATGATCTAACCTGTTGTGCCACCAGGCATGGCCTTTGTCATTTTTATTACATGTATCGTCCAACTAGAATATAAACCATTAAGAGGATCTAGACTTGGGGCCTCCCTGGACGGGTTAAAGACAAGCTATGGCCAGCCACTGTAACATGAGTTGGTTCCCCATACGGGAAATTAACCTCTCACCCTCCCCCACACCTCTGGCCTATACTCTAGTTCTTATATATGCCTGCCCCAGTTCTTGCATGCATAAAGAAACAAATCTTTTTTTAAAAAAGAGGTTACAGATTTTTATCTATTTGATTTCAGTTGCTTTGCATTTGACTGGCCTGTGTCAGGCACTGAATAGTATTTATGGGATGGCTGTAAGGCTGGATGGGTGAGTGCATGGCTAGATGAACACACAGTCTGTGTGAGGTTTAGAACTGAATAAAGGAGGTATCAGTTCGCATTAGTTTGATTTTCTAGGCTCATTGTCTTAGTACATGCATTTAGCTAATTGCACCCTTTTTATTCCACCCAACAGCAAGAGACAATACTCCTGCCTCAAAGAGACTGGAGAAGAAATTGAATGATCCCAGAGAAACAACCTCCACCTATTAACATTGGGAGTTCCTCAATGAAAGTAGCAACTCATTTCATATTTTCAGTAGAGCCCACTGATTTCCACCTATGCTGAAAACCTTCAATCAGCTTTAACAATTTTAACAATAAATTGCATAAAGTACACAATTTGGTTAACTTTAACTTAAGTAGAAACCCATGGAATCATCACCATATCTAGGTTAATCAATATTTCTTCCAAAGTTCCTTCTAATCCACTTCTTTAACTCCTGAGCTCAGGCAATAATTTAACAGATTTCTTTTATTTTTTAAAGATTTATTTATTTAAGCATACAGAACTGGGGTACAGGTCAGAGGTGCAGGGGCTGTGAGACAAAGTGGGGAGCAGAATAGGCAGATCCATGAACTACACTGCTGAGGGGAGCAGGAGAGGTCTGCCATGTCCTGTGGGTCACCTCCCGGGGCGGGATCGAACTCATGCTGAAGCGGCTTTAGCTTCCTAGTGCTATGCTTTAACCCGCTGCATCACCACAAAGGACCAATAATTGAATTCATTTCTATCATTACAGAGTAGTTTGCACTCACTCAACTTTTACTTTAATGCAATCATACAATGTGTACTTTATTTTCATCTGGTTTCATTCACTCAGCATAAATTATATTGTTATATTAGTAGTATATTTCTTTGCAATTCATGGTGTGGTTGTATCAAAATGTGTCATTTACTTACCAGTGGATGGGTTCCTTTCTAATTTTTAACTATTACACAAATAGAACTACTTGTACATTTGTATACAATAATTACAACATAACTATATGGGGAAGGTAGGAAGAAAGGAAGGATGGGAAGGCTTTATAAGAAAATTAGTTCTTTAACCCCTATTATAGACATTAATTAACACTGTTTTAAATTGTTCAGCCAAGAAATAACTATACAGTCAAATCATTATGCTATATATTTTAAATTTATACAGTGCTTATGTCAATAACACCTCAATAGAAGTGGGAAAAATAACCATATTAGCATATATAATATTAAAAAATAAAGAATTTTATTGTAATACGTGGCATTTTAAAAGTGACTACTTCTGGGAAATAGAACTGAAGTATGAAAATAGAAATCAACTGTTTCTTGATGTTTTGTAATTCTCTTTGACATTTTTAACCAAAAAGAGATATTATTATTATTATTTTTTAAAGATTTATTTATTTATTCATATGGAACTGGGGTACAGGCCAGAGATGTGGAAGGTGAGAGGATTCACCAGAGACAGAGTGGGGAGCAGAACAGGTAGATTGACGAAGCACACTGCTGAGGGGAGCAGTGGGCGGGTCAGGAGAAGTCTGCCATGCCATGTGGATCTCCTCCGGGGCAAGCGGGATTCAAACTCATGCGATAGTGGCTTTAGCTTCTTAGTGCTGTGCTTTAACCCACTGCGCCACCAGGGAGGGCCAGAGATATTATTTTGATAAATAACAGTAATTGTTAAAAGTCAAAGTTTGCCAGAGGGGGAAGCTAATCTGAAATGAATGTGTGCATTATAAATATTGAATTGCTATAAATGTGAGAAATCATTTAACTTAAAAGTGGTAAATGCTATGAGCTCCTAAATAACAGTCATGTAAAACACAAACTGAAATAAACCAGCACAAATATTTAACATTTTAATTATATTTTAATGCTTGGAAATAAAGAAGAATAAAAAAAATACTAGAGACATCTCTGCTATCCAGCAATCCCCTTTTAGGTGTGAATTTTTTTTTAAGATTTTATTTATTTATCTATACAAAATCTGGTGTGTTTTCTAGAAAAACATTACATATGTCCAATTTTTTCTAGAAAAAACATTACATGTGTTAATTTTTTTTAGAAAAAAATTACATGTGTTCAAGAAGACATGCGCAGGAATGGTCACTGATTCATTTTTTGAATTACAGAAGACTGGAGACAACCTAAATATTCCTTGGAATAAATAAATAAAATGTGATGCCTATATATGGAGGATTAAAATTTGATCCCAATATTAAAAGTAAAAACACTTAAAAACATTCAATGAAGAAAAAAAATGTGATGAATAAATGAATAGAATGTTCAGGGATGAAAGGGAATGAATTAGATCTACAATGAATTAAATCTATTCTATATCAAGAATAATTCTGAAAACAATGGGTAAAAAAAGCTAACTACTGGGCTCTCCCTGGTGGCGCAGCGGGTTAAAGCACTGCACTAAGAAGCAAGCACTGCACTGAGAAGCTTAAGCCACTTCCCCATGAGTTCGATACCCGCCTGCCCAGGAGGAGCTCCACATGGCGAGGCAGATCTCTCCTGGCGCGCCCGCTGCTCCCCTCAGCAGTGTACTTCTGTGATCTGCCTGTTCTGCTCCCCACTCTGTCTCTGGTGAATCCTCTCACTCTCCGCATCTCTGGCCTGTACCCCAGTTCTGTATGAATAAGTAAATCTTAAAAAAAAAAAAAAAAGCTAACTACTGAGTGATATCACAGTGTTACTTTTTATGTAAGTAGAAGCAAAAGGGAAGATTTTTCTCTGGCTGCACCTATGTATGTAAAAGTGTTTAAGAGGGGCCCTCCCTGGTGGTGTAATAACCCAACTTAACCCAACGCAGCACTGTGAAGCTCTCTATGAAGCACTATGAAGCCACTACAGCCCCAGTTGGATCCCCATCCAGGGAGCTGACCCACATGGCATGGCAGACCTCTCCTGTGTGGCCCGCTGCTCCCCTCAGCAGTGTACTTCATTGATCTGCCTGTTCTGCTCCCCGCTCTGTCTCTGGTGAATCCTCTCACTTCCCTTCCCCCACAACCCTGTTCTGTACCCCTGTAAATAAATAAATAAATCTTTTTAAAAAAACGTGTTTAAGAAACTGTAGTTGCTATCCACCGAGTGGCAAACAGTGCCTACTGCTTGGACAAAGTGGAAGAAGACCAAGTGGGGAGAGATGGGCGAAGAAGACCAACAGGCAGAGGAGTGGAAGTAAAAAGACACTCAGTTTATTCTGCAATTTTCTCATTTATTTTTCTGTCCTCCTCCCTTTCCCTGTCCGCTTCTCACTTCTAGAAAATGTCTTACATTACAGAGTGAAAAAGTTCTGAAAAGAGAAAAAGCGGTCCAAACAACAAAACAGTAATAAACTTTGAAGACTAAGGGTATTGCAGTCTCTCTTCCTGTAAAACCTTATCCACACCTAACAATTTTCAAGAAAATTACTAGTCATTTCTTTAGAGAAATTTGTACCCCTTATATTGTCAACACTAAGTACCACAAAGATGGATATAGTCAACAGCTACAACCAGCTTGTATAGCCCGCCTGAACGGGCAGATTCTCGTTATTATTTACTGTCTCCTTTTACCTGCTGTGCTGAGGTTCTCACATACAGTATGGTCAAAACTATGTGCTCAAACAAAATAAACACACTCCGTATTGTCGTAGTTACAATTTTAATGTAAAAAAGTCAAGGCTAAAAAAAAGCCGGCTTACAGGAAGTATGAAATTATGACTTCTACAATGAACTGCTAGTTCCCCGCGATGACTTGAACAATAGCCAAGCAGCTGAGGTGATAACCTTGGGCGTTCAGCCAGCCGCTCTCCTAGCACAACTCCAGGAGAAGAAAAACCTCCTTAGTTCAACTGAAAGTATAAAAATCGAACTCTCAGACCCTCAAAAGAGATACCTCGCTTGCCAAAATGTTAACATTTTATTTTGAGAGGGAGCAATAAAATAGCTACTTACTTACAGTGTTTTTCAAATGTCCACTTTGGAAAAAAGGTCAAGTTGGGCCGCTAAAAGTCTAGGATTGCAATTCTACCCCCAACTTTTACAGTAGTGAAGTTACGACTCATCGGTGAAACTGGCGCGGGAAGTTCGAACCTCCTAAACCCTTGCTCATTTTGAATTTTACGGTTCGGAGACTCAGGCGCCGGCAGGTTCGCTGAAGTATTTTGAGCCTCTCGGCTTACCGTCCGCGCAGCCCCGAGAAGTTACCTTAGGCCCCGCCCCCTGCGCGCGGGACGGCGCGAAAACCCAATTGACAAGAACTTCCTCCGAAGCCCGCGGGTCGGATTTGCGTTCGGCTTGCTCTCTGTGCGGGAACCCCAGTCCGGAGCGCACTGCCTGGAGCGCCCACCTCGGCGACACCCCGCGCTCACCGGCCCACCCCAGCGTCTTCACTGCCCGCGCTTTCTCGCCGCCTCTTCCCGCTTTCGACTGGGTTGGGCTGGGCCCAGCCTTCGCGACCGCTTGGGGCGGGTGGGCGCCGGGGACTCAAACACAGACCTGCGGCCCAGCGCCTAGCTCCTGTAGGAGCCGGCCCCTCCATGGCCTCCAGGCAGGCCGGGCCGGACCCCGCCAGGTCCTAGGAGCTGGGATTCTGGGAAGCCGGGAGCATGGTGGGGGTCTTGTCCATGGCGGCGGCAGCTGCTCCCCCACCCGTGGAGGACTACCAGGTTGAGGTGAGGTGAAGTATCTCTATCTGTTGGGAGGTGGGGATGGGTGAAATGTGACCCCGACTTTGCATCCTTGAGGGGGGGAAAGGGACGTGTTGACAATGTGTACAACGATTGCTGGCATATGTCTCTTTAAAGTACTGTGATAGGTCCTGGCAGATGCAGGGATTGTGAGACGGTTGAGGGATCAGGTAAGTCTGGCCTTAAGATACTGTGACCAGTTTCTGGATTCCGAAAAGTTGGTAGAACACAATGTTTTGGATTTCTAAAATGTCATGGAAGATCCCAGGGTCACGTCTTGGTTCGTGATAAGGAACCACGGAACTTTAACGTTGAACAGGGTCTTTTAAGGTCATCCATCAACCTGTTGTGGGAACACCACTTTGTCACTATAGGAATCAAACGAGGTACTTCATTTAATATTTTTTATTATAATAGTTTACTTTTACATCATTTTGTGCCCTTTTTCATCTCAGTTGTAATCCCCTTGGGCTTCCCATCACCAATTCACCCGTTTGCCATCACCATAGTCTTGTGCACCTCCGCTCCCCATTTTTGAACCCATTCCCCACTCCACCCCCGTAAAATGTCTCTGGTATATAGTTGTTTGTTATTATTATTTTTCCCGTTGGTCTTTTATGCCCCTGCTATGAATGAAACCATCCGGTATTTTTCCTTTTCTTTCTGGCTAATTTCACTAAGCATGCTCCCTTCCAGCGCTATCCATGTTGCTGCAAAAGGCATGTGTTTATATTTTTTGATTGCTAAGTGATATTCCATTATGTATATGTGCCACATCTTTTTAATCCAGTCATCTACTTTTGGGCATTTGGCAAACCAGGTACTTTTAAAAGAAGATTAGTTTCTCACTACTCAAGAGCTTACTGTACTGTAGTTAGGAATCCCAGCATGTCATGCTGTTATTCTTATGTGTTCATCAAATTTCACTGAAATGCACGAAGCAGTCATAAAGAAATTCTGATACCATGAAGCAGTGGAGTAGCATCTTAGACAGTTGCTGCCATAAATTTTCACCTTTGATCTCAAACTAGAGTTCTGATTGACATCCACATCGTGGTATCTTTGAAGTAAGGCAAGATATTTGTTTATTTATTTAACTGATCCTCTTTTTTTCTCAGAATGGAGTAACGTTTATCTGTTAGCTAGTAATTGTTACTGTGAATATTGATAACTTTTTGTTAAGTCAGACAGTTGCTAGACTTGTCTTAGTGTGAAGGACTTTTGTACCTGAGCTAACACAGTTCTTGATTTTTATGTGGTCATTTTTTTTTCCTTTTTAAATTTAAATTTCGCTGGCCCAACCACTCCATCACCATCAGCACTCAGTTTTGTGATCAGTTTTAACAATATTTCCATCACAGCTTCTGTTTTTGGTGTGCTGTTTAGATAGCTTATTTCATTAGAATGATGATGCTTACTGTCTAGTTTGGTTAAGGGTAAGATCCTTGTACACCTTGTAACATCAGCCTTTAAAGAGATTTTATTATCTGCAATCCACAGATAAGAGGTTAAAGAGTAAGTAAGTTAAATGTGTTATACAAAGTAAATTACAAAGTTAAAATTTGCTTAATGTTCCTTGTTAGTAGGTGTCTAGGCTAGTACTTGAACTTAGATCTGTACACTGCTGAGGGAGCAGCAGGTGAGACAGGAGAGGTCTGCCATATCATGTGGGTCACCTCCGTGACCAGGGATCAAACTTGCACTGAAGATGCTGTGGCTTGCTTGCAGTTCTGTGTCCTAACCTTTTGCAGCACCAGGGAGGGCCCACTATAGTGGCCTCGAAGCTTTTATTGAAGTATAATATACAGAGAATAAAGCATACAAATTTTAAATGTATAACTCAATGTGACATTGAAATTTGAAGTTTAACTTAAAATTTTTTTAACACAGTAGTCTCCCCTTATCTGTGGAGGATTTGTTCTAAAAACCCTAGTGAATATATGAAAGAAAGTATAGCACTAAACCCTATATATTACTATGCGTTTTCCTTTACATACATACATATGATTAAGTTTAATTTATAAATTAGGCACAGTGATAGATAAACAATAAATAATAAAATAGAACAATTATAACTGTACCTTAAGAAAAGTTATATGAGTATGGCTTCTCAAAATATATAAATGAATAATATTTTTGGACCACAGTAGACCGTGTACAACCAAAACCACTGAAAGTTAAGCCTTGGGAAAGTGAGGAAGGGGTGACTACTGCATTTAATATTGGTCACTTAAAGGACCCTTCTTTTTTTTCCAATCAATTTACATACAGTATTTTTTTTAATTTTTATTCCCCTTTTTTTTATTTTACAACAGTTTATTTTTACATCATTTTGTACATTTTTTTTTCCATCTCAATTGTAATCCCCGTGGGTTTCCCATCACCAAGTCACCCGTGTACCATCACCATAATCCCGAGCACGTCCCTCCCCACCTCAAGCCCCCCGCCGTTTTTGATCCCATTCCCCACGCCACCCCCGCAAAATGTCTCTGGTATATGGTTGTTCATTATTTTTGTTATTTTCTCGCCTGGTCCATTATACTCCTGCTATGAGTGAAACCATCCGGTATTTTTCTTTCTCTTTCTGGCTTATCTCACTGAGCATGATCTTTTCCAGCTCCATCCAAGTTGCTGCAAAAGACATGTGTTTCTCTTTTTTGGTTGCTGAGTAATATTCCATTGCATATATGTGCCACATCTTTTTAATCCAGTCATCTACTTTTGGGCTTCCATGTTTTTCCAATTGTAAATAAAGCAGCAAGGTATCTTTTTCAATCAGTGCTTTTGTGTCTTTTGGGTAGATACCTAGGAGTGGGATTGCTGGATCGTAGGGAAGCTCCATGTTTAGCAGTTTGAAGAACCTCCAAACAGTTTTCCATAGTGGTTGTACTAGTTGTCATTCCCACCAGCAGTGCAGGAGAGTTCCTTTTTCTCCACATCCTCAACAACATTTGTTGTTGCTAGTTGTTTGAAGATGTGCAGTTCTCACTGGGGTGAGGTGGTATCTCATTGTGGTTTTAATTTGCATCTCCCTTATTACGAGTGACGTTGAACATTTTTTCATATGTTTGTGGGCCATCTGTATTTCCTCTTTGGAGAATTGTCTTTTTAGCTCTTCTGCCCACTTTTTGATGGGGTTGTTTACTTTATTTTTGTTGAGTTTCCTTAGCTCTCTGTATATTTTTGTGATCAGTCCTTTATCACTACTTTTGTGTGAGAAAATGTTTTCCCAATTAGTGGGCTATCTGTTTTTTGTAATGTCTCTTTTGCCGTACAGAAGCTCTTTAACTTGATATAGTCCCATCTATTTATCTTTGCCTTCACTATTGTGGTGTTCGGTGCTCTGTCTTTAAGGATGTCACTGAAGTGTATGTTGTGTAGTGTTTGACCCATCTTTGCTTCTAGGTATTTTATGGTTTCCGTTCTTATGTCTAGGTCTTTAATCCACTTCAAGTTGATTTTTGTGACTGGAGTGAGGCGTGATCTAGTTTCATTTTTTTGCATGTAGCTTCCCAGTTTTCCCAGCACCACTTGCTAAACAGATTTTCTTTGTTCCATTGTACCTTCTTTGCTCCTTTGTCAAAAATTAGGTGTCCATAAACTTGTGGGTTTATATCTGGGTTTTCTATTCGAATCCACTGGTCTACATACAGTATTTTTATTTAATAGTGATGTTTCATTTTGCTTGAAGTGCCTTTTTTTTTTAAATTGACAGGTATGCAAAAAGAGGAGGAAAGATGATGACAGATCTTCCTGTAAAACAATTACAAAATATTTATCACCTGTAGCGAAGACTGGGGACAGGGTTTTTTCGCCACCAAAATCCAGTAATATTCTGAGTTATTTTAGAAAGACTTCTCCCACAGATGAGAAGACTCGGTCAGCAAGAGAGTGCAAGACAAAATCATCTGCACCATTGCCTGCTGACAGTGGCAAAGACTGTAAAACATCTTTGGAACTGTTTTCAAGTGTGGATCTTAAGAAGACAAGAAAGAGAGTTAATTTATCTCATCGACTAAATAATATTAAGACTGAAAGTGATTCTATAATTGAAATTAGTAGTGATGATAGCAAAGAAGATTCTAGTTTAAATAGTGATTTTATGGAAAGTAGTACTTCTCTTTTACTTAACAAAAAACATGTAGAGTTACTTGCAGAAAGTGTTCAAGATATCAAAAACCAATCAAGCTCTGTAACCTCCAAAAAATGTTCTAAGAAAGGAAATACTAGACAAGGAGCCACAAAAAGTGATTGCAAAAATTTGAGAAAAAGAAAGCACAGAGATGTAATAGATCTATCTGAAAGTTTGCCTGTGGCAGAGGAACTTAATTTTAAAAAAGATGGCCAAGATAAACAGATGCCTTCCCTAACTCATGAAAGGGAGAGTACTGCAAATGATGAAAACTCTAAAGATAATATAACAAAGGCTTCCCAGTTAAAAGATGGCACAGTAACTGTCTCATACGAGGACTTTTTAAAAAGTCACAAGGAAAATAAAATGGAACAGAAAGCAGATTCTACAATGTCACTTTGTATTCCTTCTGAAACTGTTGAAGATACAGTCAAAAGTGGTTATATAAATGATACAGAGACCTGTGAACTTTCCCAACAGGTACGCTTTAAGACAGTTACTGTTCTTGCACAGGTTCACCCTATCCCCCCAAAAAAGGTAGGGCGAATACCCTCAATTTTCTTGAAACAAAAGCAGTTGGAAATGGAAAATAGTCTGTCTGATCCTGAGAATGAACAGACAGTTCAGAAGAGAAAATCTAACGTCGTTATACAGGAGGAAGAATTAGAATTGGCAGTGTTGGAAGCTGGAACTTCTGAAGCTGTAAAACCAAAATGTACTCTAGAAGAAAGGCAACAGTTTATGAAAGCATTTAGACAGCCAGTGTCAGATCCAGTTAAAATTGGAGCAAAAAAATCTTCTGATAAGCAGAAAGAGCTCATTGAGAAATCCTTAAATGAGGAAGAAAGAGAAGATCCTAAAAACATTATAGAAAATTCTAATATCACAATGATTTCAAATGATGGCAATTCACAGTCACACAGTGATAAAGGAATATTTCCTAAGAAGAGAAGTAAAAAGATGAAGGAAAAGGACAAGAAACTATTAGATACTGCTGTTACTTCAAGTAAAAATAGAGGGGGAAAGACTCAAAAGAAAGAAGCAATTCTTTCCCTTAAAGGTAAACAAAATCAAAATAAGCTTAGGATGACTTTAAGGCAAAAGAAAACAGAAGTTTTAAAAAACACAATATTTAACAGTGAAAGTGTTATTTGTGAAGATAAAGCAAATGATGGTTCTCTGAAGATTTCCTCTCTGTGTAAGAATAAATCTTCAAGAAAAACCAGCATGCCACTTAAAGATAAAGCTATACAGACTAAAGCTAATGCTGAAGACAATGTGGTAAATGTTTCCACACCCAAATCAACCAGAAGATCTGTAAGAAGTAGCAGCACACCTAGCACAGTAATCATAAGAGGTGCTGATTCAGAAGACACACAAGATGGTTGTCCAGTGAAGGCAGAAAAACATAGCTTATATACAGCGGAACTAATAACAATATCTTCTGATTCAGAGAGCCCTATTAGGTAAAGTTTTGCTTTTGTTCTAAAGTTCTATTCTGTTCATATTACTTGGGAAGGGAAATACTTCAAGCATTGGAAAGTATTTTTCTACAACTGTCAATTTATAAGAAAAAACAGGGTTTCAAAAATGCGTGTTTTCCACCTTTCATTTAAAGTCAGGCATAACTTCAGAAGAGTTTTGGATGTATTTTAGATGAGTATTAAACTAATTCATCACAGTTGCTAATCAGGAAAACTAGCCTTCAAATATGAATTCTGTATTTATCAAATATTAGATTGAAGAATAAATTTTAGAACTTTATATTTTGGGTAAACTGAGCCATATATACTATGTGGTATTTATATTTATGTGTGCTGGTTTTTGCTAATATAAGTGTAATGTTGTGGGCTAATTATCTGTAAAACTTAGATTTCTAAAAGAAAACAATTGATACTTCCTAAAAGCTTAACATTGAGTTTGTCTTACTTCTGGATCAGTTGTGTGATACTAATGGGAGGTGTTTTATTTATTTTTCTACTTTAGTAATGTCCAGAAGTTGGAGTCGTAGTTGGTTCTTTGTTGTATTTAGTTTAAATTTTTATGGTTCAAATCATGAAAATTTTCTGAATATCTTCTTTTTCCCCCAGAATGAAGTTCACCAGGATTAGTACTCCCAAAAAGTCCAAGAAAAATATTAAGAAAAGATCTGAGAAATCTGAATCTGCTGATGGGGATTTCACTTTTCAGACTAGGAAGGTAATTGCTATAATAGATAGTCTAGTAAATAGTTTTCTGTTTTCTAAAACAACACCTACTGTTGCAAGTAATATCCAAAGGGAGATTTTGTTTTTTCATAAATTGGTTGTATTATCAGTGTAACCCTATATTATTTTTCACTATTATTCCTTTAGTTTATTAAGATGTCAAGGCATAGTTTATTGTGAGATGAAAGCAATTAATAAAGAATTATAAAGTAAATTACCAGAACAATTTACCTAGAAAAGCCTACTTAGTTACTTTCTAGGATTTTTATATGGCAACTTAGAGATTATAATTTTTTCGTTACAGATTTTTTTTTAAAGACTTATTTTATTTATGCATACAGAACTGGGGTACAGGCCAGAGGTGCAGGGGTGGTGAGAGGCGTCACCAGAGGGGGGAGCGAGCAGGCAGATTGACGAAGTACACTGCTGAGTGGAGCAGTGGGCAGGCCAGGAGAGGTCTGCCATGCCATGTGGACCACCTCCTGGAACAGGGATCGAACTCATACTGAAGTGGATTTAGCTTCTTAGTGCTGTGTTTTAATCTGCTGCACTACCAGAGAGGGACTTGTTACAGAATTTTTTAATAAAAAATGTATTTATTTATGCATACAAGAACTGGGGTACAGGCTAGAGGTGTGGGGGTGAGAGGATTTACCAAAGCCAGTGTTGGGAGCAGAACTGGCAGATTGACTGAAATACACTGAGGGGAGTAATATGGTGAGATAGGAGAGGTCTACGGTGCCATGTGGGTCACCTCCCTGGCCGGGGATCAACTTTGTGATATAGCAGCCGTGGCTAGCTTCATAGTGCTGTGCTTTAACCTAACATACCACCAGGGAGAGCCCTGCAATTCCCTCTTTTTGACAACCAAAAATGTCACCCAGTATTGCCAAATATCACATAGAAGGGAAAAAATATCATCCTTAGTTGGAAACTGTTATTCTGAAGGAAGTGGTAGTACAATTGCTTTTGTAAAAATAAGTTACTTGTGGGTCCTTCCTGGTGGCACAAGGGATTGGAGCGCAGCACTGCAAAGCTGGCCACAGCCACTTCAGTGCGAGTTTAATCCTGGCCCAGGAGGTGATCCACATGGCACAGCAGACCTCTCTTGTCTTGCTGACTGTTCCCCTCAGCAGTGTACTTTGTCAATCTGCCTGTTCTGCTCCCACTCTGTCTCTTATGAACCCTCTGACTACCCCTGCACCTCTGGCCTATACCCCAATTCTTATGCATAAATAAATAAATCTTAAAAAAATAAAGCTATTTGTTCTTATAGAGAATTGATTCTCGCCAATGTAAGTAGGTATAGGTATGTGAGGTTCTTTTCTTTAAAGGTTTATTTTTATTTATGCATATAAGAACTGGAGTATAAACCGGGGTAGGGGGTTCTCCCTGGTGGTGCAACAGGTTGGGACGCTACTGCAGGCTGGCCACAGCCGCTTCAGTGCACGTTCAATCCCAGGCCCTGGAGGTGATCTACATAGCATGACAGACCTTTCCTGACCTGCCCGCTGCTCCCCTCAGCAGTGTACTTTGTCGATCTGCCTGTTCTGCTCCCCACTCTGTCTCTGGTGAATCCTCTCACCGCCCCTGCACCCTCTGGCCTATATCCTAGTTCTGTATGCTTAGATAAATAAATCTAAACTGGAGTAGGATGATTGTGAGAGGGTTTACCAGAGACAGAGTGGGGAACAGAACAGGAAGATCTACTGAAATATACTGCTGAGGGTAGCAGTGGAAGAGACTGGAAAGGTCTGCTACACCATGTGGGTCAGCTCCCTGATAAAACTTGTGCTGTTGTTGCTGGTGGTAGCTTGGTATCACTGAGACTTTAACCCCTGCACCACAAGGAGGTCCCATTATGGTGAATTTTGAAAAAGTCATCAAGATGATTCTGATACAGTCCTTGGTGAAAACAGCTACTGACAGTTAAGGTTGTCTTGTTTTTATTTAATTGCTATCTTTTGATAGTTTGAAAGTCTCTGAGATGAAGGTTATCCCATATATTTTATTTATTTGTTACTATTTTTTGTTGTTGTTAAAGATTTATTTATACATACAGAACTGGGGTACAGGCCAGAGGTGCACAGCAGGTAAAAGGACTCATCAGAGTCAGAGTGGGAAGCAAACAGGCAGGTTGATGAAGCATACTGTAGAGGGGAGCGGCGGGTGAGATAGGAGCGATCTGCTCTGCACCATGTGGATCACCTCCAGGGCAGAAATCAAATTCCCAGCTTCGCAGTGCTGCGCTCCTATCCCTAGCACCACCAGAGAGGGCCCTATTTTAGTTATTTATTTAAAATATTTATTTATGCATACAGAAATGGGGTACAGGCCAGAGGTACAGGGGCAGTGAGAGGAATCACCAGATACAGAGTGGGGAGCAGAACAGGCATACTGGCAAAGTACACGGCTGAGGGGAGCAACGGGTGAGACAGCAGAGGTCTGCTGTGCCATGTGGATCACCTCTGGGGCAGGGATCGAACCTTCACTGAAGCAGCCATGGCTTATCTTCGCAGTGCAGTGCTCCAGCCCACCAGAGAGGGCCTATACCATATATCTTATTCTACTTAGTTTAACTTTAGAGAATAACCAACTTTTCCCCCCCAGCTGTACCTTGCCTGGTATGGGCCATGTACTGTGTAGCATTATCACTCAGTAATCAATTTTACAGCAAGATAAAACAAATGTAACCAAATTGGAGGCCTTACCTAAATTTTTTTCCATCAGTTATTTTATTACATACCATTGATCTGTCAATGAACCTCTTACTACAAAAGCCATTGTGTTTTGATAACTTATCCAGGCTTGCTTATTAGTTCTAGGTCTGTTATAGATTGTCCCTGTTTTTATGAGAATGAGGGTAAAACCGCATATATATATTTTTTTAAAGATTTATTTATTTGTTCATACAGAACTGGGGTACAGGCCAGAGGTTCAGGGGCGGCGAGAGGCTTCACCAGAGACAGAGTGGGAAGCAGAACAGGCAGATCGACAAAGTACACTGCTTAGGGGAGCAGCGGGCGGGTCAGGAGAGATCTGCCGCGCCATGTGGTCACCTCCAGGACAGGCAGGAATTGAACTCATGCGGGAGTGGCTTTAGCTTCTCAGTGCTGTGCTTTAACCCTCTGCGCCACCAGGGAGGGCCAAAACCGCATATTTTTAACAGCTCTTGGAACAGAGAAGTGTACTGGAATTACTTTCAGAATAGCTTTAATTTCTTTTTTTCATGCAATGAATAGTTACTAAATACATGACTTCATGCTAGGCTTTGGAGATAGAGCTCAAACAAGATGCGTATAAACTCAACTCAGATTAGGTAGTTTAGGTAAATAAATAAGCAATTGAAAATATGTTATAAGAGTTGTAATAAAGTAAGTAGTGAGTGTCTGGGAGTACATGCTGTACTCAGCTTCTCAGAAGTGATAAAATAGGGACCTAAAATGTTCGAGATTGTTTTCTAAGCATACGACACAGTGTGTGTAAAGATCTTGAAATAAAGAGATAAGAAATAAGGGAGCCTCCCTGGTGGGAGATGGGGTTAATTCTCAGCTCTAGCATGAGCTTGATCCTCAGACAGGGAGGTGATCCACATGGCTCAGCAGACCTCTCCTGTCTTGCCCACTGCTCCTCTCAACAGTGTATTTCAGTCAAACTGCCTGTTCTACTCCCCATTTTATCTCTAGTGAATCTTCCCAACATCCCCCTCCTGCACCTTTGGCCTGTACCCCAGTTTTTGTACATATAAATAAGTAAATACAATAAATCCTTAAAAAAGGAAAGATAAGGAGTTAAATGTAGTTTATTAAAGAATTTAGATTTTAATATAAACCATTTTAAATAGGAGGAATAATAACCAGATTCGAGTTTTGGAACTATTATTGTGAAAGCACTGAGAAAAATAGATTAAAGTGGGCAGATTTGGAGATGTGATTGTGTTCTTAATGAAGGTGGTGAAAAGTGGAGAGGTGATTTTGGACATAAAACTGAGAAGACTTGATGAAGATCTGAATGTGGGAGAAAGGCAGAAGTCAAGCTTGATACCCAGGTTTCGGACTTGGACTTTGAGCAGATGGTGCTGCTTATCAAGAATTCTAGGTGTGGGAATAAAGATGAGGAATTTGGTTTTGGAAGAAATGGATTCGAGGTAACTCTGGGGCATCTAAAAGAATATCTATTTCTAGTAGTTGGGGCCATGGTCCTAAATCTTTGCAGAGATTTGAGTAAGAGAGAAAGCTGAAGGAATCATGAGCATATTTATGACAACTAAAGCTATGAGAATGAGTGAGATGGTGCATGAACAGTGGTTTTTTGTTTGTTTTTTTAAAAGATTTATTTATTTACTTATACAAAAACTGGGATACAGGCCAGAGGTGTATGGGAGGTGAGAGGATTTACTAGAGACAAGAGTGAGGAGCAGAGCAGGCAGATTGTCTGAAATACACTGCTGAGGGGAGCAGCGGGTGAGAGAGGAGAGGTCTGCCCGACCATGTTGGTCACCTCCCTGGCTGGGATGGAACTCATGCTGTAGTGGCTGCAAATAGCTTCAGAGTGCTTCACTTTATCCTGTCACACCACCAGGAAGGGACAGAAAAAATATATTTAGTGAAAATGAAGGTATTCAAAGACAATCTTGGGGGAAACTTCACAGTCTAAGGAATGAGCAGAAAAGGACACAGGAAGGTGCCTGAACTGGTAAAACAACTTGGAGAATTTCATGGCGAGAGCAATCAGTGTTGCCTGACGCTACAGTTATGAAGTTTGAGTTGATGTGTGCTTTGATTTTTAGCTCTCTTGGTAATAGCATTCAGTTGAGTAGTGATTGCATAGGTAAGATTGTTTGCCTATGTTTAGACAAGAGGGGAAACCCAGACAAGATGGATTTTTTTCAGATAGTTATGGCAAAAGAAAGTGAGAATATATTTTTTTCAAATATTGTATTTTTTTATATTTGTTTATAAACAAATTGAGAAGATTACCAGAGACAGAGTGGGAGTAGAACTGGAAGACTGCTGAGGAGAGTAGAGGGTGAGACAGGAAAGGTCTGCTATGCCATATGTGTCAGCTCCCTGAAGCATGCTACAGTGGCTGAGAATAGCTTCATAGGGCTGAAACTTAATGATTTGCACCACCAGGGAGGCCCGAGAATATATTTTTTAAAAGATTTATTTATTTATAGATTATAAAACGGGGGTACAGGCCAGAGGCACAGGGGTGGTAAGAGGATTCACCAGAGACAGGGTGGGGAGCAGAACAGGCAGATTAATGAAGCACCTGTGGCTCCCTTAGCAGTGCTGAGCTTTAGCCTGCTGCACCACCAAGGAGGACCCCGTAAATATTTTTAAGATGGTTAAGTGATGTGTAGTGTAGTCTAGGCTGGAGTCAACTAAGTACACTGTTGAGGGGAATGGGTGGGTCAGGAGAGGTCTGCTGCGCCATGTGGGTCATCTCTGGGCCTGGGGATTGAACTTGCACTGAAGTGTCTGCGACTAGCTTGCAGTGCTGCATCCTAACCCATTGTGCCACCAGGGAGGGCCCAGGACATATCATTTGTAAAGCTTGCTGTGTATGTGTTTTTAAACTAAACATAAAACCTCAAAATATGTAAAACACTTGTTCTAGGATACTTAAATCTACAAGATGACTTAGTAGATCAGTGAGAAAACCAGACCTCGATCAAACTTTACTCTTACATAGTGTTCTTTTCCATATCTTATGCCTTTCAACTTCTCTCTAAAGGACTCAGACAGATTGATCTATATATTTGTTGCTGTTGTTAAATAGGTTTTATTTTTAGAGCAGTTTGAGGTTCACAGCAAAATGAGAGATTTCCCACATACCTTGCCACACATGCTTCCCCCATATCCAATGCCAGATTATTTTTGTTATTTCCAAATGGATGAAGTTACATGGCTGCATAATTATCACCCAGAGTTCCTAGTTTAGGGTTTACTCTTGTGTTACATATTCCTGGGCTTGGGCACGTTTAAATGACATGTATCTACCACTATAGTATCTTACAGAGTAGTCTCACTGTCTTAAAAATCCCCCTGTACTCTGTATACTCATCCTTATCCTCATCCTTATCCTCGTCCATTAGCCTCTGGCACCTGCTCATCTTTTTTTTTTTTTTTGTATCTGCAGTTTATTTTCTTCAGTATTTGGTGTAGCAAAGTGTAAATATTTTATCAAACATTTTAATGTTAATAAAATAGCAGTTTGATTCAGAAGCAGCTTTTTTTTTGAAATTTCACAAAATAAATGAAACTATCAAACATCATTTACCCTTTGTTTTGATCTTTTTATAATCCCCATAGTGCTGCTTTTTCTAGTTTTTCTCTGTTATTAAACATAAATGTTGACCTGTGATCTAAGTATTTCAAATTTTTGTTTAGGCAAGCACTGCTTCAAAAAATGTATCAAAAGCAAAACAGTTGATTGAGAAAGCAAAAGCTATACATATTAGTAGGTCAAAAGCTACTGAAGAAACCGCAACACCTTTAAGGCGTTCATCGAGACATCAGCTGCTTCCTGAAAAGAAGAAATTGTCGGAAACAGAAGTAAGTATTTCAGATATTAACCTGACTTATTCTGCTGTATGGAATAAGAGAAGGAAACCATTATAAAGTCATTTGGTAGAATTATAATTGTGGTGGCAGAAACAATACTATTTTTACTTCCTCTCTAAAAGCTTTTGATCCTCTTGCCTCCAGAATAGAGTCTGGATGAAGTCAGGATCTTTCATGGGCTGAATTATCTCTTCTCCTTCTTCAAAATAACACCTTCCTCATAAATGTAGTTTTTGCTAGTCACAAAAAAAGTCATTTCTGCTTAAGTGGTGCAATTTTTACGTTTTTCAGTTTGCAGTCTCAGCTTGAACTGTGTATTCCAAGTACTCTTTCTTGTCTGGCAAATTCCTATGAACTCTTAGATCCTGGTAAAGGTCATTACTTCCTCTGCCCCACCCCAAGCAGCCTTATAGAAACACAATTCATATACAAAATTCATACCTTTTGAAGTTTATAATTCAGTTACTTTTAGTAATTCACAGAGTATTAGAATATTTCATTAATGCAGGAAAAATTCTGAATTTACCTTAGATATCTCTTCCTTATCTCTTTTCCCCTAGTCTAGTAATTTACTTTGTGACTTTTGATTTGCTTATTCTGTATGGGTTCCTATGAGCTGGCTACTGGCTGGCTATTTGCTGTGACTTGTTTGCTTTCTCCAAATCACTGCAGAGAATTCCTTGACTCCCTACAGAGTATAGCTGGTATCACCAGGCCTGCCTGGGGACGTCTGGGCCACTGTTGACTGATTACAGGATAACTCTGCCTTTGATAACTTTGCTGATATAAATGGCTCTTAATGTATGGTCATAAAGTCTCCTTCCCTGTCCCTCATAAAATTTTGTCCCCCATTCCTGTCCTATCCTTCAGACTTTATTCCTCATACCATTGTCACATGATCAGCTTTTACTAGCCTGAATGCTTTCAATAAACAGCACAATAACTTCTGCTCAAGGAGTAGAGTCTTGCCTTTCTAACCTGCTCCACAACTGCTATTTCCCTTGGCAATGAAGTTCCTGTTGCAGCAATTCTGAACTTTAAGTATAGATAGCGTCATATAATATGTAATATTTTATGTCTAGGTTATTTCACTAACCATAATGTTTTCAAGGTTCATCCATGTTGTAGCATCACTATTTCACTTATTTTCGTTGCCAAAAAATACCCCATTGTGTGGACATAGCACAGTTTATTTTCCCACTCATCAGCTGATGGACATTTAGGCTTCCACCTTTTGGCTCTAATGAATAATACTATGACTATTCCATTGCCTCCTCTTGAAAGTTTTACTGATAACTTCAAGCAAATAGTTTCCTTCTATACGTGTACTTTATTTTCATGTGTATGTGTTTTAGCCAACATTGTTATTATTGTACTGTGTTATAACTAGTTAAATTGTGTATTTATGGACCAGCCCTCTTTCTGTCATGTAAAGTTTGCTGTAACCTTGAAGCCAACTCTTGAGTTTCATTTGTCTGTGTGTCTCCAGGGCCTGCTATCAGTATATTGCCTGACACAGAGTTAGTGCTTAATAAATGTTTGCTGACCATGTGAAAACATCAGACTTCATCTAATACATTTCTAGGATCTATAGTTATAAAAAAGTATAGCTTGAGCTGGAAAAGATCATGCTTAGTGAAATAAGCCAGAAAGAAAAGGAAAAATACTGGATGGTTTCACTCACAGCAGGAATATAATGGACCAGGCGAGAAAATAACAATAATAATGAACAGAAGACATTTTATGGGGTGGAGTGGGGAATGGGATCAAAAAAGTATAGCTCAAATTTTTATAACTTGGTTATATTGATTCTTTTATCTGAGAAAGTCTTTTAGTTGCTTCTTTGAAAAAAAAGAAAGCACATAGTCGTAGTAAATCCATTCTTTGAATTCCTGTGCTGTATGATTTGAACATAGACTATTGCCATATCATATGCCATTCATAGCCATCGTCATTTATGTCCATTGTTTTCTCTTTTAATCAGTGTCTGATGAGGATATGTCTGTAGTTGTTAATGTTAATTTCCTTATCTGGCACTATAATCCTCTTGATAATTTAATGATAATGATAATAATTATATGACATTAAATTTTTTTCTTATTCTTCTTTAGGACTCTGTAATAATAATAGATTCAAGCCCTCCTTTAAAGCTTCCGGAGAAAAATCAGAAGAAACTTCCATGTCTGAATGATGTACTAGGAAAAAAACTTAAGACTCCTAAAAATGTACCTGGTAATGAGATTTAGTAATATTTTGATGAGTATTAAAATGTTTGGGGGGATTTTTAGTGTTCTGACTGCTCTTATTTTAATTTCATATCTTACAGAATGCAAACTTTTAGTTGTATGATAAATAAGTAAAGTTGTTATGTAATGAAGAGTTTTACAAAGGGTAGCAGTATATTTTAAGTTACATTTCTGTGTATCTATTTAACCTCAGTTAAGGTTCCAAATCTGACTGGTCATCAAAATCATCTGGGTAAATTTTTTAAAAATTTAAATCTTTAGGTCTTTCCTTAGCCATATTGACTTAAGAATTTCCAGAGTTGAGTTGTGGGACTATGTAGTTAAAATAACAAGTTTTCCAGAAGATTCTGAGAGATTCTGGTTAAGAGATCAGATCATCATTGCCATGGCAGCCCATGGTGGCATCCCACCACTGATGGTCTCTGCTGTGTACTCACCATCCAGACAGCTTATGCAGACATTGATCATAGTCTGGCAAGAAGTTTGATAGCTGTAGGACTGGGTGTGGCAATGCTTACATTTGCAGATTGCTGTGCATTTCTGATTTGGAAATCACTAGGACAAATATTCACAGAACCTGCGAAGAAGATTTCAACTCCAAGCCTTTCATCCTACTCTAAAGGAGGATTTCAACAGAAATTGAGTAGGCTAGTCTTACTCTTGCCATCTGCTGGCAAGACCAAGATTAGAACAGCTCATAGGTGAATCATCATTTCTGCATACCCAGATAAAGGTGAATTTCCTTACTTAGCAACCAGTATAAATGAAGCAAAAGACTTTTACTAGAAGCAGTCACCAAACACTGATTGATACTCAAGAACTAATCTGAAAGGGGGAAAAAAGGGTAACTTGGAAAAGAAATGTCTGCAAATGAATCTGTGTCCTCCATACTTTTCATACATTTACTGGCCACAATTATTTATCCCATGATTATGCTATATGCTAGTTAAAGATTAATAATCTCAGTATTATCATTTAAAAAATGAGACTGGGTCATTATATAGAATTAAAGAGTTAATTTTTTTAAGTTTTAAAAGACAGGTAGAATTTTGACAGTACCTACAGGTTATTAGTGGAGGTGATAAACATTGATACTAACTTCAGTATTTATTTTTCTAAGGAAAAATGAAAGTGGCTCCATTATTTCTTTCCAGAAAAACTCAAAAAACATCTGATCCTACCCTTGGTTTAGATGAAAGCAGGTTAGTCCAATACAAATTTTCAAATGTCAAAATGTTTTATGAAATGTACTACATCCTTGACTTGTTATGAGAGTGTATACACCTTTCATGTTGTAGGATTACGCTTTTCCGGGGCCTGTCTAATCTTTCCTTAGAACAAGACTTGGCACAGATACCCATTAGAGTAATGGGAAGCCATGCGCTCGCTGTGCTGCTCTTCTTGATGCCTTACAAAGGAAGCATATTTGTTCTTGATCCTTCATACCACTGGTGATGTTAACGTTGCTGTTAATATCTGCCAGGTTTCTCTACCTTAATTAAGCTCACCCATCCCTTTGAAATTAACTGATATTTTGTTGAAAGTATTCTAAGATAAAGCCAGTATTTTGTTCATCATCCAACCTGCCATTTTTAGCCTTAAGGTTTTTGTCTTCCTCCTGAATTAACCACTCTTGATGGTTGTTGAGTAGCAATTGCAGTCTTTCTTTGTTGGAAGAATTTTATTTATACACACACACACACACATACATACATATCTATTTTACATCATTGTTCATTTTAAAAGTGTTTGCTTTCTGTTCTCAGGTGTAGTCCCCATAGAATTCCCACCACTAATTCACCCTGCCCCATTCCCACAGTGCCCTGTGCTCCTCCATTGCTCCTTCCAATCCCTCCCCACGATCCCCTGCAGGATGTCTCTGCTTTCTAATTGTCTGTGTTGTGTTTTATATTATTATTTTTATTGTGTTGTGTTTTGTATTATTATTTTTTCCCCCTGATGCCTTATTTGGTTCCCCTCTATTCCTCCTATAAGTGAAACCATCCAATAGTTGCAAGAGTTTTTGTAGTCTCTTTTCACTAACCCTTTTTCTCATGGATTCTTATCTTATTTGATAAGTTCTAATCCATTAAATATTATTATTTATTTTATGCTCAAATTGTTTCTTATTTGGCCAGTGCTTTCTGTTTCCTTTAGACATATCCCTGTCATTTATTGAACATTTTTTATTTTCTGGAGAAGGAAGACAATCCAGGGTTAACTTTTACTTGTCCTACCCCTGCTCTGTAATCAAACTTTTTTCCAAGAAAACCACCTTTGAATGAGACAATATTTAGAAACCAACATCTAGGTTGTTTACTCACTGCTTCTAGTCCTTGTGAGCACGTAATACATATGTGTGTATATTTAACATTCGTACCTTGTATCTCGTTCCTCCAGTCTTGCAGTTTCATCTTTTCCTCATTCTTTAAACAGGAAAGGAAAACAGAAATTCTTGTAATTTCTTTTAAATTATAAACCCAAATGTTATTTGTAGAGAATATTACAATTCTCAGTCTGTGAATTCCTACCCTGTGGCAGGGTAGGAAGGATATATAATCTGTGATATAACACCACTATGTTCTTCTCCCCATCTCCCAATATCCTATGTTGCTGTAGCCCCTCGCCTTCCAGTAAATTCAATATTCCTATGATTAGCAATATGATGATAAGCCAGGTAAATAATAATGAGCATCAATAATAATAGTCCTGATGTTATTGTTGTTATATTTTGGAAACAATATTACATTAGGTTTCTTCATATTAACTTACTGAAATATGGCACTGGATTTACTTTCTGGTTATAATATAAATGCCTATTTTTCCCTTAAAAATGGAAAAGACAGGAGGGAAAATAATACCCAGCAATAACATCTGTGGATGTCCTTCAAGTTATTTTTTTCTTATATGTACTTATTTAATCTCTTAACACTGATAGACTTTCAGTGTTAAGAATTTGAGCAGCTAATCTCCCTAGCAGCTGATTAAATTTTTTCAAATTAAATGAAGTTATTTGTTTTATAGCTTATTTTGCCCTTTTTCTCATTTTCTTAAAAGTCAAGAAACAACTGAAAGATCTCAAGATTGTGAAGTTCAGTTTAAAGCAAAGCGTGACTTTTTAATGAGTGGATTGCCAGATTTGTTGAAACGACAAATTGCAAAGAAAGCTGCCGCATTAGATTTGTACAATGCAGTGAGTACCAGTTTCCAGAGAGTTGTTCATGTACAGCAGAAAGATGATGGTAAGCTTATTTTTACTGAGTATTTGCTTTTAAGATGTTACAAGTAATATGAAACTAAGTTGGTTTAAAATTAGGCTTTCAGGTTGGTTTAAGATGATTGTAATGGGAATTCCAAGTAGGTGGTAGGTGTTTGATTCTCTCTCCCTCACCTTGGGACACAATTTTTTGAGAGTGAGTTGTAGGAGCAAGAAAGCACTTCTCAGCCCTTACCTGGTAGGCAAGGGAAGAACAGGCAAGGGTTTGGTACCTCAAGTGGATGTTGTTCTCCAGAGAAACACTGTGTTCTAAAAGAAATCAGCTACTTTCTGAAGTCATATCCTGTGTGTAAACAGATCATCTCTAGGAATTTCTAGGAGGAACTCCATCTGTTCTTGTTCTACCGACTGCTGAGTGTTAAAGGGAAATCTCTTTGCCCTCTCTCCAAAACCACTTTTGCTGTTTAGTGCATATAAGTGTTTTCTGGAATAGGTACCAAGTAGCAGGATTTTGTTGCTCTAGTGCACCCTTACCTCTCATGCCCAGTGCACAAAAGTAAGCTGTTTTCACAAGCCTTTTTGAATGGTGGTATTTGGTTGATGGGAGCAGAACAGGCCAACTGACTAAATACACTGCTGAGGGGAGCAGCAGGCGGGTCAGGAGAGGTCTACCAAGCCATGTGGTCACCTCTGGGGTGGGGGATCGAACTCGCACTGAAGTGGCTATGCCTACCTTGCAGTGTTGCACTTTGTTGCGCCACCAGGGAGGGCCCTGTTCTCTTTTCTTTTGTGTTTCATGCTTTTTAAATTTTGTTCAGACTCTCTTGTGTGGGAACATTCCCAGTTAGTCTTACTGTATACTTTTACTTTTTTTCCCAGCTCTGACACTGGCTCCTGAGTTGATGGAAACTTCATTATTATTTTTTTTACTTTTTTTTTTTAAGATTTATTTATTCATGCATATAGAACTGGGGTACAGGCTATAGGTGCAGGCCATAGGTGAAAGGTTTCACCAGAGTCAAAGTGGGGAGTAGAATAGGCAGATCAACTGAAATATACTGCTGAGTGGAGCAGCGAGCAGGTCAGGAGGTCTGCTGTGCCATGTGCATCTCCTTCCTGGCCTGGACTCAAACTCATGCTGAAGTGATTGTGGCTAACTTTGTAGTGCTGTGCTTTAACCCATTGCACCACTAGGGAGGGGCCTCTTATTATTTTTACTAGTTCAAATTTATATAGCATTTCCTTTCTTTTGTGTGTGTGTGTGTGTGTGTGTGTGTGTAGAAGAACTAGGGTATACGCCAGATGTGCAGCAGGTGACAGGATTCACCAGAGACAGGGTGGTGCAGAGCAGGCAGATTTATTGAAACACACTAGCAAGGGGAGCACTAGGCAAGACAGGAGAGGTCTGTTGCACCATGTGGGTCAACTACCTGGTTAAGGATCAAATACAGTCTGCTGTGGTGGGCCATTCTGGTGATAGCACTGAGAATTAACCCCTAGGCCATCAGGGTGGCCCTATGTAGCATTTTCTAATAATATTTTCAACTATGGAAATTGATTACGCTTTTCTTCCCTGATTTCGATAAACTTCTTTTCACAACAGTATTACTGTAAAATTTTGCATCTATTTGTGGGTGAACAGATGAGACAAGCATGGAGAACTTCTTTCTGGTTAAACCTTAGTAATTATTTGACACTTAGTGTTGTCTGCCATTCTACTGAGCACTTCTTATACACATCTAATTTAATTTCTGTAACAACTCCAGGAGGTCTTCAGATGAAAAATCTAAGGTGATTGCCTATATATAAGTATTTCATCAGTGACAAAATCTGAATTTGAATCCAGCTATGACTTCAGAGTTTAAACTTGAAACCAGACTACCTCTGAAATTTTAACCCTGAGAAACAAGGTTAATTTAAAGTGAAAGAAAGTGCTAATTTTACTTATTTTTAACAGTTGAGGGGGGTGGTAGGTCATTTCTACTACTTGTATTTGTTGGAAGTGTGGATTGTTTATGAATTCATCTGAGTTTTGATACTTTCTCTTAATTATGTAAATATTGTCAAGTTTCATATTTACAACTTGGCATTCAATAAATGGATGTATGTGAGCGTAATTAAGATAATTTTTCTTTTTTTCTTTAGGATGCTGTTTATGGCATCTGAAACCACCCACTTGTACTCTCTTAAATAAATTGAAGGAACTGAATACTAACGTAATAGATCTCTCAAAATATGTTATGGCTCTTGGTGAATTTTCAACACTGAATTCAGATTTAAAAAGTATTAATTCTGTTGTTGTGGTAAGTGTTAGAGAACTCATCAGTAGAAGGGTGTTTTTTCATGTCTTTCAAAGGGAAAAATTACAAATAGATGGATAGATAGATAGATGTTATTAGAGCCTGAAGTTAAATTTTTTTCCTAGAATATAATTTTTAAAACGTCCCAAGTAAATACACATCTCTTTAAACATTAGAGAACTCATCAGTAGAAGGGTGTTTTTTCATGTCTTTCAAAGGGAAAAATTACAAATAGATGGATAGATCGATAGATGTTATTAGAGCCTGAAGTTAAATTTTTTTCCTAGAGTATAATTTTTAAAACGTCCCAAGTAAATACGCGTCTCTTTAAACATTCCTACAGCTTTAAAAACATTTCAGGAATTAACAATAGCTAATTAAAAAAAAATACTATGTCATATAGCATATTTAGATAATTATAAATCAGCATTAAAATCTGATACACGTGTGAAGTACAATTAGTTGAAAGAAAGAACACTAAAAATGAGAACTGTACCCCTCAAAAGCTATCAAATACAGTTTTGCTGTGAAGATAGATTTGGTGACATTACTTTTTTTTTTTTTTTTTAAGATTTTTACTTATGCATACAACAACTGGGGTATAGGCCAGAAGTTTGGGGGGATAAGAGGATTTACTAGAGATAGAGTAGGGGGCAGAATAGGCAGATCCACTGAAACACACTGGTGAGGGGAACAGCAAGCGAGGCAGGAGAGGTCTGCTGTGCCATATGTGGGTCATCTCCCTGACTGGGGATTGAGCTCAGACTATAGTGGTGGTAGCACTGAGACTTATCCCCTAGGCTGCCAGGGTGGCCCCTTGTGGTAACATTACTCTTAAGGTTATATTTAGTGACTAAAGTTAATCCTGCATTTATATGGGCTTAATATAGATGGAAAGAAGTGTGAAGTGTTGCAATTTATATTAATAAGTAGCACCTGTATTAAGCACTTTATTCTTTACAGCAGTTTATGGGAAGAAGGAGAGATTTGACTGAGGAAGTAAGAAATCTTTTGCTAGAGGAAATTGAGTGGTCAAATCCTGAATTTTCTTTGAAGGAATACTTTCCTTTGATTCTAAAAAAACGAACTGAGCACCAGTTACTTTCTGTGTGTCATCCTAAACAAGGTTAGTGCTAATTATTATCATTTATTTTAACGCTTATGCTTTGAAAATACTAAAACTTAGCCATTGCGTCTTGGGGGTAATTACCACAGAGATAACATTACCTGTAGAAGAATTTTTCCAGTGAAATTAAGCATGGTGCAATGCAGTGTTAGTCCCTGCCAGCTTCTAGAGCTGCCAGCTTAACAACAGTTTATTTTAAAATATTAATAGTTAACTTAAGGAAATAAGTAGATGAGATCATCTGAACGTATTTTCACATTGAAAGTGAGTCCAACAAAATACCCAGATTGTCTCCATTATGCATTATTTGTTTATTGCTTGTTCATTTTATGGTCGAAAGACTATTGGGTATTTTAAGGTGGTGTTAAGGTTATTGGGTATTAAAATTTTTGGTGTTGTTGATTAGTGAGCATATGCATTTCTGTAATTCCCAAAATAGAAAGTCCACAACTAGAGCCAGATGTCAATCAAAAGGAAACCAAAAGGAAACGAGTGGAAACAGTAAATCATAAGCCAAAAAGAAAGAGACCAAATGAGTACTCAGAAAGTCCAAAAAAGACAAATGGGAAACCAGAAGAACTTGACAAAAGAAACAGCTCTAGTGGGACAAAGCTAGATTCTTCCAAAGGTCTATTTTCTAAAACATCCAGGAAGAAACAAACTGCTCCGAGTACAGTATGTAAAGTGGAAACAGAAGTAATCAAAGATTCTGATATTCTGATAATACAGGATGACAAAGAATCTACATCGGAAATACCTTCTGTTTCTGGTAAATCAGATTTTTTACCTTCTGGTCCTACTGCTACTACTTGCTTTCTGTTACTCTTTTAGGGTATGCTCAGTGCAGCCTTTGAACAATGGACTATATAGTTTTAAAATAGATTTCAATATTTATACAGCAAGTGTCTCCTATCATTTTTTTTGAAATTATTTTCATCACCTACTCTACTAAAAGAACTACAGTTCCCTTATCCCCACAAATCCCACTGGGGTTTTGATTTTGCTAATGTTCTGTAGATTAATTTGGAGTAAATTGGCATCATTTTTATATTCAATCTCTCGAATGGGAGTGTATAATCTCTATTTACCCATGTTGACTTAGTAGGATGTTTATATATATCTATTTAGTGGTCAAAGTCTCCACTCAAATTATGCTGCCTTTAGATTACTGTTTTAGACAAGACAAATTTGTTTCTTGAATGGTTATTAAAAATTTAAGTCTACTTTTTTTTTTTAAGATTTATTTATTTATGCATACAGAACTGGGGTACAGGCCAGAGGTGCAGTGGTGGTGAGAGGATTCACTAGAGATAGAATGGGGAGCAGAACAGGCAGATCGATGAAGTACACTGCTGAGGGGAGCAGCAAGCGAGACAGGAAAAGTCTGCTGTACCATGTGGGTCACCCCTGGCGTGGGGGATTGAACTCACAGTGAAGCAGCTGTGGCTAGCTTGCAGTGTTGTGCCCAAACCCCTTGTGCCACCAAGGAGGGCCCTGAGTCTACTTTTGAACTTTACTGTCATGAGATTTATTGTGGCTGGTTTTTAAAGGGAAAGTTTTTGATATGAAGCATTTTAAATATAATGTAAATGTTTAAGAATACATGTTATGTCAAGAACAAATACTTTAATGTGTGTGTGTATACTTTTTTATTTAGATTCTGCAACTGAAGACATGCTGTGGACAGAAAAGTATCAACCTCAGAACTCCAGTGAACTCATAGGCAATGAGCTTGCTATAAAAAAATTACATAGGTTAGTGAAATTTGTAAAGGAATTTAGAAATAGTTTATGAATTTAGTTTTACTATTTTATTTGTACTAAAGTCTAGAAATTATAATTATAAATAGATTATATACTAATATTTAAAAAAAAGACTTGAGTAGATCTTTTTATTTCCTTTTCTACTCCTTAGAAATAACCACTTTAAAAGTTTTCTTGTAAAAATCTTACAGAAAAGCATTTATGCATATATTAAATGCTTTCTTCCTAGCAGATAGGATCCAATTATTACTAATTCAGGTCCATAATCATATGTCTACAATTTCCACATCCAAAAAGTTCTATAAACTGAAAGATTATTAACTTTGTTTATAAAGTTTATTATAACCTTTACCAATCCCACTTAGTAAAATATTATCAAATTTTTAAACTAGAAATATTAAGTGATTATGAATGCCCTGCCTTATATGCCGTTAGGGGTACTACGTTATATTGCCGTATGTGTGCCAAATTACTATTTGACTATCTAAAAAATTCTGAACTTCTCAAACTTACCGGGCCCAAAGGATTTCATATAAGGACCTAGGACCCATAATAAAAATTAACCCTTGAAGCTTGGCACTTTTTAATTCCAGCACTGTGAGAATAAATTCTGTTATCCCATCTCAGAACTGAGGTATGAAGCCTTGAGAGGTTGAGTTATTTATTCATAAAGCTAGGAAGCGATAGAGCTGAACTTTAGACTCAAGCCATCTAACTTCAGAATAAAACTTAATTTTCCTGTTTATACTTAGCATTGTATATACTTAGCATTGTATATCACACATCTTTCATGCCACCACACAATCTACCTCAGTTCTTTACAGTATCCTGTTTTCTTAGATGTAACTCCTGAAACTTCCCTACTGAAGCACTTTTAGGTTTTTCCTTTTGAAGGCTAACTCAGTCAGTGTTATAGTGGTTATCTTTACACATGTAACCTTCTGTATGTGGGCAAAAATTATTTTAAAATATTCATGTTCATGTAAAAAGAGTTTACTGTTGAGTTTATTCAAAAGCACCAGAAAGTACTTAACAACTAATGATATGCCATAACTTTCCCCAATAATCATTTCAGCTTATAGTCTTAAGAGAGACCTATTCTATGGATTAGTAGTAATCCATAGAATAATTAATAATAATTCTATGGATTTTTTTTAACAAATATTTTCTTATGGCAGTTGGTTGAAAGACTGGAAAAAAAGAGCTGAATTGGAAGAAAGACAAAATTTGAAGGGAAAGAGAGAAGAGAAACAGGAAAAACTGGAAGGTATTTTGAGGTTTTTTTTCTATTTCACTGAACATATTTAGAGTTAGATTAGCTAAATTTTTATAAGATGTCTTAATTGGTATTTTATATTTGGATTTTCTAGTTTTTGTAAATTAAATTTCCAGTGTTTATTGGCAAGAAGTTTGTGGGACTTGATCATTAGGTTTTGTGAGGTAAAATTGTTGCTTAAGCAATTCTCATTCTATATGCATTTGAATAATTTTTCAGACTTGTCGGATAGCAAAGATTTTAAAGACAGTTCAGATGATGAAGAGGAGACTCGTCTTTGCAATACTGTTCTCATAACAGGGCCAACAGGAGTGGGGAAAACCGCTGCAGTGTATGCTTGTGCTCAGGAGCTTGGATTTAAGGTTAGTAAGAGCTAAGTGGAGGAATATTAATGTAATACTTACATTAAAAGAAATAATTACAATTATAATGAAAGAAAATATGAACCATTCTACCCCTTTTCTAATGTGTTCTTTCAGATATTTGAAGTGAATGCCTCATCTCAGCGCAGTGGTAGACAAATTCTATCTCAACTGAAGGAAGCTACTCAGTCCCATCAAGTAGACAAGCAAGGTGTAAACTCACAGAAGCCTTGTATTTTTAGTAACTACAACTTAGGCAAGTCACCCAGTAAGTAAATTCTTTTCCTTAAGTCATAACTTTAGAAAAAATTAATTTTTGTAATCAGCACTTTTTATCTTGTCTTTTACATGCACATGCTATTTTAAACACTACTGCTTCACACATTAACCATTTTAAACCTCCACTATTTTAAACATCTCAAGACCATCATGAAATTTTACCCACATATATTTCAATTTGTATCTCTAACTGATAAGGACATTTTAAAAAGCACTGCCACAATACCATAATCAGACGTAAGAAAATTGGCTGTCCTCCTTAATAATATTTAATGGAGTCTGGTTTTAGTTTTCTTTTTCAAATGATTTGTTCAAATCAGGATCCAAACAAGGTCCACAATTCCATTTAAATAATGCCTCTGAAATTTTGTTAATCTCTAACCATTCCCTAACTCATTCTTTTCATATCATTTGTTTATTAAGGAACCTGGTTATCATAGAATTTCCATTTTTGGAATTTTGCTGATTGTGTTTTTTGGTCAACATGTTCTTCTTTCTTGTAAATTGGTAGTTAAATTTGATTCACTTGAGGTCCCATCAGGGGCTATCATACAGACATAGGAGGGACTATGTACCTCCTGTGTTATCATAGCAGGGGACACATAACAGCTGGTTACCCCACTTTGATATTAAAATTGATTGATGAGTTCAGTTGTTTTCACTTTGAAGACATAAAGTTCCCCATCCCTTTCTTATCTAGTGGTATTTTGTAGTTAATGATCTTTATCTAGTAAACTCATTATTTCATTAGGAGTTAAAAAACTGATTTTTGTAATTCATTCAGCCTTCCTGAACTTATTAGTTAGAATTCTAAGAAACACTTTCTCATCAACTATTTTGAAGTAATTTGTATAGGAAAGGTAGAGGAAATGCTTCATTCTTTCCTTTCACATATCAGTTCTTACAGTAGTGTGGCTTAGCAGTCTCCGGAATAGACGAATGAGTTTTTGCATAGTATTCTTTTTTAAGCATTTGTATTTGTATAGATATGTGTGTATGTATACATTTTTGTTTCATTTGTCTTTGATGCTTTTGAGTTTTTATCACTAATTTTAAGCAACTGTATGGTATAGTTTGGGGTTTGTTGAACTTCTTGAATATGTGGGTTTATGCTTTTCATTAGATTTAGGGAACTTTTTTTTTTTTAAGATTTGTTTATTTATGCTTACAAAACTCTGGGGTACAGGTCAGAGGTGTGGTGGGTTAAAGGATTCACCAGAGACAGAGTGGGGAGCAGAACAGGCAGATTGAATAAGTACACTGCTGAGGGGAGCAGTGGGTGGGTCAGAAGAGGTCTGCCATGCCATGTGGGTCAGCTTCCTGGCCAGGGATTAAACTCATGTTGCAGTAGCTTCCAAGAGCTTCATAATGTGGTACTTTAACTGTTGCACCACCAGGGAGAGCCCAGATTTAGGGAACTTTTTTTTTTTTTTTTTAAGATTTATTTATTTGTGCGTACAGGACTGGGGTA
>NW_004567118.1:37907155-37977032 GCF_000260355.1 Condylura cristata
AGGAGAGGTCTGCCACACCATGTGGTCACCTCCGGGGCAGGCGGGAATTGAACTCATGCGGAAGCAGCTTTAGATTCTCAGTGCTGTGTTTTAACCCGCTGCGCCACCAGTGAGGGCCAGATTTAGGGAACTTTTAACCATTATTTCTTTCTTCTTTTTTTTAAAGATTTATTTATTTATTTATTTATGTGAAACTGCAGTATAAGCCAGAGTTGCAGGGGGTGAGAGGATTCACCAGAGACAGAGTGGGGAGCAGAACAGGCAGATTGATGAAGTACATTACTGAGGAGAGATCTGCGCACGCCATGTAGGTCACCCCTCTGTCCAGGGATCAAACTTGTGCCTCAGTGGTAGCAACAGCTTCCTAGTCCTGCACTCTAACCCACTGTGCCACCAGGAAGGGCCCTAACCATTATTTCTTCAAGTGTTTTTTCTGTCCTCAACTACTTTAGTGAGTAATTATGCATTAATAAAATTATGGGCCTCACTGGTGGCCTACAGGATAAATCTCAGTGCTATCACCACTATGGCCTGAGTTATATCCCCAGCTAGGGAAGTAGCCCATAGATGGTGCAGCAGACCTCTCCTGACCCGCCTGCTACTCTCTTCAGCAGTATGTATCAGTAGATCTTCCTGTTCTGCTCCCTTCTTTGTCTCTGGTGAACCGACTCACATGCACACCACTCCCTAGCATTTGGTATACCCTAGCTCTTCTCTGCAAAATATACACACACACTAATAAAATTTAGTCAGTCTTCCAAGCATCTTAAAGTAAAAATTGGCGAGTATTTTTTTAAATTAATTTTTGAGGGCCCTCCCTGGTGGTTCAACGGGTTAAGGCACAGCACTATGAAGCTATCGCAGTCACTATAGCATGAATTCAGCCACAGCCAAGGTGGTAACTCATGTGGTGTGGCAGACCTCTCCTGTCACCTGTTACTCCCCTCAACAGTATACTGCCTCACCCTCCACACCTCTGGCCTGTACCCCAATTCTGTATGCATAAATAAATGAATCTTTTAAAAAAATGAATTTGTGAACTGATCTGTCAGATATGAGTAAGCAATCTTTGGTTTATGTCAAAATAAGTACTGTTTCTTTTTTTATTTTTTTAAAGATTTATTTATTTATTCATATAGAACTGGGGTACAGGCCAGAGATGCGGAGGGTGAGAGGATTCACCAGAGACAGAGTGGGGAGCAGAACAGGCAGATCGACGAAGTACACTGCTGAGGGGAGCAGCGGGCGGGTCAGGAGAGGTCTGCCACGCCATGTGGTCTCCTCCGGGGCAGGCGGGAATCGAACTCATGCGGAAGTGGCTTTAGCTTCTCAGTGCAGTGCTTTAACCCGCTGCGCCACCAGGGAGGGCCTACTGTTTCATTTTTAATAATTATAATATATTCCCTTTAAAGCAATATTTTTAAGATTAATCTCCTTTTTGTGTTAAAATGTGCTATTTTTATGAAACGATGGTGTAAGATATTTTCAATCTCAAAAATATGACAAGATCCATAGAGATAGACATGGTTTTGGAATTGTGTGCCTTTAATGGTACTGGAAGATTTGTTCTAAGACAGTATGAAAATAATTAGGACTTGTAAAAAATAAATCAGGATAAATAGAGAGGAGAAGACATGCTCTCGATTAAACCTCCCAAGCTTTTGGGGAATCAAGTCATTTATATTTATCTTTGTATCCATCCCATAGCTTCTCAGAAAAACTTACTTGCTTGCAAAATAAGTTGTCAGCTTTGTTTCCGCTGGACAACAAAGTAATAATCTACCATTATCACATTTTCTTCAGCCTTTTCTAACCTAAGGCAGATGTAAAGAAAGTGCATGGAAGGATTATAATCATTATTTGTTTTAAGAATGTATGTTTCTGGGCCCTCCCTGGTGGCACAACAGGTTAGAGCGCAGCACTGCAAGCTGGCCGCAGCCACTTCAGTGTGACTTCGATCCTCAAACCCGGAGGTGATCCACATGGAGCAGCAGACCTCTCCTGTCTTGCCTGTTGCTCCTCTCAGCAGTGTACTTTGTTGATCTACTTGTTCTGCTCCCCACTCTGTCTCTGGTGAATCCTCTCACTGCCCCTGCACCTCTGGCCTGTGTCTTAGTTCTGTATGCATAAATAAGTATATCTTTAAAAAATATTATATTTCTTTGGTAAAGAGTGTCTTTAACAAGTAACTGGTTTTAGTTTCTCTACTATTTGAATGACCATTAATAACGAATGTACAGTGTATATGAATGTGAGGATCAACAAAAATTTCTGTATTATTTGAACTGGATAACTAAGGTATATACCACTTGTACACTAGATAACTTAGTCTTGCCATCTTTTTGCATTTTATTTATTATTTTTTAAAGATTTATTGATTTATGCATACAGAACTGTGGTACAGACCAGAGGTACCAGGGGTGAGAGGATTCACCAGAAACAGAGTGGAGAGCAAAACAGGCAGATCAACAAAGTACACTGCTGAGGGGAGCAGCCAGCAAGATAGGAGAGGTCTGCTCCGCCATGTGGGTCGCTCCTCTGGCCAGAAATTGAATTCATGCTGCAGTGACTGGGAATAGTTTCATAGTGTTGCACTTTAACCCACTGCGCCACCAGGGAGGACCCCTGTTTACATTTCAGAATTTTTCTTATTAAATGTAATTTGTTTTTGGCAGAAAAATTGAACTCCCCTAAGAAAGTTGTTACATCACCTAGGAAATTTTCTTCGCCATCACCGAAATGTAGTGGACCAAAGCGAGTGCTTCCACCTAAAACGCTGACAAATTATTTTAAAGTGTCTTCCAAGTCAAAAAATAATGAAGAAGTAGGAGCACTGCTGGAAACTAATAAAGGTAAAATACTAAATCACAAGTTTGATTTGGCATTTTAAAATGTAATCAACCCTGATACATAAATATTTGAGCATATTTCATGGTTCCTATTACCATTTTCAACTATACTTGACATGTTTTTGTTTTGATATTTTGTTTTAGTTTTGCTAGGGAATTTCAGTTTGAGATTCTATCAAAATCTCAATATCCAGTGTTCTATTAAAAATTGATTTTATTTATGCAGGAGTCAAAAATTCTTTTGAACTGAAACAAACTATTCAGACTAAGTCTATAAGTACAACTAACTCAAATGTCAAAGAATTTGGAGCTGAGGAACTCAACAGGAAAAATGCAACATCTCTTATTCTTTTTGAAGAGGTAGGTTTAAGGATGTGTATGTATTCTGATGTCTCATGATAAGACTTCTGCAAAGGCTACTGTATATTTTGCTATAAAGGATTAGCCAAGGAAGTTAGAAAAACTTGTATCTATTTGAAGTTAAAGAAAATAAAAATGCCAAACATGGAAGAATTTTTCTAGAAGATGATTAATGCAATTCTAGGTAATTAATTATTGTTCAATGAATGAAGAAATTATTTTGACCCATATTTATCCAGTCACAGGTGTGCATTTTTTTGCTTGTAATGTTCAATAATTTTTCACTCTTAATAATGTAAGACATTATAAGCACATGGCACTGTCCATAAATTCACAAAATTTATCTGTGACATACAATATAGCTACCATGCTGCATGACTCTTATCCTGTATGTACATTGTTATTCAGTAGATTAATATTCTAATAAATGGTTCTTAGGTTGATGTTATTTTTGAAGAAGATGCTGGGTTTTTGAATGCAATCAAAACATTCATGGCCACAACTAAAAGACCTGTAATCCTTACTACAAGTGGTGAGTAACAATGATTTGACAGTTAATTACATTTGGTTAATTTATTTTTGGAAAGCTGATTTTTAGATGAGACTATTCCTTTAAAAGTCCACTAATAGGGTCTCCCTGGTAGCATAACAGTTAAAGTCTCAGCACTATCAAGCTAATGCCACCCATTGTGGCATGATTTGGATTCCCAGCCAGGGAGCTGACTCACATGGCACAGAAACCCTCTCCTGTCTCGCCTGCTGTTCTTCTCAGCAGTGTATTTCAGTAGATCTGCTTTTTCTGCTCCTCACTCTGTCTTTGGTGAATCCTTTCACCCTACTGCCACACCGCTAGACAACACCCCAATTCTACTAGGCATAAATAAACCTTTAAAAATAAGAAATTAGATACTCCATCTTAGTTAAAATGCAAAGAAATGGCCCTCCCTTGTGGCGCAGCAGATTAAAGCACAGCACTGAGAAGCTTAAGCCCCTTCTGCATGAGTTTGATCCCTGCCTGCCCCGGAGGTGACCACATGGCGTGGCAGACCTCTCCTGGCCTGCCCGCTGCTCCCCTCAGCAGTGTACTTCATCGATCTTCCTGTTCTGCTCCCCACTCTGTTTCTGGTGAATACTCTCACCCTCCACATCTCTGGCCTGTACCCCAGTTCTGTATGAATGAATAAATCTTTAAAAAAAAAATGCAAAGAAGTAATGACAGTTTCTTTTCATTAGTGATGAAATGCAGAATATTTTCATAGAAAAAGTTATCTAGTAGTCTTAATGCCTGAAAAAAATTTTTTTTATAGATCCAGCTTTTAGTTTAATGTTTGATGGCTGCTTTGAAGAAATTAATTTTAATACTCCTTCGCTGGTAAGTTGAATTTTGATGATTATAAATTAAACATCAGAATTATATAAAAAGCCATGCTTGCTTTGGCAGTACATATATTGAAATTGGAACAATGCAGAGAAAATTAGCACAGCCCCTGTCAGGGGTAACACACAAATTCCTGAAGCATTCTGTATTTTCAAATTAAAGAATTATTTTTTTAAAAAGGTGGTTTATTATGATATCTTGTTATGATCTTAAGATGTTAAAATGCTAAAGTATATGTTAAATACTTATAAACTTCTGATGGTTATATTTATTTAGATGACTGATCGTTGGTGTTTTTCATGGTAACATGAAAATTGAGGTGAAATTTACATCAGTTAAAATACCTTCAAGTGTACAACCTGACAAATAGTAACATATGTAATTATTCGTCTCTCATCCAGATCAAAATAATCAACACTTCCATCACTTCCAAAGTTATCTTGGCCCCTTTTTAGTCAGTATTTTCCTCTCCACCAGAGGTAACCACTATTCTAATGTATATTAACTTAGATTAGTTTTAGCTGTTTGGAAATTTCAAAGGAAACATAATGTGACCTTGGATATCTTATGGGTTATGTTTTTATTACATGTTTATATATATATATGTTTTTATATATATATATGTTTATATATATACATACTTAATATCTGTTTATCTGTTTTAGATTTATTCATGGCATTCTTTCAGTGGTCTTTTTAAATCTGATGCATCACATTGTTTAATTTGTTAGGAATCTGCCAGATAGATGTCTTGTGCATTCTGGCGCTGTTATTAGTCTTCCTAGCTTTAGTCATGGGAGTGGTATCCAGCTGTGTATGTTTGTATTTTTACAGTTAGCTTTGTTGAAGTATAATTATAAATGGTAAAATTCACCTTCAGAGTGTGGCTCAGCAGGCAACTATAAATCAGAGGCATTCGACAGGGGATGGGAGCAACAAGGATTAAAACAGGGGCGGGATAAGCACAAGAGACAATGGTAATGTTTCATGGGTGACTTGGTGATGGGAATTTTATGGGGATTACACCTGAGAGGAGAAAGCAAACTATACAAAAATGAATAATGATACAAAATATATAGAGAAATTTAAAAAATTTTAAAGATATAGCTCAGTGAATTTTGACAAATGTAAATGAAAACAAATACAAGTATAATTTGTCTGTCAAGATACAGAATATTATCACCTCTAGAAATTTCCCTCATGCCATCTTATGTTTTGTCTTTGTTCCTACTCTTTAGTCCTGACAACTACAATCTGTCACTATAATTTTGCCTCTTGTAGAATTGCCAGTACAATCTTCTAATATGTAGTTATTTTCTTTATTTGGTTTCTCTTACACACCAAAATGCCTTTTCAGATTCATTCATATTACTTAGGCCTGTAGTTCTTTTGATTTTATTAATGAGCGGGGTTCCATGATACAGATGTACCACAGTGTTTTTACTCATTCACTTGTTGATAGACATTGGGGTTGTTTCCAGTGTCACTGTTCCATATAAAGCTGCTGTGACTTTAAAGTCTTTTTTTTTTTTTTTAAAGATTTATTTATTTGTGCATACAGAACTGGGGTACAGGCCAGAGACTCAGGGGTGGCGAAAGACTTCACCAGAGACAGAGTGGGGAGCAGAACAGGCAGATCAACGAAGTACACTGCTGAGGGGAGCAGCGGGTGGGTCAGGAGAGTTCTGCCACACCATGTGGTCACCTCCCGGGCAGGTGGGAATCGAACTCATGCGGAAGTGGTTTCAGCTTCTTAGTGCAGTGCTTTAACCTGCTGCGCCACCAGGGAGGGCCTAAAGTCTTTTTTAAAAAAAGAAAAAAGATAGAATTTGGCCTCCCTGCTGGCTTAGGGTTTAAAATCTTAACAAGACCTCTCCTGTTTTGCCCTCTGTTCCCCTAAGCAGGGTATTTCAGTTAGATCTGCCCGTTCTGCTCCCCAGTGTCTCTGGTGAATCTTCTCACTCTTCCCATTCCACCCCCACTTCTGGCCTACACTCTAGGTCTTGTATGCATAAATTAGAAAAAAGAATTATTGGTCTACTTTGCATTATAAGAGCCTTACAAAATTTTTTTCTGGTTTTCCAGTGATTTGCAATATATGAGCTGTTTTTCACATACTAACCAGGAATTGGAGTTATCCATTTATTTGATTTTACCCATATTAATTCTATATTTGACCGTGTTTCTTTTTCTGCTGTTTCTCAGCTGAATGTTGCCAGCTACTTACAGATGATCTGCTTGACTGAGAATTGTAGAACAGATATAAAAGACTTTATAACATTGTTAACTGCAAATACTTGTGATATCAGAAAAAGTATCCTTTACTTACAATTCTGGATTAGAAGTGGAGGTGGATTTTTAGAAGAAAGGCCATTATCACTTTCTCGTAAGTTGATATGTTATAAAAGAAATTTCTGTGGTGTGACCCTGTTTTAAAATATATTATTTACAAAAGATTGTAAAATTTTAAGTATCCAGTTATTTTACTAAATACACATAGTCAGCTTTGTTGATTAAAAACTTACAAATGTGAGTAAACAATTAAATTGAACATCATACAAATTGCTACTTGAACATTTATAGTTTCATACAAACAAATAGAACTATATTACTTATTTAGCAGGGTTTTTTTTTTAATCAAAAAGTATATTGGTGATATTTTCATCTTTATAAGTTATTTTCATATTGTACTATAAGTTCCCTTTTGACTTCAATAGGCTGTCATTCTATTTTTTAATATAACTTTGTTATTTCAGAAGTGCTTTATTTTATTTCTCATTAATTTTTAGTCATTATTACCTGATCCAAGTCACATTTACTGAGGATACTCTCCACACCAGGTCCTGTGTTTACATGAGTAAAACATGGTTTCTTCCCTGAAGAAGTTCATAGTTTGTAATTTCCATGTTCCAAGTCCCAGTTCTGTAGTTACAGATCCCGTTCTGGGCAATAAATATTTAAATAAAACAAAGGTGAAGTTATATAATGTTATCCCCCCATCAGCTTTCTTTGATTAGTTTAAAGTTTAAGACATTTTTCAAAGTAGACACACCTATATATTTAAATCACTATAAACTGGTAATTTTAATATTTTATAGAAGTAAATATGATAAATGATACTTGGAAAATATCCTTTATAAAACATAAATTAATAAGTTAGTAACTTTTTTAATACTTGATGTAAATACTATATAAAGAACTTTAGAAGACAAAGTATGTATAGCATATTTCTTTTCTTGAAACTCTTCATGCTTTTCATTTCTTTTTATAAAAAATAGTTACCTACTCATTAAAAAAATCAAAAAGTGCCAAATCTAAGAGTAAAAAAGTAGATCTCTCCCACTTCTTTAAGGTAGTCCCAGTGAAAATTTTTTCAGTGCATGAACTAACATTGCTGCCAGCTTATTTAGATAATTAACCAATATTGTAGATAGTATTAAACTTGCCATTTTGTTTGACTTGACTGGTGTCAGTATATACAGTTGACCTCATCCTTTTTTTCATAGCTGCATGATATTCCATGGTATAGAAGGGAGGTAACATAATTTTGTTACTTATTAGTGAGTAAGTTACCAGTTTGTCAGGCAGTGAATATGCATGCTCTAATTTCATACACATATAAATATATCCTCGAACATATCTGTGAATACTTCTGAAAGAATTCTAGAAGTGTGGTTGCTAGCTGGGATATATATACTTACATTTAGCATTTTGATAAGTAGTGCCAGATTGGCCTCTAAAGACAATTGCATAAATTCATGACCACACAAGGAGTATATGATGGTCCTTTCTTGTGTAATTTTGACAAAAGTAGGTTAATGGTTATTTTAATTTTGCCAATTTAAAAGGTGAAAAGTGAATGGCACCTTATTTCTTCATTTCCAGTGTCACTAGTGAAACTGCACATCTTTTTCATGAATTTATTAGATAGATGTATTTCTTCTGTCTTGCTTGTTTACAGTCCTTGCTGTGAACTCATTTATAGTACCCCCACTTAACATGTGTATGTTAGAAATAATGTTTGTATTATACTCCTATTATACTCCTAATGAATTATTTAGCTATTTGGAAAAATACAACATAGAGGCCTAGGGGTCAAGTCTCAGCACTGTCACTACCATAGCCTGAGCCGGGGAGCTAACTCACATATGTCATAGCATACCTCTCCTATCTTGCCTGCTGTTCCCCTTAACAGTGTAGTTCAGTAGATCCATCTCTTCTGCTTCTCACTCTGTCTCTGGTGAATCCTCTCACCACCACCCTCATCTTTGGCCTGCACCAAATAAGTAAATATTAAAAAGAAAAAATAAAGGTAACAATGCAACTTACACTTTGAATAATTGCTACAATTTGTTAAAAATATGAACAGTTAAACTTTCCTTTTATTTATTTTATAGGAGGAAATAGCAGAAGTATACAACTTACTTGTTCTGAAGATGGCCCTTTTTCTAAAAATAACCCTAAAAATGCTAAAAAGAATCTTATAGATCTTCCCAAATGTGACACTGGCTGTGTTGAGTCTTTGTTTGGCCTTAAGAACATACTTTCCCCATGTGAAGACTTATTTTCATTTTTAAAGGTATTTTCAAAGTCTAATTTGGAATATTAAATTTGTTTCTTTTCAT
Organism: Condylura cristata; assembly: GCF_000260355.1. NCBI lineage: Eukaryota > Metazoa > Chordata > Mammalia > Eulipotyphla > Talpidae > Condylura > Condylura cristata. Next base: position 37,916,368 of record NW_004567118.1, read on the forward strand.
CTTCTCTATATTCTCTCCTGTCTCTTGAATCTTAAGGTCCATTAAATTTGCTTAAAAATTGTATATAAGTTCCAGATTTATGATTTTAATATGTACCATTTTGACAAACAGTGGATGGGCATTGCTCTAAATGCATGCTGCAGGATTTAGAACTTGGAAGTATTTCAGATCAATAAAACTACTTTCAGAGAAGTGGTTTTTAAATAAATGAGCTTCTGATTATTGAATTATGTGCTGAATATCAAAGAATGTAATTCTTCAAATTAACAGTCCTAATTTTAGACTTAGCGAGTACAGATTGGTAAAATGAGGAGTGGTGACTAATTATTGGAGATAGAATAGGGATGACATGGTATTCACGAGTAGAAAATTTTCAGACAATACACTGTTTTATATATATATGACATTTTTTCATTCAAAATTGTTTTTCAGCACAAAATCACAACAAAGGAAGAATGGCATAAGCTCATCCAGCTCCTTACCGAATTCCAAATGCAGAATGTAGATTTCTTAGGTAGTAATCTGGAGTTCATTCTACCATTACCTGTTGCTGTCATTCCAGAAAGAGAAAACTTTTATGGTTCATCTGTACATGTGGACACCAGTACAGCAACAAAAAATATGAAATGTCATACTAGGAAGGATTCTGAAAGGGAACAGCTATTGAAAAAATCCCAAAAAAAGAAACATAAGAAAAAGATAGTAACTCTAGATGATAGTGACTTATTTGACACTCAATTGGACTTTTTTGATGAACTTATTAACTTGTCCCCTGTACCACCTTCCTCAAATTCAGAAGAAAACAAAGTGAGAGACATGGAAAGCAATCCAGAGACAAAGAAACTAAACAAATCTACTTCTTGTCCTCCTAAAACAGCAGCAGAAAAAAAATGTTCTGCCCTCGTTTCTCATTGTTTAAATTCTCTCACTGAGTTCATGGATAACATGTCCTTTTTAGATGCCCTTTTAACTAATGGAAGGGAGCAGAAGGAATTTGGCAAAAATGACTTTAGTTGGACAAATGGGAAGGTTAAAAGTGGACTTTGTGATGAGTTTAGTCTTGAGAGTAATGATGGATGGATTTCTCAAAGCTCCCGAGAGTTAAAGGCATCTGTAGAAGCTCTCAGCTTTACTAAATGTTCTTCGACTATTTCAAAAGCATTGGAAACCATGAATTCTTGCAAGAAATTAGAGAAAGATCCATCTGAAGAGCTTACTTTTTATGTTTCACAAAAGCGCAACAATGTGTACTTCAGTCAATCAGCTGCTAATTTGGAGTAAGTTTTACTGTTATTTTTTCAATAATAAGTGGCAAAGGGAAACTTAGTATTCTTCTTACTGATTTTGAAATATTCAGATTTATTGACAATGGTAAGCCTCTAATATTGGTAATATAGCTTTTAATGTGATCGTTAAAACCCGACTATGGAAAAGGAAATGAGAGATGATGGTGGGCAATACCTGGGAGACTGGAAGAGTGGAAGACTGGAAGGAAAAGGGGTTTGGATCAGCTTTGATGGGAAACAGCCACTGAAGACTTCTCATATGGGAGTGACTGGTGTGGTGAAAATGACACAGTGAATTTATCTGGACTCCATTTAATCCAGTATAGATTAGAAGCAGAGAGCAAAGACTGATTGTGTTTGGGATTGTGGCTTTCTTGGAGGGCATTAAAAATAAAGTAATGCATTACTTTTCATTTACAGCAGTGCCTGGAAGAGGATAGCGGTCATTAAAAGTGTGTTTTCTAGCCGATCTCTTCTGAACCTGGGTAATAGACAAGCTAGTGTAATTGAATACTTGCCAACTCTTCGAAATATTTGTAGGACTGAGAAGCTAAAAGAACAAGGGAAAAGTAAAAGAAGGTAAGAAAAAAATTATGAAATTAAATTTATATAGCTATTTCAAGAGTAATAAATATTCTCATTTCATGGAAATGTCTTTTCTCCTTGTAATTTTGGCAGATTCCTGCACTATCTTGAAGGAATTCATCTTAACATTTCAAAAGAGACTGTGAACACATTAGCAGCTGACTTTCCTTAATATTCCACTTTAATGCCTTGTACAGATTATGATGTGTTCCTTAAGACAATTTTATATGGATTTTCATGGAAGAACTTACTCTCGATGTAAATTTAAGACTGTATATTTTTATTAGTGTGCAAATATTTAAATGAAAAAAGTTGAGTTACCAATTGTATTTATGATTGTAGTAGTATTTTTTCCCCCTGAATGTCTTTGTATTATCGAGGTTAGCTTTGTTGGAGTACTTTTGTGAGTGAACTGTTTCTAGAAGGTAGAATCCACTAAAGTATTTCTAAAGATGTTTTGGTGCTAACTTAATCCAAAATTTTTCCTTTTCTGTTAACTTTTAATTCACCTCTTTCTAGCCAAGTATCCACACTTGTAAATATGAATCACCTCAGTGATAATCTTTTTAAATATGTTTACCCAGTACAAAATCACATATACAACACATAAGAAAACCTTCTAGGAAGGAAATTATGCTTAACTTTTCAAAAAGTAAGCTCATCTTGATACATTTATTTCTAGTGTATTTCTCCAATAAGTTTACCATTTGAATCACTGAATGTTGGCAAAGTGAAATCACAATTATGAATTGTACTCTTCATTAATCTTTTTTTAGCAGCCATACATATATGCTCTTGTATATTTTGACAATTTTAATCACTTTCCTTGTACATTTTCCTTGTATTTTTATATCATGTTTTTTTTTCATAAAGATATTAATGATGTGAATATATCTATTTTGGATAAACTGCTATTCATTAAAACTAATGAAGATGGATTCTGCTATAAGGTTTCTATATAATAGCCATTTTCACATGAGGCTGTTTTTGGAAAAAATATTTTTAAGTTTTAAAAATATACATTTTACTTAAAATCATTTTATAGTAAGATGATTAGGTATATCTGGATTCATTTTTCAGGTGCTTATATATTATTAGTATTTTGTTACATTATCTCATGAATTATAATTTCAACTCAGATGGTAAGGATCCTAATTATGTACAGCTGAAAAATATAGATGTACACCTGTTTACAAATGTTTGTTTTAACCTCTTTATTTGTTTAACATAACTTGTATTGCGAGTATATTGATCTAATTAAAGGTTAAAGCTAAAAGGCTTTACACAGTATTTAAATAGGAATTCCAATGTAAGCATCTGGATAAATATGGGCATTGTACAGTTTTGAATATAAACTATATTTTATAGGTTTCATCTCTGTACAAGAAAATGAGATCTAAAGCTTTTTTTTAAAATAAGATTTATTTATTTATTCATACAGAATTGGTGGACAGGCTAGAAGTACAGGGGTGGTGAGAGAATTCACCAGACAGTGGGGAGCAGGATAGGCAGATCAAAGCATACACTGCTGGGGGTAGCATCAGGTGAGTCAGGAGAGGTCTGCCAAGCCATGTGGGTCACCTCAGGGCCGGGGATAAACTTGCACTGAAGGGGCTGTGGCTCCCTTACAGTGCTGCCACTTTAACCTTGTTGCGCTACCAGGGAGGGCTGAGATCTAAAGCATTTTTTAAAGTATACAAATTTTCTTTTCCTATTGAATTCACAGAATTTACTATGTACTGAATGCTTTCCCCTGTTAATTTGGTCTTTTTTAGTAGGAAATTCTAATTCCCAGTAGTCAAAAGAACAAAGGTGAAATAACTCCCCAGAATTGTACTTTAAGTGTTCAAAAATCAAGAAATAATGTGGATATTTTCCTCCCTACTAGGAACACGTTTACTTAATTTTATTTTACATCATTGTTCATTTTTAAAGTGTCTACTTTTTCCCCTTCCTTAGGTGTAGACCCTGTGTACTCCCCCAAGTCACCCCTGCACCATCACTACAGTACTCTGAGCTCCTGCCTTCCTCCTTACTAGGAACACATTTAATCTTTCTGAGGTTTAGTATAATTTGGAAGAAAATTTCTCCTTCAGATGACACATTTCTATAAGATTTAGATGTACCTGTGTGGTAAAAATAATCAAATATTAATGATCTTTCAACATAGAGTATCTTATAAATGTCTAAAGAAGACACATTCACGTATACCTCCTTACAGAAATATGTGGACAGCAGAAAGCCATATATCCAACATTAACAACAGGTTGGTTAGTGAAGCTGTTTACCAAAATATGTTATCAATGGCAATGGAGGTAGCTTGGAGGAAAGAGAATAATTTAGACATGGAGGTAAAGGTATGTACAACTTCAAGGTACAGGTATTTGTGTGTACAACTACAAATGTAAAAGTAGAGATTTACATCTGCATGGCAACAAGCTCAGAGTGGTCACCAAACTCCCTAAGAGCTGGTGCAGGAAGGGAGAACTTTCACTTATTTTATCCATTTCTGATTACCTGAATTTTTTCTAACAAGTATGTTTTACTTTTCTTTTTTTTCTTTTTAAAGATTTATTTCTTTGTACATACAGAACTGGGGTACAAGCCAGAGGCACAGAGATGGTGAGAGGCTTCACCAGAGACAGAGTGGGGAGCAGAACAGGCAGATCGACGAAGTACACTGTTGAGGGGAGCAGCGGGCGGGTCAGGAGAGGTCTGTTGAGCCATGTGGTCACCTCCAGGGCAGGTGGGGATCAAACTCATGCGGAAATGGCTTTAGCTTCTTAGTGCTGTGCTTTTAACCTGCTGCGCCACCAGGAAGGGCCCGTATGTTTTACTTTTAAGGGGAGGGAAAAGACAATCTTTTGACATCAAAGTGACTTGGATTTAGTATAGGTATAATAAATGAGACTGAAATAAAATGGAAAATGGAGAAATGTGGGGAAAAGCATATTCTCAAAAGATGGTCTGTCAGGTGAAATATTTCACAGCAAAAAATGAAGCTATTATAGAAAGAAAAGGAAAAATACCGGATTGTTTTACACATAGCAGGAATATAACGGACCAGGCGAGAAAATACTAATAATAATGAACAGCTATATACCAAAGACATTTTATGGGGTGGATTGGGGAATGGGATCAGAAACGGTGGGGTAAGGGAAATGCACTGGACTATGGTGATGGCACATGGGTGATTTGGTGATGGAAAACTCACGGGGATTACAACTGAGATGGAAAAATGCACAAAATGTCGTAAAAATAAACAATTATATGATTTCTTTTAAATGAGGCTATTAAACAAAGCTTGTTCGTTGTGGGTTTAATAGATTGAGTGATGAAAACCACCTTTTCGGGCCCTCTCTGGTTGCGCCACGGGTTAAAGTAAAGCACTGCAAGCTAGCCACAGCCACTTCAGTGCTCGTTCAATTCCCAGCCCTGGAGGTGACCCACATGGTATGGCAGACCTCTCCTGACTCACCTGCTGCTCTGCTTCCCTCAGCAGTGTACCTCATCAGTCTGCTTGTTCTGCTCTCCACTCTGTCTCTGGTGAATCCTCTCACCACACTGGCATCCCAGTTCTATATGCATAAATAAATGTCTTTGAAAAAAAAAAAAGAAAAACCACCTTTTGGAGACTTCATCAAACTACATTCTATTTATAGAATAAGAAGAGGAGTCCACTGTTGTGTGTCTATTATATTTAGCTTTATTCCCATAAGCAGCAGCCAGATAAATCATTCTCTAACAGTAAAATTATGCAGATCCTCCAGATGACATTTGCTTTTAAAGGGACATAACTTTCTTGTTTGTGCAATTTAGTGGATGATCTCATTGTTGAATACTTAAAACCTAAAAGGCACAGAATCTCATACGATATTGATTTGGCCTTGGTTTATTACTATATAAATTACCAGCCAAAAATCTTACTTGAAACACTTAAATATACTCAAACATGTTTTCCATTACCATGAATTTATAGCATTTGGGCTGATAAATACAAATTAATACAACTTTAAAAAGACAATAAATTAACCCCACAATTTTAAGATTCAGTGTCAAAAACTACTAATTCATAGAAGGCAACAGCTTGTAATAATGAATCATACAACTCTTCTACTCTGTTTTGTTCAGTAGATGAAAACATCTGTCTGTAGCGGACTATCTTATCTGATGGGAAGAATACCCGTGGGTCTGGCTTCAGCACGGAGTCTGAGAGGAACTGCTTCACTAGTTCTTTTCCGCTAGTCCTTGTGTCACCAATCATCAATTCAAAGTGCTTTCCCACTGCATTTCGATTCATGCTTAGCACTTGATGCTGGCCATCCCGGCCAAAAGTTTTATTTAATAGGGCATAGAGCATGGCTTCCAAGATATGAAAATGTAACAATACAGGAAATAGAGTTGTGTTCTGAATGGAAAGTCCTATTTTTTCCATAACATAGAAGTCAGCTTTAGGCATCTTTGATATGACTGAAGAAATCTAAAAAAAAAAAAAAAAAAAAGTAGAAATAATTAATTATGCTTGATTTCCCTTTCTATCCCCATTTCTACTTTCAAAAAAACAGTTATGAAACTTTTACACTTTCATCTATAATGAAAATTTTGAAGTAACAACAGGCATCTAACGGAGGAATTGGCACAGCCAAGTTCTGGTCATGGTTCTACCAGGAACAGAGCTAAGACAAGCCATCTAGTCCTAAGTACCAGATTCCTCATTGGGAAATGGGCTTCATAATTTCTAAAATCTAAACTGGCTTTAAGATTAGACAATTTAAAACTTAACCTAAAAGCAATTGTTAAGGACCTCAAGTAGTAAATGATTCCGAGAAAACAAGAAAGGTAAAGATTTCACTATCCCTAACTTAAAGGATATATGACAAAGCAATCCAAACAACATGGTATTAGAACAAAAACAGACACAGATCCATGGAACATAATTGAGAGGCCCAGAATATATATGGACACTAATTTATGACAAAGAAGTCAAAAGCATATAGCAGAGCAAAAAAAAAAAAAAAATCTCTTAACAAAGGGGAAAACTGGACAGTCAAGTGTAAAAGAATAAAACTAGGCCACAATCTTAAACCACATACAAAAATTAATTCAAGATATTTAAGACTTCAATGTCAGGCCTAAAACCATAAAGTACATAGAAAAAAAATACAGGTGGTAAACGCAACACCAGCCACAGTGATGTCTTTGTGGATACATCTCCAACAACAAGGGGAACAAAAGCAAAAAGAAATGGGACTACTGTGTTCACCATTAATATGAAAAGGGAGGGGCCTCCCTTGTGCACAAGGAGTTAAGTGTCAATGCCATGAAGCTATCTTAAGCTGCAGAACTCTTGGCCAAGGAATTACCTCCTGTCCCACCTGCTGCTCCCCTCAGCAGTCCACCTGTTCTGCTCCCCACTCTGTCTCTGGTGAATCAACCCCTATACCTCTAGCATATACCCCAGTTCTTGTATGCATAAATAAATTTCTAAAAAATGAAAAGGCAACCTACTGAATGGGAGAAGATAATTGCAAATCATTTATAAGGCAAGGAGTTAATACCCAAAAATATAAAAAACTCGTAAAACTTGGCAACAAATCTGTTTGAAAAAATGGGCCGAGGATCTGAAATCACACTTCTCCAAAAAACACATAAAATGATGCTGATCTCTTATCCAAAAAATGCAAATCAAAACAATATCACCTCAAACCTGAGAAAATGGCTAATAATAAAAAAAAAAACCCCAAGTGTTGGGAAAAGGGAACCCTCTGTTAATGCGAGGTACAACCACTATAGAAAAAATGGCAGAAATGATCCAGCTACCCCACTTCTGGGTATTTAACTGAAGAAAACAAAAACATTAATTTGAAGAGCTATATGAGCTACCATGTTCAGAATTATTCACAAGAGACAAGCGTTGGAAACAACCTAAGTGCCCAATGACAGATGGCTGATGAACATATGGTATATGTACACAAGGTAATACTATTCAGCTATGAAAAGAAGTCTTACTTTCACAACATCACGGATTAACTAGAGAGTATTATGCTTAGTGAATTAAATCACAATAAGGTCAAATACTATATGATTTCATTTATATGAAGCACATAAAGAAAATGAATGAATGAAAACAAAACAAAAACAAAGTAGACTAAGAACAAGGTCAAAGGGGAAGTGAAGGGTCCTCCTTGGGTAGCACAACAGGTTAAAGCATATTACTGTGAAGCTATCACAGCCACTGCAGCATGAGTTCCATCCCCGGCCAGGCAGGTGACCCTCATGGCACAGCAGACCTCTCCTGACCCGCCCACTGCTCCCCTCAACAGTGAATTTCAGTAGATCTGCCTGTTCTGCTTGCTCCCTACTCTGTCTCTGGTGAATCCTCTTGCCTCCCCCACCTCTGGCCTGTACCCCAGTTCTTGTATGCATAAATGAAATGAATCATTTTTTTAAAGTGGGGGGAAGTGGTTAAATTGGGTAAAAATTAATCGTATGGTGATAAATGAAAACAATTAGTTTACATAGGTGTTGATTTAAAAGGTGTATACTCAAATGTTACAAAGCAATATTCAAGTAAAACACTTTTTTAGGAAGAACAATACAATTAGAACAACTATTAGAATCAGTCACTTCTCACCTAATTAATCACAGACTGCTTCATTGAACTAGTTTTCATTGGTATAACCAGAATGAAAATTGTTGCCCACCTCTCAAAGTTTGAAAACACAAGTAAGGTAATATACCATTTTGAAAAATAAGCTTTAGAAATACAGTAATAAAGCTCAATAACATTTAAATGTACTATTGATTTTCTCAGTATCTTTTTAAAAATTGTTTGTTTATTGAAGAACTGAGGTGTAGGCCAGAAGTGTGGGTGTAAGTGTATTCATCAGAGAGAGTGAGGAAAAGAACAGGCAGATCTACTCAAATACACTGCTGAGGGGAGCAGCAGGTGAGATAGGAGAGGTCTGCTGTGCCATGAGGGTGAGCTCTCTGGCCAGGGATCAAATTCAAGCTACAGAGGGATATGTAAGGTATTTCTTGAACTAAGTGAAAGTTTACCTTCTAAATATAGGCGATAGAAAACATAACAGGAATGGGTAAAAAGTACCAAATAAAAATCTATCCTTACTATTATATTCCTTTTGAAAGTAGAAGGTTAAATCAAGCTCTAATACAATTGCCTTACCTTTTCAAAATAGACAGATGATGGGTATGTTCCTTTAATCAACTGGCAACATTCATTTTGCTGCCAATCAAGCACTGCCAACTTTCGATCAAGGTGAGCCCAGGCAATTCTTCGAGTACCAAAAACAATGGACACGATACTATTAACTGCCTAAAACAAAAGGCTGATTTACTTAAGGTTGCAACTATTTTAATAAAAACTTTAAGCTATATGCAAGAATGTCAAACTAATTTGTGATAAAAATATATTTACAATTTATAAACTGAAAATTGTTAAATGCAAGAGATGCGGTTGATACTACCAGTTATAGATGAAGAACCTTTATAGGATCTCAGCACCAAGCTCAAAGTATGCATTCAAATGTTCCCAGGCACTGTGCTAGACTCTGGGAAACAACTGTAAGAAATGCCACCATCAAACAGTTACACAAGAGAGGAAAAACAGTTGAGGAAGACTTAATATAGGACATAGAGAAAAATGGTAAACAAGTCATTTCACACAGATAGCCACAAAGACAGGCTGACACCTGACTCTCAGGCAATGAAATAAGGCTCACAAGTGGGGAAGGAAAAAGGAGTAGACAAGTAGACAGATTACTGCAAAAAGTAACCTGCTTTATCATGAAAGCTTCAGGGAGCCACCAAGAATAACATGACATTGATATTTCAGAAAAATCTTTTGCCAGCTGTATGGATTATGGGCCAGAGAGGGATTTGCATTAGGTGCCTGTTATATGACAAAGATAATGACAGAAGGACAAGAAACAGATGAGATGTAATGGGAGTAGAATTTAAGTGGGATAGAGGATGATCCTGGGACAACTCCATAGTTTTATTTCAATGACAGCATCAATCAAATTGATAGGAGACAGATCAATTTAGGAAAGAGGGAAAATGAATTGTTTACTGAATTAAGTTTGGGTTGCCCATAGGGCTTCTAAGAGGAGTTGTATAATAAGTAATTGGATATATGGATTTAATTCTAAGTTTGGGCTACAGCTATAGTACGAATGGCTTCACCTCACTCCTATATGACTTATTTAGTTATTGAACAAAGGATTATGATCTACAGATATAGAGGCAGCTAAGCAGGATATATAGTTTGTAATTACAATTCCACCTCCCTTTCACAGCCAAGGAATAAATATCTTAAAGCCATAATAGTTTGGATACCCAGACAGCTACAAAATGTAGGCCATCTTTTGGTTTTCATTTTTTAGCTCAATGATCTCAGGCTTTAGTGTGCCTGAACCAGGTTGTACACAGTATCTCATGGGCAACAAAATTTTTAAAAATGACTCTATTGTACAATTTTCTCCATAAAAACTGACTTTAGAACCTAACCCTCTAAATAAAGATGCAAAGCCACTATAATCTTAGTGTAAACAGTAATTTCAGTCATAAATTTAAATGAAAGGCCAAAAACTCTGAAATTTTGGTTGAACTTTGTTCCAGATCAGTTATAATAGGAGTTATATCTAGAGTCGATGGACTTATGAAACCTCCAAATCCTCTAAAAGTATGCAGTATTCTGTATGAGTGGGAAATTTTCTCTCTCACACAGTTTTTTTTTCTGGGAAGAGGATCCATAGCTTTCATCAAATATAGTATAATTCATCAGTTCTACTTTTCAAAAAGTATCCTATTGTCTGATAACTATCTATCCAGGAAAAAAAATAATACGTAAGGTATGAGAGAAAACTTTACTACATATGATCTAAGTTCTGCCAAAGCTTAATATCTGATATGCCAAGTAATAGCTATTTCTTAAGGCAGTACTGAAAAAGATCTGCTTTTAGAATGGTTTTAAAGGAGAATGAAAGGAATGCAAAATATGTTTGTGGGAAAGACTAGTATAATGTTTGAAAATCACTGCTTGGCCATAACACTTCTAAAACAAACCTCACAGACCTTTTCTACATGATTGGTTTGTTCTTGTTAAAATCCCATCCTCTTTAGTTAGCCTAATTCTCTCCTTCAGGATCAAGGCTGAGTTCTTCCAGTAGAAGTCCCCAATAATCACAGCTCACAGTTCTCTCTTCTTTAAAGTGACGATTTACTATCTTACATCTTATTTGGTAAAAATCATGTACTACTGTGTAGAATAGATAACACTGTATGTCTATCTGGACCCATCAAAACTGTAAGTTGCCTGAGGAGCCATGTCTTCCGGTACCTAGTAGTGCTATTTGGAGCAGGTTCTCAATAATTTAGGCAGTGTAAAAGATCAAGAAAAAGGGTATACCTTGAGCTTTTCTTTTCCTACATCTGGTTTGATGAGCTTTCTCAAGAGCCGGTTTTCCTGTAACTGTCTTTTTTTCTGGCCAGTCTCTGGACAAAGAATGGAGTTACAAACTTGAATGGTAGTTTTGTACTGGAACAAGGGAACATTCATTAAACTTTCCAAATTCTGAAACGGCCCAAACTTTTCTCTATGCTGTACAATATTGTTGGACTTTCTTCCACGAAGCAGTCTGAAAGCCTCAAGTTCTTTATTAGATGCTGTATTCAGTACATGCAAGATGGAAGCCTGCTGTTCTGAGGAAAACAGCTTGTCAAATGCATTAACAGGCTCCTCTGCATTTTCATGAATGTTCATAGGAGCAGTAGATTTTTTTCGACGGCAGGAATAATGTAGGGTCTGGAAGAAGGATGACTCTAATGGAACTGGCAAACATCTCCACCTCCCTAGAATGAAAATTTAGCAAAATAGAAACTTTGTTACAAATTAAATTTTTTAACTTATAAATTAAAAATTTCTTTTGTTAATATGGTTACATATTTTTAAAGAGCTTTCTATTTTTATTCATGAGAAATGTCTTGTGTTAAGCCCTAAGTTTTACTAGTTAGAAACCTTATGACAATTTAAAAAGTATGTATTTTAAACATTTTCAATTGCTCTACTTTTTGATACTTTCAACTTTAACGGGAATTTTTGTAATTCTCATCTAAGAATATTTTCACTAGTGAAATTAGTTTTCTATTTTCACTGGTTCTGGTGGAACCAAATAAAATTAAATCTAATCCATTTATAAGAATGTTTTAGCTGAGTGGTACATTTTATCGTTTTAATTTTCTTCTGTACACTTTTCAAGATTTCTAGTATGCCTACGTTTCTGCAAGAAAAGCCATGCAAGAAACAACTTATATGGTTGTGAAACTAACAGAAAATCACTCCGCTATCCCAGTTACTAAAGGAGCCAGAGGTGAGCAAGCAGTTAGAAACCGAGACTTGCACCCGCGACCCAGTCTCGTTAGAAATTGATCGTGAACCCGTAGGCCAGGTGCTGGAAAAGGGACCTCAGCGATTAATACTCCAGAACCAGGAGCTAAGGGGGAGCCGGAAAATTAACCCACTATTCCAGGACCCTACCTCCCGCCAAAATGAGACTCATTACGCTCATCCTCCACGTTATAAAGCAGTAGACTCCCACAGTCCAGGTTTCCGCCACTGACTTCCGTTTCCTGCGTCCCTCACCCCGAAGTGTCCGATCTTTCGGAAGGTTCCTGCCGAAGCTGCGTTCCGGGGAGGGCGGGAGGAGGAGCTCACTGCGAAGTGGGCGGGCCAGAGTTCGGCTCCATTCCCTAGCAAGCGCCGCGCTGTGCCCTGTTGCCAGCCGCTTTTATTCTACTGCCTCTGGGAACGTGTTGATGCCACCGGATCCCTGACAGCGGCTGGATCAAATCTCTAAGGATTTGGCTAGGTCAGTTTTTGCCCACAATTAGCAGAGTCCCTTCTGGGAGATTCCTTGGGTTTCTCTTAGGCACTTAAAACGATGATGCCAGGGTAGGTGCAAGGTATACAAATAACCATATTACCAGGTAGAATGGACTAACTGCTAGGTGTTCAGAGCTCAGCAGGGAACCGGCATGCAAGCAGGAGGTCGGGGCCGGAAGGGGTTGCTTGGGTCCTGTGCCTTCCACGTCCGAGCAATATTTCATCGTGAAGGGATGGACACCGGAGCCAAATTTGGTTTGGCCTTGAAAGCAGGGCGGAACTTTAAATACCCCCACTAGGTAACCGGAAACCATTGAGGCTTTCGTGGAGTCAGACTGGAGGTGTGTTTCTAGAATATTTGCCATATATAGCAGTATGAGGTTGGACTGGTAATGAAGAAAGTGAGAACAAAGAAAGTATGGCAGGCAGCCATAAAGACGTAAGGACTTGTTTTCTGGCAATGCTAAGGAGTGGAGAATTCATTAATTCTGGATGGAAGATGGGAAGACTATCTTTGTAAAATAAACAAAAACAGGAAAATCAGGAGAGAGGTGACTTTTGAATGGGAAGAAGATGAGTTTGTGTCTTTATGAAATGGTATTGCTTGTAGATACAGCCAGGGAGGCAGTAAGAATAGGGTGGGTCCTTAGTGTTAATAAAAATTACTTATAAAATTTTGGGAATTTGAGGGGATCTTATGAATCTAACAAGAAATAATGTCAACTTTTTGTGCAGAATCCTCCAAGTCAAAAGGAAATAATTTCCTTTTAACTCTAGTATTTATTCCATTTAATGAGGTGTTACCGATTGAATTGTATCCCTCAGAAAAATATGTTGACGTTCTAGCTCTCACTACCTCAGAGTGTGACCTAGTTTTTGGAAACTAGGTCCTTGCAAATGAAATTAGCTAAAATAAGGTCACACTGTATATGCATGTGTATGGGGGGGGGAGGGAAGGCTAATCCAGTATGACTGGTTCCTTATAAAATGATGAGAATTGGGGCAGAGATGAGAGTGATGCATCTCCAAGTCAAGCCAAGGCCAAAAACTACCAGCAGGTCATCAGAAGCAAGGAGAGTTGCATGGGAAAGGAGCCAGGCCTCCTGATACCTTAATTTCAGACTTTTACAAAACATCTAGAACTTTAAAGAATAAATTTCAGTATTAAGCCTCCCAGTTTGCTGTAATTTGTTCTAGTGGCCCTAGGAAACTATCACATGTGGTCATAAGTGATTGGTGCTTTCAGAGATGATGTGGTTCAAGCGAATTATAACAAATCACTTGGTAACCGTAGAGCCTTAATAGGTTTCTCATCCTCTCTGACCCTCAACTTCCTCTTTTGTGAAATGGAGGTAATACTTGCTCTACAGGGCTGCTAAGAGGATTAATAAGAAGCTAGATACAGAGAACCTGGCATATAATAAGGATTCAATAAATGTCAGTTCACTCATTAGAGTATCACCCGTTCTTAGGACCTAGTTATTAACGACCTTCAAGGAATGCTCCTCAGAGCGTTCACTCAGAATTACATTTTTAAAAATAATATAATAGTTTATTTTTACGTCATTTTGTGCATTTTTCCATCTCAGTTGTAATCCCCGTGGGCTTCCCATCACCAAATCACCCGTGTGCCATCACCATAGTCCAGTGCATTTTCCTCCCCACACTGTTTTTTATCCCATTCCCTACTCCACCCCCATAAAATGTCTCTGGTATATAGCTGTTCATTATTATTATCATTTTATCGCAGGTCTGTTATATTCCTGCTGTGTCACGCAGAATTACATTTTGATGGAAGATTGAAAGTGGGTAGGAAAGAGGCAACCACTTTGCATGATTTACTGTAAACCAGAATCTGAGCATTCAAAGTGAAAGTTACTATCTTCCTTAGAAACTAGATCCTTCTTGCTTCCCTGTTTATATTGTAGCTTCCCTGTGTAGCTGTCCCTGTCTTCTCCCACTCATTCTATTGTTATAATCTGTTAGCTAGTGTTGATTTTTTTTTCTTAAAATTTTTTAAAGATTTATTTACTTATTTATACAGAACTGGGGCACAAGCCAGAGGTGCAGGGGTGGTGAGAGATTGGGGAGACATAGTGGGGAGCAGAACTGGCAAATTGATGAAGTACATATCAGGAGAGGTCTGCCATGCCATGTGGGTCATCCCCAGAGCTGGGGATTGAACTTGCACTGAAATAGTTGCAGTGCTGCATCCTAACCTGTTGCACCACCAGGGCGGGCCCTAGTATTGATGTTTTACTTAAAGTACTTATTTAGGCACAACAGGTCGAAGCACAGCACTGTGAAACTGTCTGCAGCCACTGCAGCACAAGTTCAGTCCCCAGCCAGGGAGATGACCCACTGCTCCCCTCAGCAGTGTATTTCAGTCAGTCTGCCTGTTCTGTTCCCCAGTCTGTCTCTGGGGAATTATCTCACCACCCCACCACAACTCTGGCCTACACCCCAGTTCCTGTATGCATAAATAAAAATAAACCTTTAATAAAAAAAGAAAATATATGAATGGGGTCTTCCTCATGGCATAGGGGTTAAGCCTCAACACTAACAAGCTATCAACAGCCACTGGAGCATGAATCCTATTCCTGACCAGGGAGCTGACCCACATGGTACAAGCAGATGTCTGTCTCGCTGCTGCTTCTCTCAGCAGTGTATTTCAGTAGATCTGCCTGTTCTCCTCCCCATTCTATCTCTGGTGAATCCTCTTCATTCCTGCCCCACACCTCTAACCTGTACCCCAGTTCTTGTATGTATAAATAAATAAACCTTTTAAAAAAGAAAATATATAAATGACCACATATGTAACAGATATTAGAAACGGGCTGTCGTTGGAATTGGTAGAATTGAATTCACCATCAGATAGATGTGAATTGCCTAATATTTGGGGGGGTTAATCCCCTCCCTTAGAAACAGGATGTAGACGTGTAAACACTGTGTTCTCTAACTTTTAGAATATTACTTAGGGTTTCCCCCACCCTCCTTCCTCTTTTAATTTCCCTTGTAAATAAACTTAAAAAACAATATCAGGGTTAGAATAAAACCCAGTGTTGGTATTGAGGAACTTTACTTGCCTAATGCTAACTATAAGGCCAACAATAATGCCTTCAGGGTATTGGTGCAGCTACCTGAAGAGAACCTTTTATGTGGAGATTGACGCATCTGGAGAAATATAGAACCGAAATTTCTTTCGGCATACCAAACAGATTGTGTAAGCTATTTTTGTACCAATTGCTAATAATTTTGTCTAGTATTTATTACATAGCTAAAAAGTTATTCTGCAGAGTGAAAAGATATTTGCCATATGTCTAGCTAACAAAGATCTCTCCAGAATATGTGAAAAATTCCTACAAATTAACAAGAAACGGCAAAGCAAAACAACTGAAAAAAATGGACAGGAGACTTAGGTATTTTGCCTAAAGAGGATCTTCAAATTAGAAAACAAAAAGGTGTTTCACCTGGATTAGTCACCAGGAAGATGCAAGATGAGCCACTACACACCCATTAGAATAGCTTAAGTGAAAACATTAATACTGCTACATCAGTGGGTTGGAGTGTTGGCAAGGACAGAGAACTGCTGGAATGCTCATACGTGCTGTTGGAAGTGTAGATGAGAGAAGCACTTCAGAATGTTGTTAGGCACATTCTCCCAAAGCTCAGCACGTCTACTCCTGATGGCCCAGCACTCCTGTCCCTGGGACTACATTTAACAGAAGGCAAACATTGGTGTACTGAAGACAGGTAACAGGTTGAATGACATGTATGAAATTGCCACATTTGACAGCTGTAGTGTAATGAAAATGGCAATTTCACAGGGTTAAAACTAACACAAGAATGTTCATAGCAGCATAGCAGGTTTCTGTGTTAACCAACACCTGGAATAACTCAAATGAATATACTGAATATATTGAATAAATTCAATAAACTTCAACTATAGCCAGCACCATGAATGAATCTTGAGAATATAATGTTGATTATGGTGATGGCACATGGGTGACTTGGTGATGGGAAACTCGCGGGGATTACAATTGAGATGGAAAAATAAATGTACAAAAGATGTAAAAATAAACTTATAAAATTAAAAAAGAAAATATAATGTTGATTGAAATAAGCCACACACTTATATAAAGTATAAAAACAGATCAAATAAGCTCCAGTGATAAAAATTAGATTAACTTCTGGGGAGTGGGAGTCTTGGAATGTTGGTTATGCCCCCTTATTTTTTTTATAATATAGTCATTCATTTTTACATCATTTTGTGCATTTTTCCATCTCAGTTGCAATCCCGTTGGGCTTCCCATCACCAAATCACCCATGTGCCATCACCATAGTCCAGTGCATTTTCACTTCTTTTTTAAAAAAGGATTGATTTATTTATGCATAAATAG
Source organism: Condylura cristata (assembly GCF_000260355.1). Taxonomy (NCBI): domain Eukaryota; kingdom Metazoa; phylum Chordata; class Mammalia; order Eulipotyphla; family Talpidae; genus Condylura; species Condylura cristata. The sequence goes on from NW_004567118.1 coordinate 37,933,542, forward strand.
TGATAGAGGTGGGGGTGTGTGTGAGAGGATTCACCAGAGACAGAGTAGGGAGAAGAATAGGCAGATCGATGAAGTACACTCCTGAGGGGAGCAGCAGATGGGTCAGAGGAGGTCTATGTGGGTCAGCTCCCTGCCCAGCTGGGGATTAAACTCACACTGCAGTGGCTACTGATGGCTTCATAGTGCTGAGAACTGACCCTTGCACCATCAGGGAGGCCACTAAACACAATTTTAAAATTCTGGTTCCAAAAGGAGCACCCCAATGTTCAAATCAAATTTCTAACAGATGTCATTCTAACCCGAGTGTAGCTGAGACTAAGCCACTGTAACTGACTTCTCTTTTATATATAAATATATATATATATATAAATAATATATATGAACATTGTTGTTCATTTTAAAAGTGTTTACTTCCCCCCACATCAGGTGTAGATCCCATAGAATTTCCTCCCCCAATTTGCCCATGCAATCACCACAGTCCCCCATGCTCTCTCCTTCCCTTTCCCCTCCCTCTTCCCCACATGCAGGATATATCTGGTTTATAATTATCTGTTTGTTTTGTTCTATTATTTATTCTCCTGTCTTATTTGGTTCCCTTATATTCCTCCTCTAAGTGAAACCACCTCATATTTTACTTTTTCCTTCTGACTTATTTCACTAAGCATGATCCATCCATGTCGCTGCAAATGACATGAGTTTATATTTTTTGATTGCTAGTAATATGCCATTGTGTACATATACCACATCTTTTTGATCCAATCATCTATTTTTGGGTATTTGGGTAGTTTCCAGGTTTTTCCTATTGCAAATAGTGCTGCAATAAACATAGGAGAGCATGTATCCTTTTAAATTAATGTTTTTGAGTCCTTTGGGTAGATCCCTAGGAGTGGAATTGTTGGATCAGATGGAAGCTCCATTTTTAGTAGACTGAGGAACCTCCACACAGCTTTCCATAGTGGTTGGACCAGTTTGTACTCCCATCAGCAGTGTAGGAGAGTTCCCTTTTCACCACATCCTCACCACCATTTGTTATTGCTAGTTTTTTGTATGTGTAAGGTGATATCTCATTGTGGTTTAGATTTGCATTTCCCTGATTATAAGAAACATTGAACATTTTTTTCATGTGCCTGTTGGCCATTTGACTGACTTCTCAATCTATCAGGTAAAGATGTACAATGTAAGCACTCAGTAGCATGTTGTGCTCCATTCATTCAGGACTTTCTATTTGGTGCTTCAGATTTTATACCTGGGTTTTTCAGCTTTTCCATCTGCGTTGGGTCATTGTATTTTATGTAGACTCCAGTAAGCCAGACAGCCTGTGTACTGGAGCTCTCAACTTCACTCCATTTAACCTCATACAACATAAAATTGACCACTTTAAACATTTTACAGTCTAAAATTCAGTGGCATTTGGTTTGTCAATAATGTTGTGCAACCAGCTTCAGAACATTTTCAACATCCCAGAAGTAAATCTCACACCCACCTCATTAGCAGCTGCTCTCTAGCACCCTTGCCCCATCCCCCCTTTCTAATACGATTTCTGTCTGTGGATTTGTCCATCCTGGACATTTCACAGAAAGGATAAACTAACATTGTGAGGGTTCAGTACTTGCCAGGCACCAAGGTGAATATGACAATTTGCTCTTAATGAGATCACCGTTCACTGAAATGAAACATATTTATTTTTCAATGAAAAATAAATTGATTTTAAAAAAACAGTACAAAGTGATGTTTATTGTTACAGAAATATGAACGTTGGGTCCTCCTTGGTGGTGCAAGGATTTAAGTCTCAGCACTGCGAAGCTGTCTGCAGCCACTGCAGCAGTTACATCCTTGGCCAGGGAGCTGACCCACATGGCTCAGCAGACCTCTCCTTTCTTGCTCCCCTCAGCAGTGTATTTCAGTCCATCTGCCTCTCAGCTCCCACAATCCTCACCTACTCCCAAACCCCCAACCCTCACCTGCCCCCATATCTGGCCTGCACTCCAGATTTTATATGCATAAATTTAAAAAAATTAAACAAAAAACTTTGGCAGTATTATAGTACAGAGGCCCTTTGGGCTCTGAGCTGGTTCCTGTTAAAGACAATGTGAAACTCAGTAACAATAAGTAGGTGAACTTGTTCAAGTTCTTCTCTGTGGTTGCTTGATTTTCTTTTCTTTTTTTTTAATATATTTATTTTATTTATGCATGCAAGAGCTGTGGTAAAGATGAAATGGAATAATGCATGCAAGGGGCTGAACACAGCAATCCCTGGATAAACAGTGGTTGTAACAGTGAATGGTGTTTTCTTTCTTCTTTTTGTATTTTCCTCATTTCTTCTGTTTGTTTTTCTTTAAATTGTGAAGTAATGAACATAATTCTTTAAATTTTCAAAAGGGTGGTAGTCTGGCCCCTGCAAATCTTGAGCCCAGTCCAGGAATGGGAGGGTTAAAGGACTGTCTTCTTGCCCTACTATAACTGAGCTTGCTTTGACAGGGACAATCTTCAGATGTTTGTGCTCTGAGGGACCCTGGGGACTTTATTTACAGAGGACATTCTGTCCCAGGGCCCAGATGGCCCCATAATCTCCAAGCAGCTGGCTGCACGGAGTCCGAGTCCACAAGGGAGCCGGCCTCAGCTCAACCTGGTCCTCAAACTCTGGCCCCTAGCCCCAGTACTCAGCGTCCACCCTGGCTAGGACAGCCTTTGGCACGGTGTTCTTCCCTTAAAGGCAGCTTCTGCTTCCTGAACACAGAGCTAGCTCAGCTTCGATGGGATCTGATCCCCATGAGTCGGCTGGGGAGTGGATTTTTATGGTAACAAAAATGTTTTGGAAATAGTGGTTGAACAACTTTGTGCATGTGATTAATGCCATCGAGCTGTACATTTAAAAATGGTTATACTAGCCAGCTTTATATAATAGAGTTTACTACAATTTCTTTAAATGAAAAGAAGACAGGAATGGGAGGGTGGCAGGGAGAGGTTACAGGCCCGCGGCTGTTTTGTGACATCACCAGGGATTGGTGAACACACGGGAGACTAGGGCTTAGGTACCTGTTTCCTTCTTTTGACTCCATGACTTTAGGTCATGTAGCTTCTCAAAGATTAAGATGAGGTCCTTGGAGGGCTCAAGTGGACTCAAATGTGACCAAATGGTTTGAAACTCTGTGGTTATTAATTAGTATTATCCTTCTCACCCTCTACCTTTTAGGTTGGATTTCTGTTAAATGGAAAATTCCAGAAATAAGGACAGGAAGAGTAGAGACTAAAGGAATTTCTCAATCTCTAGCTCCTCTCTGTGAAGGAGATGCTATGTTTTCCCTTGGTTTGGCTGTTGTGGGAGGAAATGCCAGACTTGAGATGCCACAGGGAAACCATGAACCACCCCCAACATCACAGTTTTGTTCTGGTACTGGACAGTGGAGACATGATGCCCTTGACTTCTCCCTGCTTTGTCCCCCAACTTCCCCATCTTCTGGCCTTCCTATCTTGCCTTCATTCCTATTTTCCTCCTGGGAGATTTATTTCTGTCCCATTTTTCAACTAAAGCAGAGGAAATGAATCATTATTCAGCCCGTTTGGTAAATAGCTCCATGCCCTTTGACCCCAGCTGGATTCTCTCACTGGTTCCTCCAGAGCTGCTCCTGGTTTAGACCTTATTCTTCACAGTGAAGACCCCTCATGTCTTGGTTATTCTTGGAATGTTCCTTCCCCCAGGGCCTAAAGCTTTGACCTACCCTACTTTGAGGGTGGGGTGAGGGAATGGGAAATGAAGCAGCATTCCAAATGAGGATCCCGCCAGCTGACCAGAGGGCAGGAGAAGCAAGGCAGCCACTGTTTTGAAGGTTTTGTATGCCACATACTGGCACATCTCTGTGATTCTGTCAGATGCATCTTGAAATCCTCATTTTATAGATGAGGATCCCAAGATGCATAGAAGTAAAGGAACTTGCACAAGGCCACACATCTAGTAAGCAGTGGGGCCAACATTCAAAGCCTGGGTTTGTGCCATTATACTGAGCTGCTCTGTGATCTTGCATGTGTGCTGAATTAGAGATCCCTGCAAGCAGGCCAGCTAGAACATCAGTTGCAGTCCCTCCGGATGGGACCCTGACATCTGAGCTTTGGAGGCCACATGCATAGATAGATCAGCATTTCCTGCAGAGGGAATAGCAAATGTGTGCAGTATGTGCCTTATCAGGACCTAATCTGTCACTGAAGAGGGCGTCTGAGTGACTGAGATGGAGGAGGGGAACTGGGATTAATGCAAGTCCCAGATTAGAAGCAGAGACGTTTTCCACACCTCATGGTGATGGAACTTCTCTGATAAAGTACCCAGCGGTGTCCACTGGTGAAGTCACACTTGCTAGTGAACAGTCATGCAACTATTTATTGGATTTCTAAAAATATAGGCACTATTTCTGGGAGCTATGTGGGACACATAAAAACTGACATCAAACTAGTATGGTATGGGTACATTGTATGAGTGTGGGGGGGGATTAATATAAATAACTGATGCAAGGTAGATAGTAAGCACATGATAAAGCCAAAAGGGATGGAAAGATGCTATAAAAAATGTCCAAAAAGGGGCCTTCCTTGTAGCCTAGAGTTAAGTCTGTGTTATAATGGGGACACACCTGAGTTAGATCAACCAAGGAGCTGACCCATATGGCACAGCCGACCTCTCCTGTCTCACCTGCTGCTCCCTTCAGCAGTGTATTTCAGTAGATCTGCCTGTTCTGTTTCCCACTCTGTCTCTGGTGAATCCTTCCACACATAACCCTCACATAACCCCATTCCTTACCATGTGAACCCCCAAGCCACAGGCCTACACCCCAATTCTTCTACGCAAAAATAAGTAAAATCTTTTTTTTTAAAGTGTCTTAGAAGGACCAGAAGCTAAAGAGATAACTTGAGCTAGGTACCCAGTACTGCTTCGTGAGGTAGCATTTTAACATCTAAGTCTCTGGTAGATGTAAAATCTGCACCAGTAGAACCCTTCAACAGAAGTGAGGTCTTTATGAGTTTTCCAAGGAGTCCTGAGATGCAGACACTCGTCCTTATTCCCCTTTACACAGCGCTGTCCTTAACCCCTGCGCGACTAGGTGGATACTGAGGTCCAGAAAGCTTGCCTCGATCGTCCCAGCCACGCACCTACGGAGTGGTGGGGCAGGATTTGACTCCCCACTCCCTAGGACGAAGTCCGACCCCGCGCCGGGGTCCCTCCCCTCGGCGGGCTGCCCCTAAAGAGGGAGCGGCTCCTCCACGGTGCTCGGCTGCCGTGGACTTGCCGAGGGAGGGGCCGGGTGTCCTGCAGGGGCGGGGCTGGCGTGGCCGGCGGGGCCGGCGGGCCGGGTGGCGGAGCAACTCGGTTCCTCTCCACCTGCCGGGGCGAGCGCGCGGGCCATGGGCTCCGGCGGGCCGAACGGAAACCCGGCCGAGCCCCGCTGAGCCCTCCCGGCCGGCCATGGGCGACCGGGAGCGCAACAAGAAGCGGCTGCTGGAGTTGCTGCAGGCGGCGGGCACCGGCAACGCGCGCTGCGCGGACTGCGGGGCTGCGGGTAAGGGCGCCGCGGCGGGAGGAGCGGGTGCGGGTGCGGGAGCGGTGTGGCGGGGTCTAGGGGCCCGACCTCGCGTCCCGTCTCCGGCCCCCACTAGCCCTGGGAGGGACCCTGACGACAATTCGGCCCCAGCCCTCGCCCATCCAGACCGCGAATCTCCGAGCCTGGTCCCAGATGGTGCTTGGTTTTTTCGGCTCTACGCGCTCCCCAAACCAGATTCCCTGCGCGCCCCACTCTGGACTCCGAAACGAATCTTTCCATAAGTTGGGACCGGGAGCCTGGATCCCGGACCCTGCTCAGCGCCTCCTGAAGCTCCGGACCCAACCCGACCACTTCCCCCCCTCAAACATATGCCACACCGGAGGGTCCCACACTCCGCACCCGCGTCCAGCGCCCCCCCTGCACCCAGCCCCAGTCCCGAGCTCCCGCGTCCTCCGACCCTGCGGTCGCGGAGTGGTCCCGACCCAGAGCCCCCGCCTTGCACCTCCCCAGCGGTCCTGGTCGGCCTCTCATTCCGCTCTGTCCTTTCGGTTCCCGCCAGTCTGGTAACTTCCACATAGTGCGCTCCTCAGACGCTCGCACTATACCCGGGACTCTCGAGAACTCTATCCTGGCCGCCCGCCGGGCTGGCAAGGAAGTTCCATGCTAGTGTCCTCATTCACCTAAGTGGGAAAACCAAGGGGTTCCCGCGGCGGCGGCGTGGGGAGCAGAGTCAGACACCACCCCGGGAATCCTCACTGGCAAGCCCAGCTTCCCCACCCGCGTCCGCGTGTGCAGGCCCAACTCCCTTTCCAGCCCTCTCATCCTGTAGATCCCGACTGGGCCTCTTACAAACTGGGCATCTTCATCTGTCTGAACTGCTCTGGCGTCCACCGCAACTTCCCAGACATCAGCAAAGTCAAATCCGTGAGGCTTGACTTTTGGGACGACAATATTGTGGAGGTAACAAGGGGTGCGACCCGGAGTGCCTAGGAGCTGCAGTGCTGGATAGAGGCATTGGGTGGTTTGCTCCCATCCCACACCAGGGGAAACTGAGGCCCAGAGAGGAGCAGTAACTATGAAGAAAAGAACTCAGGCTATCAGGAGTTGCAGCTTAGACATAAGCCATTTTACTTCCATGGCTTGCTTGTTTACAAGCTGTGGGCCCTCAACTTCCTCATCTGTATTTTGGGGATACCACAACCCCTTCGGAGGGCTGCTGTAAGGGGTAGATATAATCTCAATGTGGCTACAAACTAAGCAATTGATTAACAGTGGCTTCCCTCACTGGCTGAAGTCCTGGCTGACACACAAGCATCCTGACTCATGGTCTAAGTCTTATGTCCCCCTAGCCTGGAAGGGAAGAGCTTGGCTTTCTTGACCTACAGAGACAGAGGACATGACATGCTCAGCCTGAATAACACCATTTCAGCCAGAAAGTCTCTAGTGTGCTGGCAGAGGAATTCCCAGACTGCTGGGGAAGCAGGCTGACAGTACCCACTCTGGCTAGATGCTTTATTCATGCATCTTACACATAGTAACTATAAGCCTACTCTGCGCTTGTTAGTGGGAGAGAGCAATGAACAAGCCAAAGTCCCTGCCCACAGCCGGCTTTCATTCTAGTGCAGGAGGAAGGTAGGAAACCAGGACACCAGCACACAAACCTTAAGTTTATTTCTTTGTGCTTTATCGTGTTTGTGCCCTGTCATATTTTCTTCCTTGTTATAGGTGGGATCCCTGAAGTTCAGCGGATTAAGTATTACCAAGGGCCATTCAGTGAATAAATGTCACAGCTGGGATTTTAATTGTTGGGATCCAAAGTTCGCTAAATCTTTTGGCAGCCCTTAGGTCCTGGAGAGGGGGAGAACAGGGTTCACTCTGCCCAAGAGACATGAACTAGAAACCTCATGTTTCTTTGCACCCCTGCCCTCCTGCCAGATAGCTGTTACTGTTGTGTGTGCTAACTCATGAGGCCATTCCTAGCACATCAGCCTCTGGATTACCTGGGTGCCAAAGGCCCCAGTGATGACCCTCACCTACATCATGGGACCCATTTCTTGTAAACTCTACATCTATTTTCTGCAGACTTTTGGGGACTTCTGCTGGAAGGGGTGGCCCTGACCATATGCAGATGGAGTGGGAGAAACATAAACTTTGGAGTTATACAAATCTGGGTTCAAATCCCAGCTCCTCTTATTATGTGTCTCCTTGAGTTAAGTCGCCTAACTTCTCTAAGCCTCAGTTTCCTTGTGTCTTAAATAAGGATGATTACATTAAAGTGATGGAGGGCATCAGATGAGCTAAAATGTAAAGATGGGAAAGAGCCCTCTCTGTGAGCATGGATGTTATAGCACCTCCTTGTTCCAGGCTGGGATTTCCCAGCAGTGTGGGTGACTAAACCCAGTGGGACCTGTCAAACTCCCTGACTCAGCCAAGGGGCTGTGAGAACCTTCTGGGTAGACAGTGGTTTCATTTCACATTTTTTCAAGTTCCAATGTTATCCCAAGTTGCTGTTGTCTTGCAGTTTATGACCCACAATGGGAACCTCCGTGTGAAGGCCAAGTACGAAGCCCGAGTCCCTGCTTTCTACTATATCCCCCAGGCCAACGACTGCCTGTGAGTGGGTGATTTCCCAGTCCTGCCTCCCCTCCCCACCTCTGGTGTTTTATGTCCATGGTGGTCTCAGCTATGGACCTGGTTGACAGGTAGCTCTGAAAAGCATTTGGAGAACACATAGATCAGGTCTAAGCCCCTCTCTACCTTCATTGTTTTTTGCAGTTTATGACCCGCAACGGAAACCTCGTTGCCCTCAAGTTTCCACAATTGTGACATGGGACATAGTTCTATGTGATCTGCGCCTTTGCCTCTGATGCTCTCATAGCCTACAGGGGCTGGCTAACTAGGTTAAGAAGAGAAAGACTGGTATTTTAGTAGAACAAACATGATTCAGCTATTTCTGTGTCCAACCCAAGCTCAGCATAGCCCCAAAGCAGCTGCCTGGCTCCCAGGTCCCTGAGTAATAACCATAAAAATAACAGTAGTTACTAATATTTGTTGGATTTTACCTGTGTACCAGGACTGGTATAAATGCTTGTGTACATTAATTTGCTTCATTCTTTTCAACAACTGTATGAGACTACTACTGCCTTTAACCCCATGATGTAAATGAAAAACTTGAGGCTTACGGAGGCAGAGCCTGGGCTAGCCTGCGGCCTGGGTGACTTTCGTAGTACTAGAGAATCCAGGAGGCTGTGAAGTCACAGGAGGGTTCAGCTCCCTTGGAGGTGAAGGGTCAGTGTGACAGTGCTTCATAGTGATCTCAGATGTCTGCGGGACTGCTTGCCTTTGCCTGAGGCTTGCTGCAATGGCTTCTAGACTATGCTTTATGGAAATAGGGAGAAGGTATGTCTCTGGAAAACACAACCCAGTGGGTGACTTGCATAGAGCAGACTGTGTTTCAGCTACCACTGCCCAATAGTCCAACAGGACACTTTTGGACAGTACACAGACTATACAACCTTTCCCAGCAGTCGTCTAGTTTGCCAACCACAAACTAGAACAACCACAGGGCTACTGATGCAGTGTGGAGTGGCAGGAAAGCACAACTGTCAACACAGAAGACCCAGTTTTGTTTCCTGACTCTACAATGACCTAGCTGTGAGAAGGCGGACTAGTTACCAAACCTCTCTGACTCAAGTTACCAAACCTCTCTGACTCTGACTGCATCACAGTGCAGTTGTAGAAACTGAATGAGATGATTTGTATAAAACATCTCACAGGCCACTAGGCACCAGTTTTAATCTGTTTCCCAGTATCAGCTTCAGAATACTGTCTGGCCACTGGACCAGCTGAAGGTTGAACCAGCTTCAACTTGAACTTGACAGGGCCTGGCCTACCTGGTCTCTGCTACTCAGCCCTTTGTCCCCAAGGGAAAGAAGCATACCTTCTTGAGTACCTCTTATGTGCTAGAATTTCTGCTGGACCTGCACAGACACAGCTTGTCATGACTCCTACAGCGGCCCTGCACCAATCACCAATGGCCTCGTCCCCTCAATTCTAAAACTCTTCAAATTTCCTCACCCCTGGGACTAGGATCAGAGCCTTCAGTATCCATTCTTTTTCCCAGGTCTTATCCTATGTCAGACTCCATGCAGAGTTCCCAGACTCTCTTCAATGTCCTGGGAGTAGGACATTGCATTAGGGAGGAGTTAAGTGACAAAAACGCAGTTTAAATTAGTATAGGCACAAGGGGATTTCATAGGTTTGAGGGATCATAGCACATGAAAGACAGGTGTAGTCACTCTCAGGAAGAATAGGCCAGGAGAGGGCCTCCCTGATGGCACAGGGGTTACAGTCTCAGCACTATAAAGCTATCACAGCCACTGCAGCTTGAGTTTGATCTTCACCAGGGAGCTGACCCCCATGGTGCAGTAGACCTCTCCTGTCTCCCTGCTCCTCTCAGCATTGTATTCCAATAGATCCACCTGTTCTGCTCCCCACTCTGTCTCTGGTGAATCCTCTCACCCACCCAGCACCTCTGGCCTATACCCCAGTTATTGTATGCATAAATAAAACTTTTTTTAAATAATTAAATTTGAAAAAAATAAGAATTAGGCCAGGAGCTCAAGCACCATCAGGTCTCTTACATGCTCTCTGGCTGTCATTCCCGCATCTTCCTGTCATCTAGGCTTCCTTCATGCAGCTGAAAGAAGTGGGAGCAAGGCCACTTCCAGGTCTCTGGCTGCTGCTCCAAGTTGGGTTCTAGAGAGGGCTTCTGATTCATCCCTCTATCAGTTTTGGTTCACACAACCCAAGGAAGAGCTCTGATTGACCATCAGCACCAGGTGTCCAGCTCTAGGTTAGTGATGAGGTTATATAGAGCCTAGAATATTTCTTGGAAAGGGAGAGAAAAGCCAAACTGTTAAATTAAGTCTACTCTGGGGTGTATGGTATGGTTTTTCAACAGTAGTCATGGATAGCAGTATCTGATTGTGCTAACAGAAACTTGTTATGGGCTGAGCTTGGTACTGACACAGGGCAGCAAGGGGCACTAAACTGGCCACAGGTACTGTCCAAATAGCTTACAGGTTACTGTCTGAGTTTTTCACTCTTGCACACAATTGCAAGAGTAATCAGGCTCAGGGAACAACGACAAAGGGATTTATTCAACAAACCAGGGAAAAACAAAGAGTTACTAAGGCCAATAATGGCCTTTAAATCACCCAAAGCGGTGGCCATTGTTTCTCAGTCCTAAGCAAAAACAGTTAAAATGGCATCTTCTTGCCACTGAGGACACCAAACTCATGTCCCCATCAATAGGCCACTATCCAAGATGGCGTCTTCCTGCCTCTGCCGACCTGGAACACACAGCAGCCAGACTCAGGGCAGGTTCTGATTCATGAAGACAGTAGAAGATGCAACAGGAGACACTCCCAGAGCTTCAGGGACGCCCCAGCACAGCAGCAGACAAGCAACACCCAAAACAGCAGCTGCAGTAGCCAAACTAACCCACAAATGGCCACACTCACAGCTCAGCAAGACTCCCAGCTCTGGGTCTTCACCTCCCGTGCCAGTGAATGCAACTGCAGTGAAACCAGGAACAGTTGTAATCACTTGGCTACTTGAAAAACCTCTGAACTTTTTCCCTCTGAGGTTGGTGGCTGGAGACCTCCACCTTCAGAGGCCAGCAACAGTCTTCTGGAAGATCAGCGAGGTGGGGTCTGGAATCTGCTGACCCAAATGCTAAAGGTTCAAAAACTGAATCCCAAAGACTAAATGAATTCCACCCCCTTCTGCAGTCACTTATATTTCTTATCAGTCATCCTACCCCAAAAAGCAGTACTGTTTAGCATTTTTCCCTGGAGCTATCTATCCTCCCCAGCATCTACTCCAGGGGGCACCACCTAACGGTCTATGGCTTCAGCTACCAGTTACAGTACTAGACCCTTTATATATATTTATACCTCTCAACAATCCTGAAGTAGGGAGGTTTAAACTTGTTGGCATATTTCCCAAGCCAGAGGAATTAATAACTTGCTGTCAGTCATAGTGGATAAATGGTAAAGGGGGCTGGGGACCCCCAGAAGTCAGATCCCAAGTCCACTGCTCTGTTCCACTGTAACATGCCCCAATTTTTTTTTTTGGGGGGGTGCAGTTTGGCCATGGGAAAAGGTTCTTGGGCTCTTTGGCTTAAACTCATGAGTAAGCAGTGGGGGTTGGCAGTGTAGACACTTCAGGGGAACTAGTATGTGGCTAGAGAACTGAGGTTGGGGTGGGAATGAGCCAGTGGTTTCATTATAACGCAACAGGGGAAATTTTTCCCCACAGGAGACACTAGCAATTTCAGAAGGCATTTTTGGAGATCACAACTGGATAAGTGGGGTGGGAATGCTACTGGTATCTCGTGGGTAGAGTCCAGAGATGCTGCTAAACATTCTTTAATAGGACATCCCACAAACACACAATTATCCTACCTCAAATGTTAATAATACCAAGCCTGAGAAACTCTGGGTAGCCTGAACTGGCAGTGAGGTGGCTTTTTGATGCTCCCAACCTCCAAGACCACCCTGCAGGAAGAGAATGCAGCAGATGCAACTGACCAAACGTCCTCTCTTTTTAGAGTCTTAAAGGAACAATGGATTCGTGCTAAGTATGAGAGACAAGAATTTATGGCTGATGGGAAAATCACCCCACCCCCAGGTAAAGTTATTTTCATCTTCTTTTGAGGTCTGTGTTCTAATGAGTCCTGAAACAAAGTGACTGAGAATTAGGAGCAAAGGTCAACCTGTTGTCCTCATTGTCATGAAGGCCAAACACATGATTCTTTAGCCTCTAAAATGTATTGTGACTTATCAATGGGTGGAGTCTATGATCTGAGTCAGAGGAGAGCGTTTTTGTCTTAAGTCATTGCAGGGAACTAGTGCGTAGAGATTCCTAGTATAAATGACAGGAAGTCTCCCCCACTGGGTAGAACCATTGTAAAGGACATCCCTGCTCCTGCTCCTGCTCCTGCTCCTGGATAGGCCCTGGTGTGATACAAGCTTGGTTAGGAGCTCAATTCCAGTCTCTCTTCCTGCCTTTGTCCAGGGCACAATCCTGCTGGTGACTCATCTATCTGTTTTCTGTGCAGTACTAGACCAAGTCTAAGCCGACAGTGGCCTAGAGAACAACGTGTTTGAAACACTCTTTGAGGACCAGAGGCAGCATGCTCATCTCCCCTCGCTACCAGGCCTTCACACCAGCAGGTGCCTAGAGGTCCCTCATTCATTATTCCTGCACTCTGCTGAAGTTTCATTAGGCCTGATGTCAGCATGAGGTTAGACACCAGCACATGGGCCTCTTTCACAATCAGTCCAGGTTCTCAGTATTTAGCCTACATCAGGGCTTGCTATATCTTCCCATGAGACAGATGAGGAAGAGAGTTGGGGAGCCCAACCAAAATCATAAGACTTTGTGAGTTTATTCCCAGGCAGATAAATAGCTTAGTCAGATCCAAGACATTTTAGCATCAGGTGGAGGGTTCATTCCACCCCTGGGACCTGTCACAGTTCGTGAGCTGCCCAGGCACCAGTTCTCAGGTGTTCTCTCTTTTTCTTTCTTGGTGACTCAGGTAACCGAGATGGGATCTTGTGGAAGCGGGGAAGGGACAACGCGCAGTTCCTGCAGAGGAGGTTTGTCCTTCTCGTAAGAGAAGGCCTCCTGAAGTACTACACTAAAGAGGAGGTAAGAGTCAGGCCAGCAGGGGTCTCTTCCTGGGCTCTGGGCTCACATCCACTGGGTCTGTGTTCTAAGCAGCGATGCCTCATCTTGTGGAAATGTCAACCACATGGAGTTAGGCTTTCTTTTCCTTGGCTTTAAAATAAACACAACTTAGTCTGGTCCATGTTTCGGCCTTTGAGAATGACTTGAATTTACTTCATTTATTCACACACTCGAGAAATATTTGTTGATCACACGCTATATCCTAGGCACGGGGAGACAGCAGTAAACTAGACAAAGCTCCTGTTCTCGTAAAGCTTTAATTCTAGTGGGAAGAGACAGGTGGTGACTCAAACACATTGACATGTGATGTATCAGGTGGCAATAAGTTCTGTGAAGTGAAATCAAAGAGGGCCAAGGGCTAGGCCATGAAGGGAGTGTCTGGGTGGGGTGCCCCTACAGTGACATTGGTGAAGAGAAATGTGTTATGTGAAGATGCAGGGAAGAGTAGAAGAGGGAAGAACATGTGCAAAGTCCTGGGTATGTCAAGCTGGCCTATACAACAGCATGCCCGTTACAAAAAGATGACCCTATGTCCTCTTTGGTGGCGCATCAGGTTAGGATGCTGAACTGCAAGCTAGCCATAGCTGCTTCAGTGCAAGTTCGATTCCTGGCCCTGGAGGTGACCCACATGGCCTGGCAGACCTCTCCTGGCCCACTCACTGCTCCCCTCAGCAGTGTACTTCGTTAATCTTCCTGTCCCGCTCTCCATTCTGTCTCTGGTGAAGCCTCTCACTGCCCCCTGCACCTCTGGCCTGTATCCCAATTCTGTATGCATGAATAAAAAATCTTTTTTAAAAAGGAAAAAGATGACCAGTGAGGGCCACAGCCTCTGGTCCCCAGCCTAGACCAGCAGAAGCCTGGATTTCAGTTTTCTCTTACCCCTCCCCTCAGCCAGGGGATTTTGTTCAGCGCACAAACTGTTCAGCCATAAGCCATAGCTCTGGCCTGAGTTGCAAGTATGTTTCGCTGGCATATCAGGCTTCAAGGAAACCAAAATGAATGGCACAAAATAAGCAAAGGAAAGGACTGAGGGAGGTGAACCCACATGGTCGAGGACCCTGTAGGTCATAGTAAGACTTATGTTGTTCGTGGCTTTTTTGGTAACAACTTTATTAAGATGTAATTCTCATATCTACAATTTACCCATTTAAAGTGTACAGTTCCCATCACTGGGATATTTTATTGGATGGCTGATTTTGTATGTTGGGTACTTTCTTTCCCATTTGCTATCAATTTTTTACCCACATTCATTCTCTTTTTCTTAAAATGAATAAAGATTTAATGATTCGGGGGGGGGGAAGTATATAACTAATGACTTTTAGTATATTCACAATGTGCTATTGTTACCACAGTCAATGTTATAACATTTTCACCACCCCAAAAAGAAACCCCATACTCCTTAGCTATAATCCTCTACTCCCCTCCACCCCTAGGGAACTGCCAGTCTACTTTCTGTCTCTATAGAGCTGCCTATTCTGGACATTTCATATAAATGAAATCATTTGTGACAAAAGCATATACGGTTTCTTGAAGCAAATCTTTTGCTTTTTAGTATTGGGGTTTTAAGGTGCATTCATTTGGTAACATGTATCAGTATTAGTGTCTCATGGAGATTTTGATTTGCATTTCATTGATGGCTAAGGATACTGAATGTCTTTTTATGTGCTTATCAGCCATTTCTTCTTCTTTTTTATTTTGTAAAGATTAATTTATTTATCTTACATACAAGAACTGGAGTACAGACCAGAGGTGAGGGGGGTGATGAGAAGACTCACCAGAGGCAGAATGGGGAGCAGAACAGGCAGATTGATTGAAATACACTGCTGGGGGAGCAGCAAACAGGTCAGGAGAGGTCTGCTGTGCCATGTGGGTCAGCTCCCTGGTCAAGGATGGAACTCATGCTCCAGTGGCTATGATAGCTTCATAGTGCTGTGCTTTAACCTGTTGTGCCACCAGGGAGGGCCCAGCCATTTCTTCTTTATAAAAATGTTTATTCAGATCCTTTCCCCATAGTTTAACCAATTATTTTTCTTTTTATTGAGAATTAGTAGTGCTGTATCTTCAAGATACAAATCCTTTGCTGGATATATAAATTGGGGAGGGGGGTTTACTCTGAGGTGGGAAGCCACAGTGGTTTTGAGCAGAGAAGAGATATGAATTGACTTGAACTTTTTCAAAGGAGCACTCTGGCTGCTCCTGGGTGGAGGGTGGAGCAGGGAGAAGGCAAGAATAGAGCGGAGAGACCAGTCTGAAAACCATTGCAGTAATCAAGAGAGAAATGATGGTGGTGAAAGTGTGGTCATATGTTGCATGTTTTGGAAGTAGAGCAAAGAATTTACTGAAGACTTGGAAGTGGGATGTGAAAGAGAGATGAAGGATGATTCCAAGCTTTTAACCTTAAATTAGGACAATAGATTTGCTGAGGTGGCAAAGACTTGTCTCCTTAAGGGAATGATTGAGTCATTTTTCATTTGACATGCTTACTAGTCATCCAAGGAGGTATGGTGATACAGCCTACCTGAAAGTAGGCTGTGTTTGGTATTATTTACTAGTTTATTTTTTGGATCTGAAAGTGCTCATAGGATTTCCCATCTAATTTAATGGTAATAAAGTTCCCAAGTACAGGCCCTCCTTGGTGGTGCATTGGTTTAAAGCACAGTACTATGGAGCTATCTCCAGCCACTGCAGAAAGAGTTCGATCCCCAACCAGGGAACTGACCCACATGGTGCAGGATACCTCCCCTGTCCTGCTTGCTGCCCTCCTCAGCAGTGTATTTCAGTGAGTCTACATGTTCTGCTCCCTTCCCTGTCCTGGTGAATCCTCTCAACCCCTGCACCTGTGGGCTGTACCCCAGTTCTTTATGCATAAATAAATCTTAAAAAAAAAAAAGTTCACAGGCACAGTTTCCTAGGAGACACTAGGAAATGAGTCTAGATGCTTGGAAAAAAGTTTTGCTGGGGTCATCAGCATGTAGACTGGCTTAGCATG
Source organism: Condylura cristata (assembly GCF_000260355.1). NCBI lineage: Eukaryota > Metazoa > Chordata > Mammalia > Eulipotyphla > Talpidae > Condylura > Condylura cristata. The sequence goes on from NW_004567118.1 coordinate 37,949,814, forward strand.
GCCTGGCTAGGATCACCAAGACAGGGAATGTGGGTTAAAAAAATGCCCAAGGACTGAACAATTTATTTATCTGTTGCTAAGTGACAAACCACCCAAAGACTTGGTGGCACAAGACATTGATTTGTGATTTCCCATAATCCTATGGACTAGGAATCAGCCTACCTCAGCCCTTACAATGTATTACAGGTGGCAACAGTTGGGTTAACCTCCTTCATCTAGCTGGTGATTACACTGGACTAGAAGCCTCATTCATTAATTTCTGGTGCCCTGGCATACCCATATGGCTCCTCTCTCTGTGTGATTATTCTTCATTCAGGATTCTAGCTTGAGTCTTATAATATGGCAGCCGGCTTTCCCCAAGTAAAAGGAAATGCCTCTTTTTTTTTTTAAGATTTATTTATTTATGCACACAGAACTGGGGTACAGGCCAGAGGTGCAGGGGTGGTGAGAGGATTCACTGGGGACAGAGCAGGGGGTAGAACAGGCAGACTGAGTCAGTACACTGCTGAGGGGATCAGTGGGCTAGTCAGGAGAGGTTTGCAGCACCATGTAGTCACCTCCGGGGCTGGGGATCGAACTGGCACTGAAGAGGCTGCAGCCAGCTTACAGTGATGCATCCTAATGTCCTAACCTGTTGCGCCACCAGGGAGGGACTACCAGGCCTCTTAAAGTCTAGGTCACGAACTACCTTCTTTGGTCAAAGCAAGTCAAGCAGCTGACCCCAATTCAAGGGAAATAGATTACTCCTCCATATGGGTGGAGTGGCATGCTCATTCGGGGAGGGAAGAAATTACTAAGGGTTATCTTTGGAGATTATCTACCACACTCATCCTTGGGACAGCTCAGTATTCACAGAACAGAAAAATGAGAAGTTTCTAGCAAAGAAATTACGAAAGAGGGGTCTACAAGGAGAAGGATAAGTTCTGAGTACTTTAGCCTTCATCTTACTGTGTTTCCTGTATATAAAAATTATTATTTATTTTCACTATTGCTTTCCTAGATGGACCAGAGCACTGGCTAAAGGTGTCCGTCCAGTGTAGTTGTGGTTTATGGCCAAGTGAAAAATGGGAAGGATGCATATTAGCCCTCCAAGTCAGTGTAGGGATTTCTTCTCAATCAATTGAAAGTACTGGAAAATGTTGAGGTACAAAAGGCAGGAAGAAAAGGTGTGGGTGACAAGTTAGAAGGGGGCCACTGAACCCCAGCAAGTCAACTTTGAGTTGAGCTATAGGAAGGACCTCATATTCTTGGCTGGAAAAGTGGATCTGTTGTTCAGTCCTAAGTCATTTGAGTCTAAAACAGTCTAAAAATAGAATGAATTGCCTTTGTTTTAAAAAATTTCTTCTCCCAAATGGAAAATTTTCATCATCAAGGTAATTCTTTTTGTAGTTGTTTTGAAATACAAAAAATAAAATGTTAGGAAAGTGAAACCCAGAAGATAACTCAACATAACAAAATATTAATACTCAGAACATATTTAAAAAAACCCTACAAATCAAGAAGAAAGAGATAATGTATTAGGAAAATAGACAAAGGAAATGGACTGGAGGAAAATAAAATACCTGGTAAATATCTGAAGAGATGTTCAATTTCTCTGGCATCAGGGAAATACTGAAGTAGGACACCATGCTCTCATCAGAATGGCTAAGATTACAATGGCTGAGAATGCCAAATATTAGCAGGATATAAAGAAACTGGAGGTCTCATGCATTGCTGATGGGACTATAAAATGATATAACCTCTTCAGAAAACAATTTGGCAGGTTTTAATAAAGTTAAATGCATAGGGCCCTCCCTGGTGGCATAGCAGGTTAAAGCACAGCACTATGAAACTAAAGCCACTTCAGCAAAAGTTCGATTCCTGGCCAGGAAGGTGACCTACATGGCGTGGCAGACCTCTCCTGACCAACCCGCTGCTTTCCTCAGCAGTGTACTTTGTCAGTCAGCCTGTTCTTCTCCCAGCTCTGTCTCTGGTGGATCCTCTTACCACCCCTGCTCCTCTGGCCTGTACCCCAGTTCTGTATGCATAAATAAATAAATAAATCTTTTAAAAAATGTTAAATGAATATAATAATCCTGCTGCTCCTCACCTAGGAATTTACTGAAGAGTAATGAAAAGGTCCACAAAATGATTTGTACATAAAATGTCCCATAGAAGGTTTACCTTAATAGTCAAAACCCTAAAGAACCTAAATGTCCATTTACAACTGAACATTCGAACATGCAAATTGTAGTGTATCCATAAGATGAAATATTACTTGTTTTTAATTTTATTTATTTTGAAGATTTATTTATTTATGCATACAGAGCTGGGGTACAGGCCAGAGGTACAGAGGCGGTGAGAGGATTCACCAGAGACAGAGTGGGGAGCTAGACAGGCAGACTGATGAAGTACACTGCTGAGGGGAGCAGCGGGCGTGTCAGGAGAGGTCTGCCACACCATGTAGGTCACCTCAAGGGCAGGCGGGGATCGAACTCATGAGGAAGTGGCTTTCGATTCTTAGTGCTGTGCTTTAGCCCACTGCACCACCAGGGAGGGCCCTGGTTTTTATTTTATAAGGACAAGTTTTTTTTTTTTAATAATATAACAGTTTATTTTTACATCATTTTGTACATTTTTTTTTCATCTCAATTGTAATCCCCATGGGTTTCCCATCACCAAGTCACCCGTGTGCCATCACCATAGTCCCGTGCACTTCCCTCCCCCCCTCCGCCAACCCACCCCTTCCCATTTTTGATCCCATTCCCCACTCCACCCCCACAAAATGCCTCTGGTATATGGCTGTTCATTATTCTATAAGGACAAGTTTTATAATAAATATAATCATGGTAACAATGTAATAACCTATATAATTAATATTAATAAATGAAATAAATTTTACATAGATAAAATTAATTTAAAACCAATAACATCACATAAAATTGATATTAATTTTAAATTAACCAAATAAGTAACTTGTATAATTATATATAGGTATAATCATAACAACGAATAAATGAAACAACATGGATTGTTCTCTAAAGTCCCCTTTAGAGAAGATGGCTCACTAGGATTTTCTTCAGCGATGGGAATGTTTTCTGTCTGCCCTCTCCAATGCCCTGGCCGCTGGCCAGAGGTTGTTCCTGAGCACTTGAAATGGAGCTAACTGTGACCAAGGAGCTGAGGCTTTCATTTCATTTCATTTTAACAGTCACATGTGGTTAATGACTACCACAGGTCTAAAGAGTTTTCATCAATATTTCCTATTATTAATGATAAAGGAAAGCACTTCTTTTCCCTTCTATGAATAAAAACTTTGAGCTCTTACGTCCCCTTTCAACTCATAAAAGCTAATCTGAGTAAGCAGGCATGTGGGATGGCTGAATACAGCACAGAGAAGATCTGTGTCTTAATTTTAGAGCAAGAAATTGAGGAGTCTTGCTTGCTCTTCTAGGGTAAAGGCCCCAAAGCGGTCATCAACATCAAGGACTTGAATGCCACCTTCCAGACAGAGAAGATTGGCCACCCACATGGTCTGCAGATCACCTACAGGAGAGAGAGTCATATCAGAAACCTGTTTGTGTTTCATGAAAGTGGAAAGGTGAGAGACTGGTGTTGCCCCACCAGCCAGCCCACAGCACCCCAGGACCTGCCAAGCTCAGCTCACCGACTTCCTTGATCAGTTGCCTCGTGAGACTTGCTATTTACCTTAATCTGTCATCACCTCCGGGTCTGAGACGGAAGTATGAGGGAAGCAGAGAGAGGGGAGAAAGCTTGCAGGTACCATGTGTGTAGCTGCACTGTGCACGCTGCACAGCCATCACGGGGAGCCCAGTGAGCAGAAGGGACTATGCCTGGGAATGGCAAATTCAGGCAGGCAGAGACTGAGTATGGGAGGAGGAGGCAGCAGTGACCTTGCTCCTCAGCATATGGCCCTGGCCGGCAGCATTGGCACCACCTGGGAGCTTATTGGAACTAGTGTGTAGGGACCACCCGGTACCTACTGAATTAGAAAATGCATTTTTTTTTTTAAAGATTTATTTGTACATACAGAACTGGGGTACAGGCCAGAGGCTCAGGGGCGGCGAGAGGCTTCACCAGAGACAGAGTGGGGAGCAGAACAGGCAGATCTACGAAGTACACTGCTGAGGGGAGCAGCGGGCGGGTCAGGAGAGGTCTGCCACGCCATGTGGTCACCTCCGGGGCAGGCGGGAATCGAACTCATGCGGAAGCGGCTTTAGATTCTCAGTGCTGTGCTTTAACCCGCTGCGCCACCAGGGAGGGCCAGAAAATGCATTTTAACAGGATCCACCAGGGATCCTTAGGCACCTTTAGGTTTGAGAAGCACTACTTAAAGGCCTAGGAAGGAAATCATCCCCCCCACCCCCCAAGAAGAACAGACCAGTAATAAAGATCTGAGAGAATAAATTGGGTCATGTGACTGGGCAAGGGACAGAGATGCTAGGTGGAGGCAGAGAGGGGAAAGTGGGGTTGACATTTTGTGAGCATCTGGTGGGTACTGCTCTTGGCACTATACATAACTTTTTATTTTATTTTTTAAAAAGATTTATTTATTTATGCGTACAGAACTGGGGTACAGGCCAGAGGTGCAGGAGTGGTGAGGGGATTCACCAGAGACAGAGTGGGGAGCAGAACAGGCAGATCGAGGAATACACTGCTGAGGGGAGCAGTGGGCAGGTCAGGAGAGGTCTGCCGCACCATGTGGTCACCTCCAGGGCAGGCGGGGATCGAACTCATGCTGAGGAGGGAGATGGAGGGGGAAACAGGCACTGGTGGGTCTGTGTGGTGGGTGGAGGCCATGCCGGGGTCACACAGGAGACAGGCAATGGCCTGGTCTGCAGGTGTGGAGGGGATGGTCAAAAGAAGGCTTCCAGAAGGAGTTTCTCTTTAAAAACGATGTGAATATACTGAAAAAGATGAAATTTAAGAAGCCTTAAAGGGGGCCGAATGAGATATACAGGTGTATTTATTTTAAGGGCAAAGATTCAGGAACTGTGATGCGTGGTGTGGTGGAATGGGGGGAGGAAAGAGAGCGATTTTCTAATAGGAACACAATGTTCTGTAACACCAGGGGTTCAAGTAAATGATGCACTTCTTCTTTAAATCTAAAGACCCCAGTCCCAAAATTGGCAAGAAATAAAATTTTCTTAGCTCCCTCTTGTCTTTACCAGGATCTTGGGGCTTATGTAGCCAGAAGACTTAGAGGCAGTCTCTGATTTTCAGTCATTGGTGTTGCCCTCCACTGTTGCCCCAGATCCACCCTGGCGGTGGCCACTCCTCCATGCCAGTAACTGTTGAGATGCCCGTGGCCTCTGCTACTTACCCAACCTGGCTCCTTCCCCTGCCCAATTGTAGAGCAGCTGGAAACCTGGGTCTGGCCATTCTTGCTTTCCTGGCATGCCCCAGCTTCCCCATTAGAAAGGCACAAAAGGGAGCTGCAGGGCCCTCCCTGGTGGCACAGGGGGTTGGAGCGCTGCACTGCGAAGCTAAGCCAAGCCTGGCCACTTCAGTGCATGTTCGATCCCTGCAAAGGAGTTGATCCACATGGCCAGCAGACCTCTCCTGTCTCGCCTGCTGCTCCCCTCAGCAGTGTACTTCATCCATCTGCCTGTTCTGCTCCCCGCTCTGTTTAGAAGAGCACACGTCTGAACTCCAGTCACTGCTCGACCCCAGAATGACTTTATGTTTAGAAAAAAAAAAAAAAAAAAAGGAGCCAAGCATTGAGGGTTGAAACAAACCAAACTTCAGAAGCCAAACAAACTTGGATGCAGGTTGGATTTTGTTCATCAGCTTGTGACTAGAGAGACTTTCCAAAGTAAAGGCCTGATGGGGTCTTTGCTAGGATGGTCCTATTTCTTTACTGCCTGAGACCTCAAAAAGTTCTTAAGTCCTGGGACAAGAGCTCATACGTGGCCTGAGGACTTGACCTGTGAAAGAGAGAGCCAGTTGTGTGTCATTCTCTTTGGAACCATATTCAAATGACTATGTCACATCAAATCTAACTATTACATCAAAGAGCAACACTACAGCTATTTGAACAAGTTTTTTATCTTCCCAATTCCAAATTCCTGGGAGAAAGAATCTGATAAGCCCAGTCCAGCTTCTAAATTGAAGCCCCACTGATCCAGTTGCTGTGGCCAAGATAAGCTGTGGGTCTGTAATGGGATGTGAACATGGGTGGGCCCGTTTTCATAGGAACAGGCTTGGGTTGAGCCCCAAAAATCTATGACATGAAAACTAACCTTTAGGATGAGTAGAATGTTCTAAGTAAACAGTATGATTGAGGTGATGAAGAAGAAGTGGCTAAGGTGGAATGTTCCAGGAGGAGGTGCAGCTTGTATTGGGGAAATTGCACATGGTTTTATATAGAATGAGCTCAGAGGGCAAAAGAAGTCAGACTAAAGCATCTTACCTTTTTTTCCGTGGGCAGGAGGGAGGGCTAGACTCAGATTTGCAATGCATAAATCACGCTGGCTGCCATGGAACAGGCCGTAACGCCAGCATCCACCAACTGGCAGTACTGCATCACCGGAGAGCATGTTGGGAATGTAGATGATCAGGTGCCAGGTCAAACCGCTGAATCCAACTTGCATCTGAACAAGATACTGAGCAGAAATGGGGGTGCGTGCATGTGCTGAATGCATGTGCCCAAACCCAAAGATCCAGTTAGCTTCCTGCCACACTCAGCTCCCCTTACTTCATCTCTCTGACTGACTGTCCTCGCATCCTTCTCTGCAGGAGATAGTGGACTGGTTCAATGCCCTCCGTGCAGCCCGCCTGCAGTCCCTAAAAGCTGCCTTTCCTGAGCTCCCAGAGTCAGAGGTGAGCTAAATGTGGACCCTAGTTTCTGAGTCTCCTTTCTGCCACATTATTTTGTTCTTGTCTGCTGACCTCAAAGATAGAAGCCAGACTTAGGTTTGATTGCAGACAAAACCCGAGACTTGGGATTGGGTACTTCTGATGGAAACCAAAGCCTTCCTCCTTGGGGACACTGGGGGATGATGGACTCACAAATGGCAGGGCGGCCTCCAAAAGACAGGCTAGGCCCTGCCCTTGTGGATGCTCTGCTACCGCCATAGTCGAGGAGCTCAGGATTTGGGCATCTGTTTCTGACCCCTTTTCCCACTAAAATGTTCAGATACTCCTAACATATTGCCTATGACGTGCTTTTGAGCCCATTTTTCTTGTACCAACCCCTTTATCGGACTGTTAGGTGAGAATGATTATTCCCATTTTACTGATGAGAAACGGCATCCTAAGAAGGTCATGTAAATAACCACAGGTGCTCTTCCCATGCTAAGACCCCCTTTGTCCTCTCATGTTCCAAGCCCAGGAAGGCTGTGGGATCTCCCCCACTGCAATTCTGATAGGAACAACTGCTTTTGGTGGCCAAGATAATAGTGAGCCTGAAGGCTTCCTTTTTGCTTGTCCTCAGACTTCTGGGTCATGTTCCAAATCTCTCAGACCTTTCTGGGGAAGCTGTGTAGTGTGGGACAAGATGCTGCCCGGAGCCAGGAGGCCTGCTTCTTGCTGATGCTCTGTCACTAGCTTGCTGTGTGTGCACTGCAGGTCACCTCTCTGAGCATCTGTTTCTACAGCTGGTCTGGGTCACCCTTTAGGGTCCCTTCCAGTTCTGTGGTGCCATGATCTTGTCCCTGTTTTAGGCCTTGCTCAGAGACAGTTCTGTGGGTGATGGGGGTGAAGATCATCCTAGTCCTGGCACTCTCTTACTTGGTCCTCGTTGAAAGCCTAAGTAGTTCTTCATTCCAAGGCTTGCAGGGCACCAAGTGTTCACTCCAGATCCAGCAATGCACTGAGATGGCCATTCTCTGGGAGCAGTTCCAGCCAAACCTAGGTCTGCAGAGTCAGCACCCAGAGCTGATGAAAGGGTGGGTGGGGTGCTGAGAGTGCTGACTGCTGCATGGAGGAGGGAGGACAAAGTGCAGTTGCTCTGCCTAGTTTATCTCAGTAGCTCTTCAAGCTTGCTGAGGAAATTGATCTTTAATCAACATCCTCAATGTCCTCTTGTCTCCCTCCCCCACCACAATAACCCCCCATCTACCCCAACCTCCTCCCCATCTGCTTCTGTCCTCTATCTTTCCTATACCAGTCTATGCACAGTAGGAGTTCTGGGCAGTTACCCAGGCTCAAGTTTAGAGATCCAGAAGATAGACACTGGGGATCACCAGTGGGTTTGTGATCCTGTCATAAGAAATGGCATGGCCAGAGAAGCTGATGTGTCACCTAGGGCAAGTCACCTCACCTCTCTGAGTCTTAGTTTACTCATCTGTCACCTTCCAGGGCCATTGTGAGACGCAGGTGAGCCCAGGCATCTACAGGAAGGAGAATACTCCACCCTATGATTTTCCTTCTTTCAGTGCTTTCCCTTGGCCTGGACTATCCTTATCCTGGCTCAAGTTCAGACATCTCAGCAGTTCAGGACTCTGTCTTTTCTTCAAATGAAGGAACTATAATCTATACAAAGTATTTTAAGGAAGTAAAACACTTTCTACACTTTTAGACTTTCCATTGCTGTTCTCCAGAACTCACCCACCTTCGTCCCTGCCTAGACACTGGAGCTCTGGAGAACCCCCTCTGCTCTTGGAAGCCTGGGCTGTCATTTGAAACACTAGAGTTGTGGATGACCCCCTGGAGTGTAGGATGCCAACACCACTCTTTAGAAGCTTCTCTGAGTAAGTGTAGGATGGCAAGCTGGAAGGAATCCTGGAGATCTTGTAATGCAAACTCCTTATTACACAAAGAGGAGCACCCCCAAAGGGACATAGGGTCTTACCAAGATAATACTACTGGTTGAGGTCAGAACTAGAGCTAGCTCTCCCAACTCTGGAAAGTTAGTCTAGAACTTTCTCTTTCTGCCCACTCTGCCATCACCTCCTGTGGCCCTGTGTCAGAATCCCCACAACGACAGAGCTCTTGACCTGAGCAGAGGACTCTGGCTGTTTATACTTTAGCACATGTCCTTCTGTGGGAGCACCCCTGGTATCCTTCAGGCCTGTGTGTGAATCCCAGTTGTTCATTCTGCAGGGACTTGACTTGGGGACAGCCCCCAGCCTCTTCTCTGAGACCTGGTTTCCTCTTGATACACTGAGGGTCTTAATATCCAACCAACAGGGTGGTTAAGATTTGCCCCCAGGGCCTGACTCACAGCAAATCCTCAGACTGGCCCTGACACCAAGAGTCTCCTTCAGAGCCTTGCTGGTGTTCACTTGCAGGGAACACTGAAGAAATTCTGGAACTAAGTTCTTAACCAGGACTTGACCATGCCGGTCAGCTCTGCAAACATCTGGAGAGTTGGCATTTCACTGTTGAAATATAACATTGCATCCATATCACTTTCCAAATATAACCCAGTGAACCACAAGTACAGGTCCTTCCCCATTCCAAACTTCCCCTTTGTAGAGGAGCCAAGTTCCTTGGGAGAACCCTGAATCTCTGGAGTGTGAGCCAGGGGGTCAGTTTATGTCTCTCTTCTCTAGCTCGTGCCTCTCATCACCAGGAACTACCTCAAACAAGGCTTCATGGAAAAGACTGGCCCAAAGGTATGTTCTACTCCTTTTCTCCACACACACATACCCCACTTTTAGAGCCTCTATCCTAGCCGGGAGTAGGGTAGAATTTTGAAGGTGGGGAATTGGGGAACCGAGAGAGGGAAGGGAAGTAAACCAGTGTTTGTGAGTTCCTGGGTTGAAGGCCCACGGGAGATTGGCTGGCTGCTGTGAGATCCAGCACTCAGGAAGGCACTTCCCTCTTCATGGGCATCTTCCCTTCTTACTGACATCACCATCAGTTTCTTTCCTCCTAACTGTATCTTAGTACCCTACTTCGGGGACAGAACCATCTCAAGGGGCGTTTGGGGAACAGCTTTTATACTTTCTGAAACCTTGTGTGCTCTGTGCTGGGGGCTTACCAGGACCTCCCATGTGAGAAAGGAGCTGAGCTCTGAGAATACACCCCTACACAACCAAGCTTGGTGCTAGACAGCCCCTTGGGGCAGGCGCCTCCCCAGCACACACTCGGTCCCTCAAGCAGCTCTCATTTGCTAAACCTGCCCCAACCACCCAGTGTTGCTCAGTCCCGCTCATGTGTGGAGAGAAAGCCTGGATGCTTGTGTACCCCAGGAAGATTCTAGAAGAGTGGAGGCTTCAGCTGCCCCAGGAGATCTCAGACTCAGCCTGGTGCTGAGTGGGGTGAGGATCAGAGGTAGATGTCTGGCTGGAGAGGGGCCTGATTTTGAGGGAAGGAAGGAGGGAGACAGGAGAAAGGAAAGGAGGGGACAGTGAGGGGGCCTGCGTGGAAGTGTGTGTGTGTGTTTTAAGTACACTATGTTGACAGAATGATGGTGTCCGTGTGAAAGACGCCTCAGGCAGCCTGACATCTAGTCAAGAGCTTGCACTGTCATGTTTCTTCCTACCCTGCAGCACCCCAGCAACCTACACAGTTCCTCCTGTGGCTCCTCTCCCGCCTTCTTTCCCCTGACCCAGGTCAAAATCTGGCTCAGGCCAGCACTGTCAGCATTGCTGAGCAGTGGCCACTTTTTATTTCCTCAACTTCCTTTTTTTCTGAGACCTCTCATCCACAACCTGAGAGGAAATAACCTCTTCCAAACCAATGCAGCACCTGCAGACAGCTGGGTGAGGCTGGCAGTGGGTGAGCACTTGGGCAGAGGCTCAAGAAGCACATTGCAGTGCCTCGCTGCAGAAAGGGACAGGGCGGGGCACCCCGGGGATTGGCCAGCACCTCTCTCCTGGCTGGGCTGATGCTTTGAGCAATGTGCCGCCTACTTGGCAACCCTGGTAACGGTTTCCTCTTTTGCAGCAGAGAGAACCCTTCAAGAAAAGGTGGTTTGCCCTGGACCCCCAGGAGCGGAGGCTGCTCTATTACAAGCACCCACTGGTACGTGTGGAGGTGCAGCCTCTCCCAGGGCACCTCAGACAAAGAGGCGGTCGTTGTAGCTTAGGGACCATAGGGGAACAACAGGGCCCGAGAAACCTGGTGCTGGACACACACACCCCACCCCACCCCCCTTTGCTTGAAGGTGAGAGCCCTCACCTTCAGAAGTTTTCGCGTGTATCCAAAATGCCAGCGCATTCATTGATTCTCATCCTCTAGGCTCCAGGGCTCACTGCTGATCTGGAGGCTCTGCAGCCTCGTGATTAGGAACTTGGCTGTCCAGGTTCAGGCTTCTGCCCCAGGCAGAGTACATAGCTCTCTGTACCTCAGTTTCCTCTTCCAGAAAATAGGCTTCGTAATAGTGCTTTTAGCTGCAGCCCTAATGGGTTACTGCTTATAAAGCATTAGAATTCCCGGTGCAGGTGCATAATAAGCTCTCCACAAATGTTAAGTATCATTTTATCAGATGATGTATGTGATTTGTTTATCATTTCAGCTTTTCACATTCTGGGTCCCACCTGCAGAAATCCCCAGCAGAGATTCACACATACCTACCGGCCTCTTTCTAAACTAGAGCTTGAAGGCTGTTAGCCCCCTCTGCCTCAGGTGTGGCCTCTGATGAAATTTGTCCTCCATTTTCAGGATGCCTTTGAGCAAGGCCAGGTTTTTCTTGGGAGCAAGGAACAGGGATACGAGGTGTCTGAAGACCTGCCCAAGGGCATCCGTGGGAATCGCTGGAAATCTGGCATCACCATTGTCACACCTCAGCGGAGATTCCTCCTCACCTGCCCCAGCGAGAAGGAACAGCGAGAGTGGCTGGAGAGCTTCCAAGATGTTCTCTCACGCCCCTTGACACCCCTCAACCACCTCAGTAAGCTGGGCTTGGTTTTGTTTTTTGGCAAAAGGAGACAGAATGGGCTTCTTCACTTGACTTCAGCTGTGTTGCCAAAAGAGAGCCCTGAGACGAGGTCATGGCTCCCGACTGCGCTCTTTCCGTTTTTCTTCTTTTCCTGCCAAAGAAAACTACAGACAGTGCACATTATTGCCAGAAAGCCCTTTCTGTCCAGGCTTAGTTCCTCTAACAGGCAAACTACCCTACCCAACCCCCACCCCTCCCCCACCCTACCCCCTCCCCCACCCCACCCCATCTGGAGGCATCTGGCCTAGAAGAACCTTAGTTGGATCCCCTGCTCTAGCTGCTCAATCTAGGAGCCAAGAAGCCCTCTCCCTCCCTCCCTCCAACTCCCTCCCCACCACCCATCTCCAGTCCCTTTTCTCATGAGAAAACAAGGGCCTGTTATTATTAGCTGAAATTACACCCACTGGGCAGCTCCTAGGATTTTGCATTCCTCCCCACTCACAGCAGGAAGGCTATTTTTAGTGGCCTTTTCCCCTCTGGGCCCTCCTTTTGTCTCTGGTCTGTCCCCCTGATTTATCCCAGATGTGTGAAAGGCAGGCTTCCTTATCTGCCCCGTGGAAAAAAGGGAGACATTTTGAGTCAGAGCAGAAACTTTTGGCCCAGGGTCTGGCTTCATGGGCAAAAATAGAAGTTCTCTGTTTGGAAAAGTACGGCCTGGACAGGTGACCACACTACCCTTGGGAGAAAGCCTTGTACCCTTTGAGTCTACCTGGAGAAACTCTTTCCCAAGGTGTTAGGGAAGCTCATCAGCACAGCTTGATTTCCTCTGTGGCCCCGTGTGTCTGAGTCTCTCTGCTTTTGTCTACTTCTCTGGTATGTGTGTCCCCTGGCTCTCAGCCTTTCATTCTGGCTTCCCCTGACTTTTTTTTTTTTTAAGATTTTATTTATTTATGCGTACAAAATTGGGGTACAAGCCAGAGGTGCAGGGGTGATGAGAGGATTCATCAGACTGAGTGGGGAGCAGAACAGGCAGATGGAGGAAGTACACTGCTGAGGGGAGCAGTGGGCGGGTCAGGAGAGGTCAGCTGTGCCATGAGGATCACCTCTGGGGCCGGGGATCCAACTGGCACTGAAGCAGCCACAGTTTGGCTTAACTTGGAAGTGCAGCACTCCAACCCACTGCGCCATGAGAGAGGGCCAGCCTGCCCCCTGACTTGTGCCCCATCCCCTTCCTGTCCCTTCCAGCCACCCCCTCAGCACTTTTCTCCTTCCCTTTGCAGCTGTATCAACAGAGTGTGACAACAGCAGCAGGTGACCCATTGGCCACTGGCCACCCGGAGCTCATGTTGGGAATGAGAAGTTCTCCTTTTGACCCCAGCTGCCCAGCAGGAGTGCCCGCAGTCAGCAGCTTGGCTGGCAGTGAACTCTGCCAGGACTAAAGCCTGGCCTTTAGCAGCCAGCATCCTGGGCCTCTCCATGGTCCATCTCTGGAGTTCTGGAGAAGTGATCTCAAGGCCCAGGACCTCTGAAGTGAAGGTATTGCAATGAAAGACACGCACAGCATCACACAAGTGACATACGTGCTCAAAAAGTTTAATCTGAATCTAACCATGAGGAAATAGTCATTAAAAACCCACATTGGAAACCCCATTCAACAACTGGCATGGACTCTTCAAAAATGTCAATATCAGGAAAGATAAAGTAGTCTGGAAACTGGTATAGATTAAAGGGACTTGGTAACCAAATGCAACTCATGACTCTTCACTGAATTTGGGATTTAAAGGACAAAAGCCAGCTCTAAGGGGTATGCCTGAGAGAACTAGGAGGGTTTGGATGTGGGTGGCTGTTAGCTAAGAGTATCTTGAGATTATGCTAAAGATGCTGACATGCTTAGGGCCCACATGTAATGCTACAATGGACTCTTAAAGGGATCATCAAAAATAGGTGTCTGTACGTATATATGTAGCGTATATATATATGTGTGTGTGTGTGTGTGTATACATATATATATGCATGTTATGATGTGTGTTTGTGAGTGTGTGTATATATGTGGGAAGACAAGAAGTATGTCTGTGTGTGTGTACATACATGCTTTGTTTGTAGCATGTTAGCAACCAATGAATCTAGATGAAATAGATTATGCAAATTGCCTATAAATTTAAAAGCATTCAAATTTAAAAGTTGGAGGAAAAAAATTTAGACATCCACTTCTTATTATTTTTATAATAGTTTATTTTTATGTCATTTTGTGCCTTTTTCCCTCTCAGCTGCAATCCCTGTGGATTCCCATCACCAGTTCACCCGTGTGCCATCCCCTATTTCTGATCCCATTCCCCACTTCTGTAAAATGTCTCTGGTATATAGTTGTTCATCATTGTTATTTTTTCCCCCCTGGTCCTTTATGCTCCTGCCATGAGTGAAACTATCTAGTATTTTTCTTTTTCTTTCTGGCTTATTTTACTAAGCATGATCCCTTCCAGCACCATCCATGAACATCCACTTTTTACTCCTTTAAAAGCAGTCATTTTCTAAATGTATTGAAAATGTCCCTGGGGTATTATGTCTTTGTGCACATTTTAGAAGATAGAAACACCTAGATGAGCCAATGCAACATCTGCATTGATCATCACCGACCCTGCAAGGAGAGAAACAAGCCAAGGAGACCACTCCACTGGACCCCAAGGTGCAGAGGCACTCCCCAGAGGCCTAGGGAGTAAGTCTCAGCTGCTGTCTCCTCACTGACCTTGCCTCTGCCTGTTGGGGAACTCGCCTTCCCAATTCTGTGCCTTAATTTTCCTGTTTCAGATGAAAACATGTACTAGCTATTGAAAGTCAATGGAAGAAACATTTTTTTAAAGTTTTATTTATTTATGCATACAGAACTGGGGCAAAGGCCAGAGGTGCAGGGGCAGTGACAGAGAGTGAGTGGGGAACAGAACAGGCAGACTGACGAAGTACACTGCTGAGAGGAGCAGCGGGTGAGTCAGGAGAGGTCTGCCCGGCCATGTGAGTCACCTCCTGGGCGGGGATCGAACTCACACTGAAGCAGCTGTGGCTAGCTTGCAGTGCTGTGCTTTAACCCATTGTACCACCAGGGAGGCCTGCAGAAACTTTTTTTGAGCAGCTGCAAGGTGTCAGGCTATGGGCCAAGCCCTGGGAATAGGCAGGAATCAGAAGCTACAGGGGGACAGATGGGGGACAGTGGGCAGTGTTCACAAAGGGGAAGTAGGGGATGCTGGAGAGTGTGTGGCAACAGGGTTCACTAACAGAGGGCCAGAGAGAAACTTCCTTCCTCTCCAGAAAGAGCCTTTGATATGGAACCTTAAGGCTGTTGAGAGGTTAGTCAAGAGGTGATGGGAACACTGTGCTGAGGGGAGAAAAGTTCAGAGGTTCCTTCATGGGAAAGAGGAACTGAAAAAATTCCCCAATGGCTGAAATGTTAAGAAAGTTCTCTACTAGGTGATTCTTTGTCTCTTGGAGAGATTTGGGAAAAGACTGTGATGTTCATTCTTCATTTCTATAAAGACCCAGTAGATAGGGAGGGTCTTTAAGAGATTCTTTGCTTTTTTTTTTTTTTTTTTAAGATTTATTTACTTATTTTGCATACAGAACTGGGGTACAGGCCAGAGGCTCAGGGGCGGTGAGAGGCTTCACCAGAGACAGAGTGGGGAGCAGAACAGGCAGATCGACGAAGTACACTGAGGGGAGCAGCGGGCGGGCCAGGAGAGGTCTGCCGCGCCATGTGGTCACCTCCGGGGCAGGCGGGAATCGAACTCATGCGGAAGCGGCTTTAGATTGTCAGTGCTGTGCTTTAACCCGCTGTGCCACCAGGGAGGGCCAAGAGATTCTTTGCTTTTTATGGGATTTTCTTTTGGACTCCCCCAATTAGAGAATGAACACCACCGGGCATCTTTCCTGACTGTCCAGATGGAGATGTGGGCCTTTCCTCCTCCAGTTCCTAAACTACCTTGAAAACATATGTTGTAACATTTGCTGGGGTGTATATTAAAGGTGAGTTTATTTGTTTGCCTTTTAAAAAAAGATTTGTTTTTATTTATTTATGCATACAAGAACATGGGTGTAGACCAGAAATGCAGGGGATGAGAGGCAGAGACAGAGACAGTGTGGGGAGCAGAACAGATAGATCTACTGAAATGCACTGCTGAGGGGAGCGGTGGGAAAGACAGGAGAGGTCTGCTGTGCCATGTGGGTCACCTCCCTGGCTGAGGATCGAACTCATGAGCAGTGACTGGTGATAGCTTGATTGCACTAGAACTTTAATCACTATGCCACCAGGGATACCCTGCCTTTTTTTTTTTTTTTTTTTTTTTAAACCTCCTGTGAAACTGTGTTGTACTCTGCCCAATTCTGGGAATAAGAAAATTAGTAAAGTAATAGTTCCACTCTTAAGGAACTTAAGAGGGGAAGAAAGTGAAGTAAATGGGCACTAGCAAAGCTACCTTAGGAGGAAAACTCAATTTTAAGAGTAGGAATCCCTCAGATGGGCAGAGAGAAGATACCAGAAAGGAGACAAAGTCCCAATGAAATATGGTGCCCAGTTTTGGTTGGTTCCTGAGAACTCACTGGATTGCTGTTTTGAGGTTTGAGGGAATCTCTGTACTCTTACACTGAATCTCCCTCCCTTTTTGACTTGTTAGCAAATGAATTTTTCTGTAACCTGAATTGCTCCTGACCAATAAAATTCTACAAGAGGCAATATTTATGCTGAATCCTGAAGACTGAAGCAGAAGATACTTAGAGTGAAGTATGCAAAAGCAGAAAAGAAGGTACCAAGGCCCAGAGACAAAAAGAATATGGCCTGTTCTGGAAACTTCAAATATTTGAGTATGGCTAGAGATCAGAGTATTGGGAGAAGAAATAGGAAAGAGCAGGTTATACTGGAGGAGAGTCTGCTTCCAACAGTTATCAATAACAGTTAGAATTAGAGTGTCATACAGACAATAGCCAAACAATCATCTAAAGATTTCTGTTGATGCAACAGGTTAAAGCCCAGCTCTGTGAAACTAGCCACAGCCACTTGGAGTTTGATCCCAGGCAGGGAGGTGATCCACATGGCACAGCAGACCTCTGCTCTCTCGCCTGCTGCTCCCTCAGCTGTATATTTCAGTAGATCTACCTGTTCTGCTCCCCACTCTGTCTCTGGTGAATCCTCTCACCTCTCCTGTATCTCTGGCCTTACCTCAGATCTGTATACATCAATAAATAAATTAAAAATAATAATAATATAAAGATTTCTGACACACAGTAGTAAGAAACTGAAGAGTTGGTTTCAGGAAGCAGGAAATAGCATAAGTGAGTTTTAATTTTTTTAGCTTTTTTACCTGAGTGAATATCTCAGTGAATAACTCCATGGACTACTAAAACTCTGATGGAAACCTTCAATTTTACTGATTGAAAAATAGAAGTTTAGGATGATGGTAGCATCTGGAAAGTAAGGGAGGTTTAGAGCCACAAAAAAAGGGACCTCTAAATTCTATATTCTGACTGACCTTTGAAGGAACAAGACAGAATCCAGAACTTCCACAATATCAAGATGTATTCCAAAATTCATAAACATGTGAAGAAATGAGGAAATATGAATTAGATACAAGATGAAAATCAGTCAACAGATTTATCCAAGATGTCCCAGTACCAGAATTAGCAGGCAGGAATTTTAATTATGCTCAGTAAGTAAAGATGATGATCACGGTGAATAAACAGATATGAATATTGAACAGAAAAAGAAGTTATTAAAATAAGGAACCAAGAGAAAATCTAGAACTGAAAAATACAATATGAGAAAAAAAATTCAGCAAAACAACTTGAAGGTAGGGCAACAGGAATGCTGTGATCTGAAAATAAGGAGGGGGGAGATTGGATAAGTAAAGAAAACCCATTGGTGACCTGTGGGATAATGTCAAAAACTATAATTACAGTAATTGGAGCCCCAAATAACAAGAGATATTAGGGCAGAAAAAAAAATGAAAATAAATTGATTTTTAAGTTTGGTGAAAAGCATGTAGAGACTCACGAAGTCCAGAAACTTTAAGTGGGATAAATACAAAGAAAACCACACCCTGACAAATAAAAATCTTAAAAACAGCTAGAGAAAAATATACACTATATATAAGGAAATGCTATTTCTTGTCAGAAACAATGGAGACCAGAAAGAAGTTAAAAGGCATCTTTAAAGTGCTGGAGGGTTAAAAATCATGGTTAGAAATCTAGAAAAAATATTTTCAGGACTATGATATGTATTTTCCTTTTTGAAAAAAAGGAGTAAAAGCAAAATAACACTGATTCATACATCAAAAATGGCTAAAATGGTAAATGTTTTTGTTTATATTTCATCAAAATAAAAAAGCAAAAGAACAATTTTTTATTATTACCAGATGTGGAAAAAATGTTTAGTGATGAGGAAAAGGCAAAAATGGGAGATGTTGATAAAAGGGTTCACATTTTCAGTTACAAGAAAATTAAGTCTTAAATATTTTTACCACACACACAAAAGTAATTATGCAATGTGATAGAGGTGTTAAACTTATTGTGATAATCATTTAGCAATATAAATGTGCATCAAATCACAAGATATATATCATAAAAATATCTCAATAAAACTGGGAAGAAAAATATAATGTTCTCTCCATTTTTAAAATGCATTTTTTAAAAGAAACCAGATAAATGTATTTTTTAAAAAGATTTATTTATTTGTACATACAGAACTGGGGTACAGGCCAGAGATGCGGAGGATGAGAGGCTTCACCTGAGACAGAGTGGGGAGCAGAACAGGCAGATCGATGAAGTACACTGTTGAGGGGAGCAGCGGGAGGGTCAGGAGAGGTCTACTGCGCCATGTGGTCTTCTCCGGGGCAGGCAGGAATCGAACTCATGTGGAAGCGGCTTTAGCTTCTCAGTGCAGTGCTTTAACCCGCTGCGCGCCACCAGGGAGGGCCAATAAATGCATTTTTAAAAGAAACCATCTCATTAAGAGCTATTCAACAAAATTTTTACTTTTTTTCATTATTATGTATATAAATTTACAATATATTTTTTGTTTTGAATGTTAATCATTGTAATGATCATTCAGTTCTGAAGGAAATTTAATGAGGGCCTTTTTGTTATAGGAAGTAAAAAGATTTTTAATTTTAATATAGCTACACATTTGTGTTGCAGAAATACATTGTAAGGTCATAAAATCATTACAAAATGATGAAAGGCTTTCAAACATAAAATAAAAAAAAACCTTAGAATACAGTTCTATGGAGTAAGTGAAATAGAAATACATGTTCAAGAAAATAAAGCAATGAAATTATTTCCAACTTAAATGAAGAGCTAGTTCACACATTTTTACAGCTAGGGCTGATTTCTTCTACCCTGCCCCCTTTTTTGAAACCAGTGTGGTTTTTCACAAAACAAACTTTTAGAAGGTTTCCAAGTAGAAAAGTGTGAAGACCACTGATTAATCCTCTTCTTCAAGAAACTTGTAAAACTGTGTAAAGAAGTGGCCGAGCGGTAGATGGAGGAGTCTATCAAGAGAGATTTTCAAGATAGAAACTTGAGCATGTCTAAGTGTTTGCTAGCTTGCTTTTTTTTTTTTTTTTTTTTGAGAGAAGATGGGCTGGAGAAGCTAGATTTACTCAAAGGAGGGGACTCTGGAACAAAATCCAGGTCAATCAGGAAAGTCTTTGTTATGCTACATCAACAAGCACACACTAAATCTCAGTCTATTTAACATATCACAAATGTGGGTTAACAGTGTCCGCTCATCTTCGCTACTCAGCTATCCAAGCCACCAGATGATGGCTTCATTTCCATGGTCAGGGCAGCTGGCAGAAAGATTCAATGACTTACTCTTTTTTTTTTTTTTTAAAGATTTATTTATTTGTGCATACAGAACTTGGGTACAGGCCAGAGGCTCAGGGGCGGTGAGAGGCTTCACCAGAGACAGAGTGGGGAGCAGAACAGGCAGATGGACGAAGTACACTGCTGAGGGGAGCAGCGGGCGGGTCAGGAGAGGTCTGCCACGCCATGTGGTCACCTCCGGGGCAGGCGGGAATTGAACTCATGCGGAAGTGGCTTCAGATTCTCAGTGCTGTGCTTTAACCCGCTGCGCCACCAGGTGCTTAGAAAGAGAAAGAGCTGGAGATTTTGAGGAACTGTGTTTAAGCATCTTTACTTGTCATTTCCAGTGTTGGAAGTAAGCCACATGTTTTATATCTGGTACGTGCTTGGAAACCATGCAAGATGGGGGTAAAAGAAAGCATGACAGGGCCTTCCTGGTGGCACAGGGGTCAAGTCTCAGGGCTATCATGCTATCACCCATGAGGCCTGAGTTCCATCCCCAGCAGGTATCTAACCTGGCACAGCAGACCTCTCCTGTCTTGCCTGCTGCTCCCCTCAGCAGTGCACTTCAGTAGATCAGCCTGTTCTGCTTCCCACTCTCTCTGGTGAATCCTCTCACCCCACTCCACCCCTGCACCTCTGGCCTATATCCCAGTTCTGGTAAGCAAAAGTAAATAAAATAAATATTTAAAGAAAAGAAAGTGTAACACGTTGTTAGTTCATTTCAACAGATTAGAGAAGTAAGGATTTTGTTCTCTGCTAATCAGTTATTGCTATGGGCACCTAGAACTTCCTCTGCTCTTTGGGTCGAATTTGATGTTCTTTCAGACCCACTGTGTACTGGCCATAGGGCGCCTAGGACTGGAAGAGGAAAGGAGGAAAAATGAAGTCTAGGTATGTCCAGAGTGGCTACCGCAGGAACAGACTTTCTAGCGTTTTCGGTCCGTGCAGAACAACTACTGCGTTTCAGCCAGCAGAGGGCAGTCTGGAGGCAGCGGCACCGTTTTGCCTTTCGTCGCGGATTTTAAAAGTAACTCAGTTTTGATTTCTCTTTTGAAGCGTCCGGGAAAGGGTTTTAGAACCCATGCCATACCCTTAAAACCGAAACCACACCACCTGGCAGGAAGCCACCCCAGACAGTGAACTCAGACTTTCGTGGGCGAGGAGCCCGAGCATCGATTGGCATTTCCCGCCGGTCCCGGCGCGGCGCCCAGGTGACCGTGATCCCTTCCAGCCTTTTAGAGGGGCAGGGCGACGCCTACAAGCGCGCAACCTCAGGGAAGATTCTGGAATCGAATCCTCCCTCTCTTTAGCGTCGGGTTTGAGTTTAACGCGGGGGGCGTGGTGAGGTGGGAGAGTGCCGAGCTCACGGGGATTCGGGGGTATCGGAGTGTTCCCCAGCGGCTTGGGGCTCTCCCGTGCAGGAGGCTGGGCTGCCGCTGGGGCGCCACGGGGGGCTCGAGGTCGGCTCTCAGCGTGACGGGAGACAGGAAAATGGGTGGAGTCTGAGGGAGGAGGAGGTGGCGAAGGACGAGGGCGGAGCCGCAGGAGACGCGGCGGCGGCGGCCGGTCCCCCGGGCTCTGACGTCCGCGCGCCGCGGGGTCACGGACCCCGAGTTCTGGCGCGTCTCGGCGCCGGCGGGACCACCCCGCGCTGCTGGCCGAGGACGCCTGTGCTGCAGTCTCCGTGGCGGGCGCCCCGCCGGGCCCACTGCCCTGCCCTGCGGCCAAGCGGCTGGGAGAAGGCTGGGCCAGTGGGGGTGCTGGGAGCCCGGGGCTGGGCCGCCCCGGGGCCTGCCCCATGTGCCGGGAGGGCTCCCCCTTCATGCCGCGCGACCGCGGCGCAAGCCTGGCGCCCCAAGTCCGGCCGCACAGCTGCGGGTAAGGACGGGACGCCCCTCTCTTCTCTCCTGTCCTCCGACCTGCCCCAGCCGCCTGCTCCCCTGCCCCCCAGGGCTCTGCTCCCGCTCTCCCTGCCGTTTTTTTTTTTTTTCCCTCCTGCTAAAGGCACAACCCTCTCTGGAAAGTTCAGGAAAGTGTGAAGATTCGGAACTCCCCCCCCCCCCATCCAAATCTGAAATTCTGTTATCCTAACGGCTGGACACCTATTTCCGTATCTTTCCAATCTTTCCTCAGACTGTGTCTCCTTGAAACAAAATTGATATATGTCTGTAATTGAGCAAATTCCGTTTTGTTTTTCTTTTCATTCTTTCTTTTTCTTTATTTAAGCGTTGCTCTCCGATTGGGTATAAAATGCTATCTCATTGTGGTTTTGATAGGATTTAAATTCCATGGAATATAAAACTTACCATTTCACTATTTTAAAATGTGCAGTTCTGGGACTTTAGTTAGATTCTGTGTCTTGCAGCCATCACCACTGTTTTCAAAACATTTTCAGTCTCACCCTAAACTGAAACTTTGCTCTTTAAGCAATACCTCCTCATCTCCCTCCCTCTCTGATTTGCCTTTTCTAAATGCTGCCTCTGTATGTCTGACTTTTCACTTAGCATTCTATTTGCAAGGTTCATTCGTGTTTTACAGTGTGTCTGAACTTCATTCCTTTTTGTGGCTAAATACTTTTCCGTTGCATGTGTAAGACCTCATTTTGTTTACCCATTCCAACACTGAATGGCATTTGGTTTGTTTCCACACTTGGATTAGTGTGAATAACTCTGCTGTGAACTTTGGTATACAAGCTTCTGAGTCCCGATTTCCAATTCTTCTGGATAACTATCTAGGAGTAGAATTGCTGGGCCATATGCCAAGTCTATTTTTAAACTTACTGAGCAGCAGCTAAACTGTTTACCACAGCAAATTCACCATTTTACATCTCCTTTAACAATGGAGGAAGTGTTCCAATTTCCCCCATATTCTTTTTAAAGATTTTTAAATTTTATTTTATGCATACAAGAACTGGAGTAGGCCAGAGATACAGGTGGGCGAGAATATTCCCCAGAAACAAGAGTGGGGAGCAGAACAGGCAGATGTACTGAAACACACTGCTGAGGGGAGCAGCGGTTAAGAAGGGAAATGTCAGCTGGACCACATGGGTCACCTCCCTAGCTGGGGTTGGGGGTTGAACTCATGCTGTAGTGGCTGGTAATAGCTTGATATCGCTGAAACTTAACCCCCTGTGCCACCAAAGGAGGCCCTGAAATTTTTTCACATTCTTGCCAGTGTTTGTTTTCTTTCTTTTTTTCCTATATAACTTTCCCTTTAGGTATGAAGTGGTGCTTATGCATTTCCCTAATGATTAATGGTATTGACCACATGTGTTTCTTGGATATTTGTACATCTTCATTGGAGATATGTTCATTCAAGTCATTTAACTTTTTATTTTTAAAGTGGGTTGTATTTTTGTTGTTAAGTTTTAGGAATTCACTATACTGCATATTTAAGTTTATCAGGTTTTCTTTTTATTTTCTTGAGAGTATCCTTAGATGCACAAATGTTTTATGTCTAGTGATATCTAACTTATCTATTTTTTCCCTCTGTAGCTCTTGTTTCTGGTGTCATATCTAAGAATTCATTGCAAGTATATAATTCATTTCTTATGTTGATCTTGTGCCCTGCAATTTTGCTGAGTTCATTTATCAGCTCTAGTTTTCTGTGGATTCATCAGGATTTTTTATGTACAGGATCTTGTCAACTGTGGATAGAGATAGTTTTACTTCTTCCTTTTCAACTGAATCTCTTTTATTTCTTTATCTTGTTTTATCAGTCTGGTTCTAGTCTCAGTACAGTGTTGACTAGCAGTGATGAAACTAATCTTCTTTGTATTGTGTCCCATCCTAAGGAGAAGACTTTCAGTCCTTAACCTTTGACTGTGATGTTGGTTGTGGGTTTTCATAAATTTCTTTTATGAAGAAAAGAAAGAAAAAAAAAGTCTCTTCCTAGTTGTCTGACTGTTTTTTGGTTGTTGTTGTTTTTTTTTTTAATCATCATGCTATTACTGCATCGATTGAGTTGATCTGGCATTGTTTTCTTTCTTTTTATCAATGCAGCATATTGCATTAGTTGTTTTTGTTGTGTTGAACCACCCTGCATTCCCGTGACATCTGAGACACCAAACATCCTGGCTTCCCCTGTTTCTCTCTAGCTGCTCCTTCTCAGTCTGTTTTGCATGCTCACTCTCTGCTCAGTAATGAAATGCTGAAATTCTTCAAGACTAAGTTGTAGGTCCCTTCCTCTTCCCCACCATGTGTCTCCCAAGCCCATGGCCCTCATTCCTGCTTCCGTGCATTAGCATATCTCCAGCCTGGGCCCTTCTCTGGGCTCTACATGGTTATCTTCCCTCTCATCTTTTCCTGGTATCTCAAAGGCACATAGTACTTAACATGTACCCAAACTGCTCCTCCTGTGCGACTCCCCATCTCAGTCATCCTTCCAAGTGTACAAGTCAGAAACTGGGAATTATGTCATCTCTCCCTCACCTGTTAAACTTTACTACTCCTGAACTCTTTTGAGACGTCTGTAGCCCAGGCCTACGAGCATGACTTAGCTGGATTGTGACAATTGCTTTCTAATTTCTCCATTCTCCTCCCTGTAATCAGTTTCTCATGGTCACCAGTGTGACCCTCTCAAACACAAATTAGATCACATAACACATCTGCTTAAAATATTCCAGTGGTAAAATAAACTATTATACAATTTTTTTATAAAGATTTATTTATTTATTCATATAGAGCTGGGGTACAGGCCAGAGATGCGGAGGGTGAGAGGCTTTACCAGAGACAGAGTGGGGAGCAGAACAGGCAGATCGACGAAGTACACTGCTGAGGGGAGCAGCGGGCGGGTCGGGGGAGGTCTCCCACGCCATGTGGTCACCTCCGGGGCAGGCAGGGATCGAACTCATGCAGAAGTGGCTTTAGATTCTCAGTGCTGTGCTTTAACCCACTGCGCCACCAGGGAGGGCCCCTATTATACAATTTTTTAAAAGATGGTAGGATTAAGACCATATCCTCACGAGACCAACAAGGTCCTGCAAGGACCCAGGCTTGTCTCCTTCTCCCATCTCATCGCACCCACATCCCCTGCCTCTTCAAATTGCAGCCATACTGGCCCACATTAGTCCCTCTAGGGTTTCACACTCTTCCCACCATAGGACATACTCCACGGAATGTTCTTTCACCCTGTCACCTAAGTAATCCTCACTCATTCTTCAGATTCCAGCTAGACCATCACTTCCTTGGAGAAACTACCACTCATTTCCTTAAACAAGTTAAATCCCCCTACCAGTGGCTCTTGTTTTTGAGTGCTCCTCTCCATTTGGTAGTTACAACTTGGTGACTCACACATAATTTATTAATGTCTGTCTTCCCTCATCCCCTGTACTGGACTATAAGTTTCACGAGGGCAGAAACCTAAATGGCTTTTGGGTTTTGTTCATCCTCGTATTCTCAGGTCTGGCACAATGCTTAATGCATAATAAGTGCTCAATGAATACCCACACTATGAGCAAATGAATGGGTCTCCCTGGAAACGGAGGATTGGAGTGGAAAGGCATAGAGTCTGACTTTTAGACCTGACATTGCCACTCATCCATTATTATTACCTTGGACAAGTCATCTTTCTGAGTCTCAAATTTCTACCTATAAAGTAAATGACTTTCTATCTCAGTAGTTTCATGGGTGGATTAAAAGAGAACTTGGAAGTGCCTGAGCAATGTGAAAATGCAGGATGATAAAATGTACTATGGCAATTTAGTTATCTCTGTGAACTTTAATTTCTTTTATAAAATGAGGCTATGGGCCTCCCTGGTGGTACAAGGGATTAAGTCAGCACAATGGACCCTCTCTGGTGGTGCAGCAGGTTAAAGCACAGCAATAGGAAGCTAAAGCCACTTCCGTATGAGTTCCATTCCCGCCTGCCCCAGAGGTGACCACATGGCATGGCAGACCTCTCCTGACCGGCCCGCTGCTCCCCTCAGCAGTGTACTTCATTGATCTGTCTGTTCTGCTCCCCACTCTGTCTCTGGTGATCCTCTCACCACACATGTGCCCAGTTCTGTATGCATAAATAAATAAATCTTTAAAAAAAAAAAAGTCAGCACTATGAAGCTATCAGCAGTCACAGTGGCTTGAGTTCGATTCCCAGCCAGGGAGGTGACCCACATGGCACAGCAGATCTCTCCTGTCTCACCTGCTGCTCCCTTCAGCAGCGCATTTCAAACACCTGCCTGTTTTGCTCCCCATTCTGTTTCTGGTGAATCCTCTCACACACCCTCCCACACACCTTTGGCCTACACCCCAGCTCTTAAATGCACAAATAAATAAATAAATGGGACTTTAAAACCTATGTTGGAAACCATTGTGTAAATTAGAA
The DNA here is from genome assembly GCF_000260355.1 of Condylura cristata. NCBI lineage: Eukaryota > Metazoa > Chordata > Mammalia > Eulipotyphla > Talpidae > Condylura > Condylura cristata. The sequence goes on from NW_004567118.1 coordinate 37,975,750, forward strand.
TTGAGTAGTAGAAAGTTCTCAGTGGTACCTACTACCGTATAATAGATGGGAAATGTATTATGCAAATGTGGGAAGGTAAGTCATACATAGGAAGCTTTTTTGGGGGAATACCAGGACCTGAAGTTAACAAAAGTCACAGAGCAAGACTTGAATGCAAACAACATGTTTACATTAGCTTTTGAGAAGAGAAATGGTATAATGATATATAGGGAAGATTATTCTGGCCTCTGTAGCTAATCTCAGCTACTGAATGCATTATTTCATAAGGCCACTATAGAATGGGCCTAAAAATTTTAAGCAATTCTTGGCATTACCTTAAAAATCCATATTTATTGTGCAAAATAGCAGAAAATGCATAGCAGTTTAATGAAAACATCCATAACCTTATCACCCAGAAATGATTATGCTAATATTTTGCTATACTATATATTACCAGATTGTTTTCAAGCATGTATTTTGAGGGCCAATTATCTATCTATCTATCTATCTATATAAACTTTCTAAGAGATAAATGGAAAATTATAGAGTGATGATCATCTGCAAAAGGACTGTTGAAGGACAAATGCAGGATGAGGTGATTTGATTTGAGAGAGGAGGAATAAATATAAATTTGGGGGAAATTCAAAGTGTTCCATGGCTTTGTGGGGGAGGAGGGTGTGCTCCCAGAAACCCAGCTGTGTTATCACTGTGATGCTGTGAAGGAGGAAGGAGTGGGCTGAGGTGTTTCTGTACTGGAGCATGTTTTGGGACATGACTGGAGGTGTGAAGTATCACAGACCTTTAAGTGATTGAAACTCACTTAAGATGCAAGCATTGCATCGAGCACCTAGATCTGATTTTGTAGCTTACTGTTCATCTGTGTTCTCTGCTAGAGAAGATTCAGAAGTAGACTTTCATTTTTATCTAGTAAATGTCTTTATTAGTAAGAGCATGCAACTTTGTACATAGGTCCTGATAAATCTGTTAAAATATAACTTCAGGGAAGTGTGTTGCTAGTAACAGTAACAAGGTAGAGGAGAACATTTCCGTCCTGGCTCTGTAGGTTGTCTGTTTTTCCCTTAGTCCAGACCCGCAAACAATGAGCTTGCCCTGGGGAATATCAACGCTGATCTCCATGGGCTCTATCTCCCACTGCTACCACTGCGCCACTGCCAACTTTATATATTTTAGAGATGTAACTCTTACTTAAAAATATATATGTTGTTGGAAAAAAATGTACAAAATGATGTAAAAATAAACTGTTATAATTAAAATATATATATAAAATACTTGGGAATAAGTCT
>NW_004567118.1:37977161-38008981 GCF_000260355.1 Condylura cristata
TGTCTCTGGTGAATCCTCTCACCCTCCACATCTCTGGCCTGTACCCCAGTTCCATATGAATAAATAAATCTTAAAAAAAAAATTTAAAAAAAATTGCAGAGTAAAAAAAAGTCAATAACTGGGGACCCTCCCTGGTGGTGCAGCAGGTTAGAGTGCAGCCCTATGAAGCTATTACAGCCACTGCAGAACAAGTTCAATCCCTGATCAGGGAGGTTACCTACATTGTGTGGCAGACCTCTCCTGGCCCTCCCGCTACTCCCCTCAGCAGTGTATTTCATGGATCTGCCTTTCTTGCTCCTCGCCCTGTCTCTGGTGAATCCCTACATCTCTGGCCTGTACCCCAGTTTTGTGTGCATAAATAAATAAATCTTTAAAAAAGTCAATAACTGGACATATGTTATTTTATATGCATATATAAGTTAAATTACCAGTAAGGATTCTGAGTCAGAGTAAATTCATTTCTAATTTTGATATGCATTGCCAAATTACCCTTCAGTTAGATTATGCCAGTTTACACATTTACAGAACAAATGTATATCCCCGTAGTCTATAAACTGAATGAGCTGTTTAATTTTGAATTTTTTTTTTTTGCCTACTCAATGGGTTAAAAAAAGCAATATATGATAGTAGCATTCTTTTAAGTCATATTCCAGTAATTGTTTGTTTATATCTTGTGTTTTGGTATCTTTTTTAAAAAATTGTGTGTGTGATTTTTCAGAAAGACTAATTTACTTATGAATAGGGAACTGGGGTACAGGCCAGAGGTGGGGGTGGAGTGAGATTCTCCAGAGATAGAGTGGGGAGCAGAACAGGCATATTGAGTGAAATACACAGCTGAGGGAAGCAGGGGGCGGGTCAGTAGAGGTTGCCTCCTGGGCCAGGGATTGAACTTATGCAGAAGCAGATACTGATAGCCTCACAGAAATGTGCTTTAACCTGTTGTACCACCTGAAAGGCCTGTGTGATTTTTTTTTTTTTAAGATTTATTTGTGCATACAGAACTGGGGTACAGGCCAGAGGCTCAGGGGGGGTGAGAGGCTTCACCAGAGACAGAGTGGGGAACAGAACAGGCAGATTGACGAAGTACACTGCTGAGGGGAGCAGCGGGCCGGTCAGGAGAGGTCTGCCATGCCATGTGGTCACCTCCGGGGCAGGCGAGGTAAATGGCAAGTTTATCTTTTTTTGATTGCTGAGTAGTATTCCATTGTGTATATATACCACATCTTGATCAAGTCATCTATTTTTGGGTTGTTTCTATATATTACCTTTGTAAATTGTCCTAATTTTTTTTATTTTTAGTGATTCTTTGTAAACTAGAGAGATCAACTTTTGTTTGTGATTTGAATTGCAAAGTTTGTTTCCTAATTTGTTCTTTCTTTTGATTTTGGTTAGCATGGTTTTGGAATGACATTTTTGTATTTTCTCTTTGGCCTTGTAGATTTTATGTTTTAATCAGACTAGTGCCGTATGTGTATGTACTTATGTATTTATATTTATATTAAAGTTTTACAAAAATTATTTATGTATACAGAACTAGGGGACAGGCCAGAGGTGCAGAGGCAGTAAGAGGATTCATCAGAGACAGAGTGGGAGCAGAATAGGCAGATCGATGAAGTACACTGCCGAGGGGGGTAGAAGGTGGGTCAGGAAAGGTCTGCTGCACCATGTGGATCAGCTCCCTGGTCTGCTGGGAATCAAATTCATGCTCAGTGGCAGATGATAGATTGATAGTGCTGTCTTTAACACCTGCCCACCAGGGATACCCTGTATTTATATTTCAATCTTTGGTTTTACATTTAGATCTTTGACCCATTTGAAGTTTATACTAGGATGTCCCATCCTGAATTTTAAATAGGCATTTGCATAGTACCACTTTAGAGACATTTATATATTTAACTGTGTTGCTCTGAATAAAATGTTGTTCCTTATTCAGTTGATGGAACATGATTTGTTGAAAGAAGTTTTCAATTTCTGATTATTGAAATATGCATTTAAAATTTTTTATTTTTAATAATAATAATAATGAACAGCTGTATACCAGAGACATTTTATGGGGGTGGAGCAAAGAATGGGATCAAAAACAGTGGGGGGAGGGAAATGCACTGGACTATGATGATGGCACACAGATAATTTGGTGATGGGAAGCCCATGGGGATTACAACTGGATGGAAAAATGCACAAAATGATGTAAAAATGAACTATTATTTCATTTTAAAAATACATCTAAAATAAAAAGAAACCCACATAAATTTTTATTTTTAATTGTGGAAAATGCGTATAACATAAACTTACCATCTTAAACATTACAGTTCAAATTTAAGTATACTCATAGTGTTGTATGACTAGGCATCAGAACTTTTTCATTGTGCAATAAATACTAAAACCCTATACCCGTTTAACAGTAACTTCCTATTCTCCATGTCTTCCTTCCCCCATCTTTGGCATCCACCATTCCACTTTCTGTTTCTATGAGCTTCACTACTCCAGATACCTTTTATAAGTGGAATCTGACAGCTTTTGTGTTTTGTTACTGGCTTATTTCACTTAGCATAAGTGTCCTCATGCTGTTTCCATGTTATTGTACATTTTGAAATATCCTTTTTATTTTATTTTGAAAATTTCCTTTTCAAAGGTGGAATAATATTCTGTTGTATGTATTCCACACTTTGTTTATCCATCCACTTATGGCCATTTGGATTGCTTCCACTTCTTTACTATTGTGAATAATGCTGCTATTAATCTGGATATACAAATATCTCTTCAAGATTCTGCTTTCAGTCATTTTTGAATATGTGGCCAGGAGTGGAGTTGCTGGATCAGATGGTATTTCTATTTTTAATTTTTTGATGAATTGAATACACATTTTAAGTATTTTTTTTCAACTCAACTTAGAAAATTTAAATATGCCTTAGCCAGTACAATATAACTCTGTAGTTATTTTGCTTCTGATTCTTTGGCTAGTCTAGAGCTTTCTTTCTTTCTTTCTCTAATTTTCATCAGCACACAGAAAGTTTACTAAGGAAAGGAGATAACACAGGTAGACAGAGAGTTGCTAAAACATTTTTAAAATACAGGATCTGGATATATCTATTTACTGAAATCTCATTCCCTGAAGTTTTTGCAGGATTTAAAAAATTTATTTATTTATGCACGCAAGAATTGGGGTACAGGTCAGAGGTGCGGGGGAGGAGTCACCAGAGACAGAGTGGGGAGCAGATCAGGCAGATTAACTAAAACACACTGCTGAGAGGAGCAGCAGGTGAGACAGGAGAGGTCTGCCGCGCCATGTGGGTCACCTCCCTGGCCGGGGATCAAACTCATGCTGAAGCAGCTGCTGGTGGTGCTGCGTTTTAACCCATTGTGCCACCAGGGAGGGCCCCTTACAGCAGCTTTAAATAAACATCCAAACTTTAATATTTAACAACATAATATGTGTTATGAGTTTTAACAATTATTCACTTACTTAAAAGGAAGCAGGATGAAATATAAGTTGGGAACTTATAGGTAACGGGAGAAATATAAATTGTTGTGGTCATAAATTACTGCACTATAGGTAGGAGATGGTATGTACTATTAAAGATCAAGCAAAGCACTAGTAGTTTTGGAGAAAACTAGAGGTGACTTTTTGCTGAGTAGGATATAGAGCAGGCTTCCTCAAAGCTGGCTGGTATAGAGAGGGCTAGGTGGGCGAGGGTGTTACTAGCACAACAACATCAAGAGTATATACAAAAAATTGCAAGTTGGTGAAGCAATTTTAATACCAGAATGAGTAAAATCATCATACTCAAAGACTCAAAGCTGACATAGCTCAGATGGTCAAAACTGGCCTTTCATGTTCTTTATTCTCCCAAGTGCTGTCAGTCTGGAACAGCCTCTCCTGTAGTCCGGAGGTCCCCAAAGATCACCAGCCAGTGACTTATCTAACATCATACTGCTACAGGGCAGGGAGAGAGGGACATCCCTAAAGCCCCAAACCTGCCTACTCTAAGTGGGTTCTGCCATCTGCCACATCAAGAGAAAACATATAAAACTTTAATGAAAAGGGACTTTAATACAGTGAACATACAATATGGAACACAAAGAATATAGTTTCTAAATCAAACACCTGAAGTTACCCATCCCCTCGTGGGCAAAAGTCCACCCAAAAGGGATTGGCCCAAAGCAAGGCCTGAAAGCTGCCACAAGACTAAAGCACCTTCTGGCCGGGACCCATGGAAAAGGGTCAGACATGGCCAGACAAATCTGGGAGGAAAAGAGCAACATCAAAATCAATATAAACACTGCCATAGTCACCTCCCTACAGGTATCTCACCCGCATCTGCCTTAACCAGTCCGGGGTCAGGAAACAAGCCCGGTTTCTTCATCACATGCTTGCTGCTCCATGTGGCTTCCTCAGGTCTCCTTGTTCTCCATCCAGCTTAGATCCAGCTTCCTTCTCTTCTCCTTTTTCTCTGCTCAGTTCCACCCTCCTTCTGGGTGGGGCAGGGAACCTGGAACTTCCCTTTTTTCCTAGGGACCACCCTGTTACAACAGAGCACTGGCCCTGGAGTCTGTAGGGGTTTGCAACCTGCCAGGTCTCATGTTTCCATGAGTACAGAAAGTAGTACTGTGACATGTACACTTAGCATTACAGCCAAAGGGTAGTTGGGGTGACTTCTGGGACATGAGCTGTGACAATAGCTTAGGAAGGACCAGGGCTCCTGGTGTAGAGAGTGGAAAGGGACTAGCCAGCTTTTTGCAGGGCATGTGTTTAAAGAAATGACTTTGACTCAGACACTCCTAGGCTGGTGGGTATCTGGCTGAATGGTGAGGCAGGCAACTTTGCCTCCTGTTCAGGAAACATTGCATGAGTGTCTTTTCTCTGCCTGCCTTTTGGCAGTATGCCTTACGTCTTGGGGACTCAAATGACTCCAAGGCCTGTAATGGTATGGAGGTCCCTCAGATGTTAAAGGAGTTTTCTGTGCATTCAAGTAGGGTGGGAACTTAAGAATCCTACTTCTGAAGACAAGGGGTGTGTAGGAAAGAGTTAACTCACCAGGCTTGAGATGTTCAAACTGCACATTCCAAAGAAAGTATACCCTGCCTGGTTCTTGGAAGATAACTTCTCAGTGCTTGGGATGTGCTTCCTGATAAGGGAATTTGTTTAGAAGGAGACCCGGGGCACTTGGTATCAGCTTCACCTCTGGAGAGGCTAGAGACTAAAGTCAGCCGCATGGACGGTACATTCAGCCTATGTGATATGCCCCCAGCAAAAAACCTGGACACCAATGCTTGAAGGAGCTTCCCCGGTTGCAGTATGCCATGAGTGTCGTCACACGTCATCAATAGCAGAATTAAGCAACTCACGGAGACAGGGTCGTTGGTGCTTCCTAGCCCTATGTGTCTGCATCTCCTACTGTAACTGGGTGGTTCCTAGGAAAAGGAGAAGTTCCAGGTTCCTTGCCCCACCCAGAAGGAGGGTGGAACTGAGCAGAGAAAAAGAAGAGGAGAATGAAGCGGGATGGAGAACAAGGAGGAGCAGCAAGCATGTGATGAAGAAGCCGTGCTTGTTTCCTGCCCCTGGACTGGTTAAGGCAGATGTGGGAGAGAGACCCGTAGGGAGGTGAATATGGCAGTGTTTATATTGATTTTGATTGTGCTCTTTTCCTCCCAGACTTGTCTGGCCATTTCTGACCCTTTTCCATGGGTCCCGGCCATAAGGTGCTTTAGCCTTGTGGCAGCTTTCAGGCCTTGCTTTGGGTCAATCCCTTTTGGGTGGACTTTTGCCCACGAGAGGATGGGTAACTTCAGGTGTTTGATTTAGAAGTTATATTCTTTGTCTTCCGTATTGTATATTCACTCTATTAAAGTCCCTTTTCATTAAAGTTTTATATGTTTTCTCTTGTTGCGGCGGATGGCAGAATCCACTTAGAGCAGGCAGATTTTGGGCTTCAGGCTTCTCCCCCTGCCCTATAACAGATTTTGTCCTGAAACAGATTTGGGGAGCCCAGTAACACTGCTATTGCTAATTTTAACCAACATCCTTTCATTATAATAAGCTATAAGAATAAAAAGTTTGCTGAGTTCTACGAATCCTTCCAGATTATCACTGAACCCAAACGTGATTTTAAGGGCTCCCAATGCAAGGGACATGTTAGCAATCACTGTGTATTATTATATGATGTGTGGTTTTACATCTATTTGTTATCTCATAGTTGCTGTGAGCCAGGAATCAGGCACAACTTACCTGAGGCATCTCCTCTGGGGTCTCACAACCTACAATAAAGATAGGAGTTGGGGCCATGGTAACATCTGAGACCAACTTGGATCTGCTTCCAGGCACATGTAACGTGGGCTGTATTCAGTTCCTTGTGGGTTCCTTGTGGGACTCAGAAACTGAGTGTTTGTGTTTATATGTATGTATATAAATAAGAAGAGACAAGTACTCAAAAGATATTTTTTTAAAAAAAATTCGATGTCCCTCTAGCTAAGAGACTATCATTCTCTTCTTGGCTTTGAGGACTAAGGGCTAAGCTGCAGAGACCCATGGGGTAAGGAGCTGAGGGTGGGCCCCATCTGATGGCCAGCAAGAAACTGAGTAAAATATAAACTGAGTAAAATATAATCACATTACATGAAATCAGTAGGAGACGCAGACACATAGGGCTAGGAAGCACCAACGACCCTGTCTCTGTGGAGTTGCTTAATTCTGCTATTGATGACGTGTGACGACACTCATGGCATACTGCAACCGGGGAAGCTCCTTCAAGCATTGGTGTCCAGGTTTTTTGCTGGGGGCATATCACTGAGCTTATACATGTATCTATGTTTCTTTTAATCCTTTGAGATTATGCATTGTGCAAAAACATATAAAGTGTGTGATTATGTCTCACTTTCCCTAGGGCACCCCTTTTATTTAGTTAGTTAGAGAGAGTAAAATAAGACAGAGAAGATGGGAGGCATGTGATTTCATGTAATATGATTATATTTTACTCAGTTCATATTTTACTCAGTTTCTTGCTGGCCATCAGATGGGGCCCACCCTCAGCTCCTTACCCCATGGGTCTCTGCAGCTTAGCCACTTAGTCCTCAAAGCCAAGAAGAGAATGATAGTCTCTTAGCTAGAGGGACATCGAATCTTTTTTAAAAAATATATCTTTTGAGTACTTGTCTCTTCTTATTTATATACATACATATAAACACACACATATACACTTACATCATTGTCCATTTTTATATAATGTTTGATTTCTCCTCTTGGGTGGAGTCCCCATAAAGTTCCTACCATCAAGACACCTGTGAACCATCACCATAGACTCTTGTCTTCCCTCCCATTTTGATCCCTCTCCTTTCCCCTCCCCTGCTGAATGTCTGCTAGTTCTGTCTCCAATCCACCCCCCATCCCTTGTATGGTTTCCCTAGCTTAGGGGCAGTACATCTTATAAAATATAATCACATTACATGAAATCACATGCCTCCCATCTTCTCTGTCTTATTTTACTCTCTCTAATGTGCCGGTCTGTTAAATTGGTGACTGAAGTTACTCAGTAGTATTAACTGAAGTTCCTCCACTCAGAAGTAGTAAAGGAAGCAAAGAAGAGTAAAGGAAACAATTTCACTGTTAGAGTCCATGGATACACAGGTGTGTGTGTATGTATTTGTGCTTATACATATATCTATGTTTCTTTTAAGCCTTTGAGATTATGCATTGTGCAAAAACATATAAAGTGTGTGATTATGTCTCACTTTCCCTAGGCCACCCCTTTTATTTAGTTTGTAAAGATTTATTTGTTTATGCATACAAGAATTGGGTAAAAGCCAGAGGTGAAGGGACTGAGAGGATTCACCAAAGACAGCGGGGAGCAGAACAGGCAGATCAACTGAAATACACTGCTGAGGGGAGCAGCAGGCAAGACAGGAGAGGTCTGCCACACCAGGTGGGTCAGCTCCCTGGCTGGAATTCAAGCTTTAACCCCTTATGCCACCAGGGAGACCTCCTAAGTGACCTCTTTGTATAGTTTCCTGGGCTGCTGTTGAGCCATATAGACCTCATCCATAGAAGGTAAGGTCAGATTAGTACTTTATTTAATTTAGATTTAAGAGTACACATTCTCCAAGATAAAAATAATATCTCAATCATTTTTTTCTTACTGTTTTCAACTATGTTATGCTGTCGTAGATACCAGAGGTTATAGAAAGAATTGTCACACACTGTAGCAGTTGACAATTAGCAATATGCTTTTAAGTTTTCTAATCTACCTTCTTTTCCTCATGGTTCATCTGTAGACCTCAGGTGGGATTAGCCTCTTTTTTGAAAATGTGAAAATTTCAACTCACTTGAAATGGGTTGAACAGAAAGCCTTGTGACACTAACCAGTCGGGCAACCTTTGACAATACATTTAAATTGTCTCTCTCCCCTGTAAAATGGAAGTGATTAATACCTGCCCTTCTTTCCTTCTTCAAAGTGTTGTTGAAAGAATGAAATAAAATAATAGGTAAGTATGAATGGTCTGAGTCAAAAAATGAGAAAATAACAGGTGTTGGTGAGCTGTGGGAAAAAAAGGAACACTCAGTCACTATTGGTGGGATTGTAAACTGGTACATATAGAATATAGTATGGAGAACCCTTAAAGAGCGCAACATGGAAACACCATATTGTCCACAATATGTGGCAATACCACACCTAAATTGTATTCCCTCAATGATACAATTGTGTAAATGAATGAAAATCAGTAAAGCTTGGTTTTAAAAAAAAGTAACAGGTGAAGAAATTGGAGGAGCTTCAGGGTGATTATAACCACAGAAACAGTGATGGAGTGATATTTTATTTTTCTGCACCTTGACTTCTAACATCTTGAGGTTTATACTTTGTCTCCATATAGATTTTCAACAACAGGGGCAAGCAGAAGCCTTCTGCACCAGCTACTAATTTGTACTTCGAACTTCAAAACCACATGATACACAAATTATTTTTCTAGCAATGTACAAAGAAATAGAGGCCTAAACACGTTCAGTGGTTTGTCAGTCGTGAATTAGCTGACTCAGTTGTCTGTCCCTTGCTTCTCCATCCTCAAATACATTCCCCCCTCCAACCCGTATAAAGTTTAATGTGAATACTTTTTTCCCTCACTGGTTTTAGAAATAAACCTTAAAATCAAACATTCTGCTCTCTGGACACAGTCCCACTTGTTCTGGTTGATGAGTCCCTTCTTCAGGGGCCCTTGGGGTGTTTGATAAGGAAGGGACCATCCTGCTCTGTATATGCCAAAGTCCATCATCCCCATCCTTGATGAGCCCGCAATCCCAGTCCAAATTCATTATTTGTAACTGCTCAGAATCCCATCACTGCATGATTATTGTCCATCCAGGGACTTGAAGTCTTTTTAAATTATACTTCTTTTCATTTGGCATTTCCCTTCCTAACTAGCTATAGATATATTTTTTTAAGGATTTATTTATGCATACAGAACTGGGGTACAGGCTAGAGGCACAGGTGTGGTAAGAGGACTCATCAGAGACAGACTAATGAGGCAGACTGACAGACAGACTAAGTCACTGCTGAGGGGAGCAGCGGGCGAGACAGGTCTGCTGTGTCATGTGGGTCAGCTCCCTGGCTGGGGATCAAACTCATGTTGCAGTGGCTGCTGCTGGCTTCATAATGTTGTGCTTTAACCCATTGAACCACCTAGGAGGACCCACCTCTTTGGTGGCTCAATGGATTTCCCAAGCTTTAGCCTTACCTTACTTGTGATATGTATCTCATATATATAAGTCTGTCTGTCTTTTTTTTCTCTCTCTTTCTCTCTCTCTGTGTGTGTGTGTGATTTTTCCCCCTGACCTGAGTTATTCTCCCCCAAGTACATTTATTTCCAAAGAAACATTTTCAGAATTATGTAAATGCAGACCAGGGTCATGTCTCTTTAAGTAAAGGGATAATCCCTAAATACACATTTGGAGGAAAAACAAAACAAGGTACTATCCTCTCAGACTGAACTTGAGGCTTGCACAATCTCTCCCTCAATCAGATTATCAGGTGTTAGAAGGATTTACTAAGGCTTTCACCTTGACTTAATCAGGACAGAAAGATAATAGAAAATGTTCTGGCCACTGAAGTCACCGGTTTCTCTCTGTCCCTTCACTATTTACTTACCTCACTCATGTTCCACCACGTTAGAAAACAAGATCTAAGAGATTGATCTGGTGCAACATAGAGGAGTATGTTTTTCTTCCCTGCTCAATGAAATAGTTTCACTTTTTTTTTTTAAGATTTATTTATTTGTTTATGCAGAACTGGGGTACAGGCCAGAGGTGCAGGGGGTGAGAGGATTCACCAGAGACAGAGTGGGAAGCGGAACAGGCAGATTGACCAAGTACACTGCTGAGGGGAGCAGCGGGTGGGTCAGGAGAGGCCAAGTGGATCACCTCCTGGGCCGGGTTCAAACTCTGATCAAACTGGCACTGAAGTGCTGGGGCTGGCTGGCTTGCAGTGCTGTGCTTTCACCCACAGTGCTGCCAAGGAGGGCCCGAAATAGTTTCACTTTCAATAAAATAAATACTTGGAGGAGAGAACCTTACGGGTTTGGTCAGTGACACCCTCCAAGACATAATAGTCACCTCAGGATCTTTTCTCCTACAATTGGTCCCAAGTTCTGAACTCAAATCTGCTTCTCAAATCATCTGCATTCCTGCCCTTCCTCTTCCCCCTGCTCTCCTGTGGACATTTGTTTCTTTTCTAGATTATCTTAATTAGAGCCTCTCTATCTCCAGTCAGAACCCTCTTCCCGTCCATTTTCCTCATTCTGCTAACATGAACTTTCCAAAGTTCAGATCAAATCATGCTGCTCTGTGGCTGCAATACTCCCCAATGGCTGCAATACTCCCCACTGCTCCCCAGTGCTGAAGGCAGTCCCACATCTCTCTCTTCTCCCTAACTCTAGCCAGACTCTACTTCCCACCACCTCACACAAACACCTGCCATCCCAGCCAGCCTGTTTTGCCTCGCATATTTATTTTTGCACATCTAGTTGGCTTTGCCTCTTCCCCCTTGTTCAGAGGGAAGTCAGAGCTCCCAGAGTAGATACACAGATGTGGTTTTCACCAAAGAGGCTAGAGTCTTTTGTAACAGGGTGGTCCCTAGGAAAAGGGGAAATTCCAGGTTCCCTGCCCCACCCAGGAGGGTGGAGCTGAGCAGAGAAAAAGAAGAGAAGAAGAGAAAAAAAGAAGGAAGCTGGATGGAAAACAAGAAGGAGACCTGAGGAAGCCACATGGAGCAGCAAACCTGTGATGAAGAAATCGTGCTCGTTTCCTGACCCTGGACTGGTTAAGGCAGATGTGAGCCAGAGACCTGTAGGGAGGTGACTATAGCAATGTTTACATTGATTTTGATTTTGCTCTTTTCCTCCCAGATTTCTCTGGCCATTTCTGACCCTTTTCCATGGGTCCCGGCCAGAAGGTGCTTTAGTCTTGTGGGCAGCTTTCAGGCCTTGCTCTAGGCCAACCCCTTTTGGGTTAGCTTTTGTTCACAAGGGGATGGGTAACTTCAGGTGTTTGATTTAAAAACTATATTCTTTGTGTTCTGTATTATATATTAACTGCATTAACGTCCCTTTTCATTAAAGTTTTATATGTTTTGTTTTGTTGCGGCAGATGGCAGAACCCACTTAGAGCAGGCAGGTTTTGGGGCTTCAGGAGTGCCACTCTCCCCCTGTCCTGTAACAGATTTGGGGAACCCTGTAACAGATTTTGCCCTGGAACAGATTTGGTGTCCTATAACATTTCACTGTCTTGTCACGGCTGTTAGGCAACATGTGCCCATTGGGTTTTGGCTGGATTGAGGTGGTCTCGCTAATATTGGAGCAGTAACAGAAGGCCCCTCAGGCTAACACCATCGTCATTTCCTAGGAGTTTTCTGGGGTTATTTGTGTTTATGGTAGGTCAAGGCATTATGTTGCCTGGGAGGGCATCTGCTCACAAAATCAGCAGGAAGAGTAGCTTGCTGGAAGGAATGGACTTGGGGGAAAGTTGGTAAAGGGACTGAGATAGCTTCATGCCACCTTCTCAGGAATGTTTTTGAAAGAGGCGGTTTGGGCAGATAGGTAGTGACTTGGAGAGTCCAGTGAAAAGAAAGGCACAGCCCTCCCTGGTGGTGCAGCAGGTTGGAGTGCTGCACTGTGAAGCTAAGCCAAGAGTGGCTGCCTCAGTGTGAGTTCAATCCCTGCCCCAGGCGTGACCCACATGGCGCGGCAGACCTCTCCTGTCTCGCCTGCTGCTCCCTTCAGCAGTGTGCTTTGTTGATCTGCCTGTTCTGCTCCCCACTCTGTCTCTGGTGAATCCTCTCACTGCCCCTGCACCTCTGGCCTGCATTCCAGTTTTATATGGATAAATAAATAACATCTTAAAAAAAAAAGAAAAGAAAGGTAGATGCTAAAGCCAAGCTGCCCAGTCCACAACTGCCTATAGGCAGGAGGACAAACTGTCTCTCCCTCTGGTCTACACACCAGTTCTTCTACTAAATAAATAAATGAAAAAAAGACACCCTTTATATGAGACATTAATGTCTCATATAAAGCATTGTTATTCTTCTAAATGTTTCTATTAATTTAATTTAAAAGCTATAATTATTAAATTAGTTTGACATTTTGCTAAAGATGATTGTACTAAAAATTCATTCATGATCTTTATCACATCCTTTCTCATCTTTGTACTCTCATCTAATACTTATGTACATCTATTAACTTTTAATTATTCAATGAACACATTTGCATGCTTATAAAAGATCAAAATTGCCAAAGTATAATTAGTAAAAGTTGCATAAATAAGTGTATAATACTTACTTTTTTTTTTTTTTTAAAGATTTATTTATTTATTCATACAGAACTGGGGTACAGGCCAGAGATGTGGAGATGTGGAGGGTGAGAGGATTCACCAGAGACAGAGTGGGGAGCAGAACAGGTTGACTGACGAAGAACACTGCTGAGGGGAGCAGCGGGCGGGTCAGGAGAGGCCTGCCACACCATGTGGTCACCTCTGGGGCAGGCTGGGATTGAACTCATGCGGAAGCGGCTTTAACTTCTTAGTGTTGTGCTTTAACCCGCTGCGCCACCAGGGAGGGCCAATACTTACTTTTTAGAGTTGTAACTGTATATGGTTTTATGTTTCTGCTTTTAACTTATTTTGTAAGTACTTTTCCATATTTTTTTTTCAAACAAAGCTTTCACATATTTATTTCTGAGTCAACTTACTAGTGCAGAAGTTGACAGGAAGAAAAATAATTTCTTAAACAAATATGTCCAACTAGTAGTGATACTGTCAGGATAACATAGCATAGTACTAATCATCTCAATCAGCAGAATGTATACCACCCTACATGTGATTCCCCTTAATCATCCAACTTGGTTCTCATTCGAATCCAGAATGAATCAGGGTAATCAGATGATTAAGCTTTCACTTCTTGGCCAGAAATCACTCAATCCTGAAAGTCCCATGAGAAGACATGGCAAGAAACAGTCAACTACACAACATGATGGAGGAGAAAAGGAGAGAAAGTTCCATACCTCGCATTGTTACTAGTTTTAATTACTACAAATATTCCAGTATTGTCATACTTAATTTAGCTATTCCCAAATAATTGTACATTTTCTTGTTTTTTAAAAGATTCATTTATTTATGCATACAGAACTGGGGTACAAGCCAGAGGTGCGAGGGGAGGGGATTCACCAGAGACAAAGTGGGAAGCAGAACAGGCAGATTTACTGAAGCACACTGCTGAGGGGAGCAGGGGACAGGTCAGGAGAGGTCTGCCACGCCATATGGGTCATCTCGCTGGCTGGGGATCAAACTCATGCTGTAGCAGCTGTGATAGCTTCATAGTGCTGTGTCTTAACCTGTTGTGCCACCAGGGAGGGCCCTATTTTACTGTTTATTTTTTAGCAGTGTATAATGTTGCTATAAACAGAACATATGTGTACATATATCTCCCTTTCATTTATGGAGATACATTTAATTGTGGGGTTTTTTTTTGGTAGAGATAAATGAAACTATGAATTTAGAATCCTATGGAACTTTTTGTTTTGCAGAAATGGCCAGTGGCTTAGAATTTCTTGAGTATCACCAATTAGTATATATAATAAGTTGCCTCAAATTTTAATATCTCTGTAATGATTAAAAATTATATTCAATGCACTTTTGAGTTTCTGAGTTTACAATTAGGATTGTCACTAATGAATTTGCCCTTGGAAAGGTAATGCAACTCAGTAAATAAATTTAAAACTTCAAATCCCAACTGCAAAGGGTGTTATTTGAACATGTACTATCTGTTAAGTAATGTGAAAAATGCTTTGCCTACATTATTTCTTAGTTTTCAAAAAAGCCCAATGAGATAGCACCATTTTATAGCTGAGACTTATGTTCTCCAGAGAGTTTATGTAACTTGTCAAAGGTTGCACAGTTAGCAAAGTATTGGAAGAGCATAAGTATAGCAAAGAGATGGAATATAGACTTCAGAACCCAATATTTTAACCACTCTATAAGAAATAGAGGCCACTGGAGAGTTCCAAAGCCTATTTCTCGTAATTGAGGGTATTTGTTTTATGACATGTATCAGAAAGGAACTTGAGAAAGTTAAAAATAAATTGAATACAACTTAATCAACAGATGAGACTCTTGTCTGGAAACTCCTTCAGCAGAGTTGGTTTTAATCTAATGACTTTTAATAAGCAATTGTACTGAGTGATGCACCTTCTGGCCAACTCATGCAAATAGAGTCTGTGTCCTCTAGAGCCCTATCATGTGACTATGCAAAGGACATGGATGTTTGAACATTGAACCATGAACACGTACATTAAAAGTCAAGATAAAATATTTACTTTGTGAAGGCATTGGACTTTTCTGCTCCACCAGGATAGATGTAGCAGGAAAACAAAGTCTTCCTGAAAGGAATGGGAGAAAGTGAAGTGAAGAATACGAGACAATGATAGAAGCTACTTTGGGTTTCACCTGAAAGAAGTTAAAGATAGATGAAGCTGAAGAGTGGGGTTGAAGCCAACTCACACATTTGGCCTCCTGCCTAGCACAGTGTCTCACTCACCAATCAGAGACCAGCCTCTAGTTCCACCCAATGTCACTCATTTAGCACATGCGATATATCCTCTACCCAGCAGGCCTGCCCACTGGACCTGGGTGTCCCACTGGCTCAGAGAGAGGCTGTGTTGTAAGTTATGATAGGCATAAAAGAGGGCTCCTCATAGCTCCCGGCAAAAGCACTTTGTTCAGCTCTCCCAATGTCCCCTGCACAGTTGAGGAGGCCAAGAATTGTCACGTGAGAGTACACGTAGAGGAAAATTCCATTGGTGCTGTCTGAATACTTATCTGTCCTCTTGGCTTTATCCATTCTACCAAATATACAGTAATCACTCTACAGTGTTCCACAAATCCATTCTCTGGCTTATGTCTCACTGCAGTGTGTATCATCCTGTGCTCTATATTCAGCCTCAGAGAGGTGCAAGAAGTCTTTTTGCTCATGATTTATGTAACTTACCCATCATTTATATGTCACTGACCAGATCACAATCTGGGCACTAAGTGGTTTTTGATTGTTTCATTAACTCATTTAGTCTTCATAATTATGCCACAGTTAGTAATGGGCAAAATTGAGGTTCAGACCTAGTCAGGACAGCAAATTCCTGCTGTTAACCAGTGAGCTATTCTGTCTAGGAAAACCACAGAGTGACTCCTGATGGATCACTAACATCATGAGAAGGGCACAGAGCAAGGAGAAGCAGTCAGAGCTTCAGAAGAATCGCTGATCAGATGAGGAGAGACTACAATTTATACTGCCTGGGAGACACTATCTCTCAAGTCAGACTTTCCCTGCCCACTGTAATAGTGGTGATGTCTGTTGTACCAACAGCTGAACATACATGCTAGTTGGCTCCTCTCTGCAGCCTTTGAGTCTGGATTTTTAAGTTTTATTTACTCCTTTACTTAAGAATTTGCAATATGATCTCAATGATATTCTCCAAACATAAACTTTTTTCCCTATTTCCCTTGTCTCTTCTCCCACTCCTGGAGAAGACTGACAGAAATAAGATGGTCATTAACTAGCAGTGCTGGGCCTCCCTGGTGGCGTAGGGGTTAGGTCTCAGCACTGTCACCTTGATGGCCTGAGTTAGATCCCCAGCCAGGGAGCTGACCCACAAGTTGCAGCAGACCTCTCCAGTCTTGCCTGCTGCTCCCCTCAGCAGTGTATTTCAGCTGGTTGGCCTGTTCTGCTCCCCATTCTGCTTCTGGTGAGTCCTCTCACCTCCCACACTCTGGCCTGCACCCCAGTTCTTGTATGTAAAGATAAAAATACTAAAAAAATATTAAAAATAAATAATAAATTCATAAATATTACAAATAAACAAATAAAACAAATATTAAAAAAAGAACTGGCAACACTGGAGATCTCCTGAGGTCAAGCTTTTCTATAAAATATTACTTGGAGCAAGTAGCACCCTAAAGGTTTAACCCTTCTATAAAGGGCCTTTGTCTTTTCCCCTGTTAGTGGTGTGATTTTTTTTTTTAAATAAAGGCTTTCCACATATAATACATTATTTTATGGGGTGCCTTTCACAGGTCACTGTATCTCTGTGGGCCATCTTTTCTCACTCACAGAGGAAAGGGATTGAAATAGGTACTCTGTAAGAGTCCTTCCAACTCAGCTTTCTAATACTAAAATCTAGAGGAATACTTTTCTCCTGAAAGATCAGATAATCAAGACCTCTAACATTCACATTTCCATCCCTCTTATTTATATCCAGCACCTGGAATATGACCTCATCTCCCAGTGAGCAAGGAGTATCTTCCCTTGCTCCTTATATCACAAAGAGTGTTTTGGGACGAATTTCTTCCCCTGACATCTTAGGGATGTCATATACTGATGACAAATCAGTATAAACATAATGTATTTGCCTCAAAATCTGTGGATTACAACACTTCAGTGAACTTTGTGATAATGATAGTTAAGATCAGTAGTAATCAAGAACATCAATCTGGCACTGTACCAAGTGTTTATCATTTATGGTTTTATTTATTCTTCACAACCATTTGAATAACAATTCATTATTATCATGTTACAAAAAAAGAGGTAGGTCTGTAGAAGTAAAAGGACTTACTCAGGGTCGCCTATTAGGTGATGGAATCTGGATTCAAACCCAAACATTTTTCCATCAGTTCTTAACTGCTACATTAGATCGAAAAGCTCTTAGGAGAAAGAGGTGTTATGCACATTTTATTTCCTTTATATTTTATTATGTAATATTTAAGATAGAAAAAAGTCACAGTGTTTCATTTGCTCTATCTGTACATCCATCCATCCATCCATCCATGTATCCATCTACCCACACACCGGCCATTCATTTATCTGTCTAAAATCTATCTCTCTCCCTCCCACCACTCTCCAAACAGGGTTCTCGGATTAGGAATGTAGTGACCATTCCTCCTGATGGAAAGGATGAGAAAGAAACTAAGGCAATGTTAGAAAAATCAGCAAGCTTATTATAACCTGTATGGCCAGCCTCATCTAGAGAAAGTATGAGTAAAGAGAAAGACCTGTATGAGGGTCTAAAGTATGAGGAGACCCTGCCTGAAGCAAACCACCTGAAGACAGAGGAAAGCCACTTAGCTTGGAAGCAAAGAAATGAAATTATTTACACAGACAACATGAAAATGAAACTCATTATTTAGAATCATAATTCATAAGCACCACAGATAAATAAACAGTTAAGGTGGTGGGCTTCGGGTAGTGGAAAGTGCTGGATTCTGAGAGTCTCTCATTGTTGGCTCAATAGAGCATTTCCTGAGGGCTATAGTCCAGTACGATGGACTGCCCTCCTGGAGTTTATCAGCTGATGAGTCGGCCCTGAGTCACTGCCAGTCCCTAGCTATGTGACCTTGGCCAAGGAACTTCTGCCCTTATTCTGCAAGACAGCTGGGGCTAGACTGGCAAACCTGCCAGTCTTATTAACAGATCCAAAGCTTTTCTTTCCGTAACTAGTGCGCCCAGAGGAGGGTGGGCGAGGCTCTCTGGCGCTGCAATGCCTCGCTCGGGTCGGTAGGGGCGCTGCTCGGGGCCGGAGAGCGTTCGCGTTCCGACAGCGCATGTCCCTCGCGGCGTCCCGTCGGCCCCGCCGCCGCCCGCGGAGCCGGAGGAGGAGGAGCTGGCGCTGTCCCGGCTCGGAGCGGGGAAAGCAGCGGAGGAGGCGGCGCCGCGGACCTGGGCGGCCGAGGCTCGGGCGGGGCGGCGGGGGAGGCTGGCAGGCAGCGCCGGCAGCCCGGGAAGAGCGGCACCGTGGGGTGGGCGCTCCCGGCGACAGGAGTCCGCTCCATGCATGCGGGCCGAGCCCGGCCCCTGCGAGCAGCCAACATGAAGAAAGACGTGCGGATCCTGCTGGTGGGAGAACGTGAGTCCGCGCGCCGGGCAGAGGCCACCGCAGCCGCTGCCGCCTGGGGCCTGCTCGCCGCACGCGGTGCGGCTGTCCTCTCTCCACGCCCCGAGGCCTCCCAGCCCCTTGGCCCTGCCCTTTCGGCTGCCGGCAGACCACCCTCACCCGCTCACTTCACCTGGGCCCTCCTGAGACCGCTCGCCCCTGACGCCCTGTCGTCCTCCAAAGCCTAATCCCCATTAGCGCCTGACCACCGGCCTCATCCCTGCACAGATCCTCTCCTTTCCTTCTTCGAATCCTTTCCGGCTGGGCCACAGCGTTTCTGAGGCCGCCTCCTTTCAGACCCTCTCGTCTTGCGTGGACATCCCCTGGTCACTGCCAGGCAGGTGCTGGAACAGGCTGACTGACCAATTGGGATGGCGTGAGCCGGCTCCCGGCGAGCTAGGGGGAGGGGTGCACAACTGTTCGACTCGCGAGCAAGGTCAGGTTTCTGCATTTTTTTCTCCCCCCCGCTTGCACTCTTCTCTCCCTCCAGGCTTTGTCATTAAGGTAGGGAGCATTTCATAGCGGTTTTAATAGGTTGCGTTGAAATCGCTCCTGGTACACTCGATATTTCCTCAAAAATATATTCTCAAGTTATGCAAGTGTTTATGAATGAATAATTATTTGGGGAGGGTCTTTAAGTCGAGAAAATTGTTACCCAAGTGCCTGTTTTCCTCGCCTCTATTTAGCTTTGTTTATTCCCCCAGGGCTCCTTGGTCATCATAAATAACCACAGGATCCTTGAGACCCAGACACACGTACCTAGGAGGCCTCTTCTAGAGATTCTTAGATTTCACCTTTTGAAGACATAACAAGGGAGAGATGCCTCTGTTCACTGACTTGGGGGGCAGAGCAGGAGTGACTTCTTGATGTATCTGTTCAAGTTAGGTGACTCAGTCCGTGGGACTAAAATAAGAAGAAAGTGGGCTGGAGAGGACTGTATTGTTTGCTTTAAAGTACTCTAGTACTTTAAATACTCTGAAACGCTGATTTGAAGCGTTCTGTTCTAAACTCCCTAGTAATCCCACCTAGTCACTGCTATAAACTCCCAAGGAAGAAAGCTAACACTTTTCAACCTTTTCTGTAGTGTGCTGTGATGCTCACTGAAAATGTCCACCTGCTATTTGGAGTAATTTTCCTTTTCAATCAGAATGTAGAAGTACATGTGCCCAGGCACAGTTTGCTTTTTGTCTTGCAGTTGTAAATTTTAGTCTTTACTTTTACTGTATTAATCTGTATTTTGCATGGACTTTCTTGACAAAATTCAGGAAGGTGGTATTTAACATAGGATTCATACCGTTGCATTTGGAGCAAGATGAGGAAAGTGAATCAATGATCGATATGTAACTATCATAAAGTAGGTTTGTAATATAGTAATTTCAATACTATTTTAAAGCAAAAAAGAGTGTTTTGGCTTGGATTTTGAAGATAGGAAGCAATTACATATGATTATGCTGTAAACCATTTAAAGAGAAATGCAATACAGAGGTAAAATACCTTATTAAGCTTAGACCATTTAAGTTAAAAAGTTAACAATATTACTTTTTTTGGAATATATACAATAATTCAAAATTTGTAAAGCCTGTTTTTTCTCTATTACTTCAGATGTTTTGTTGTTAGCTTTTGTCTTTGAACCATGCAGCCTCAACTTCATTCTCTGAAGCTCCAAAATAGTTATAACTAGTTTCCACATTCTGTTGACTAAACCTGACCTGCACTCTTCAGTAAAATGGATCTTTTTTTAACCCACTTCTGATCCATCCTAGTTTTAATGCTTTTTAAAAAGTTATTTATTTATTTATGCATACAGAGCTGGGGGACAGGCCAGAGGTGCAGGGGCAGTGAGAGGATTCACCAGAGACAGAGTGGGGAGCAGAACAGGCAGATGGACGAAGTACACTGCTGAGGGGAGCAGCGGGCTAGACAGAAGTCTGCTGTGCCATGTCACCTCCCAGGTGTGGATCGAACTCACACTGAGGAACCCCCCCACTGCTAAAGGGGAGGGCTCCTCTTTTTTTTTTTTTTAATTTTTAGAAATGCCACCACACAAAACTTAGTTTTTTTGTCTTATATTGTTCATGATCATATTTGTTGGGAAGAAACTTGTTTTTAACTACACTTGCATTCGTATGCCTTACAAATGACCTTTTTATAATAAAATTAGTAAAATCTTACGCCCTTTTATGTAATTCATGTAGCTATATTAAAAAGTATATTGCAGAGTTTGTTTTAGTGCCGTCTTATTTTTAAATTAAAATGAGATATATTTGTCTTTTGTTCAGATTCATTGAGAAAGTGGAACTGTTCTCCTTTTTTTAGACATCTCATCTTTTGTCTAAATATTGAACCCTTTGATAAACTCACTCACTTTTGTTGACTCTGGCCTGCAGTTTTGTAATATCTATTTAACTGGTCTTCCTGTTTCTAATTTTGTCCATTTTCCATGTAATATATAGATTCATCTTTAGGAAATATCCTGAATCCTGTTACCCATTTTTAAAATTCTTCTGTGATTGGTGCTTTACCTGAAAATAAAATTCAAGCTTTTTAGTACAGGCCTGCAAGGTCCATACAATCCGGCCCTTGTTTACTCTTCTGCTCTCTCTCCTTCACTACTTTTTTCCACCAGCATCCCCTGACCAAGGCATTATCCCTACTATTCTGCAAATCTGTTCACTTGTTTTATTGTCATATGGATTAAAAAGCAGGCTTCCCGAGGGCACAGGACTCATTGCTATATCCTCAGTGTCTAGAAAAGGCCTGGTGCAAAGTAAGTGCTTAAGTATTTGTAGAAAGAATGAATGAGTTCAAGCCAGTTGTTGTTTATTTAGGTTTCTCTTATTTCTTCTAGTCCACTCCTTTCAATCATAGAAATGTAATCATTCTCTTTTCATTAATTTAGTCTCATGTGGTTATTATTAAATTCAAATGGGCAACATTCATCTAGTTTCTTATTCCACATCTTAGGTAATTTTGTCCTACAGATTCCTGTGTGGTCAGTAAAGTACACCAGTGATGTATGATAACAATGCCATGTCTGTCTCATGCCTTGATTGCCAGTCCTTGCCAGCATTTCCTTGAAATACCGGAACTGCCTTAAAGGTTTGCTGAGGTTGAGAAAAGATTGGTCAAGTATAAAGTATAAACTAGTGTTGTTGTTTTTTTTAAGATTTATTTATTTATGCATACAGAACTGGGGGACAGGCCAGAGGTCCAGGGGCGGTGAGAGGACTCACCAGAGACAGAATGGGAAGCAGAACAGGCAGATTGATGAAGTACACTGCTGAGGGGAGCAGAGGGCGGGTCAGGAGAGGTCTGTCTGGCCATGTGGGTCACCTCCAGATCGAACTTGTACCTGCTGTGCTTTAACCCGTTGCACCACCAGGGAAGGCCAAAGCTAGGTTTGTTTTAGAAAGGAATTTGTGTTCCTTTTAAAACCATATTACTATCCTTCTTTGTTGACATGGTATATGAAATTTCATCGTTCCAGGTTCAATGGTACTGTGTTCACTATCTGGGTTTAAGCATCCTTGGCCAGAGAGAACTACATACTCTATTCATACAGAATCTGTTCTGCATGATCCTCAAATAGGAACTGAATGCCTCATTGGTGCCTCTGGGCCTGTAGTCACTGGAGTGAAGAGGGACAGACTTTACATTTTGTTCTGTAGTCCACATCTGTGTGTGGTCAGTACAATTTCCTTTGAAACAATGCTCAATTATTTCCCTAAATGATAAAATTTTCCAGTAAAAAATACATGTATTTTAAAAAATATATGTATTTTAATTATAGTAACTTAGGGAGAGCCTATAAAACTTTTTAGTAAAGAAGCAGATAAAAATGAAGAACAGGTCTCTTTGCCACTTGATGGCTCACAGGTATAATTAGAATAGAAAATATTTCTACTTCATAAACATTAAAAATTTTCTATCACTTAGAACTAAATGTTCTAGAGGTACAATGAAAAAACAAAGATTTCCAGGCCTGGATAAATCTAGATAATTTGCTCCATAGTGATAAACTGTGTTTCCCATGGATGACTTAGAAGCATGGAGTCTCAGACAAAACAGGCATGTTGTATTGCACTGAATCAGAAGGCCTCTGTCCTTAGGAATAACTGTCACCACGCCTTTTGTTTTTATACAACACTACAATATTTCTCAGGCAAAACAGGAAATGTAGACCATTAGATTATTGGCTCACAAAGGTTTTTTTTTTTTGTCCTTCCTATTTATATTACATAGATTTTTGTGTGTAAGTTTTATTAAATTTATTAGTTATAAAATTATATCTATGTAAATGTATAATTTAATTGATCTAATAGAGAAAAGCTTGGGATTTTGTATCTTTATTAGATCATTTTTATTTTTTGGAATGGTTAAAAATATGTGGCCTGGCCCTCCCTGGTGGCGCAGCGGGTTAAAGCACAGCACTGAGAAGCTAAACCACTTCCGCATGAGTTCGACTCCCGCCTGCCCCGGAGGAGATCACATGGCGTGGCAGACCTCTCCTGACCCGCCCGCTGCTCCCCTCAGCAGTGTACTTCGTCGATCTGCCTGTTCTGCTCCCCACTCTGTCTCTGGTGAAGCCTCTCACCGCCCTGCATCTCTGGCCTGTACCCCAGTTCTGTATGCATAAATAAATAAATCTTAAAAAAAAAAAATATGTGGCCTGTGTATTCACTTCTGCCACTGTTAGGGAAATTTTTGATTACAGGTTTATTTAAATAATTGGTAAAATATAGTTTTCTGAAATATTTCCTTTCCTTTAAGCACTCATTTATATTTCTCATTTAAAATTAGCTTAAAAGTAGTTAATTTGGGGACCTCCCTGGTGGTGCAAGGAGTTAAGTAGGTAGATAGGTAGACCTTAAGGGAAGCAAAAAGCCTTTACTTGTACATTTCTTACCTAAATCACATCTGTATATCTTTTATTAAAGTAGCTACCATTTCACTGCTTTTCAGAAAGGAAATCCAAAGTGATATTAATGAAATGTGCTCATTTTCTCCCATATTCACTCTAATCAGTCTCTCTTGCTCTAATTTTGAACTTTTTTTTTTTTTTTAAATATCGCTCTTTGGTTTTTATATGGAAGATTCTTTGATTTTTAAAAGGCTGTTGATGATACAGTTACTTCAGAAACAAGATGTAATTATTTTATCGTAGTAAATGATAAACTATCTCAAATTCTTTAACAGATGGGACTAGATATAAATGAATACATAAAAGACAACATTCTAAAAGGTAGTGCCAATATAAATCGCTTAAACAGAATTGTTCCCGTTATTTGGCACTGGTGTCCTGTAGTCTGTGTTCAAACAAATAAAGCTCTTGAGTTGCTGCAGTTTACCATGCTTCCTGCCCTACAAGGTGTGTCCTTTCTTGTCTCTGAGGCTTGCCTCACTGGGATAGACCTGGTGGCAGATTTTGTGCTTTCGCTGGATCCTGCTGCCGCAGTCACAACTGCCCTGATGATCGAGCTGTGAGGAAATCTGATTTTCTTCAGAATGTTGATCTTTCTCTTCTGAAAATAGTACTGGTTTGTTGGGAGCCCATGAGAAAAGAACAAAGGGACCATGGCCCAATAAAGGGTTGTGCTGATAAATTTTAAAGAAGAATTAATTGTAAAGGGTGGGGGGTAAGGGGCCTTAAACGTGGCACAAAACACCTGCTAAAGGCCTACATTTTGCAAAGGGATCCTGAATGATTGTGATTCAGTTGCCTCAAGTTCTTAACTTTTTTGGGTACTAATATGCTTTTTATTGTTGGCAGTTGATTAAATTCTGGTAATTTTTGTTGCGTTTCATCAGTTCTGTATATATCTTTGTGGTCAATCATTTATCGCTAGTTTTGTGTGAGAAATTTTTTTTCCCAATCAGTGGGATGTCTGTTTTTTTGTAATGTCTCTTTTGCTGTACAAGAAGCTCTTTAACTTGATGTAGTCCCAACTATTTATCCTTGCCTTCACTATTGTTGCATCGGGTGCTGTATCTTTAAGGATGTCGCTGAAGTGTATGTCATGTAGTGTTTGGCCCATCTTTGCTTCCAAATATTTTATGGTTTCTATTCTTATGTCTAGGTCTTTAATCCACTTGAAGTTGATTTTTGTGTATGGTGTGAAGTAGTGATCTAGTTTCATTTTTTTGCATGTAGCTTTTCAGTTTTCCCAGCACCATTTGCTGAACAAACCTTCTTTGTTCCATTGTATCTTCTTTGCTCCTTTGTCAAAGATTAGCTGTCCATAAACCTGTGGGTTTATATCTGGGTTTTCTGGCCGAATCCACTGGTCTGTATGTCTGTTCTTGTTTCAGTACCATGCATTTTGATTATTATGGCTTTGTAATATAGCTTGAAGTTTGGGATTATAATACCTCCATTCTCTTTCTTCTTAGTCATGAGAGTTTTGGCTATTCGAGGTCTTTTATTCCATATGAATCTCATCAGTATTTTTTCTATTTCTTTGAAGAATGTCATTGAGACTGGTAA
The DNA here is from genome assembly GCF_000260355.1 of Condylura cristata. Lineage (NCBI taxonomy): Eukaryota > Metazoa > Chordata > Mammalia > Eulipotyphla > Talpidae > Condylura > Condylura cristata. Next base: position 38,002,093 of record NW_004567118.1, read on the forward strand.
TTTTGCTTAATAATATGAGCTGGACCCTCCCTGGTGGCGCTTCGGGTTAGGACACAGCTCTGCAAGCCAGCCGTAGCTGCTTCAATACAAGTTCGATCCCCAGCCTGGGAGGTGATCCACATGGCATGGCAGACTGCTCCTGACCTGCCCGTTGCTCCCCTCAGCAGTGTACTTCATTGATCTACTTGTTCTGCTCCCCGCTTTGTCTCTGATGAATCCTCTCACTGCCCCGGCACCCCTGGCCTGTACCCCAAGTTCTGAATGTATAAATAAGTAAATCTTTAAAAATAATATGAGCTATGGATTAAAAGGTAGTTTTCTCCTGAAATTAGTGAGGGTTTGGAGTAGTAAGATATGAGCAAAATTTAGAAAGGTACTTCTGAAAAGGGGATTATGAGAAGAATTAAGGTCTTAAGGGTATTACCATAGGCACATTTCTCAAGGACCAACCATGGGACTTGTTTTCCTTTTGGTTACCAGGGGGCATCTGAGTGCTAGTGAGTATCTGATTTACTTTTCCATTTCTAACATAGTAGGTCAGGGATAAGAATGTGGAATCTATAGATATCCAGGAGAGTTCTTCAAAATTGGAAATGTGGGATTTTTTTTTTTAAAGATTTATTTATTTATTCATACAGAACTGGGGTACAGGCCAGAGGCTCAGGAGCGGTGAGAGGCTTCACCAGAGACAGAGTGGGGTGCAGAACAGGCAGATCGACGAAGCACACTGCTGAGGGAAGCAGTGGGCTGGTCAGGAGAGGTCTGGCTCGCCATGTGGTCTCCTCCGGGGCAGGCGGCAGGCGGGAATCGAACTCATGCAGGCGGCAGGCCGGAATCGAACTCATGCGGAAGTGGCTTCAGATTCTCAGTGCTGTGCTTTAACCCGCCGCGCCACCAGGGAGGGCCCGGAAATGTGGGATTTTTAAAGATACAAGAGATATGGCTGCTAGGGCCAAAGGGTCTCAGAAAATCAAAGATCACAGTAATTGTACAGCCATTGGATCTTCTAAAGACTTGTTTTGAGTACCTGGGAGTTAATATCACACAAATGCCCATCACCCACCCAACAAAATATAAATCAGTTCTAGTCAACTGTAGCTCTCTCTCCCCATTGCATTTTCCTCACTGTCCTGAATTTCAAATATGTTGTGAGTCGCTAAGCAATAAAACTGCATTTCCTGTGTCCTGTGATTTGCTGGGAGCTAGAAATTCAACAGTAAAGAGACATACTCTTTTTCCCTTACAAAGTTTTTTGTAGGTAATGGTGAAATACTTGTTTCTTAGTCTTTCTGGAGAGAGTAGCTGGAAGGAAATGTCAAGTTTTGTCTAGGAAATCCTTCAAGAGACCACTGATAATATGCTAGGAGATAGTCTATGTATCACACAGGTACAATACTCTCTTAAGAAAGAGGCTATGTCTTAGTTGGTTATTGATCTTTTTCCTACTAGAGACCAAAGCATAGGCTTCTCTTAGAGTTTCTTTCTTTTTTTGAACTATGTTTTGAGACCTCAGAGAGAAGTTGATATTCCCTTCGCTTTCCTGCTCTTCCTTATCCTTCCTTTTTAAAATACTGATTGAACATAGCACTTGATCCATATCTGTTTTATGGCAATTTTAGTTATCTTGTCTAACACATTTTCATATTATCCCCAAATAGTATGTAAGACTCAATTTTATATCTAGAAGACAATCACCAGCTAAATATTTACAAATGAACCAAGAATAGAATTCTGTGCAGGAAAGATGAGTCATTTAGAAGTATAAGTGGAAATTACACTAAACACTAAAATAATAACACTAAAATTCTTTTAGTGTTTTTTGGTAGTTTGGTATAGGTAGGGGCAAATGTGTCTGAAATGCCCACTCTTGGGTAGAAAATCTGTTATTTATATAGTGTTTCTCAGTTTTTTGAGTCATCGCTTCTTTTTATAAATATAAAACTCTCATGCCCTCTGTGTTGTGACAGTTCTCAGACTGACTGGGTGTCCTACAGTTCAATTCAGTTTGGGCACTACCTGCAGTTAGCATCAGATCCCACAAGTTCTAGGGCAGGTCCCCAACAAGATTGCCCTCATTTTCAGACACCAGCTGCAAGTAGTCCCCAGCATACCTGTACCTTTACTTCCTCCTGGCTGATTTTAAATTCAAGGTTTCCCACAACCTCTGTAGGTTTGAACAATTCATAGAACCGAGAATAACTATATAAATGAACAGCCAGATGAAGAATACTTGAGCATAGGAGTATTGTCTCCATGGAATGAAGATATAACATCTTCCTGTACATTGACATATTCACCAACTAGGAAGCTCCCTGAGCTTTGATATCCAGAAATTTGATATGGGACTCATTACGCAGACAAGATTGATTAAATCATTAGACATTGCTGGAGATTGGCTGCTGGCCGCAGCAAATATCCCTTCTCCCCCGCCCCTTCCAGGTTTTGGGGTATAGCTGACAGTTCCAACCCTCTAATGACAAGGGTTGGATTTTCTGGCAACCTGAATTTGTCTAGCTAGGCTCTCTCCATTGAGCTACCTCATTAGGATAAACTCCTATATAATTGAAAGAGGTTCGTTATATAGAACAAAAGCTTTACAGCCAGGAAATACCAAGGGACTTTGAAGCTCTGGGCCAATAACTGGGTGATAAACACCCTCTTTTAATATTATTTGAAATTTATGCATTTTAATAAAAACAAATTAAAGTAATTTTTGTATTGCCTCAGTAGTTAACTACTATTCATAGCTCTTTGATTGATCTTAAGGAAAGCCTTGAAGGGGAGAGTTACACAGGAGCTTTAGGAAGTGGGATAATTTCCCAAACAGTAGTGCAGTTTCAAAACTACATATCAGCACTCACTGCTCTGACAAGGTGAAATCAAATCAAGTAGTTAGTCTGGTTGATGTCCTAGAAGTCCTTTCATTCATATAAAGTTAGAAGATTTGTTGCAGGGCAACCCCAGTATGAAAGGGGTGGCCTAACTGTGGGTCCTTACCTGTGCTCTTAAAAGGGACCTATAATGAGACTCACCTGCAGGCACACACAAAGGTTAATAAGCGGTTTACTTGCATAAAGGGGAAATGAAGAAAGGAATAACCCCTGGGAGAAAGAGAGGCAGATCAATTGGTGAAATGTGTCCTAACAGTAGCACAAAGAGCTGTGAATAGTAGTTAACTACTGAGGCAACACAAAAATTTTAAAATTATTTTGTTTAATTTGTTTTTATTAAAATGTATACATTTCAAATAATATTAAAAGAGGGTGAAAGCAGGTGAAAGAAACCAAGCACCCCCAAGGCTCACATATCTAGTTTCATACCAGGTCTAGCTGCTCAACTCCACCCTCAGTGCCCAGCAATCCTCCTTTGGTGGTGATGACAGTATGGGATTTGCAGTCCTTAGTGTTTTGGATCTCATTGGTCTGGGGTAGGCGTGGATTGAAAAACTGTGTTTGTGGAGTTTGTTCAGGACATCCTTTCTCCCCCAAGAGCCCCCCTTTTCACTTTTTGTCACCACTTCAATGGTGATGAAGGTCAAATGTGTGCGTGCTGGGGTACAGCCCCAGATGACAGTTTCTCTAGGATTCCAGTTTGTATGAAAACCATCAGTCACCAGGCATTGTCCAATGTGGCAAACAAATATGATTGGGCCAAAGCAAAGCCCAAAAGCCTGCCACACGTCTAAATCACCTTCTGGTGGGGACCCATAGATAGGAAAGAGGCAGAAACAGCCAGACAAGTCTGGAAGCAAAATCAAAATCAAGATTAACCCTGCCACTGGTAACCTTCCTTTGGGTCTCTCACCCACATCTGTTTTGACCAGTTCAGGACCAAGAAGCAAGCAGTTTCTTTATATTTTCTCTGCTCCCTGTGCCTCCTCCAGGTCTCCTGGCCTCTATCCTGCTTCCTCCTCAGTATCCTCCTCAGCTTCTTCTCCCTGCTCAGCTCCATCCTTCCTTGGGTGGGACAGGGACCCTGGAACCTCCCCTTTTTCGGGGGATCACCTTGTTACAGATTAAATTTATTATTCAAGTATTTTCAGATATTTTCTATTTAATATCCAAGTGTTAATCTGGAGTCATACATGTCAATTATGTATCTTATACATTCATAAAATTTTATTTAGGTTGTGTGGCACAAAAAGAAGTCAGAGAGGAAGGGGCATGCCATAGTAGCCCTGAGATGTCTTTAGTTAGGGGTAGAATGGAATTTGAAAGATGGTTAATATTTATAAAAGATGATAAAATTTTAGATGAAGAAAACCATGTGAGGGTCAGGATTTATCCTTTTATGCTTCTGTAGAGCAGAATGGCCTTCTTTAAGAAAATTATGTCTGTTGGGAATGCTGGAAAATGAGATTAGATAAGTTGGAGTTAAATTATGTATGATTTTTCAAAGGTCGTTGGAATCATTTTCACCTTGATGTGGTAGATAATTAAAAGTCAAAGAAGGCTTTTGATCTAGAGAATTACAAAATGAAAAATGTAAGAAAGATGGTCCAGCATTTGTATTGTTCATAGATAAAGAAGAGAGATTATAGAAGGGGCAGAGAGGTGTAGGAACTTGAGAACTGGGGGGTGGTCATTGTGAAAGTACCACAATTTGGGGGAGAGGGAGGAACATGGAAGAAATAATAAGCATTTAAAATTTGCAGAGAAATTAGACAACTGAATGCTAAACACAGGGAAGGTGAACAAAGGTGGCTGGTTTTTGAAATTTTACTACTTAAGCTGCCATATAGAAAGTGTTCTTTATTGACAAAAATTTCGTTAAGCCCCTTGGAATGTAATCTCCATGAAAGTTAAAGTAAGGAAGACCTAGTACCCTGATCATTGATTCCCCTGCCTTTGGAATAGTGTCTGGCATGTAAAAGTATTCAGTTAAGTATCTGCTGAAGGGTTGAAAGATTCATTTAACATGTCAACTTTTAACTAAACTTCAGTTGTTCTCTATACCTCCAGAACAGGCCAAAAATTAATTTTAAAATAGTGCTTCTTGACCTTTTTTAGTAGCAAACATATAGTTTTATGGTAGAAAATATGGAAATTTTTTTCTATTAATAAATATGTATTGGGCCCTCCCTTGTGGCGCAGCGGGTTAAAGCACAGCACTAAGAAGCTTAAGCCACTTCCACATGAGTTAGATTCCTGCCTGCCCCGGAGGAGATCCACATGGCGAAGGCAGACCTCTCCTGACCTGCCCGCTGCTCCCCTCAGTAGTGTACTTCCTCCATCTGCCTGTTCTGCTCCTCGCTCTGTCTCTGGTGAATCCTCTCACCCTTCACATCTCTGGCCTGTACCCCAGTTCTATATGAATAAATAAATAGATAAATAAATCTTTAAAATAAATAAATAGATTTTTAAAAATAAATAAATATGTATTTATAAAATGGGATTATAGTGACAACTTATACCTGCAGGAGTGTCATTTGAAATGTAAAGTGGAGCAATTTCTTGGAGGCTCCAAGTAATGACATGGATTATAACTCTAGAAAGTAAAAGTCTGCCTCTCTAAAATATGTCTTTTTGGCAAAAGATTAATTTCATGTGAGGGGCTCTGAAGGCTAGGTGGAGGTTGTCTTCTAAAAAAATATTTACTTGTAAACAAACAAAAAAAATTTACTTGTAAACATCTCTAAGGGTGTGCATGTATAAGACCTTTATTGTACCTTCTGTTCCCTAAGTACCTCCCTAAGTAACTTTTACTATCACCTCTCTCCCCTCCCCCCACCTACATTTCAGTTTTTTAATAAATCTTTAAAAAAAAAAAGAAAGAAAGAAACATCACCATCTAGCAACCATTGAAGCAATTCAGGTATCAGGAAAGAATCAGAAATGGCTGCTGAAACTAGGGAAAAGTTAGAAGAGAAACTTGGCTGAAAGTATCTCCTCAAAAGATACTTTTTAATTACAAAGTAAAAATATCATAATTGGGCATCCCTGGTGGTGCAGGGGTTAAAGACACAGTGCTATCAAACTGTTTGCCAGCTGCTGTTGCAGCACAAGTTCACTACTCTGCCAGCCAGGGAGGTGACCCACATGGCACAGCAGACCTCCCCTGTCTCTCCCACTGCTCCCCTCAGTAGTGTATTTCAGTAGGTCTGCCTGTTCTGCTCCCCACTCTTTCTGGTGAATCCTCTCATCCCCCATACTTCTGGTGTAGACTCCAGTTCTTGTATGCATAAATAAATAAATCTTTAAAAAATCACAAATTGACAGTGGCCAACCCTGGTAGATACCACTTCCTCTGCATGACGATAGCTAACATCACCAGTAGTGGAAGATATCAGTATTATCTCCCTTCGGCTAAGATGCACTAGGAAGGACACAGTCTCACTTCTGCTCAAAAAAGTAAAACCTGAAATTATGAGATAGCATGATATGAGCCCACTTGAGGGATATTCTACAAATTAAATTACCTGTGTCCTTCAAAAATTGTCAAGATCGTGAAAGATTAAAAAGATTGAGGTGCTCTTCCAAATTGATGAAACTAAAGAGACATAATAACCAAATGCAACATTTTGTTTTCTATAAAGGATAATAATAGTGTTATAAGTAATGAGATGTGAATAAATCTACAGATTAGATAATACTATTTAGTGTTAATCCTGATCTTTTTTTTTTTAAATAATATAATAGTTTCTTTTAACATCATTTTGTGCCTTTTCCCATCTCAGTTGTATTCCCTATGGGCTTCCCATCACCAAATCACCTATGTGCCATCATCATAGTCCAGTGTACTTCCCTCCTCCCACCATTTTTGATCCCATTTCCCATTCCACTCCTGTAAAATGTCTCTGGATGGGCCCTCCCTGGTGGCGCAGCGGGTTAAAGCACAGCACTGAGAATCTGAAGCCACTTCCTCATGAGTTCGATTCCCGCCTGCCTCC
>NW_004567118.1:38009274-38011906 GCF_000260355.1 Condylura cristata
TCCTTTATACTCCTTCTCTGAGTGAAACCATCTGGTATTTTTCCTTTTCTGTCTGGCTTATTTCACTAAGCATTATCCCTTCCAGCTACATCCATGTTGCTGCAAAAGGCATATGTTTATCTTTTTTGACTGCTAAGTAATATTCCATTGTATATATATATGCACCACATTTTTAAAATCCAGTCTTCTACTTTGGGGCATTTGGGTTGATTTCACATCTTTCCTATTGTAAGTTAGAGCAGCAATAAACATGGGGGGGGCAGGTGTCTTTTTGAATGTGTCTTTTGGGTAGATACCTAGGAGTGGGATTGCTGGGTCATATGGAAATTCCATTTTTAGCAGTTTGAGAAACTTCCAGTTTTCCACAGTGGTTGTACTAGTTTGCATTCCCATCAGCAGTGCAGGAGAGTTCCTTTTTCTCCACATCCTCGCCAACATTTGTTGTTGCTAGTTGTTTGAAGATGTGCCATTCTCACTGGGGTGAGGTGGTATCTCATTGTAGTTTTAATTTGCATCTTCCTTGTTACGAGTGATGTTGAACATTTTTTCACATGCTTATTGGCCATCTGCATTTCCTCTTTGGAAAAGTGTCTTTTTAGCTCTTCTGCCCATTTTTTGATGGGGTTGTTTATTTTTGTTGATTTTCATCAGTTCTTTGTATATCTTTGTGATTAATCCTTTATTGCTAGTTTTATGTGAGAAATTTTTCCCGAATCAGTGGGATGTCTGTTTTTTTGTAATGGCGGCTCTTTTGCTGTACAGAAGCTCTTTAACTTGATGTAGTCCCATCTATTTATCCTTTCCTTCACTATTGTGGCGTTGGGTGCTGTATCTTCAAAGATGTTACTGAAGTGTATGTCGTGTAGTGTTTCACCCATCTTTGCTTCCAGGTATTTTATGGTTTCCGTTCTTATGTCTAGGTCTTTAATCCACTTCAAGTTGGAAAATCCACTGTATTCTTATCTAAGGATGATCTTGTTTTATACATACATTGTGTTAAATAAATGCTATGGGTGCTTAAGGGTAAGGGGCATCATATCTACAATTTATTTTCAAAGGATTTAAAAAACTTGTGTGAGTGCATGTAGAGAGCAAGTGAGAGAATGAATGAATAATATTGTCAGCATGGTAAATTGTTAATATTGGGGGATTCTGGTTAAAGGATAGACAAGAATCCTTTGTATGATTTTTGCAGTTTTTCTGTAAGTGATGTTTTGTCAAAATAAGCTAAAAAAAAATGAGCCAGCGCTGCTAGATTAGTCACCAATGAGTCAGTGAATACTTTAACTTATATATTGCTGTGTATCTGTGTATGCAGTGCTTGTTGACTTTAGTGGTTACCATTCCTTTTTTTTTTTTGTATTAACTTGTGTTAAAAATATTTTCAAAGCATGGCGTAAGAGAATGAACACTGACAGTTGGCATCAAGAGATACGTTAATGTGCATAGATCTGGAATTAATAAAATTAGGAGACTTTGAGAAAAATCCTTGTCTCTGAGACCCAGGTTCTTGATAAGAATTTCTTTTGCTGGGGGAAGCTGGATAAGCTGCCACTGATGACAAAATTCCAGCAGTCTTTAATGGGCTCTGACTTCTCTGATGTGGTCAGAATTCAAGGAAATGACATCTCACAATCAACCTTGAAAAAAAAAGGCCCGTGCCTTCTCATACAAATCATTTGAAAAGAAATCAGACACCCCTTAAATAGTTTTTAACATTACTCCTTTCTAGCCTTTCCTTGTTTTTCCAGAGACTGTGTAACAGAGGCGTCTCCATAACAGGGGCGGTACTATGTTCCCTGCCTCTGTTTACATGCTGCTGCCTTGGCATAGTTATTGGGATCTAGGGTATGGAACTGAGTGCCCCGGTGGAGCTATATGACAAGGAAGGCAGATGGGCTGAAGGAGAGACAGTTAGAGAAGAGCAGAAGAGCTTGCTTGCTTCTGGGTCTTGAACTTTTACCAGAGACTTGGGGCACTTGGAGGGAGACACTTATAGAGACACTTGGAAGAGACAAGTGGGTGAGAGACATGTGGAGAGTCTGACAGTAGCAGCCATTATCTTGATTTGTACTTTGATTTAGCTCTTTTGTCCCAGACTTCCCTGGCAGTGACTTTCCCTAGCTTAAGAAATTTTCAGTTCTGTTACATTTAGAGTCTACTTGGAAAGTAAAATTTGTGGTTGTGACACAAGTTTTTTCTGTAGAGAAATTTAGTTATAAGGAGTTGAGCATCTTTCAGTAGTAATTGTATGATCTGCGATGAGAACAGAAGTCAAATTTCAAAATGAAAAATTTAAGTTTGTGCCTTAAAAATTTGTCTAGGTTAGAAAACGTAACAGGAAAGTTGCTTTGTTCTTCCTAACCCTTTAAAAATGATATCCCAGAAAAAGAAAGAATGTAAGGATGCTGATAGAAATAGGCATTTTGAGGCCCTGCCTGGTGGTACAGAGGGTTAAAGCGCAGCACTGAGAAGCTAAGCCGCTTCCTCATGAGTTCAATTCCCGCCTGCCCTGGAGGTGACCACATGGCCCAGCAGACCTCTCCTGACCCGCCCGCTGCTCCCCTCAGCAGTATACTTTGTCGATCTGCCCGTTCTGCGCCCCACTCTATCTCTGGTGAAGCCTCTCACC
>NW_004567118.1:38012006-38077131 GCF_000260355.1 Condylura cristata
AGGCATTTTGATCCTATGTTGGTGAGATGTTAATTTTTTTTTGAAAGTAATTTAACAATATCTACTGAAAACAAGAGGTCATACATCCTAATTTGAATTCCACTTCTGGGTATTTGTCCTGGAGAAATACTCAGTACAGCATTGTTTATAAAAAGGAAAACGAGCAAACTTCATTGTTAGGAGATCACATTAATAACTTATGACATCATATAACAAGTTCTTAAGCAACTATCAGAAATAATATAGGAGACAGTCAATGCTGGTTTTTAAAATGCAATAAAATATATAAAACACAATATTTAACATTTTAACCATTTGTTAAGTATACAATTCCGGGATATTAAGTACAGTTACAAAGCTGTGTAATTACCACTTTCTGTATCTAAAACTTTTTTTAAATTAATGTATTTATTTATGCATACAGAACTGGGGTACAGGCCATAGGTGCAGGGGCAGTGAGAGGATTCACCAGAGACAGTGGGGAGGAGAACAGGCAGATCTATGAAGTACACTGCTGTGGTCTGCCGCACCATGTGGGTCACCTCCGGGGCAGGTGGGCATCGAACTCATAGGGAAGTGGCTTTAGTTCATAGTGCTGTGCTTTAACCCCCTGCGCCCCCAGGGAGGGCTCTGTATCTAAAACTTTTTAACATCCCAACAAGACTGTGTCATTAAACAATAGCTTTTCCTTAACCTCACTCAGGAGGATTTTATATATTAATATGGAGTACTGCCCAAATACATAATTAAGTGGTAAAGAAGGAAAATAATGTGAATAATATTATTCTACTGTGGTAAATTAGAAGTGTGGGAAAATCAAGGAGACTGTATATCTTAAACTCTTAATGAAGGATATTTTGGAAATTTTAAAATTTAGTTAATATTATATTTAATTAGATTTTTTTGCTTTAAACAATGAATAATTGATATTTTTCTAAGCAGGAAAAAAGTATACTTTAAATATTATACTAAAACTTGGTTTTTGGATGCCAGATTTTTAACTAACAACAGACTTTACTTTGTGTTTTAGCTAAGATACACTCTATAAACTCTTAATTAAAATTATCTTTTCCTCCCCCCGCCCCACAGCTAGAGTTGGGAAGACATCACTGATTATGTCTCTGGTCAGTGAAGAATTCCCAGAAGAGGTAAACATTTTGATTTGTTTTTTAAAAAAATTAAGAAATTGTGTTAAATTCTTCCCTTTTTGCATGTTTTCCTTTCTGACAGTTGTGACTTGTTAAAAGTTTAGTTTATGTATTAGTTTATATAAGTACAGTATAGAAGAAAGACTCAAGCTAGATCTAAGTTCATCTAACTCCTTTGCATTTTCTACTTTTGATCCTGACTAGGACATTTGTCATTTTTATGCCTTAGTTGTCTCGTCTATGAAATGAAAATTGAAAGGGTTAGTAGATACCATCTAAATTGTGTAATTCTTTTTATAAAACAAAATGTTACTTATCAACCAAAATACAAAAAAAGATGATTCTCTCAGTAAAGTTGAAGTGATGTCTGGATTTCACTTGCCTTCCACCTGACACATCCCAGTCTTTGAGGGATTAGAAACTCCACGATTGTGACACACATATACGAAAATCTTCAACCTACCCACCTTCTTCATTTTACATATGAAGAAAATTATTCATTCCACCTTCATTACCTTAAAAGATTGTTATGGATCTTAAATAAGATAAGCTAAATAATGGTAGAGTGCCACCAAATATAAGGTGGTTTTATTGTTATTGACAACAATTTTAGAAGTTACACTCTGAGGATGCTGCCTAAAACTTTATTTTTTGCTTTTTTGCTGGCTGAGGTTTTATAAAGTTAGGACATTGTTACATGTATATGTAGAATAGGGTCGATGTAAATGGGGTGAAGCTTGTCTTTTATTCTTTTCACATACAGATATTACTAGTTCCACATTTACCCTGTCTTTACTTTTGTTTAGATAGGAATTCTGTATAATTTCTTTATTCACAGAAGAATTTGATGGGGGCAGTTATAACTGTAATATGAGCATTCATTGTTTTTCTTGCCTTTTTTCCCCCCTCTTAAATAATATAATTAAATAAGTAATTACTTATTTTGTGAAATGTGTGTTTTCATGTGTAACTTGTGGAATCATTCAATACTACCTAAAAGTTTTCTATGATAGATTAATTTGGTTTAAAATTGTCATTTTAGCACTGAACTCCTGAGTATGGATAGGGGTTTTTCACTGATTTAAAAAAATCATGCAGTGTTTCTTAAAAAAAGTAGCCAGTAAACATAAGTCTTTATCTTATGTAGCTAACCAGCTAACTTCTATAAGAAATTAATTTTGATAACTATTTTTTTGTTTGAAGATTGTTTTGGATTAACATAATTCTTCATTTGTAGACTGTCTGAAAGCTTTCAACAAAAGAGAGTAAAACTATGTATTTAAAAAATCTAGAGTTTGAAAAACCAAATTAACATAAGTATCATTTTAGCTAATCATGAGATCTGCAGTGTTCGTAGTATTTCCTGTGCACATATAGAAATGTGTATTTAAAAAAAATTCTTGTTTCATATCTTTGGTATATACTTGAATCTATGGTAAAGCACAAAAATAACCTTTAAAAGTATAGTATGGATAGGTATGTGTGAAAGAGATTAACAAGTTTGATTGATAAACATCTTCCTTTTTTATGTTTGCAAACAAAGGTTCCACCTCGGGCAGAGGAAATCACCATTCCAGCTGATGTCACCCCTGAGAGAGTTCCTACACATATTGTAGATTACTCAGGTAATGAATGTTCTCTTGTAGGTAAAGCTGTAGGGTTAATTTACTAGTTTTAAAAAACAACTGAGTTTTTAAAAATATTGAAAGAGATGTTGATCCTTTTTTCTTTTTAAGATTTATTTACTTATGCATACAGAGCTAGGGTACAGGCCAGAGGTGTGGGGGCAATGAGGAGAGTCACCAGAGACAGAGCAGGGTGCTCAGAATAGGCCTACTGATGAAGTACACTGCTGAGGGGAGCAGTGGGCGGATCAGGAGAGGTCTGCCACACCATGTGGATCACCTCTGGGGCTGGGATCAAACCCTGCTGAAGTGGCTTTAGCTTAGTGCTGTGCTTTAACCCGGTGCACCACCAGGGAGGGCCCCCATATGATCCTTTTTGTGTGTGTGTGATCCTTTTTAATCTATCAGTAAATGATCATTTACTATTCTTGTCTCATACCTCCTTGCCGGCCCACACTTCACCTAAAATCTCGACCATATAATTCTTTTCCCCTGGTTAACCATGTTGGGTTCCTTAATAATGAAAAACATGAAGGAATGCTTCGGCTGGCAAGTTTGCAGAAAGAAATTCTGGGTTAAGTCGGTGTAGTCATGATCTGAAGACTTAGGACTTTTGAATTTGAGAATTTGTTGAGTTTGAAATTTGTTCTTTGTCAGTCTTTTCCCCAAATAACACAACAGTTAATACATTTGTTAGCTTGCTTACACTATATGGTAAGAAAAACACATCTATAATTGCTTTTAATAATTAAAAATTTCTCTACACACTACTTTTTAATCTTTGGATTATTTAGCTTTGTTCTCGGACTTCTATTTAGAAAGGGATCATTTGTAATTGTAGTTGATACACCATGCTGATGATAAATGTTTATAGTGAGGGAAACTATGTGGGGGCAGGAAGTATATAGGGAAACTATCTTTGACTCAGTTTTGCTGCAAACCTAAAATAGCTCTAAAAAATAGAATCTGTTTTCCAAAATGGATTAAATTGCATTGCTGCTACTTTGTTTTGCTACACTGTATTATTCCTTCATCTATACTGAAAATGAAGTAGTATAACTATGCAGTCCAATATATACAAATGTGTTACAGATTTAAAATATGACTAACAGAAGTCAGATATACCCCAAGTATAAAATGCAAGAGGATTTACTTAGTATGAAAACAATTTTTAACTTTTTTGTTGAATAAATTTTGAATTTTGAATATTTTTGATATATTGAATTAGAAAACTTTTATCTATTTCCTTTTTTTAAGTTGACTTACAGAAAATTTGAAATTAATGTGTATTTTGCATTATATTTCTACTAAATAGCACTGTACTAAAAGCTGAGGGGAATAGATGCATCCTGTTAGATTTCATAACAAGCTCTGTTTAAAAACTATTCTTGGGCCCTCCCTGGTGGTGCAGTGGGTTGAAGCACAGCACTGAGAAGCTAAAGCCAATTCCACATGAGTTCGATTCCTACCTGCCCCGGAGGTGACACATGGCGTGGCAGACCTCTCCTGACCCGCCTGCTGCTCCCTTCAGCAGTGTACTTCGACAGTGTGCCTGTTCTGCTCCTAACTGTCTCGGGTGGGTCCTCTCGCTGCCCTTGAACCTTTGGCCTGTGCCCCACTTATGTTTGCATAAAATAAAATAAAAATAAAAACTATTCTTTTTCTGACATAAACCACATACTTAAGAGTCACTTCAGTATTAGAGTTGAAGCCATTACCTTTTGATTCCTCAACATATGAAAAGATATAATTTAGCATAATAATTATTAGGTTGTCAGAAAAGTCATAATGTATTTTTTTTAAATAAAGATTTATTTTTATTTATGTGTCCAGGAACTGGGATGTCCAGAGGTACAGGGTTGGAGGGGATGAGCAGGGTAGGAGGGGATGAGCAGGGTGGGAGGGGATGAGAGGATTCACTAGAGAGTGGGAAGCAGAACAGACGGATCTACTGAAATACACTGCTGAGGGGAGCAGTGAGTGAGACAGGAAAGGTCTGCTGCTCCATGTGGGTCAGTTCCTTGGCCTAGGATCAGACTCATGGTGCAGTGGCTGAGTAGCTGAGACTTTAACTCCTGTACCACCACGGAGACCCTATGATTTTTGCTTGAGAAACATAGAAAAAAATGTCATTATTTTTCTGACAGTTCAGTACCATTGTACTTAATTATTATAGTGATTTTTAATCAGAAATAACAGGTACTTATTTGAGAAAGTTATTGTAAGGGATCTAAATTAATGTCTATATTTGCTTTGTTTTCTATTGTAGCTAAATCTCTCCTGCACCTGTGGGATTTATAGTCCCATCCACCCACTGACATCCAGTTCTTGCCAGAGATATGTACTAAAGGAATTCTTTACTTTTCATTATCATGCTCCAGTTTTGCTTCTGGTGCCTGGTTAATATTACTTGTATCTGCTATCTAGATCTTAAACTATGTTGCTGAGAATCTCTCCTGACCTTTTGATACTGTGTTTATAGACTCTGTGCAGGTCTTTGACTCTTCAGCATCCAGTCTTCTAGAGTTTCTAATCTCTTTTGCCAGACCCTCTTCAACTCAGGATCAGATGCCAACCTAGATTATCACACAAAGCTTTCTCTTCCAAGCTTGAGTTATCCTCTTGTAGACTTTTCTTTCCATGCCAGCCACCTTCCTTATCATAGCTTCACATTTCCCTTCTCTTCGCTTGCCCTTGTCATTGCCCTCTAGTTTAGCACTACACCATGTAAATGACCAAGGAATGTTTTAAGGGTTATTAAGTGGTGGCCCTTAGTTTTTACGAAACTATTTAAATATGAAACCTTTTTTGACTTTGTCATTTGTAGAAGCAGAGCAGAGTGATGAACAGCTTCATCAAGAAATATCACAGGTGAGTTTAAAAATAGGGTTTTTATTTTTTTTAGAAGGAAAACAGTCCTGTAAATCTACCATTTTCATTCTCTCATAGGAAATTTTGACCTTAAAGGCGTGCCAAGTTTTGTTTTGTTTGGAAATTTGTTCTTCCTTGGACCCAACTATATTGACTAGTTGGTAATACAATATTACTGTTTACATTTTTATTATTTAAAAATAACATCAATTTGTCAATTTTTCTTGTAGGCTAATGTCATCTGCATAGTGTATGCTGTCAACAACAAGCACTCTATTGATAAGGTATGAATGTGTTACTTTTTTCCACTATAGTTAGTTAAATTTTAGTGCAGGCACTCAAAAATTGATCCTTAAATTAGAATTAGTGCTCCAAGGGCAATATTTTTCATAGAAGGTCTTTATCATGGCTTAGCTCTTGTTTATTTTCATTTTAGGTAACAAGTCGATGGATTCCTCTCATAAATGAAAGAACAGATAAAGACAGCAGGTATTTTTTCCTCTCAAATACTAGATGTTGAAAAATTTCAAACTTAGAAATGTTGCCAGAAATACAGTATAATTAACATCTGCGAACTGTTTGTTTAGATCTACCAGTTGTTAGCATTTTGCCACATTCGCTTTATCTGTAGTTCTCTCTCTGTTTATACACATATACCTTTTTTGGAGGAATTATTTGAGGCAGCACATATATTTAAGAACAAAACAGAAATAATTTTATTTTGTGGTCTATATACACATGTATGTAATCTAATAATTACATTATTAATGCTGCAAGAAGCTTTGTGGTGCATATTAACTCTACGAGTTGATGATTCGTATTCCTGGGGTAGGTAACTAGAAGTAGGTTTCTGGATCATATGATAGTTCTGTTTTTAGATTTTTTTTTTTAAGATTTATTTATTTGTGCGTACAGAACTGGGGTGCAGGCTAGAGGCTCAGGGGCGGTGAGAGGCTTCACCAGAGACAGAGTGGGGAACAGAACAGGCAGATCGATGAAGTACACTGCTGAGGGGAGCAGCGGGTGGGTCAGGAGAGGTCTGCCACACCATGTGGTCACCTCTGGGGCAGGCGGGAATCGAACTCATGCGGAAGTGGCTTTAGATTCTCAGTGCTACGCCACCAGGCAGGGCCTGTTTTTAGATTTTTGAAGGTCCATACCATTTCCAAACTGGTTGAATCATTACATTTCCATCAACAGTATATAAGGGTTTCTTTTTCTCCAAGTCCTCACCAGCACCTGTTGTTAGCATTTTTTTTTTTTTTGATGTAAGCCCTACCCACAAGTGTAAGTTGTTTTGAGTTGTATTTTCCTAATAAGTGATAATGAACATTTTTTCATGTCTGTTGGCCCCTTGTATGTCTGCCTTGGAAAAGTGTTTGTTCATAGCTTCTAACCACTTTTATATTTGGTTTGTTTTTCTGTTTCTAAACCGGATTAGTTCATTATATATCTTGGTTATTAACCCCTTTGAAATATGTGAGGTGGAAATATCTTCTCCCATTCAGTAGGTTATCCCTTTAATCTTATTTTATTTCTCTGTACAAAACATTTTTAATTTGATGTAAACCTAACTGTTTGGCTTTTCTCTTATGTCCCTTGCATTTGGGAGTCAAATACTCCATATTGCTTGTGTTTTATTTAATATATTTTATGGCTTTAGTTTTCTACATCCTACACTTGAATCCATTTTCAATTTATTTTTGTGTGTAGACTTAATAGGTGATCTAGTTTCATTCTTATATGTGTGGTTGTCCAGTTTTCCCAACACAATTATTGAAGAGATTTTCTTTTCTCTATTGTATAGTCATGGCTCTTGTCAGTAGTTAGATGCTGATACGTGTGTGAATTTGTTTTTGGATTCTTGATTCTGTTCCATTGATTTGTGCGCTATTTTCTAATACCATAGTATTTTAATTACTTTGTTTTCTAATATCGTTTAAAATCCAACAACATGATGCCTCCATTTTTCTTTTTTTTCCCCTCATATTCAGGATCTTTTGTGTCTCTGTGTACATTTCAGGTTTTTTGTTTGTTTTATTTTCTTAAAAAATACAGGAGTTCTGGTAGGGGTTACATCGAATCTGTATATTGCTTTTGGTTGGCTGTTTTTTTTTTAATATATTAATTCTCCCTATCCAAGAACATGGGGTATCTTTCCATCTCTTTGTGTGTTGTTCTGTATCTCTTAAGAGTGCCTTGCAATTTTCCTTATGTAGCTCTTTCACCTTCTTTGTTAAATTTGTTCCTTAATTCTTTTTCATACAGTTGTAATTAGGATTGTTTTCTTAATTTATTTTTCTTGTTGTTTTTATATAAGAATACAACAGATTTTTGTTTATTAATTTTGTAGCCTGCCAGTTTACTGAATTTATTTGTTGTTCCTAATAGTGGAATCTTTAGGGTTTTTCTATTTTTATCATATCATTTACAAATAATAATTTCATTTCTTTTCCAATCTGAATTCCTTTTATTTCTTGTTGTCTCATTGCTGGCTAAGACCGCTAAAGCTAAGATAAATCAAAGGGGTGAAAATAGAAATCCTTGGTTTATCCTGATCTTAAAAGTTTTCAGTTTTTCACCATTTAGTTTCATGCAGACTGTGGTTTTCTAGCGCATGGCTTTTATAATGTTGAACTATGTTATATACCCATTTTGTTAATTTTTTTTATTCTAAATGGATACAATGCCATGTCAAATGCTTCCTTTACATCTGTTGATATGATCATGATTTTTGTCCTTTTGTTAATATAATGTCTGACAGTAGTTGATTTGCATATATTAAACTATTCTTGCATCCCTATAATAAATCTTATTTGGTCACAGTGTGTGATACTTTTAATGTATTATTGCATTCTGTATGCTAGTAGTTTGTGAAGAATTTGTTAATAATTCTACCTTCAGAATTATTAGTCTGTATCTTTCTTTTTAAAATAATAAAAAATGATATTTAAAAATGACAATTAAGTCATGTCATTCCCCTACTTATAATCTTTCTGTAACTTCCCGTTTTAAGCTTACCAATAAAATGTGTTTTTCTTACTCAGCTGTAAGTCCATGTGTGTTTGGCCTGTGTTCCCTTCTTCAACCCCATTTGATACATCTTACCCTTTGCTCAATACTCTCTAACCACTCTGGTAAGGAGAACACCAGAATGCTTTGTTCAGCATGAGACCTCTCCCCATGCTATTCCTTCTTTCCCAGCTAACTCTTTCCTGGCTTTTCACATGTCCGATTCCATTTCATCCTTCATTCCAGAGTTCAAATGCTACCTTGTCAGAGGTTTTTCTCTGATTACAATATTTAATTAGCATTCCCAGTACTCTATCTCCCTATTTATTTCCTTCATATACTTAACACAGTTGGAAATTGATGTATTTATTTATTATTGTCTATTTTCTAATGTTCACTTTTTTAGGGAAAGGGACAGGGATCTTCTTTCTGTCCTTTGTCTTTAATTCTTAAAACATTACCAGACTTCTAATAAACAGATATTTGTTATATATGAACATGCCCTCAAGGGGGCTTGAACTGAGTATAGTAGTTCATACTGGGGAGATTAAGTTGGTTGGTTGGAATGGGTTATGATGTATACACTGCAATAGAAATCTAATGAGTTTTGCTTTCCTTACTGTTATGTCTTGTTTTCTTCAGGTTGCCTTTGATACTGGTTGGGAACAAATCTGATCTGGTGGAATATAGTAGTATGGAAACCATTCTTCCTATTATGAACCAGTACACAGAAATAGAAACCTGTGTGGAGGTATGTTTTATCATTTGGTTTTGAAGTTCAATCTTTGTGGAACCTCAGTCAACTGAGGTTTGCAATAAAAGGTGGGAAGACGGGGCAGAAAATATTTTCTGCCATTTGTGAAATTATGGAAACTAAATAAAACATGACTTAAAGTTGACATCTGAGCTCTCTGTATACATTAATATTGTGATATCCACAAACAGAAATGCATTTTTTCAGTTTCTTCAAAGAATCTTACTATTTCAAATTGATCATTTAAAAGTTGGTTTTAGCTTTCATAATTGCTTTCCAAATTTAAAAATTTTAACTTTCTTTTCAGTGTTCAGCAAAAAACCTGAAGAACATATCAGAGCTCTTTTATTATGCACAGAAAGCTGTACTTCATCCTACAGGGCCACTGTACTGCCCAGAGGAGAAAGAGGTAAACTACTTACCCCTGCCCCCCTCACAAAGCTACTACTAGGGGTTGGCATATGGCCACGACCAATATGGTAGTGATTTTTTTTTTTTTTAAGATTTATTTATTTGTGCATACAGAACTGGGGTACAGGCCAGGGGTTCAGGGGCAGTGAGAGGCTTCACCAGAGACAGAGTGGGGAGCAGAACAGGCAGATCGACGAAGTACACTGCTGAGGGGAGCAGCGGGTGGGTCAGGAGAGGTCTGCCACGCCATGTGGTCTCCTCCGGGGGCAGGCGGGAATGAACTTACGCGGAAATGGCTTTAGCTTCTCAGTGCTGTGCCTTACCCTGCTGCGCCACCAGGGAGGGCCCGGTAGTGATTTTTTTAATAACTCTTAAGTATTCTTCTTAACTACTGATGTTAAATTTTTTTGGTTATTAATAAGCTATTACCTTTTTAAGGTACTATTCTTTCTTTTTTTTTTTTAAACTACTTTTTCTTTAAAGATTTATTTATTTATGTATACAGAACTGGAGTGCAGGCCAGAGGTGCCGGGGCAGTGAGAGACTTCACCATAGACAGAGTGGGGAGCAGAACAGGCAGATTGACCAAGTACACTGCTAACGGGAATAACGGGCAGGCCAGTAGAGGTCTGCCATCCCATGTGGATAGCCTCTGGGACTCGAGATCAAATTTGCACTGAAGCAGCTGTGGCTTACTTGCAGTGCTGCCCTTTAACCCATTGTGCTACCAGGGAGGCCCTTTACTATTAAAAGTCATTCAAGTGCTGAGGAGTGTATTCCAGATCATATGCTTTTTCAGAAAATGCCATTAAAACAAACAGAAAAATTGGCAAGAATAACAACAAAAAATTCAAATACTTAGCTATTAGCTACCTGCTTTATTTCTAAAAATTCACGAAGTTAAAAATACACCCAGACACAAACCTGTATAGTTATTTGACATGGGTATAACATGTATTATAATGTGAATGCTCCCTTTTGTTTGAAGCAGAGAAATACAGTAACTCCTTAATGAAATAACTAAAATGTAACAGTTTGCCATACACTTAAAAATTTTCAATTTAGATATAACTCTCATAATATACAGTTCACCCTTTACAGGTGTATATAGTTCAGGGCTTTAGTACATTCACAGAGTTGTGCATGCATCATCATTGTCTAATTTCAGAGTAGCTTGAACACCTCAACACCACAAAAAGAAAGTCTTTTTACACATTAGCAGTTTCTTCCCCTCACTTTTGTGAACCACTAATCTTTTCTTTTTTCTTTTTTGTTGAACTATTAATCTTTCTATATCTATGGATTTCCCTATTCTGTTTATTTTGTTGGGTCATTGGAAAAATCATCACTTTTTTTCTGTTTTTCAAGCAAAAATGCGTCATGATTTTTCTGAGAACCCAATTAATATATTTGGAATAATAATTTATATAAGGTATTAAACAATATGTGGCATTTTGTGACTGGCATGTTTTCAAGGTACACTCAGTGTTTTACATCTTTTTATAGCCAAATAATACTGAATTACATGGCTAATTCTATACTTGTTTATCCTTTAGCCTACTGGTGAGCATTTGGTTATTTCTGCTATTTTTTTTTAATAAAATTTATTTATTTATGCATACAAGAACCGGGGTATAGGCGAGAGGTGCAGAGGGTGAGAGGATTCACCAGAAACAGAGTGGGGAGCAGAACCGGCAGATCTACTAAAATGCACTTTGGAGGGGAGTAGCGGGGGAGCCAGGAGAGGTCTGCTGCACCATGTGGGTCACCTTCCTCGCCAGGGATCGAAGGCATGCTGCAGTGGCTGGTGATAGCTTGATAGTGCTAAGAGTTAACCCCTTCACCACCAGGGAGGCCCCCTTTGCCCATTTCTTAATTTCTTCTTTCAGTTACTAAATTTTAAGAAATAATTGGTTTTTTGTTTCAGAATTTTTTTTTGAAATGTAGGTGATTGACAATCTTTAACCCACTGATCAGATATCACCTGCCATTTGTTTTTCTATAGCTTGTGAGCTCAGAATGTATTTTTTCCTTTTTAGTTATTGGAAAAAGTTCAAAAGAAAAAAAAATTTTTATGATATGGGCAAATTAAGATATTCAGATTTCATTGTTCATAAGTAAAGTTTTACTGTAGCACAGCCAGTCTTATTCTTTAGTATGTATTGCTTGCTTTGGCTCTACAAAGCAGAGTGAGTATTTGTAACAGAGCTCCTATGCACTGTATGTGAAGAGCTGCATATACTGGCACAGTTTTGGGCAGAACTCAACTATTAGTATTACTGCACTGTGATATTGAGTTTTTTTACTATCAGAACATTATCATGTGAAACAGGAAGGGGGTAAAGTGGATTTTTAGATGACAAAAGCAGATATATTTTCATTTCTAGCATTTTGGCCTTTGATGCAAGTGCAAAGGAAATTTCATAGTCTCTCTGACATTGTATGTGAGGATCTTCCACCTAACCTTCAGTCGAATTGACCTGCAGTGAAATGACATGCGAGCAGGACACTTATCAAGAAAAGACACAGGCCCTCCCTAGTGGCACAATGGATTGGGGCACAGCATTATGAAGTTTACGCAGCCACTGCAATATTAGTTTGATTCTTGGCCAGGGAGGTGACCCACATGGTGTGGCAAATATCTCCTGGGCTGCCCGATGCTCCCCTTAGCAGTGTATTTCAGTACATCTGCCTGTTATGCTCTCCATTGTGCCTCTAGTGAATCCTCTCACCCCTTGCACCTTTGGCCTATATCCCAGTTTTATATGCATAAATAAATAAATCTTTAAAAAAGAAAAAAAGGGGGGCCCTCCCTGGTGGTGCAGCGGGTTAAAGCACAGCACTAAGAAGCTAAAGCCACTTCAGCATGAGTTCAATCCCTGCCTGCCCCGGAGGTAACCACGTGGCGCGGCAGACCTCTCCTGACCCGCCCGCTGCTCCCTTCAGCAGTGTACTTCCTCGATCTGCCTGTTCTGCTCCCCACTCTGTCTCTGGTGGGTTCTCTCACCCTGCGCATCTCTGGCCGGTACCCCAGTTCTGTATGAATAAATAAATCTTTAAAAAAAATAGAAAGAGGCCCCTCCCTGGTGGCGCAGCCGGTTAAAGCACAGCACTAAGAAGCTAAAGCCACTTCAGCATGAGTTCAATCCCTGCCTGCCCCGGAGGAGACCACATGGCGTGGCAGACCTCTCCTGACCCGCCTGCTGCTCCCCTCAGCAGTGTACTTCGTTGATCTGCCTGTTCTGCTCCCCACTCTGTCTCTGGTGAAGTCTCTCACAGCCCCTGAGTCTCTGGCCTGTACCCTAGTTCTGTATGTACAAATAAATAAATCTTTAAAAAAAAAAAAATAGAAAGAAAAGAATCTAGTATAATTTTGTAAATGCCTTGTAAGCAATGAATGTGCTTAAATAAAAATATGTTTATGGATTATGTGTCAGTCTTGGTGGTGTATGTACACAAAAGGTCATTTTCATAGATGAAAGGTATAAAATCTCACTGAATATAAGCATTAACAGATGAACATTTGCAATTCATTTTCATGATAGACAGAACTAACTTTGAACCCCAGTTAAGCAAAATGTTACCTCTCTAAAGAGAATTCCATTCTTCAAATTAGTACATTTGTATATACTCTTAAGTCCGATATATATATATATATATATATATATATATATATATATATATATGTTTTGTTATTATTATATTTTGAACTTTGTCAGTTATTTAATTTTGTGTAACTTTTTGTGGAAATTTGATTCTCATTTTATGTTTATCTATATAATATCTTTGATTTTACCTCTTGGCTCACAGAACCTAAAATACTTGCTATGTTGTCTATACAGAAAAAGTGCTGACCCCTCATATAAGCAGACAATATGTGTTATCTCTTAATCTGATCCTGATTTACTCTCCCTTAATCATCGTGGCTCAGTTTTCCTTAACTAAAAATGTTTTTTTCTAACTTCATCCAGTATTTCCCAAATTTGCCTCATAATAGTTGCTGCATGTACCTGTTACAAACATATATTCCAATCTGGCTCATCTATCTTACAATCAAGGAAATTGGGAGCTAGTCTCATAGAGTTTGCCTTTGAGTCCTTGGCCTAGTGGTACATTAATTCCCTTTATTAGTTTATCCTTGATTCTCCAATTGCTATTTTTTTCTTAGGTGTATTATTAGAACTGTTAATCTTCTAATGACCCCCACCCCTTCTCCAGTCCCATAGAGTAAAGCATGTACCACCATCTGGTGTTTGTTTCTTAGATGCACCTGCCTGATATAAAATCCAAAACTTAAATACTATACCTTGCTTTAGATAAGTACAAATGTTGAGTCTAAGCTTAAACCAGATGTTCATTTAAAAAAAAAAACAACTTTTAATGCAGATTTGGAATCATTTTAGTAAAAATAGGAGGGCTTTAGGCCCTCCCTGGTGGTGCAACGGGTTAAAGTACAGTACTGTGAAGCTATCCCCAACCACTACAGTACAAGTTCAGTCACTGGCCAGGGAACTGACCCACATGATTCAGCAGACCTCTCCTGACCCTCCTGCTACTTACCTCAGCAGTGTATTTCAGTCATTCTGCCTGCTCTGCTGTCTACTTTGTTGCTGCAGAATCCTCTCACCCCCCACATCTCTGACCTGTATACCAGTTTTTGTATACATAAATAAATCTTATTTTACAAATTAAAAAAAAAAGGAGGGGTTTGCATTTTCAAACAGAACTGTTTTGTCACCTGTTTGCAAATAAGTACATTTTATCAGTATATCCCATCTTTGACTAATACTAACACATGATGACAGATTAGGACATTTAGTCCCATTCTGCTACCAGAAGATTGATAGTGAAAATTCAGAAGTTGGGAATGAAACCCCACTTAGCTCCAAGTTTATATGGAATGAGAGGGAATGAATAAATAATAATTCTTTGTGTGACTGTAAGGCTGAAGCTTACTTGAAGATGAAATTCTCTTTTGCCCATCCTTGTACAGTGATGAAGAGAAACAGTATATTCCAATGATCAGTCCAGTAAAATATTGCCTGTTTTAGTTAAAAGGCTTGAGTTCATTTTTCATGTTGATTTATTTGATGTATGTATTTGACAGTGGAAACAATCAGAATTATTCCGAACATTACTTAGGAAAATCTTATTTTAGAATTCCAACTATTTTAATTCTAATAGTTTTTTTTCTCAATAATTTATAGATGAAACCAGCCTGCATAAAAGCCCTTACGCGTATATTTAAAATATCTGATCAAGATAATGACGGTACTCTCAATGATGCTGAACTCAACTTCTTTCAGGTAGCTCTTTTAATTCAGATATTTGCATATAGTGGTCTTTTATGAGATAAAAAGCTGTACAAAAGTTACTAGCCTAAACAGTGATATGTTGATAATTGTGTCTCTTTTCATGTAAAACTGTCTTTCACATTAAGCTATTTAAGTATGCTATTTAAGTCTTAGATTATAACACTCTTCTGCATAGAAATTGAGAGGACTCTTTGTTAATGTCACTTTATGGTATATAGTGAGTATATTAAGAATGACTTGAAGTCTGAACTTCAAATTGTTTTTCTTCGATTTTGCATAACATAACTACACAAAGAGCTCTGTGTTTTAGAACACAGTGGGGAAAGTATGTTCTAAGTATGACTTGTTTTACTTAAATAATGTAAAACAAAAACTATCCTAATTTAGAATTTGTTCATTTTGAGAATTTGTTCATTTTGGTTGCAACTTGTTTATTTAATGTTGCTGTATAGATTGTGTTATTTGCAGTTTTAATGTTGATTTGCTTTTAATTTTTTTGTTTTTTTGGCTAGAGAATTTGTTTTAACACTCCTTTAGCTCCTCAAGCTCTAGAAGATGTCAAGAATGTCGTCAGAAAACATATAAGTGATGGTGTGGCTGACAGTGGATTAACATTGAAAGGTGAGTGAGTGATGTTTTTCCGCATTGGAGCTTAATATTTTCATAATTTGGCTGAAAGTAAAGGTATTTTAAGATTGTTTATACTTAAGGAAATGTTGGTATTTACTGATATGCCTGGAATCTAACTTAGATATTTTAAGAATTGAAAGAGGCAGGTCATTGATGAGAATAATAATTCTTACTGTCAGCACAAATTAGATGTAAGGAAATTGATAGGCTCTCAGGAATTCAGAGATTCATCTAAGGAAAAGAGATTTCTGGAACAAACAAATTGATGTCAAAATTCTTTCTACTCATAAGCATCTTTTAAAAATAGAAATTATTTTTAGGAAAGACATGTTGTCTACCAGTCAAATTTACCAAGTACAGAATGTTCCCTGTAGAATATGTTATAGAGCACAGTGAAATAAAATTGAAACCAGAGTCTTTCATTATAAAAATAAGTAAAAAAAGATCTGTAAAACAATTTCATTTGCTTTTATCATAATAATTCTGTAACACTGTATTCCTCATGGTATGTTTTTGTTCTTTTCATCTAGTGCAGTCTCTTTCTGACCTAGATATATAGGTGAAGTGATCCTGAAATTAGTTGTTTCATTGAAATACTTGTGAACTTTGTTTTGTATTCAGAACTGGTATAGAGTATGTTCATGAATGTGTCGCTTGCCAGTATGTGTTGCATACTTTTCACCCATGTTATACTCTGCCTTTTCATATCAGTTGTATTTACTGATTAATTTTATTTCAGGTTTTCTTTTTTTACACACACTTTTTATCCAGAGAGGGAGACATGAAACAACTTGGACTGTTCTTCGACGATTTGGTTATGACGATGACCTGGATTTGACACCTGAGTATTTATTCCCCTTGTATGTATCTTTGACTTTCTAAGTGATTTCATTTGCCAAATGTTATAAAATTTCATTAAGCATATAGGTAGGTAAGCTTTGAGATATTCAGGAATATGGATTTATAGAGAGGTTTATAAAAAGGTTTCTCAACCTCATTTTGGACAAGATATACTTCTTTATAGTAGAGTCTGTCCCATGCCTTACAGGATGTTTAACATATCCTATATGACAACAACACCTTTTCCCCCTCCACCCCCCAATCCTGATTATTGAAAATGTCTGTGGAAATTGCCAAATGTTTAGGAGCAAAATCATCCACAGGTGAGTCACTGATTTATGGCATAATTCAAACTTTCTCTCCTCTTATGGAGAATACAAGTATCTTTTTAAATTCTTTTTCCTGAGGAAGTAAATAAAAGATGCTAGGCAAATTTGTTTCTTGAAGTCATACTATAAAGATAAAGAAAAAAAGAAACTATAAATATATTGGTTCACACTTTTATTCTTATCACTTCTATAGCCTGTTCTTTTCCTTGGATTAAAAAGTTTTTTTGCCTCTATAATTAGTCTATAGTTAATGCTGTTTAAGAACTGTTTAATATCAGATGGTATCACTTATATGTATAGTATAGAAAAACTAAACAAAGGGTCAGACAAAGACAAACTCTAAGATTGAGACCTTCAAAGAGGGTGGAGGGGGTGATAGAGCACAGTGGGCTGAAGGAGGAGTTCTCTGGTGATGACATCTAAGGAGGGAAATCCTGTACTGTCAAAGCCCTGGCAAGGATGTCAAACTCCATTAACGATTTTTTAAAAAAGATGGCTCCAGTGTCACCCTGGAACAGCCTAAAACAGCCTGCTTGCCATAGAATGCCTCTCCTTCACCCCAGGGAAATGGGCTTTTCAGGGAAGTAAGATCTGGCCTTTGAGACGTCAGCCTTTCTCTTTCGCCCTTGGCAGTGGTACGTTCTCTTCATGTTGTCCTTTTTGATTTTAGTGTTGAAGTGCAGTCTCTGTAAGGGTTCAGATGACTTGTTTTTTTCTCCCCCATTATTCTTTTTTGCTTAGATTCTTGACCCATTAATCCAACTTGAAAGGTACCTTGTCAAAGTCATTAAATTTTGGCTCAAGTAATTTCCCAGATTTTTTCAATAAATAACATTTTGAATGAATGGCTTTTTCCTAGGACCTTATCATTGATTTTTCTGTGCCATTTCGGCAGGTAAATAAACTTTATAGGACATTATTTTTACAGCCCACCAGACATAAATTATTTCCTCCTTCAGACTTTGTCCATGTATTTTCACTCTCCCTACTTTTCCCCTCAATGTTATTGATACCTCTGTCCCTCAAGTTCAGTTCAGGTAACAGTGTCCTCAGCGGTGCGGATACCTTCCTACCACCAGGCCAGATATGTTGCCTTGCATGTGGGCTACCAGCTGCTTTAGTGTACACATGAGCAGCACTTACCTCATTCTGTTGAGATAGTGAGGTTATCTGTTTGTGGTCAGTCTCCCGCTTGCATGTGGATCCTTAGTGATAAGGAATCTCTTGGTTTTGCATACCTACTACCTAACTCAGTGCATTTGTTAAATGTTTATTGATATGAATTTATGTTGGGTCAAAAAGGTAAATCAGGAAGAAATAATATCTGTTTACATAATTTTCAACTCATTACAATGTTGACACTGTATAAAGCCCATAATTATGCATTATGATTTGTTTGTTGGAAGAATAAACCCATTACAGTCTAATCAGTATTTGTAAGATTTTTGTTTTAGTCTATTCATATATTTATGAAAATTGTGTCACCTTGGAATGAGCATTATGTTGACTCTTCAGAGTATTGCCATACTACTCCAGTCTAATGGCACCAATAAGGATATTCTATAAATCGTGTCATCTTGCAGAAAGACTTTTTGTAGTTCTATATTCATTTCTTCAATGTTAATTTTTGACTAATGATTTACTTTACACTTAAAATTTGTCATCAACAGGCTAAAAATACCCCCTGATTGCACTACTGAATTAAATCATCATGCATATTTGTTTCTCCAAAGCACCTTTGACAAACATGACTTGGTAAGCGTTTAGCTGCAATTTCCCATGATATATTATGAAATGTTTTTCTGTGAATGTGTTAACAGTCCTTTTAAAGGAGTGCTCATATCAAATAGCCAGAAATTGTTCAAACTCTTAAATTAGCAAAATAATTTATTTTTTAATTTTTTCCTTAAGGTGAAAAAGTAGGTTCTGATAGACTCTCAGATAGGTTTTCTTGTAGACATATAAGGAATTTTCTTGGTAAAACTTAGCTTGTTTTTAGAAGGATGTTTTACTAGACTTGGGGCTGTTATGTTTAGGAATTATTCTTTTAGATATCTAAACATTATGTTTACTTCCTTGTGTATCTTCAGGATAGAGACTGTGCTTTGTCACCTGATGAACTTAAAGATTTATTTAAAGTTTTCCCTTATATACCTTGGGGGCCAGATGTGAACAACACAGTTTGTACAAATGAGAGAGGCTGGATAACATACCAGGGATTCCTTTCCCAGTGGACGTGAGTATAGAGTTCACTTCTTTCCTCTAGAGTTACAGCTGTTTAGAAATTATGGTGCGTTATATTCATCATTTTATGAATTTGTCAGATTTTACAAAATGCTTCAATCACAACTTGCTTGTAAGCAAGACTTACAGTCCTGCTGCTCTCTCTAAGATGAACTTTAGATGTTCTATAAATTTTCCAGGAAGGGATGTGTTTATTTTTGGATGATGTACAGGGAAGCAAGCAGTAAAAAGTCTTACATCAAACTGAATGAAAGTTTAGTACTCTTTTGATTAAAGGAAT
Organism: Condylura cristata; assembly: GCF_000260355.1. Taxonomy (NCBI): domain Eukaryota; kingdom Metazoa; phylum Chordata; class Mammalia; order Eulipotyphla; family Talpidae; genus Condylura; species Condylura cristata. Next base: position 38,031,466 of record NW_004567118.1, read on the forward strand.
TAGAATCATTGTTATTGTATGATTCAGAATATGTGGAGGCATATTTCACTTGACACTGAAGACTTATTTTGAGATTTTTTTTATTGGTTATTTTTTAATACACTCTCAGATTTAGTGAAGTTTATTCTGCATCTAGTTACAACATGGTTGACATTGTATCTACTCTGCTAAGGAGGTCTTCTTGTCATGTATGATGACATAGTTACTTTGACATTGATGAGACTAATTTTCTCAACACTTAGGATCTTTTCTTTTATAATCATAAGAAAGATTAACCAATTTCAAGTGCCTTGTAATTATCTTTACACCTTTTACAAACTAAAGATTTAGTTGTCATTAGGTTCTCAACTAGCCAGTGTTTGTGATGTACTATGTAACTTGAGAAGCAAATAATATGATATTCCTGCTCTAGATTTTATCAGCAGTTTACTGTTCATCTGTATGGCCTTGCATTTTTTTCTCTTTCATTCTACTTCAAGAATGGCAATGTAAGGGCCCTCCCTGGTGGTACAGTGGATTCTGGTGTGGCTGCTTTGTATCCCTAACCCTAGAGGTGACCCACATGGCACTGTAAACCTCTCTTGTCTTGCCCGCTGCTCCCCTCAGCAGTTAGTCTGCCTGTTCTGCCCCCCACTCTGACTTTGGTGAATCCCCTCATTGCCCCTGCATCTCTGGCCTGTACCCCAGTTCTAATCTATATGTATAAATAAGTAAATCTTAAAAAAAAAAAAAAAATGGCCGTGAAAATCCAGCCATTATGGGAAACTGTTTGGAGGTTCCTCAAAACACTAAAAATGGGTCTCAGATGACTCAGTGATACCACTCCTAGGAATATACCCACAGGAAAACAAAAAACACTAATCTTAAAGGAAACCTGCACTCCTGTGTTTATTGCAGCACTATTTACAATAACCAAGATATAGAAACAATCCAAATGCCCCAAAATAGATGAATGGCTCAAAAAGTTGTGGTGCAGGGCCCTCCCTGGTGGTGCAACAGGTTAAAACACAACACTGTGAAGCTGTTGGCAGTCACTGCAACACAAGTTTGATCCCCTGCCAGGGAGGTGACCCACATGGTGTAGCAGACCTCTCCTGACCCATCTACTGCTCCCCTTAGCAATGTGCTTCAGTCAGTCTGCTTGTTCTGTTCCCTACTCTGTCTCTGGTGAATCCTCTCATCACCCCTGCATCTCTGGCCTCTACCCCAGTTCTTTATGCATAAATAAATCTTTAAAAAAAACAATCTTTCAGAAGTGATCTGGGTCTGTTTGTAAAATTATTTGAACTCTTGGACTTTTCTTCTATAAGTGTTCACTAAGGACATTCTCTTTTCCAGACTTACAACCTATTTAGATGTACAGCGGTGCCTGGAGTATCTGGGGTACCTGGGCTATTCAATACTGACTGAACAGGAGTCACAAGCTTCAGCCATTACGGGTAAGTATCTGAGTACTGGTCAGTTCATGATTAGAAATATTTTTTAAGATTTCAGTTTCGGCCCTCCCTGGTGGTGCAGCGGGTTAAAGCACAGCACAAAGAAGCTTAAGCCATTTCCGCATGAGTTCGATCCCGCCTGCCCCAGAGGAGATCCACATGGCGAGGCAGACCTCTTCTGACCCGCCCGTTGCTCCCCTCAGCAGTGTACTTCATCGATCTGCCTGTTCTGCTCCCCACTCTGTCTCTGGTGAATCCTCTCACCCACCGCATCTCTTGCCTGTACCCCAGTTCTGTCCGAATAAATAAATATTAAAAAAAAAAAAAAGATTTCAGTTTCATATGTTAAAGAATGAAAGTACATTAATCTTCATTGGTCTTCCATGACTACACTTTTTATTTTCCTAAAATAAGGGACTAGTTGCTAGAGAGCTTGAGATTCTTTCATATAGTACAATATTGTGGATATCTTTCTGTATAGATAAGTGTATGTCTATGAGTTGAGATGCTCAATTTTGTTGTTTATCATAAAAGAAAGTAGAGGTTTACTTCTGTTTTACCCCTGCGGTATCCCTCTGATGAAAGTTAGAAAGGGCTGTGGGCATTAAAAGTGTTTACTTTTCTTTAACTAGTAAAACAATTCCTACATTCTTTTCACAAACATTTTCCCTTTGCAGAACAAGAGTGGCAGAGCTCCTGTCCACCTGTCACTGTGCAAGTGCCTCTCTTTATTTCTCTTTTTCTTAATAAATCTGTCTTTTCAAAATCTAAAAAATTAAAAATGAAATAAAACAATGTTTATTAACATGTGATCCTGATATTGAACTAATTGTACATCTCTTGACTTTATAGCCATTCTCCACGTTAGTCTTTCAGAGATCTTGGAATAGTAACCAGGCTTTCTTACCAAGCAGTTTGCGCCTCTTATACACATAAGTATAGAAGTAAAAAATTAGGGAACTGATCGATTCAAAAGCTACTTCCATCCTAATTGTCGGGGGAAATGCCATATCTGACAGGAAGCTTAAGACAAGAAGTAAGCCTACCTTATATTCACAGAGCAAGTACCCATAAAGTACCTATTCATTTATACAGTATTTAATTTACTACCAAAGATTAAGGGACTAGTTGATAGAGAGCTTGAGATTCTTTCATACAGTACAATATTGTGGATATCTTTCTGCAGAGATAAATATACGACTATGTATCTTTTTTTTTTTTTTTAAAGATTTACTTGTTTATGCATGCAAGAGCTGGGGTATAGGCCAGAGCTGTGGGAGTGGTGAGAAGATTCACCAGAGAGTGGGAGCAAAACAAGAGGATTGACTGAAATATATTGCTGAGGGGAGCAGCTGTCAAGACAGGACAGGTCTACTGCACCAAATGGGTCAGCTCCTGGCCAGGGATTAAACTCATGCTGCAAATAGTTTCATAGTGCTTCCTCTTACTGCCTTGTGCCACCAGGGAGGTCTACTTCTATGTATCTTTAATGTTAAATAATGTGTAATTATACAGATACTCTATAACCCATGATTGTATTTTTTTTTAATCATCTCTTTAAATTTTTTGCTACTATAAATCATGCCTCCAGGGAGCTTTGTTTGTTGTAGTTGAATCTTTGGGTCCGGTTTAAAGAGGGCTCTGTACTTCAGAAAGGGATAGATGCCCGGCTGCTCAGCTTATTATGCTGCATTGTTTTCTGGCCTGTATCTTTTATGGATTTACATTTGAAAGCCGAGTTTACCACCAAAGTCCATATCCCTTTTCCATATATAGACCAAAGGATAGCACCTTTTGGTTTCTAATTTGTAAGGACAACTTATCAAGAAAAAAAGGGACTGTAATGTTGACCCTATTCATTGTAATCTTCATTCACTTTTATCATTTTTTCTTATGAAAGTATGCTACATATTTTTTGATGAAATAGTTATTTGGCTCCTCGTTCACTTTACAACCAACTTTCAACAATACATCTTTTCTACTATGGCCTGTCTGTGTTATACTTACTACTTATATTCACAAACCCCTTGTCATATAGTTTGTTTAGCGAACACTTCATAAAAGTCATAAATAGGACCACTCTATTGTAAAAACAGTGAATCAGACTGTGTCTAAATGGTACATAATTAGTTCTTTTTTCTTTTTAGTAACAAGAGATAAAAAGATAGACCTTCAGAAAAAGCAAACTCAAAGAAATGTGTTCAGATGTAATGTAATTGGGATGAAAAACTGTGGGAAAAGTGGCGTTCTTCAGGCTCTTCTTGGAAGAAACTTAATGGTGAGGTTCTTAGAAAAATAGAACTTTAACAAAATTTTAGTCACAAGTTATATCATTTTTCAATGCCATCAACTGTGATTATCAGAGCTCAGTGCTCTAGCTATATTAGCAAAGTATAATCTGAAGTACAACAGTAATCCTGTTAAACTGACTGTATGTTTGTTTCATTGATATTAGCTACCATTTGTCCTTTATTTAAAACTTTGCTTAGCTGGGGATTAAATGAATACACATTTGAAAACACCTAACATAGATGTTATCTTAAAGTAAATGTATAGTAAATATTTCAACTACTCAGATATTACTGATGCTCTAATTCTGATCAGTTACTGCCTTGAGTAAGGAGATTGGCTTATTTCATAAGGAGTAAGTCTCATTGTGAGCCTATCAGACCAAATTCCAGTATGTTGAGAATTGCCAGCAGGTGGCTCTGGAACATGCATTCAGCTATATTGTTTACTTCCTTCTCAGCTACTGCTTCCACTTTATGTAAAGCAAATGCATCTTTTCTCTTAGAACTAAGAACCAAGAAACAACAACAAAAAAATCAGTACCCCAACAAAGAATACATAATGTTGAGAGAAATACCCACTTAGGAGTATATAGAATGTGTGTTTATAAAAACTGGTTGCTCTAATTTCTTATTGTAAATACTGAGATTTTTGGTTGTTTTCAGAGGCAGAAGAAAATTCGTGATGAACATAAATCCTACTATGCAATTAACACTGTTTATGTATATGGACAAGAGAAATACTTGTTGGTAAGAACTTCTCTGGCATATGAAGATTATAAATTTTTAGTACATTTTAAAATGGCTCTTTGAATACAGTGTTTAATTCAATGGCTGTGTATAGAACTTGTGATTTTTTTTCTCACTTGGTTTATTAATTGGAATTAATTTTAATTCTCTGTGGTGACTACATGAGTATAGATATAAATGTTTTCTACCACAATAAGAAAGTAGTTTGAAAAATCTCTCTTCTTTATTCCTTTCTCCATTCTCAGTTTTAAAAATTATATCCTCTTCTGTTGACTAGAAATTAATATGAAACTTTAGTACAGGTAGCTTATCTATAATCTGAATCAAGTTTTATGTTAGAGGAATATAGTTAATAAGTGTTAAAAAATGAATGAGAGAAGGGTATGACTAAAGAGATGGATGTAAAGGATATATTAGAGTCTTCTTTTTACATGCATCATTACATGTTGCTTCTATAGACCTTTAGTCAAACCATTTTTAATCCACAAAATCAAAAATCACTTTCTTAATTATGCTTCTTACTTATAAAAATGGTCTCAAGAATTATGCTTACCTAGTACTTTATTACAACATTAAATAAGACGTCATGACTTTATATTCAGTATTATGATGCTTAAGTTTCTCATTCTGGTTTTCATTTTACAAGTTGCATGATATCTCAGAATCGGAATTTCTAACTGAAGCTGAGATCATTTGTGATGTTGTGTGCCTGGTGTATGACGTCAGTAACCCCAAGTCCTTTGAATACTGTGCCAGGATTTTTAAGGTTTGTGCTCTTTTGGTCTATAGGTTATGGAGTTCAATGAAATTGTAATGGTATTTCTAACCAGGGAAATGCAAATGGGGAGTTTTTTACAGATACATGCATTTGTGGCCCCCCCCCATTCTGAGGTGATAGACATCTGACATCTGTGTTTTCTTTTTAATATTTTCCCTTCACACATAACTGATTTATGGTATTGATTAAGAACTTCTACCTTGCTGGAAGGTAGAAGTTCTTGACTCATCTGTGGTTTATATTTTGTGTATTATATCAAGAATAGTAGTAACCAAAGAAGGTTCTAAATGACTTTTTATAAAGAGTTGAGTAACTGGCCCTCCCTGGTGGCGCAGCGGGTTAAAGCACAGCACTGAGAATCTGAAGCCACTTCCGCATGAGTTCGATTCCCGCCTGCCGCCTGCCCCGGAGGAGACCACATGGCGAGCCAGACCTCTCCTGACCCGCCCACTGCTCCCCTCAGCAGTGTACTTCGTCGATCTGCCTGTTCTGCTCCCCACTCTGTCTCTGGTGCAGCCTCTCACCGCCCCTGAGCCTCTGGCCTGTACCCCAGTTCTGTATGAATAAATAAATAAATCTTAAAAAAAAAAAAAAAAAGAGTTGAGTAACTGTTCAATTTTCTGTAGTCACTTTGAAATCAGCAAGATTAAATAGAAGTAAAGGAATTTATTCAAGTATTGTTTTCATACCAAACAGATTGACTAAATTTAGATGAAATAATCCAGTAGACTATTAAGCAACCATTAAAAATAATGGTCTTGAATTCTGAAACTATGGAAGATTCAGTATTATATTTAGAAATGCTCATGACCTTCATGATTGCAACTATCTAAACAAACATGTAAATGCTTATGCTTAAGGTAATATAAGAAAGTGAAAATAGAAAATAGTTTGCTAAGAATAAAGAGTTTAGGTGGGTTTCTTTTTATTTCAGGTATGTCTTTTTAATAAAAAATAATGATTTTTCAAGTTGTAGTAAATCTGAAAAATCGTAGTTTGTATTAGCAAAGTAATTCTGGTTTCATTATGAGACTGATCTGAATTATTGCTAATTTTTCTATTTTGTTTACTTTCTTTTTGAAGCTAATTTGATGCTTTGCCTTTCCAGATGATTTTTAGTGCACATTTAGTAAATTTTGAACTATCTTCATATTTTGATCTCATTTTTTTATTCCACAGCAACACTTTATGGACAGCAGAATACCTTGCTTAATCGTAGCTGCAAAGTCAGACCTGCATGAAGTTAAACAAGAATATAGTATTTCACCTACAGATTTCTGCAGAAAACACAAAATGCCTCCACCACAAGCCTTCACTTGCAATACTGCTGATGCACCCAGTAAAGATATCTTTGTTAAATTAACGACTATGGCCATGTACCCGTAAGTACTTGCTCTGCCGTCATGTTTATGTTGCATGGTTCATACCCAAATTGCATGTCTTCATTAGCCATGAGGGTGGAATCTTTGTCATATAGAAGTTGTTCAGCAACAGAAAGAGACTTTGCAATGAGAAGGTACAAATTTGAGCTGATGCAAGTTTGGTTTGGGTGCCATAAGGAAATTTACTTAAACAGAGCTTCTGATAGTATTTGTATATTTTCGAGCAGGTTATAACTGCCTTAATGAGAATAGTACAGTGGAACTCAGCCCTCACCCAGCATTAAAAAAAAGAGTCTTACTGCAATCAAATGGGATTGGCATCATGTTATTTCATACTTACAGGGCATTTCCATATGTGAACAGAAAGTTCATTTTAACATTTTTTTTGTTGATTGGTTTACCTGAGTATGTGAAGGATTCTAAAATCTTTTATTAAACTGACATTTAAATGTAGGTATTTTGAGTTCAGCATACAATGTCTTTAAGTTCTTTAAAAGGTAGCTGTAATTGCAATTCCTACTATATAAATGTTTTACATTGAGTGTTATGAACCACAATTTTATGTACATTTATTATATACGCATACATATGCACAAGCACATAACTGTGGTCATTTTCATAGTGTATTAACTGCCTTAAAATCGCATGGTTCTTAATGGCCTTCTCAAATACTGTGTTTGTATAAAAGCTGTTTCGTAATAAGATGGTTTTTCAGGCAGTGCGTTTCTTAGAACTTTATGGTTTATTCTGTTCTCATGTTAGACTATAAATTATTTTTTATTATGAAAACTACAATATAAAACAGAGTAATAGACTGCTATAAATTGAGGCTTTTCAGAAAGGTATTAATTTGTACAGATTTTTCAGGTCAGAGTTAACTTACTGCTATTCCATTGACTAATACTTTTTTAAAAATGCAGCAAACTCTTGAAATTCTGTTTTTATTAGAAGAGGTCATTCCTATTACAATAAGATAAGCAAAACCATATTTATGTTTTACCTTTGCTTTAAAACTCTCATGTATGTTATCTACAGAGAGGATCATTACAGAGACAGACTCTCGCGAGACATGGGCAACACTGATAGAATAGAGAATTTGAGAAAAATCTGGGTCTTTCTAAAAACTGCTTTGTAAGTTACTTTTTCTTTATGACTTCTGTGGGAATTTGTTGACATTTTCTTACAGGATGACCAAATCTCCTTTCTTGCCATAATTAATATTTCTTAATTATCCAGAAACGCACTGCTTGGTCAGACTTACTGCTTAACTGCATAATATGGCTTTTTGGTTTTTTTTAAACTATGTAAATGTACTATTTTAATTTGTAAATAATGGCAATTGTGTTTTAGATTTGCACCTTTAAAACATTGTACTGCAATTCTTGTGTGTGTATGTATGTTTGTGTGTTGTGTGTATATGATAAATGTACATACATGAACACTTGTTTATATAGTCAATCCCAAACTACTTCTCATGAAGCATCTCCCTGTTGCTAAGCATACTTTGCATCCCTCCTTTTTGGTGGGTGGAGCCTGTGTATGTTGAAGAGTCAGGTTCAATTTATCAAATAACAGATGGATTCCAGTATGACAGCTGCAGTGACTTATCATCATCACAAGTCAAGTTTTAAAAAAGGAATGTCTTGAGCCAATATGATGAGTTTTTTTTTAAAAATTAATCTTTGTTTTTCTTCATGTTGGGAATTAGGCCTTATTGGGATGCTGCTAATCTCCACAACCATGTCACCGTATGCTGTGGTGTCATCAGATCTCACAAGCTAAGCCAAGTCAGATTGGGTCACTTCTTTGAGAAGCCTCTAAAAAATGTTCAGGTGTTAAAGGAAGTGATGGCATTGATTCATCTGGTGGCGCCCTTCTGAGTTGGTTCTGCGCCAATACCTCTTCAGGGGTGGTGTGATGGCTTTGTATACCTGAGTGGCTCTGACCACTGAGCAGTCATTGGAGACCCCTACTTTGGTTCTTAGGGTGTAGGTGAAGCGGGTGGCCCCATGTGTCTTTAACAACTAGTACAACTCCACTCAACCAGAAAGGAGTCAGAAAGCCTCCCTAAATTTCTTAACCTGATATCAATTGGATCCACTGTTGATTTTTACATCCTTACTCAGAGCTTCATACAATCATAATTTAGCTGCTGTGTTTTGGTAGCAGATGAAATTAACCTTATATTTTGTTCAAGTGGAAATTTATGAAGCACTTTGATTTCCTTTGGGAGCCAGGGTGCTTGATGAATTAAAGACGATGTTGTTCACATCTTCTCAGGGTTGAATATACTCGTCTTTTATTCTTTTGTGTATTTGTCACTCTTCTCCTTCCTGGTTTTCAGGCATGTGTGTGTGCTGAGGGAGGAGGAGGAGGGAATGGCATTTAAATGCTAGTAAATTTTGTCCTTTTGATGGGTGCTATGGCTTACTCAGTTTTCTTTTTTATTAATTTAGATGAGGGTGCCATCTATTGCTGTGCATATTTATTCCACTAAAACTCTTGTGATGATAATTCCATCCCCCCTCCAAAAAAAAAAAAAAAAAAGCAAAAGTGTTAGCTAATTTTCTATAGGGAGGGAGGAGGGAGCTATTGCTTTTTATTAAATTTTTGGTAAATGTGGAATTCTGCACAACTTTAGCATGCCCCACAGTATCCTTTTCCTTAGTGTTGCTTATGCCTAAATCTTTTATTTTTTTAAGTTGGCACACCCTGACTTGTGCCATATTTGTAAGTAAGAACTCAACGCCTGTCCTTCTGTGTGTTTTCGCAGCCATGCCCGGTTACGCTGTATGTGCACCTGCAACAGGTGTACATTTTGCATCTGTCAGAACTTCCTCAACTCAGACTTGCTGCAATCTGTAAAGAACAAAATCTTCACTGCAGTTCTTAACAGGTTCTTAACTTTATTTACTGGGTACCAGGCATTCTGTTAAAATACAAAAGAAAAAAAGTGGATAACTATTATACAGATACTTATAGGCAACAAGCTGACCAATACCCAACTAACTTCCACTAAAATTCTCACTGTGGTGACAATGTTTAGTTTTGGAATCATCCTAAAGTTTTTAAATCAATAGATCTATTTAGGGAACTACATTAAGGAAGCTGAAGTATCTCATTTTAGAGAATAATATATGTTAGGAAGATTAAATCTTTTGGCTGAGAGCTATAAAAGTAAACAAGGACTTGTCATATAATAAAGAAAAGACATTGATCCCAAGTGCTATATAGTTCTCAACTTATACTTAAATCCACTTATTGAAACCATACTGATGGGAGCAATATTTTGGATTTGAAATTTTCCTGTAACATTGAAAACCCCTTCTAATCATGATTTACTTTTATTTTTAACTACCTAGAATGTTTTTTGAAGGAACATAGTTTCTAGAAATGAGTATAACAGCCACCTTTAAGGACTCAAAGAAATACAGAAATAAAGATCTGTAGTACTACTTTTTGAGGTTTTTATAATGGAGCCCAAAACATGAAGTATGCCTAGAAAGTAGTAGGTTTTGTAAAAAAGAAAGGAAAACAATTTTTTTTTTTAAAGGATGTATTTGTCCCCTCAAAGCAATGAACTTGGAAGGTTATATTCTTAGTGTGGTCATGCTACCTTTGTTCAAGTTGATTTTATATTTTGTGAGCACTTAATTTATGTCAAATTCCATGTATCTAAGGGTGTATTTTTTTTTAATCAGTCAGATATCACTGGGAGCTGCACTTGATTAAGACAAATGATCAAGCTCTGTAATAAATTTTGACTATAGATGGATCAGTTATTTGGTTTATTATTAGTCTCTCACTGAGGGCTAGCCTCTGACAGCCAACTAAGTAGGATATTTTATGTTTACCAGAAATATAGTAGAGAATGCTATGAAAAGAGACTAAATCATAAGTGAATTAGAAACTTTGAATGCATCCCAAGAGTTTCAGTGATGTTTTGAGCACTGGCTTTGGAGTAAGAATGCAGCCATTAAAGGTGACTGCTTTGAAGGGGTCACTGTACTCATTTGGTGGTCAGTTTTTGCCTCTGTTCTTTGAGGGGCATTTTATAAAACAGGAATACAGACAGATTCTCTCATGACAGCCGTCTGAGAAAATGCAAGGCTAGTTCAAAGAAGAATTAGGATCTTTGGTATTGGATATGTTAGAGCTGGGTGAGATCCTCAAATTCATCCTGCTAACCTCCCATTAGAATGCCTTCCTGCAAGCCTTCCTGAGAGTGCTATTTATCTGCTCATGGCTTTCCTCATTGGAGAGGGTTTTTGCTTTTGCTTTTTATTTTTTTTTTAACTAAAATGATTTCCCTATAACTTTCTCTCCTTTAGTTTTAGTTCTGCCCTTTAGAACAACATACGACTATTCTACTCCCTCTTCAACATAGCAATCCTTCAGACATTTGAAGACGGCCATCATGTCTCCCCTAATTTTCTCTTCTCCAGGTAGAACATCCCCATTTCTTTCAGCTGTTCTTAAATTTGATGGTTTAGAAACCTCACCATTCCTGGTTGTCCTCATCTATTAGTCCCTTAGGTTTTCAGAGTACTACCTCTTTAAAGGTACCACTGAGAACGGAGAACAGTGCTCTCAGGTGTGCTCTAACTAGTCCAGAACAGTGGGCTCTATTATTCTATAGTTAGGACAGCACCTGTCCACTGCATGTAAACTTTTTAGCAGCCCCACTCCACTAATGATGCATATTAATTTTGGGGTTAATTGAAAACATATATTTTATCTGAAGTCTTAATACCGTGTCGCCTTCTTTCTAGTTGTGTATTTGACAGTTTAGTTGACTCTTTAATATAAATACATATGTATATTTTTCAACTCATATTCTTTTTGATCCATTTGTTGTAGTGCAGTCATTTCAAACATTATTTCTGTCATTTGTCAAATTGATACCTCTTTCAGCTTTGTGTTCTTTTGCAAATTTGGTAAATAGTCCTTCTTTATCTTTTAAGTTATTGATTAAAAAAAAGCATTGTTAATTTCCCCAAATTAGAAAAGCTAAATAAAGAGAACAAGCCCTTCATATTCCACTACAGAACTCTTTTTTCACAATAACACAGGTTCAGAATTCTTTGAGAAGATTATTCTGTCAATTAAAAATATTTTATTATGCAGTCCCTATTTTCTTATCTTACAAGGGATTTCATGGAGGGCGTTTTTTGAAATCAGTATATAATTTCTGCCACTTTCCTCTATTCTACCAACATACTAATTTTATCTAACTAGGTAGTTACATCTACTTTATATCTTATTCATGGGGAACCTACCTTGGCTAGTGATATTGCTTATTGTAAACCATCAGTTTTTTTTTATTCTAGAGCTCTTGATTATCCATAAATGCAGATTGATTCATTGTCTGCATCTTTACTAAGAAATTTATTCTTAGGTTGGTTTAGTTAGCTTCCAGATGAAATAGATTGGGTGTGCTCACTCATAGTAAGTTACTCTGTACAATAATCCTCAAAGAGAAATTACTACATCTTACTGTATCTCTTAAGCTTGAAGTAATTTAAGGATAATGTTAGCATCCATTACTGACATCTGGTAATTGAGAATGGAAAGAATGAAAAAAATAGGGAGGAAAACCAGTGCGCCTTTCAAAGGATGTAGATAACATCCATGATGTGGGAGCCCAAATCCTAAGTGCCTTCAGGATCTAGATGAATGAAGGTGAACAGATAAGAAATGAGTGAGGACTCGGACAGCCCCGCCTTCAAGAAACAGCCACCACCCAACTCTGGCCATTTGTTGTCCAGACCTGGTGTTGCTATGTCTTCCAATTGATGAGCCACTAGAATTCATGGGTTTTACATGAAACTTCCTGTTATTTAAATAATGGCAATTAAGCAACTTTAAGTTTTAAATTCATCTGAACAAATAGCATGTTTACAGGCTACTAGTTTGCAGCATTGTGAAAATGAAGGTGGGGGAGAAATATAAGGAATAAAAATGTCTGTTAATAGCCCTTCTTCCCAATTTTAGTCCTTCTCATGAAAAAAATTATAGACGTTAATGGGATGATAGGCCAGAATGGAATCCTTTCTTTACTCCTTTCTCAGATTTTCACATCCGTTAGGGGTTAGTCACAGTTAGATATATCTTAAGAGGTTATTTAAGTAGAAAAAAATTGATTGAGTAAAAGTCATTTGATCTAATTTAGTAAGAGGATTATCACTTAACACTGATTTTTTAAGAAGTCTCCCTGGTGTTTGAGTTAGAATTGTAAAAGAGCAGTTTTAAAATTTTTCCTTAAGCAAAAATCTTCATCGTCTACAAAGAAATTAATATACAAATGTATATAGATTTTGGTCTCAAATTAGTGTTTTGTTTTAGTGTACTTGTAAAACTTTTGGTCAAAGAAATTGAAGTTACTTCCAGAAATAATTGAGGTTTGAGACTACATTCTCCCTTTAACTCATTATACCCCTTACTTTGATGTATTCATTCAATTCCTTGATTTAAGTACCTGCTTTAGATAGCATCCTCCTGTAAACTGGGGCAAAGCAAGGTGAAATGGATATAGATCTGCTATTAAGTGTCTTTCTAACTATTATGTTGTTAATTTTTTTAACGTTGTATATATTCTTAGTAACCTGAGTCCCTCATGCTAAAAAAAGTACTGTAATTTATGATCACAAGATAATTTAAGTTTACTTAATTTGTAATTAAGCAGTTTCAACATATTTCATTTCTGAAATTGTCCATTTTTTCTTAGCTGTGTTTAACCAGAAAAGATTGTCTTTAAGTTTATTTACAGACACAACATGTTTGAAGTAAAAAGTAGTGATAATTTTTTTTCTTTCCAATTGAATGTATATTGGGTTTCAACATAAGAGAATTACATATCTGACATGTAACACTGTTCTTTGGTAATTATTACCTCACCTTTCTCATCTGACTCGTTTCTGTTTTTCTTTAGCATAATCTATGGGTAAATATTTTAATTTAAATACATTTGAAAGATTATTAATTTGTGATCAGATGATTCTAATTTGGGGGAGTGTTTTCATTTCAGATAGTATAATGAAATAGTGTAGTATCATTAGGGAAAAATGACTCATGGTTATATTGTAAATTTTAATTATCTTTTTAATCTAAAAGTGTTGAAATGGTTAAGAGGAATGAGCTTGATTGTTAGTTTGAACTACCCAGGACTTTTATTAATTACTTAAAATTCTCACTTTAGAACACTCCTGCTTTGCATAAGGATGTTGTAATATTGGAGTGTGCTGTGAAATTTGTTCTTTCCTTTATAATTGTTCATTTTTATTTGTTTCTATGTTCCCCTTAGTCATTTTTAAAAATTCCTCTAAATCCCTTTCCCATCCAAATATCTGTGTATAATCCTCCCACTTCTTGTAACCTATAATTTAATCAGCTATTTATTTTACAATTTTAATGTTTTGGTATGATTTTCTTTGTTGCAAATAGTTTGATTTTAGGATTTCTTTCATCCCATTTTATTATTAGCATTAGACATGTAAACTGTATTGTTTGTCAAGTTTGTGCAGCATTTTCCTTTAGCAACCAAGTGTATAGTTCACATTGAATATCTAAAGGGACCCAAAATACATGGTTGACAATCACAGAGCCATTGTGTTTTTTTGCTCTATTTTTATGTATTTTTTACATTGGTTGTATGTGACATTTATTTTAGCCATTCATTAATGACTTAATTTCATTCACTCATCTTACCTTAATAGATCTCCTAATATCCTCCTTTATATAGTTTAAAGTCATGTTACATAACATAGTAGCCCCTATTTGAAGGAAGGATTTTATTATTGTCAGACCAAAACTGCTTTTTCATAGGCCTGCCTTACAAAGAGGAAGTTTCTCAGAAATCTTAATATTATAAATATCCTGTAAGAATTGTATACATTTTTAGGGTATTATGTATTTGTAAAATACTGTTTTGGAGGAAGTTCGTCAGTGTTTAATTTCATAATGAAACTTGTTTGCCTGACAGTCCTTACAAGGTTTTTTGTTGAGTTTAAATACATAGTAGTATATTTAAAATTACACAAGAGCTTGTGTTACAGATTCTCATTAATCTGCTTATAATTAAATTTTTTTTTGCCATCTCGTTAGTATATTGAAGGACACCGGGTAGAATGTGCCTGTTCTGTTCCCGAAGTATTAGTCACTAACATATAGATATGGAATATTTCCCATGTATCTGCCATCATCTAAAATTTGATTCTTTTAATGTTTGATGAAGCATTGGTAACATCGACACACACCTGTGTCCTTTTCCAAAGTGTGTTCTATTCAGGCATGCTCAGTTAACAGTGTTCTTACGATTTGTTTTGCATTCATCTTTGTTGGACACTGTGTTTTGATTTCTTAGCTTACTTTGAACAGTATCTCACTAAAATAATTCCCTGTCTACTAGTTCACATAGAATTGCCATTATTAAAATTATTAACAGTAACAGCATCATTATTAAAAATAATATTTTAAAATACTTCACCAGGCAGAAATATTGAGAGGATAAAATCAGGGCAGTTTAGAAGTTTGTTTTACAAAGTAGAATATTTTTAAACGGAAAACTTAACTACAACTTTGATGATCTCAGTGTAATTTTCAACCTTAGATATATATTTGCAAATAGGAAAAAGCTATGTATGATATGAACCCTAGTAGCTTTAGGTTATATTATTACAGTTAAATAGGCTATTTCAAAGTATTAACTTAAAAATTTATGACTGAAATACATATATGGACAGAATTGTAAAGTTAGAAGCATTCATATTCATATCTTTGTATACCTCCAAGGGAAAGGATAAAATGGTGAAATGAGAAGAGTGAAAAAAGCAAGGAATTAATTTTAAATTTATTTTAGAGAAGTTATATAAGAGTGAAACTACTTTTCTTACAGTCTCTTAGCTTTGCTGCATTTGATTATGTTCTACTGAACTCTTCTTTCCTTTGCATAATAGGCTGTAATTTAAGCCAGGGTTAATTGATACTTGGACATTACTGAATTCTCCCCCTTCCTCAAATCCTAATATCTAATAACTTTTAAGTCTCTGTAGTGTAATTAATTTATTCTAGATACAAAGCTCTATGACAGGTTATGAAAAGCAATATTAAAAATGCCCTATTTAGTAATAACTAGAACTTGAGTCCTTTGGAATTTGCTTGTTTTATATTTCTAAATGTTGTATTTGGTGGTATTTCTTTTATTGATTATTGGGTAAATACACTGAATACATAAAAAGATTTAGTTCATGGTTTTTAGAGTCACACAAATTGCAGAGTTACTCAAAACCTTCCTAGTGTGCCGCCTTTAAGGCATTCTCTGCGAAGATATATAGAAATTTTGGTCACCCTGTTACAGTCTTGTGTGATTGTTTACAGAAACAGTTCTTAATTTAACTCTTTATTGCTTGAATTTTGGATCATTTTCTTATTTTTACCTAATTAAGTAGTAGGCTTAATAAGACTCAAGTCTAAACATGTTGTTCAGCTCCCACCTATGTGAAGAAGCACTTGTCATGTGATAAATATATGGGCCCTCAGTACTTACAAGCCAAAATGCCAGCAACTTACACTCAGGAATTTTTCCCCTAAGAATGTAAAAGCACTGACAAGCTTCAAATGATTAATTAAGGTTATATTTCAGCATTTAGTCATTATTTCTTATGTTCTAAAAAGAATCTGCTGAGCTAAACTATTTTGATCCACATAGATAAGAAAATGTGTTTCTGGTATGGCAGTTTATATTTTTTTAAAAGAACCTTTAAACACATACACAACACCATAAATATTTTTATCTTAGGAAAACTATCTTAAATATAGAGAAAAATCTTATATAGGAAGATATTTGTCACTTTAGTTACAGTCACCATTAAGTATAAATAGCCATAAATAAGATAATAAAATGTAATGCAGTTATTTAAAATAATAGTTTGGGGAAAAGTTCTTACACATTAATAAGTTTTCTAAGTGACACATAAACATATAAACTGTACACATTGTGTTTGCATTTATGTTAAAAATATATATAAATACAGAGAAGAGTTTGGTGATTTATATATATATATAAAGTCTGAAAGGCAATACCCCAATTTTTACTTAGTTACCATATGTGATAGGACTTTAGGTAATTTTTTTCTTACTTTATTTTCCACATATAGTGTGCATATATTGCCTTTTTAATAAGGTAAATAAACTTTAAGAAGAAAAAGTATGCAGTAAGATTGTAATTTATTCTAAGATGGGATTTTGAATCAATTTAAAAAATACACTTTTGAATTATAAAAGAATTATTTTGCTTGAGTGTAGAAATGAGTTAGGAAGCAGCTTTATGAGGCTGATAGTCTGCTTGAGACCTCAAGTGACAAACATGGTTCAGTTTTTGATACTTAGTGGATACAGTTAATAATGTACTTACTAGCTATTTAGGTGCTGTGAGCTAGCAAAGCAGTGATGATGTGCCAACATGTATAAATGCATTCTCTTTTTTAAATAGAGCCTGGTTAGTGCACATGGTAAAAGCATAAATAGTTCTCTGATTTCTGCATCTAAAAGTGTCTTAAACAACAACTCTCATATTGATGAAACCATTGAAATAAATTTTGGATTAATAGTTGCCTTGTTTTTTGAGCATGTATCTATGTTATTTCTCATAAGTCTGAACTGTTTTGCCTATTGTAGGCTATATAGCTTGGGGAAAACAGTTACTATCTTGAAATGCAAAAGGAAACTAAGCAACAGAATCAGCCAGAACATATTAGTTCATGAATAGCAGTGCTTTCTTAAAATATAACACAGGGAGCTATGTGGAAGATTCTTATGCCTAAAGAATATTTTGCGAGATAGTTTTGACTGATTCTGATTACATGATTAAAGCTAGTTTTAACCATAACCCTTTTTTCCCCCACTGATAAAGCCTAAAATGTTAAAAAAAAAAAAAACTTTTTTTTTTTAAATCTTTAATCAGTGAAGATGCAGGAAACGGACCAAATCTGAAGCAAAGGCTCTAATGGACTTTTAGCCTGCCTTGTCACTTTATTTATATATATCTCCTAATGACTTGGGGTTATAAACTTGGAAACTCATCATAGGTTCATGACTATTTATGAGTTTAGGATGTTGGACTCAATTTTCCACAGATATATATTGTAGTTTTTGGTCTTTAAATTAGAAGCATTTATAAATTTCCTGACTAGTAATTGTTAGCCTTCTTTTGGGTGAATGCCTATGGTCACCACATACTTCAGGTACTGTTTTCTGGTTTTACTTTCAAAGGCTTCTCTTAGTGTTTTGGATCTACCAAGATCAGCCTCTGAGGACTATATAGAGAACTTCTGTAGCAGTCCTAGGTTTCATTGCCTGGCATGTGTGGCTTAAAAGATAGATTTTAAGTTTGGCAATTTGCTGTAGAATATATTTGTTTTAAATATAGAAAGCATGAGATGCATCATATATATAGGGTGGCAACTCATAATTTATGAGGGGGTATTTAATTGAGAGATGTTATTTTCAGTTCCTTCTTTTTGTGAGCTCTGCTGTGTGCAAACTGTGTGCATGTGTATAAAAGGTTAAGAGTCCGGTTAGCTGAGTGGGGTGCCATGCTGTTAGCGGACGACGAAGGCAGTATTACTCACCAGGTGCACGCCGTCAGCTCTGTAGAAGATTCCATCTTCATGGAGTCATCCCATGGTCCACTTTTTCTTGAAGCCAGGTAACATTCCCCACAACCAGTGGGTTGACCTTGTTGCAGTTTTTCCAACTGGAAAAACTAAAGCCTACATACATATTCTTTCCCCTAACTTAAAAATATATATATTGCCTGTTGGAAGCACTAACTCACAAAGTGGAATAAACCTGTGTTATCACTTTGCTTTGTAAAATAACAATTATGTAAGGAGTGATTTAAAAAAACTGGGAACTGGGAAGGATAAGGATTTGGAAGACTGTGTGTTGTTTTGCCATGGTGATAAGCATGGAGCACTCTGGCTTGTATTATAGACTTGTTCTAGGGGTGTACAGATTGCATTTTTTGATAACTAATCTTACTGTTCACTCATTGACTCTATTGCTGAGGCAAAGCAGTTTTGTACAGTTTTATATTTTTGGCTCTTAATTCTTTTGCATATGTCAGTGTCTTGGTGTTTTAATGATGTCTGACTTGCTCCAATCTGTTTGCTTAAGTCCTAAAATATTCTCTATAAACTATTAATTCTGTTAAGTTTTCTGTATCACTTCAATTGTGTTCACCTAACTAAAACTTCAGTGATACTTGAATAAAATGTTCCAATCTTTGCTTTAAAGCTTTATCCTCTTGATGGTAAGCTGTCATACTTGAGACTCTTGAGGGTGCTTAGCAGTTATTAACTGAGCATGCTCACAAACTCAGTTTGTGGTACAGGCTGTCCCGTTCTTGTCATGCATAATATGGCTTCTTTTATGTCATTTACCTTTCAGTCCATCATGTTCCATTATATCCTTTAGTTGGTACCATTGTCACTGCCTGTCTGACTAACACCAAGGTTTGGTTTTTTTATTTTGTTTTTCTCCTTGATCAGCAGTAACCAAATTAATACCAACTTGGAAAGTGTTTCCCTACCCCTTTGGGCTTTTTTCTTTTTTTTGGTAAATTTTTATGGAGTCATCGTTTCCAAAGTTGACTTTTAAGCATTGCTCTTGGAAAAGTATTGTCACTTGTCACTTAACTGCTTACAAGATAGCTTTCAGTTCCTAGGGACAGGATATGGTACATTAAGTTCCATGATATTGACTCTCAAAATTGCAAGATCTCTGTCTTCTCATTTTGAAGGGCGATGTTGGTATTTAAAAGTAGTAGGTTGATTTGTCTAAGTTCTCCACTTCCCATATGAGTAAAATGTGTAAAATTTTATAGTAGTAATAGCTAATTGTAGAGACATTTGTCTAATGTCTGCTTTATGTCTGAAGACAATGATTAAGCAATGTATATTGATGTTTTTTGGTAACATTTCTGTATGCAATTAGCCTGACAAGTGTGCTAATACTTCCCTAAAAGTAGACTGTTATATAACTGTTTTCCTACAAATCATGTTTTAAATATTAATTATATTTTCTGACTACAGGCACGTGACACAAGCTGACCTCAAGAGCTCCACGTTTTGGCTTCGAGCAAGTTTTGGTGCTACTGTTTTTGCAGTTTTGGGCTTTGCCATGTACAAAGCATTATTGAAACAGCGATGATTAAAAAAACACTGGCCCTACCAAAAAACAAATACTTTTATGTACATTCTGAATGCTTTAAATTCTGCTAGAAATATTGAGATATTTATACATGCAGAGTTACTTTATTAATATTTGTAATTCATGCATAAGAGTATTTTAATGATAGTTATAACTACAGTATTGGCTAGCATATGGAAAGAAAACAGCTTAACAGCCAAACTAAAATGGCTATATTTCAGAGGCCAAAAGGGAACATTTTGTAAATAATGTACATATTCAGGCAAGCTCTGGTCTCCCAAACTGAGTTCTAGAAATGATGTTTCTAGACGTTTCTATATGGTATTGTTAGTATTCAGTTGACGCACTCTGTTAGGTTTAAGTCAGCTCAGAGATTGTATTTACTCATGGGTCACTTATTTATTTCACATTTACTCAGAATGATCCTTTGGGTTCTTTAAGTCCATGAGGCACAATTTGCCATTTTCTCTCTGGTTTTTAAAAACAAATGAGTGTCGGCTTACAAAAACAACATTCTTTCAGTCACTTATGGTAGGCCAGCCTTTAAGCCATTGTATAGCTGAGTGTGAGGCTCTCTTCAAGGGAGCAGTAAGCTAAAGGCAAATAGCAGAGGCATTACCTATGAGATTATGTTGCTTCTTTTGTCAATATGTTGAATTTTATAGCCCTTTCAATCAAATGAGAAAAACAATTTGTATATTATCAGTGTTTTTAGTTTAAATAAACAGTCACCATTATTACTATTGAAATTCTTCTTCCCAAAGTGTAAATCATTCTATAATGACTGTGTCTATTATAGTATATTACAATAACTGCATGTGTCATGAAGTATTCTATATCTGCCTAGGATAACCTAGAAGCAGCACTTTTTTTAATGGTAAAATAAATCTAATGAATATAAACTCTCATGATATACCTATTTTTTCCATCATCAATCTTTTCAAGTATTTAAATAAATAACTGCTGTGTACTGTGATCTTGAGTTTTTTTGTTATACAAAGTAAATATTTCTGTATTGATGTGAGTGAAATCCTCTGGTTTCTATCTTTTTTACCTTGAAAATTATTTTTTGTCCAAAAATATTATAATACATATTAGGACAGAGGATAAGTCCGATTCGTATGCAAAAGAGGGAATCTATTTTAAAGTTGTGGGAAATCTATTCTTAGAAAAGATCAGTTGTTTATCCCTTTATACCTAATTAATATAGTTTCTGCTATGATTCACATTTGTTTTCTCTCTGAATGTGAATTGTTTTCCCTGTTTGCTGTTTTTAGGGCTATTTTATCATAAGCCTGCACTCTTTGAGAGGCTAGTAATGGCATAACTTACTAACTTGCTAAGTATTTTTTCTTATATTGACTTGTATACTTTCCTGATGCCCTCCCATGTTCATTCTGAATTTGAGGAAAAGTAGACACTATCTGATCACTTCTCATTTGCATTATTTTCTGAGTTTCCTATTTACCAAATAAATGTGTCAGTTACACAGTTTCTAATGACAGTTAATCCTTTGCTTTCAAGTTCTTTCCTGTTGAGACTAAAATTTTTTAAAATAATATGCCTGAGAGATTGCTTTGTGAGAAATAGAGGAAAGAAGGTAGTTTGACAAGATGGCGGTGTGTTTATGTATTTAGACTTTTTCTTGTTCTTTTCATTTGAAGCTGGCATGTCTGTTTCACACCAGATCAGAGCAGCAGTAGTGACCTTACCTCTCTCTCAGCTGCTTTTCAGCGTCCCCCTCACCCAGCCTGGCAGCCTTCTCAGCTGCTGTCAGGCAGTCTGGGGCATCCAGGTTAGGAAAGGGGAGGCCCGACTGTTTTCTTCTCTTTAACCTCTAGGCATCCAGGTATGTTTTTCTTTATTTCACATCCAATTTAGGGAACGATAATTTGGGGAAATATGTGAATAAATACAGTGCATAACTTCTTCTGGCTTTTAGAATTTACTCAGAAGATGCAAGCTCTCCATAGTGAGGAAAAGAGGAACTTGAGGATTGACTACACCAATTGAATGCAATTGAATGCGACTTTCTCTATGCATCAATTACATTTTCTTTTAAATGGACAGTTCTGACACTGCTTGCTATGGTATTTTAATGAATTATGGGGCATCATGTGAAGAAACATCACTTTAAAGGTTTGTGGTCCTATGGTGTAATAGTTTAGCCTTACTAATAATAATATACATCAAGGAAGGGTTTGTTGCTTTTTGCCATTCGTATATCTCTGTCTTTCATATGTGACCAAAAATGGGCGTCATTTCACTTTTTCATCACTTATGAATGCTGCTAGAGTGGGTTCTGGTGTTAGGAACTAGGAGAGCACATAACCACTCTAGAATGACCTATCAAAAATAAGAGGTAGGATAACTCTCAGTTTCTGTTTGTGCATATCTACACTGTCACCTGTCAAGGGAAGGCCCCAGAGAGGAAGTGTGCCATCGAGCCAGTTCTAAATGAACAGAAAACTTTTCTGACCTGAGGAGAAACAATTGAATAGTGAATACCAGGGAGGAAAGAGCAGTAAATGTTCTAGCTTTGTATAAAGCATAAATCTTTGTTAAACATACCCTCAGAATGCAATTAGTATTAGCTTTGATGCCCCTTTTGTCTGGAATATAAAAGTGTCTTTAAAATATATGTGCATATATTAAAAAATGAGTACGTGACCTAGTTTTCATTAACACATGTTGACATTCTGCTTTAATGTTTACTTGTCTCTGTGTTTTTAGGCTACTGATTCAGAACTATATATTTTCTGACAAATACCACTCTTCAAGATTCTAAATTTATTTAAATTAGTGTTTACATTGTCAAAATTTTCCACTTGGTTAGCCTGACCTTTCAAAGATCTTGCTTCCCAGATTCTCATTCCTAGTAACCCACTGTTAAAACCTCTACCTAGCAAGTAATTGTTATCTTTTTAACTCTATTTATCAAGAGTTTTCCATCAATGAGAGTGACTCTCTGTCAGCCTGTTCAGCCCTTAGCTCTGTGGAATTCTCTGACCTCTGAGCAGCACAATATATATCTCAGCTTTCCCTAGTGAGTCCAAGATTCAAAAACTTCCCTTTGCTCCTGTGGCACAATCATTGGTTAGAGCATCCTTCATTATTTTTGGTCCACAAAGTATGAGCATTCTACTATCATTAGGGAACATTTCCTGTAAAAGACTTGATAATAGATATTTGAGACTTCTGTCGCTACTATACTCTGTCATAGCAAGAAAGCAGCCATAGAAGGCATGCAGACAAATGCGCATGATTATATTCCCTTAAAACTTTACAGGCACTGGAATTCGAATTTCTGTTTTTTAGATATTTAAAAATATAGACATCTTTCTCTTTTCACAGGCTGTACAAAAACTGATGGGGACAGATATGATCAACTCTTAAAACGATAAAAGTGTAGTTAAAACTATCTACCTGATTGTTTTGGAATTTGTAAAGGTATAACATTAGAAGATACAGCTGATTTCACTTCCTCTGAGCACTTTCCTGGAGCTACTATTTTAATATTTATCTTTTTAAAAATTTTTGTATAGAAAAATTAGAGTGTAGGCCAGAGGTGTTGGAGATGAGAGGATTCACCAGAGACAGAGTGGGGAGCAGAACAGGCAGATGTACTGAAATACACTGCTGAGGGGAGCAGTGGGCGGGTCAGGAGAGGTCTGCTGTGCCATGTGGGTCAGCTCCCTGACCTGGATGGAGCTCAGGCCCTAGGAGTGATAGTGCTGTGATTCAATCCCTAGACGGTTACCAGGGAGGTCCCTATCCATATTTATTTTTAGTTTGTCTGGTTGTATATTTCAGCTTACCTAAGTGGTGAGAGAATCCTTCAGGGTGCTTAGTTTGAAGTCTTAATTACTTGGGAAATTTTCCCCTTTCTGCACATGCCAGTATGGCAGTATGGTAATGCTTATTATTTCAGAGCTTAAATAGACCACAAAATTCATTTGTCCAACTCTTCTTTCATAGTATAAACAGCACAAAAAGTGTAGTTGACTTATCAAAAGCTTTGTGATGAGTTTGTGTCCGAACTGGGGCTGGGACCCAGGTAGCTTACTCCCTTGTTCAGTACTCCCTCCTCATAGGAGCCAACTCTTAACAACTTGATATCCTGCCCTTAGTAATTTTGTATTATGTTCAGCTGAAAATACCAGGCCTGAAAAAGTAAGAAGAAAGAAAAAAAAAAACAAAGAATTTTGACATTTCTATTACTAAAAAGGGTTAAAGTTGGCAAAGTTAATTTTCTGGAAACCTTTCAGTTCCTCAGGCATTTTGCCTTCCCTTCTGGTAGCTGTCACTCGGTAATTGATGGTGTCTATTTAGAGGCAGGCAGGTTCGGTGGTTAAGTTTATTTCAGGTATTAGATAATTGAGGGAAGTAGGGATATAACTACTCTTTTGAAAGCATGCTTTATGATTTTTCTTTAATCTTAAATTGGGGGAAGAGGCATCTTTTCACTTGTTATAAATAGAAAAGTACCTCGAAACAGGGGCTTTAACAGAGGAGAAAACTAAAATAAAATCTTGTCACAAAACTATTTTTATCACTACTTCTCTAATCTGCCTCTGCGATTTCTGTAATTTCAGCCTCTCCCATTCCAGCCACTTCTACTATACTGTCAATAGAGTATGAGTGCCTAAGTGTATCTTCACACATTCATTTTATCTTTTTACAGATCTCTCATACCCTCACCCCTGTTCCCCAGAGTTTTTAAACATCAGTTCCCCAAATTTTTTAAACACCAGTCAAAACACCTGGGAACTTAATAAGGAATACAATTTCAGGCCCTCCTTCCCCGGACCTACTGAATCAGAAACTTGGAGGTTGGAGTGGGTCCAGCAAATCCTATGTTTATAGCCCCCCCAAGAGTTGCAGTCCCCCACCATGTTTCTGTTGTATGTTGAAATTTACTCTCAACATTGAAGAGGTCAGAGTAGTTCGGTACACAGCCTTTGCACTCAGAGAAGTTACAATCTGGTTTAGTTAACAACAGTTAAATTTTAAAATGCAAATTATGCCTAAGTATAATTTTCATTAAAAAAAATAGAACTCTTTACTTTTATGATGTATTTCCAACCTTAAGGTGATTTACAAGGTTCTGCAGACTTAAACTCAGACCTTCTTTGAAGGCAAATCTCCCCATCTGACTATCCTCTAATCAGAGCTCTTCAGTCAGTGCTAAAAATGCACCTTACATACCCATTTTGTAGAGAAAGAGAGAAAGCAGGAAAAGGCATTAATTTGCACAGTGAACATGGCATAGTTGGGATTCAGATTCAAGCCTTAGCTTTTTGGTCCATGCTTTTCTATTCCACCTACAACCTAATGAATGTCCAATACCACTAAAAGATCGTTTTGTGAATAGTACTGCTAGTAAATACTTCCACAAGAGCTCCAGTTGCCTGAGTCAAGTTACTATTCAAAAACAAGTCACACAAATCAAGAAAATTAAGTTAGACTCAAGCACATTGATATTTACCCCCCGCCGCCCACCTTTGGGTTGGGGCAAAGACAGTGGGACTCAGTTCACTGTAAAAAGACAGTTGGGCAAAACACAGATCAGGTCAGCTACCCCAGGGTTGTCCATTAGGGACAGACGAAAGGGCAACTTGCTGTACTTGGCTTCCCCTGCCTACACCCTTTGATGGAATCTGAACACAGGTGAGGGCAGGCAGGAGTGCCACACTGGGCAGACGGATGCATATTCAGCAACATGATTGAACCCCTGACCTTGAGCTTTCTGAGCTGAAAAGATGAGGACCTGGGAGAACAGAGTTCTAGGCAGGGACAGCATCTGCCAAGTGCCCACCGTGCAAATTCCAAGACATGTTGGTTTTGTTTCCATCTCCTTAAAATGTAGATCAGGGTGAGTACATCCACTGAGTGCTGTCTCTGGTGGGTGCTGCTTCACTCTCCTCCTTCCGCAGTAAGTTAGGAAATCTGCATCCCTACAGGCTTGCTATAGGGGCAGGCCCCGCCCTTCCTGCTTTTGAACAGAGCTGAACCATTGAATCTGGGTAACTAGAGAGGCATGAATGTATCAGAAATGAAATGTTTTGGCTAAGCAGTCTTGAGTATTTGGACCAACAAAATGTCCTTTACCTGTGTTGTCCTGAGGGTCAGCACAAAAGGCTGAGAAAATGCTGCTTACATTTTCTTTTTTATTTGACTAACTGAACCTTTGCTAAAATATTAGCATACCCAAAAGTTCCATTCTGTTTCCTTGTCTTCACTCTTCTCATCTCTAGATGAACTCATTAAGAACATTGATTTTATTTTGTTTTTAATTTTTACTTTGAAATAATTCAAAACATTGTTAAAGTAGGATTTCCTGTAATGGAATTTAATGTAAATGGAGTCATACAATATGTGATAATTTCTGATTGGCTTTCACTTACTATAATGTTTTCAAGATTCATTCACATTGCAGGATGTACCAGTATTTCATTCCTTCTCTTTTTTGGATAAATAATACCTGTTGCATGAAAATAGCACATTTTGTTTGTCTATCAATTGAAGGACATTTGGATTGCTTCTACTTTTTGATTAGTATAAATAGTGTTCCTATGAACTTTTATATACAATTTTTTATGTGGACATTTGTTTTCATTTCCCTTGGGTATTTACTTGGGAGTAAGATTGATTGATAAGTTGGTTAACTCTTGAAGATTGTGAGGATCTACCAAGCTGGTTTCCAAAGTGACTACATCATTTTATATTCTCATTAGTTATATGTGCAGGTTCTTTTTTTTTTTTTTTTAGTATTTATTTATGCACACAAGAACTGGGGGACAGGTCAGAAGGGATGAGGTGAGAGGAGTCACCAGAGACAGTGGGGAGCAGAACAAGCAAATTTGTTGTGGGTCAGTATTCTGGCTGGGGATCGAACTCGTGCTACAGGGCTGCGGATAGCTTCATAGGGCTCTGCTTTAACCTGTTGCGCCACCAGGGAGCACCCTACAGGTTCTTTTTTCTCTACATCTTTGCTAATGCTTGCTGTTATTTGTCTTTTCTTTTGTAATCATTCTTGTGAGCATGAAACAATATTTCATTGTGATTTTGACTGCTACTGATCTTTCCCAGAATAGTTATTATGTGATATTTGCCAAATTATCTACTGTTTATTAATTTGCATTGTATTGTGAAGCATTTCAATGCCCTTCCCCATCTGTTTATATTCATGTAAACTCAGGAATTATCTCATTCTATGGACCATAATCTGTTACTGTCATCGTCATTATTGTTCAGTTGTTGCCCATCTGTATGTACCCAAGATTTGGTCATGAGGAGCTCCTTCAACATGGCCCTTTCAGCATATGCCCATTATTTTCTTAGTGCTCTCTTTTCCCAGCCCACAAGATGTCCCAGGTTCCTTGTGTGTTTCCCAGGCTTCATTCTATACTTTCCCTGCCCTAGTCCTGACATCAGGCATTTCTCAATGGAACCCTAAGTCCTTTCATTAGAGGGTGGTATTTAGAAACCAAGATCTTGGCACTTGTTACAGCTCCTTGCTATGTGCAGTCCCATGGCTTTGATTTCAGTCTTCAGGGCCTTCCTGGTGACCTATGGGTTAAGTCTCAGCAGTGGCCCACCACAGTGGCCTGAGTTTGATCCCAGGCCAGGGAGCTGACCCACATGGAGCAACATACCTCTCCTGTCTCTCCCACTGCTCCCCTTAGCAGTGTACTTTGTCGATCTGCTCCCCACTTTGTCTTTGGTGAATCCTCTCACCCTTCGCACCTCTGGCATACACCCTAGTTGTTCTACACAAAAATAATTAAAAATTTTGGAAAAAAGTAATAAATTCACTCTTCAAACAACTCCCAAATTGATATTATCGATCCTGAACCTCATTCCAGAAGTCAACACTTCTGTTTCCCACCTGTTGTTTCCTTTTAGCTATCTGAGATGCCCTAGCTAGAGCCTTTGGTACCCAGCTCTTTCACCCCCTTTCCTAATTTTCCCTTTTTAGCAGTGTGCCACCAACTACTTCCTTGCTCAGGGCAAAAATCTAAAAGTTATCTTAATGCTTTCTCCCATCCATGCAAATCATCAACTAGCCCTTTGATTTTACTTCCAAAACATTTATCTCTGTCCATATGTCTCCATTTGCACTGCCGCCATGTAGGTCCAGACCACCATGACTTCCCACCTGGACTAAGTACAAATTAATTTCACTGTTGCTTTCCCATTTCCATTATTTTTCTTCTAAAACCCATTCTTTTTTGTTTTCTTCTATATATTTTTAAAATAATATAATAGTTTATTGTTACATCATTTTGTGCCTTTTTCCATCTCAGTTATAATCCCCAGGGGCTTCCCATCACCAAATCACCCATGTGCCATCTCCATAGTCCAGTGCACTTCCCTCCCCCCGACTATTTTTGATCTCATCCCCCACTCCATCCCCATAAAATGTCTCTGCTATATAGTTGTTCATTATTATTATTATTATTATTTTCTCACCTGGTCCTTTATGCTCCTGCTATAAGTGAAACCATCCAGTATTTTTCTTTTTTCTTTTCCTTTCTGGCTGATTTCACTAAGCATGATCCCTTCCAGCTCCATCCATGTTGCTGCAACAAAAGGCATTAAAACCCATTCTTTTACAACTACCTTCTTGTTCCTGCTTTGCTTAAATTCTTTCACCGTTTTCTCATCACATTTTTTAAAAAAGATTTATTTGTTCACACAAGAATTGGGGTACAGGCCAGAGGTGCAGGAGTTAAGAGGATTTACCAGAGACAGAGTGGGGAACAGAACAGCAGATGTACTGAAAATACACTGCTGAGGGGAGCAGCAGGCAAGACAGGAGAGGACTTGCTTTGTGATGTAGGTCAGCTACCTGGCTGGGGATCAAACTTAGGCTCCAGTGGCTGCAGGTGGTTTCATAGTGCTGTGCTTCAACCCACTGCACCACCAAGGAAGGGCTCTCATCACATTTAAATAAAACCAGCGTCCTTGCCATGCTTTATAAAGCTCACCTGAGATACTGCTGCCTGTGTTCTAGACCCATCGAGTACCTCTTCAGAGCCTTTATGCTGACTGTTCTCTATTCAAAATGTTCTTTCCTTTGCAGAAAATGCAGGTTTTTATAAAACTGCCTCTTTTTTGTCCATATCTTAATTTAAATGTCACTCCCCAGAAAGGAAACTCCAGACCATCTAATCTAAAACAGCTCACAAAAACTCTGACATCACCCAGATACTCAGCATCTCACCACCTGTGTTTCGTTTATTTTGTTTTTTTTTTCCCTCAGTCTGTTTTCATTTGTTGAGTGTCTGCCCTGCTTAAATGTAAGATCTGTGAGAGTAGGATCTTGTCTATCTTGGTCACTACCTTATACTCATGACCTAGATCAATATTTGGCACACATATGTCTGTGTTTAAATATTTTTGAGTGAATGTCCAGGCAAATAAACAGATTTCAGGCTCTTTGCCTTAAAATTCTAAAGCACTGAATGAGGAAATAAACCTAAAGAGAAACCCAAATATTTCCTGCTGAGATGACTCTGACAATTGAACTGTATTGAGGAACCTTAGCAAAATCACTGCGGAATGGCAGATACTTAAGATAATTCCGATCTTCATATTATTCCAGCTTCAGCATTAGGTTTTGAGCTTTTCTTTAAGTTAGGTCAGTGAGATTCTATGACTGGAGCCTCAAGGGTCTCTCTCCTACTGCTCCAATCACCTTACTGGGAGGTGTTCATATTGCTTGGTCATTCAGTGATCCTGTTTAAAGTGTTAGGTTTAGGTGTTGTGAGAAATAAAAATGAAATGGTTATATTCAGGAAAAGTGCTGTGTTGGAAGATAATCTTTAAACATAGAAAACTGTTAAGAATCCAAAGAGATAACCCAGTTGAGGAGCTTCCATAGAGCTTTAGGGAGAAGATCAAGAAGTATTTTTAAGTTAGTGTCTTTCACTTATTTATTTTAATGAAGTACCATTGTTTGATACCCTTACTTGTATTTTGACAGTATAGGATCCACCCTTCAGATGTGGTCACCATAGGCCTCCCACCTCCAAAGCACCCACCATAGCCTATTTTAAGTTAGTTTCACTTGAACTGAAGGAGTTCAATGCCTATTTACCTCATACCTCTGTGGTTGGAGATCAATAATCACCTGTTTGAAGGGACTTCCTCCAGAACGGTATGTTAAAATTTAGACACACACATCTATAAAAAGTGTCAAAGTAGGGGCCCTCCCTGGTGGCGCAGCAGGTTAAGGCACAGCACAATGAAGCTATCTGAAGCCACTGCAGCATGGGCTCAATCCCCAGCCAGGGAGGTGGCCCACATGGCATGGCAGACCTCTCCTGACCAACCTGCTGCTCCCCTCAGCAGTGTATTTCAGTGGATCTGCCTGTTCTGCTCCCTGCTTTGTCTCTGGTGAATCCTCTCACCCACCTGCATCTCTGGCCTGTACCCCAGTTCTTGTATGCGTGAATAAATAAATATATTTTTTTAAATGTTGAAGTAGCTGCTGCATTTTGAAAAACAGGCTGTGTGATAAAGTACTTGAAGCGAGTCCATGTCAAAACACAGAAA
Organism: Condylura cristata; assembly: GCF_000260355.1. Taxonomy (NCBI): domain Eukaryota; kingdom Metazoa; phylum Chordata; class Mammalia; order Eulipotyphla; family Talpidae; genus Condylura; species Condylura cristata. The sequence continues at coordinate 38,061,872 of NW_004567118.1, forward strand.
CTGTCCTCCTGAGGTACAAGTGATCGCTACAACAGACCAGATTACAAGCCAGGTGCAGATGCAGCATCCTGCCTAGCACTTGGAATTCTACCATATTTTAGGATTCACTTTTTGGGAGTGAGAGTCACAGTTTACCTGAAATGACCCCTGAAACCCAAAGGAAGAAGCCCTGCCTGCCTAGGAGTTAGAGTCAGAAAAAGTTGACAGAGGCATGTCCCCTGTCAGAGATGGCCTTCTTCATGTGGTCAGGACTGTGATACTCCCCAAACCCAGAGACCTGGGGAGGTGGCCAAGGCAGCTGGCCTTTGCTGTCTCCTGGCCAGTTTCCCTGGGCCAGTGGAACCACTTGTCGTTAGAGCTCCTTCTGTACTCTGCTGAACTTATATTTATGCTAAATCAAAAACCACTTATTTTTTTAAAGATTTATTTATGCATGCAGAAGTAGAGTACAGGCCAGAGGTGTGGGTGGGTGAGAAGATTCACCCGAGTCAGAATGGGGAGCAGAACAGTGGATTGACTGAAATACACTGCTGAGGGGAGCAGTAGGTTAGAAGTCTGCTGCGCCAAGTGGGTCAGCTCCCTGGCCAGGGATTGAACTTGTACTGCAGTGGTTACAGATAGTTTCAGAGTGCTGCACTTTAACCTGTTCGCCACCAGGAGAGGGCCTAAATCAAAACACTTTTAACTTATTTACTGTTGGTGGTTCTGGATGTATGAGACACAGCATGGCTCTGTGTGCTGTTTCCCTGGGTGCTTGTTTAGAAAAGGAAGACAGTGGTTGTTTACCTGACCCACTATGGTTTCTGGTCCTTCAGCTGCATTCCTTTTAAGGATAAACTCCCTGCTACCTCCAAGTAACTTCAAGATTAAGAGTTGTACCTTGTATTTTAACTAAAGATCTCAAGAACAAAAAGGTTATCCCAGGATCTGGACACCCAGAAAACTTAGATCTGTGGGGAACTGACTGACAAGGACTCAGGTCAACAGCCAATCCTTTGTTACCCTTGTCTCACCTTAGCCAGCTCACATGTGCAGGGTGCTTGTTGGGGCAGTATCCATTTCTTTCTTCTGTTTGTGGTATTTAACAGGTGCTTACATTAAGAGAACAGCCAAGCTGCATACTTTTACCTGCTTAGCCAACTAGCATGTCGTGTTCCTATTCATCCTGTAGTCAGGATGATTCTCTTGGGGCACTGCTTCTCAAAAAATAGAGACAACAGGAAGGTAACGAATCCTTGTGAGATAGGGTGTGGGATGTGGTAGATGATAAAAAAGTGTCACAAAGACAAACTGTCGTGTGCATTGAGTTGTCTGACTTTTGACGTCTCGAGAGAAACAGGAGCCCCACTGGAAGTGAACTGGGGAGACTACTAATGTGCTTCAAGCAGTGGGTAGTTTGGGGTAAGGGGAGGTAGTGGTCCCTCCTTGGTTAAGAAGTGATTCCTGAAGCTTTGTTGAGGGCTATACAGCATAGGACATTCTGGGTTACAAGATGGAAATTGTGTGCTTCTGCCTCCAGGGTGCTGTCTGAGGCCCTGGGGATGGAGAACCTGGAGCACTGTCTTCTTGCCAGGACAGAAATGGACTATTTATAAGCATCTAGATTTGTTAAGTGTTCAGTTTTCCTCCCGCCCTCCCCACCTCCCACACAAAGCTCAAGGAGACACCAATTTAGCCCCCTTACTTGAAATACTCTGCCACCCTGCCCCAGTCACCTCAGCCTCACCCACATCCTGTCTAAGGGGAACTGTGATCCTCAGGGGAAAGCTGCTGACCTGCCAACTACCCATCTTCTTCTAGAATGCAGCCAGGTCAGTTTGAATTGAACCGATGAATCCTTTCTTTGATACCCGTCTTCAGGCTTTCATTTCCCTTCCCTCGCCTGTATTTCTGGAATTCTGAGAGCTATACTGTTCATCTTTCTCCCCATCATTATTAAGAGAGAGAGATGGAAGCATCCCCATGGTAACACAGTTTCATCTCAAAAATATCTGAATGCTATCTGCTACCTTCCCACTCCCAGGAAAAGACAAGAGTCCCCCCCCCCACCCCCATCTTCATCCTAAGAATATGGTTGACAGGTCCTCTCTTCACTTCAGGGAGGCCTGCCCAGATCAGGGCAGACACAGGAAATCCCAGAGAGCTAGGTTTATTTCTTTGCTGACTCTGCTTTCTGGATGAATTGAAAACATTTCAAATACTTAAAATTATGTGATTCACCCTGACCAGAACTACTGGTGGAAGCACCAATGAAAATATCATCTACTCTGGGGGAAATCATCACCTGCAAACACATGCAGTGAGGCAGCAAAGACACAGTTCAAGCCCCCACCCTGGCTTACTGAGGCCCAGCGAGTTTGGAGCAAACTCAGCTATATGGTTTGACCATTGTTGGGGAGAGGGGCAGCCAGTGGGACAAGAAAGCCTTATACTCTTTGTGGTTGGCTTTATGGCTTTAGGGGACTTTTCAGATTGAAATGGGATGGTGGGGGAGGTGGGACACATTTGTTTTAAATATGTGAAATGTCTCTTTTTGCATGAAATCGACCCAGTACTTAGCAGCTTCAAATAAAAACATTTTTTATCTCAGTTTTGACAGGGCAAAAATTTGGGAGCAGTTTAGCTCATGGTCTCTAAGTTGCAGTCAAATGTCAGCCAGGGCAATAGTCATTTGAAGGCCTGACTGAGGCTGGAAGACCCCTTTCCAAAATTGCTCACTTGTATGACTGTTGGCAGGAGGCCTCAGTTCCTCACCATGTGGGCCTGCCCCATAGGGCTGTTCCAGTGACCAGGCAGCTGGTTTCACCCAAAACAAGTGATCCACAAGACATAGAACAAGGAACAAACAGCACTGTCTTCTATGATCTGGTTTCAGAGGTTCTGCCATACTCTATTCATTAGCAGTAAGTCACTAAGTCCAGCTCATTCTCAAAGGAAAGTCAAGTGCCAGCTCTTGAAGGGAAAAATAACAAAAACATTGAGGATCTATCCTTTATTTGTTTATATATTTACCTCATTGTTCATTTTATTTTTTTTTTAAAGATTTATTTATTTATTCATATAGAACTGGGTTACAGGCCAGAGATGCGAAGAGTGGGAGGAGCCACCAGAGACAGAGTGGGGAGCAGAACAGGAAGATCAACGAAGTACACTGCTGAGGGGAGCAGCGGGCGGGTCAGGAGAGGTCTGCCACGCCATGTGCTCACCTCCGGGGCAGGCGGGGATCGAACTCATGCGGAAGTGGCTTTAGTTTCTCAGTGCTGTGCTTTAATCCGCTGCGCCACCAGGGAGGGCCTGTTCATTTTATTTTTAAAAAAGATTTATTTATACATACAGAACTGGGGTACATTCCAGAGGTCCAGGGGTGGTGAGAGAATTCATCAGAGATGGAGTGGGGAGCAGAACAGGCAGGTCAATGAAGTACACTTCTGAGGGGAGCAGCGAGCAGGTCAGGAGAGGTCTGCCACACCATGTGGGTCACCTCCAGGGCGGGGATCTAACTCACACTGAAGTGCTGTGGCTGGCTTGCAGTGCTGCGTCCTAACCTGTTATGCCACAACCCTCACTGTTCATTTTAATACAGTGTTTACTCCCCCCACATCAGGTACAGATCCCATAGAATTTCCTCCCCCAAGGTTCCTCAGACTGCTAAACATGGAGCTTCCTTACAACCCAACAATCCCGCTCCTAGGTATCTACCCAAAAGACACAAAAACACTGATTCAAAAAGACACCTGCACCCCCATGTTTATTGCTGCTTTATTCACAATTGGAAAGACATGGAAACAGCCCAAATGCCCAAAAATGGATGACTGGATTAAAAAGATGTGATATATATATGCAATGGAATATTACTTAGCAACCAAAAAAAAAAGAAACATGTCTTTTGCAGCAACATGGATGGAACTGGAAAAGATCATGTTTAGTGAGATAAGCCAGAAAGAAAAGGAAAAATACCAGATGGTTTCTCTCATAGCAGGAATATAATGGAACAGGTGAGAAAATAATGATGAACAGCTATATACCAGAGACATTTTATGGAGATGGAGTGGGAGATGGGATCAAAAACAGTGGGGGAGGGAAATGCACTGGACTATGGTGATGGCACATGGGTGATTTGGTGATGGGAAGCCCAAGGGAATTGCAACTGAGATGGAAAATACACAAAATGATGTGTATGTATGTGTGCGCGTGTGTGTATACACACACGCACACACATATAAACATATAAAAGTCACAAAAAAAAAAAGAATTTCCTCCCCCAAATGGCCCAGGCACCATCACCACCACCACAGTCCTCTGCCCCTCCCTCTCTCCTTCCAATCCCTCCCTCCTCCTCTTCTGCAGGATGGAGGACACTTTAACCTTTACATCACAGTGGTTAAGGAAAAGAGAATGAGGTGGTGCAACATGTGTATGTATATGCTTGCCTTCTTGCTTATTTTCTTCTGAACCATTGTGCTTTCTCTGAAGACATGTATTGAGATAGGAGACTATAAGCAATATTCAAGGAAACCACTGAGTTTTCTTTTTAAATGTTTTATTTATTTGTGCATACAGAACTGGGGTACAGGCCAGAGGGCAGAGGCAGCCAGAGGATTCACCAGAGAGAGTGGGCAGCAGAATAGGCAGATGGATGACATACACTGCTGAGGGGGCAGCGGGAGAGACAGGAGAGGTCTGCTGCTGTGCCATGTGATACAGGGTGGGGATCAAAATCACACTGAAGTGGCGGCTTGGCTTAGCTTCAGCAGTTCAACTCTCCAGTCTGCTGCACCACCAGGGAAGGTGGTTCTGAGTTTTCTGAACAAGGGCATTAGGAAGAGAAGTCCTCAAACTTCTATCCCACATATACCCCCACCTGCATTTGTTTGTATTTGATTACATTTTCTCTCCGGGCACTACAGGATAAACTGCCCACTGTTACCTAAGCACTAGATTTCTGTCCTTGTGTACACCCTCAGCAATAGCTCCCAACCTCCCATCTCAGCTGCCCCCACATCATTAACTTTTGTTCTTCCCAAACCTTTCTACAGAAACATCATTTTTCACATCTGAAACCCTTTTTTCTATAATTATTACAAAATTGCTCCAAAGACTTTCTCCAGTGTCTCCTATCTCTTTAAAAAACTTGAGATACTGGGCCCTCCCTGGTGGTGCAGCAGGTTAAAGCACAGCACTAGGAAGCTATCCTCATTCACTGCAGCATGAGTTCAGTCCCCAGCCAGGGGGGTGACCCACATGGTACAGCAGACCTCTCCTGACCTGCCTGCTGCTCAGCAGTGTATTTCAGTCAATCCACCTGTTCTCCTCCCCACTTTTTCTCTGCTGAATCTTCTCACTACCCCTACACCTCTGGCCTGTACCCCATACATAAATAAATCTTTATTTAAAAAATAACCTTGAGATACAATTTACACACCATAAAATTCACCCTATTAAAACAGAGAATTCAGTGTTTTAATATTTCACAGAGTTGTGCAATATCACCACTGTCTAGTTCCAGAGCATGTTATTACCCTAAGAAATTTTATACACATTAGCAGTCACTTCGTTCCACTCCTGGGAGCCACTAGTCTACTTTTTATGTGTATGAATTTGCTTATTCTTTCAGATATAGATGGAATATGTGGTCTTTTGTGTCTGGCTTCTCTCATATAACTTTTTCAAGGTTCATGTTACAATAGGTATTTGTACACATCCCTTTTTGTGACTGAGTAGTATTCCATTGTATGGATATATCACCTATGTTTATTCAACTATCAATCTGGATATTTGAGTGGGTTCTAACCTTTACTTTTGATAAGTAATACTTCTGTGAACACTTGTATATAAGTTCTTAGATGCAGATATATTTTCAGTTTTCTTGGGTATATACTTAAGAGTGGGATCACTGGGTCATAGGGTGACTTGTGTTTCACATTTTTTTTTAAAGATTTTTAAAAATTTATTTATACAAACAGGAATTGAAGTATAGGCCAGAGGTGCAGGGGGTGAGAGGTTCACCAGAGATAGAGTGGGGAACAGAACAGGTAGATGTACTGAAATACACTGCTGAGGGGAGCAGTGGGCAAGACAGAAAAGAAATCAGCTGTGCCATATATAGGTCAGCTCCCTGGTCTGGGATCAAACTCAGGCCACAATGCAGTGGTTAGCAGTGATAGTGTGAAAGTGCTGAGATTTAACCCTTACACCACCAGAGAGGCCCTCATTGTGGTTTTGATTTGCTTTCCTTAGTGACTAGTGAGATTGAGCATCTTTTCATGTGCTTATTAGTTATTTGTATGTCCCTGTTAGAGAAATGTTCATTCAAACCTTTGTTCATTTTCAAATTGGGTTTTTTATATGTTGAGTTGTAAGAATTTGTTACAGATCGGTTTCTCCTGCTATCTGAAAGTAGACTATTACTATTTGGTGTGATTTGATAGATTTTTTTTTTAAGATTTATTTATTTTTGCATACAAGACCTGGAGTACAGGCCAGAGGCGCAGGGGGTGAGAGGATTCACCAGTGATAGAGTGGGGAGCAGAACAGACAAATCCACCAAAACACAGTGCTGAGGGGAGCAGCAGGCGGGACAGAAGAGGTCTGCTGCCATGTGGGTCACTTACCTGGCTGGGGACCGAACCCACACTGCAGTAGCTTTGGACAGCCTCACAGCACTGCACCCCAACCCCACCTGGGAGGGCCCAGTAGATTTTTTTTGAGTCTGAGAGTGCTGGGATTTTTTCTTTTTTTTTAATACACTACTGTTAACAGCTTTCCCAGACTGAACAAAGTAACTTGCTAAGTAGGAATATCCTACTTTCAGATAGCAGGGGAAATTTGTAGTCTAACTATTAATCCTTTATCAGAATGTGATTTACAAAGATAACATCTTTCTTGAGCGTGACCTTTGAAGTATATAAGTTTTTAATCTTGATGAAGTCTAATTTATCTTTTTTCTTTCATTACTTGTATATTTAAGAAAGCATTGACTATCCAAAGTTACTAAAATTTTGCCTGTGTTTCTTTTAAAAGTGTAAACTCCTACATTTAGGTCTTTGGTCCATTTTACATTAATTTGTATATATACTGTGACCTAAAGAGTCAGTTACATTCTTTTGCATATGGATATTCACTTGTCCCAGCACCATTTCTTGGAAAGACTGTTCTTTTCCTATTGAATAAATGTAGCACCCTTGTCAAAATCAATTGGCCATCAGTGTAAGGATGTACATCTCAGTGATGTTGTGTTGATCGGTATATCTATGCTTATGCCAGTCACGCAGTATGTTACTGTATTATTGTAGTTTTATAATAAGTTTTGAAGACTAGACATTGTGAGTCCCCCAGTTTTGTCCTTTTTTCCCCTCAAGATTGTTCTGGCTATTCTGGGTCCTTTGCATTTTCATATGAATTCTAATTTCAGCTTGTCAGTTTCTGTACACCCACAAAAAAAGCCAAGTAGAATTGTGGTAGGAATTTCATTGAATCTAGCCTGCTTTGGGTCATAAAGCCTTCTCAACAATATTGTCTTCTGATCTGTGGGCATGGGATATTTGTTCTTTTGTATTCTTTGCTCTCTTTAACAATGTTTTGTTAAATCTGTTTCTGAATACTTCCTTCTTTTTATTACTATTGTGAATGGAAATGTTTTCAGATTATTCATTGTAAATGTATAGAAATGTAATTGACTTTTGTATATTAATCTTGTACCGTGTAACCACTAGCTCCGTTAGTGAGTATGTGTGTGTGTTACTTCCTATTTTCTATCTAGAAGGTCATTTTATGTACAAATAGAGATAATTTTATGTCTTCCTGTCCAATATACATGCCTTTTATTTACTTTTATTTCTTAATTGCCTTGGGTAGAACCCTAGTACAATTGAATAGAAGTTCCTAGAACAGACATTTTTGTTTTATTTCTGGCCTTGAGGATAGCATTCAGTCCTTTCAACATTAATGTGATATTAGCTATCATTTAAATAATATTAAGTAAATTCCCTTCTATTCCTCATTTGTAGAATGTTTTTATCACAAAAGAGTGTTGGATTTTGCCAAGTGCTCTCTCTGTGTCTATTAAAGTGATCACTTGGTTGTTCTCCCTTATTCCTTTAGTATGATGCTCAATGTTGTTATTTGTGTGTTGAACCAACCTTTCATTTCTGGGATAAATCCACTGGTCATGGTGGGATTTGTATATCATATATATATTTTATACACACACACACAGAGACACTTGTGCATTGTTGAACTCAGTTGCTAGTATTTTATTGAGGATGTTTGCACTTATAGAATAAAAGATACTGTTTTGTAGTTTTCTTGTGATACTTTTATCTGTTATAGTATCAGAACAATCCTAGACTTAGAATGACTTGGGCAGTGTTCTTCCCCTTTTGGAAGGGTTTGTGAAGAATTAGTATTCTATTTTTTGTCTTCAGCCTTCTCTAACCAGACTTGTAGAATCTACTCTAATCAGCATTCTCTGCAAAAGTTGTACTTGTCAGAACTCAAATGACCTCCTATTGCCAAATTCAGTGGTTCTTTCTCAACCAGCATCTTACGCCCATCATCAGCATTTTATATAACTTTTTCTTCCTCCTTGTAACACTTCTTTTTCTTGGCCTCTGCACTTTCTGATTTCTTTCTGGCTACTCTTTCCATTTTCTTTTGCTAGATTCTCCTATGCTGTCAGATCCCTTAATAATGGAGGGCCCTAGGGTAGAGCTCTTGAAATTTTCTTTTGTCTTTTCTCAAGCTTTTGGTGATTTCATCTACTCCTCTGAATTTAAACACCAGCTATATGCTGAAAAGTCCCAAATTTGGACTTCAGATTTTATCTGTTTCTCTGTATCTCTGGATTCATTGCTTCCTGGACATCATAACCTGGTTATTGAATATATTTCCCTAACTTAGTATGTCCAAAATTGAACCTGTTTGATCCCACCAAAACATGCTACTTCTGCTGTGTTTGTCATCATTATTAACTGCAACTTTATCCTTCCAGTCGCTCAAAACATGAATCATGGAGACACCTTTCTTGCCTTCTTTCTTCTCTGACTCTGCCTGTTCCCATCAGCAAATTCTGTTTGCTTCACAATAACCAATTAACTCCTCACCATCTCCGCAGTTAGATTGTTATCCTGGCCTTTTTCTAGTTAGCATTGTTGTATAGGCTTCTGGCTGGTCTTCCTGCTTCCATCAGATTGTTTGTTCTCAACTCAGCAACCACCTGAAAGTTTCTGGCATGAATCGATATTGAATTTTGTCTGATGATTTTCTGCATCTGTTGAGATTATTCTTAGTTTTAATTTTTTTGTCTGTTTATGTGTAAATTATATTGATTTTTCATTTGTTGATTTTGTGCATTGTTGGTAGTATGGTGATGGTATATTATCCTTTTTAGAATTGATTTGCCAAAAATTTAAAACTGTTTGACTCCATGTTTATGTGGGATACTGGTATGTAGCTTTTTTTTTTTTTTTAAGTTTTCTTTCTTTTATAAAGATTTATTTATTTATATACCGGACGTTTTCACTCAGAGCAGGAGTATAACAGATCAGGTGAGAAAATAATAATAATAATGAACAGCTATATATTAGAGACATTTTATGGGGTAGAGTGGGGAATGGGATCAAAAAACAGTAGGGTAGGGAAATGCACCTGACTATGGTGATGGCACACAGGGGACTTGGTGATGGGAAACCCAAGGGGATTACAACTGAGATGGAAAAGGGCAAAAATGATGTAAAAATATGAAACAACTGATGACAAAAAAAAGATTTATTTATTTATGTATATAAAATCTGGGGTATAGGCCAGAAGTGCAGGTGATGAGAGGATTCACCAGAGTCAGAGTGGGAGCAGAACAGGCAGATATACTGAAATACAGTGGGAGGGGAGCAGTGGGAGAGACAGGAGAGGTCTGCTGCTCGATGTGGGTCAGCTCCTGGCTGGGCAGGAATTGAACTCATGCTGCACTGGCTGGTGATAGCTTGATAGCACTGAGACTTTAACACCTGCACTACCAGGGAGGCCCTCTTTTTTCTGGTTTTAGTGTGAGTATAATGCTGGTCTCAGCAGATTAAGAATCCTCTTGAATTATGTGGGGAAAATTGTATAGAAATGTTATTTACTTTTAGGCTGTCTTCATTTTTAACTAGTTTTTTTGTGAACAGCATATAGTTGATTCATGATTTTTCATCCTAACAATAACATTTGGCTTTATTTTACTGGTTGTTTTAGAATTTAAAATATATATCTTTAGTTTATTGCCACGTACCTTCAACTTTTACTATACCACTTTACATAGTCTATACAAACCTTAAAGCTGTATACTTTCATTTTTCTCCTCCTGGCTTTTGGGGATTGCTGTTATATATTTTATTCCCACAAATCACTATTCTTATTTTCACTTTAAGAACTGGCTATCTGGTGTTGTTTCAGCAGTCCATATACTAAAATTGGAACGATACAGAGAAGATTAGCATGGCCCCTGAGCGAGGATGACACACAAATTCATGAAGCGTTGCATGATTTTAGATAAAAACTGGATGGTGTCACTGATATGTGGAATACAGAGTAACTAAAAGTCAAATAAGGACAAAGTTAAAACTAACCCTTGAAAGCTGACCACTGAACTGAAGCATCCAGAGAAGAGAGGGGTGGGGAAGGATTTAAAAAAGAGGAAAAGGAGACTGGTGGGCTATGGGTGATTTTTGTGGTTGGTGCACTACATTGGCAACACCTAATGGGGGTATCCAATATCACCTCAATTAAAAGTAAATTAACTTTAAAAAAAGAAGCTGCTTGTGTTTTGATGACATTTAAATGAGGAAAAAAGATACTTAAGGGCCCTCCCTGGTGGCGCAGCGGGTTAAAGCACAGCACTGAGAAGCTTGAGCCACTTCCGCATGAGTTCGATTCCCGCCTGCCCCGGGGGTGACCACATGGCGTGGCAGACCTCTCCTGGCCCGCCTGCTGCTCCCCTCAGCAGTGTACTTCATCGATCTGCCTGTTCTGCTCCCCACTCTGTCTCTGGTGAATCCTCTCACCCTCCGCATCTCTGGCCTGTACCCCAGTTCTATATGAATAAATAAATAAATCTTTAAAAAAAAAACAAACCTCAGCACACAAGTATGTCACATACATACAACATGAACAGTGAAATTGTATATATACTTTAAGGCTTCATTTAAAAAAAAAAAAGATACTTAAGTACCCATCTGTTCTTTCTGATATCTTTGTTCCTTTGTATAGAGTCAGATTTCTATTTGATATGGTTTTCCCTCTGTCGAAAGATGATCCCTTTTTTTTTTTTTAAGATTTATTCATTTTATGCATGCAGAACTGGGGTACAGGGCAGAGGTGCAGGGGTGATGAGAGAACTCACCAGAGACAGAATGGGGAGCAGAACAGGCAGATCAATGAAGTACATTGCTGAGGGGAGCAGCGATCCCGACAGGAGGGGTCCACTGTGCCACGTAGGGGGTTAGCTTCTTGCCAAGGATGGAACTCCCACTGAAGCTGCCACAGCCAGCTTGCAGTGCTGTGCTTTTAACCTATTGTGCCACCAGGGAGGCCCCCAAAGGTCTTCTTTTAATGTTTCCTATAGTGCAAGTCTGCTGCTGCTGAATTAGTTGAACTTTTATATGTCTGGAAAGACTATATCACCTTCAATTAAAAAATAGTTTCACTGGGAAAATAATTCCAGGGTCACCGTTTTTTCTTCCACATTTTAAAGCTCTTGCTCCACTGCCTTCTGACTTGCATCATCTCTGGAGATAAATCTGCTGTCATCTTGGTTTTTCTGTATGAATGTGTGTGTCGTTTCCCTCAGGCTGCTTTTAGGATATTTCCTTTATCACTCATTTTATTCCGTTTGATTATGAAATACCTTCTCCAAAGTTCCGATTCATGGGATTCACTGAGGTACTGGTGTCTGTGCATTTCGGGTTTTCATCAAATGGAGAAAAATTTTGATCCTTAGGTTCTTTCATTTTTTAAGGTTTTTTGTTTGTTTGTTTTGTTTGTTTGTTTGTTTTTTTGCTGTGCCCCACTTTTCCTGTCAACACACACACACAGCTGCTTGATGTTTCCCCACTACTCATTCACTAATTTTAGTCTTTCCTTCCCTCTATTTCAGTTTTGGTAGCTCCCATGTCTTAAAATTTCACTAATCTTGGGCCTCCCTGGTGGCACAGGGGTTACGCACAACACTGTGAAGCTATTCTCAGCCACTGCAGCATGAGCTCCACCCCCAGCCAGGAAGCTGGCCACATGGCACAGCTGACCCCTCATACCTGCCTCTTGCCCCCCTGAGCACTGTATTTCAATAGCTTAGCCTGTTCTGCTCCCCACCCTGTCTTTGGTGAATCCTTTCACCCCCTCCACCTCTGGCCTACATCCCAGTTCTTCTATTCATAAGTAAATAAAATAAACCTTTTTTAAAAATTGACTAATCTTTTCTTCTGTTAATCCTAGCCAATGCATGGCTCATGTAGACATTGTATTCCGTCATCTCTACAAATTCAATTTCAGTCTATTTTACATCTGCAAAGCCTCCTTGCTTCTACCATTGACATCTTTAGTCTTTTGTCATTAGAGTAGACAGGGTAATTCCATTAAAATTTGGTTGTGGATCAAAAATTTCCAGTGGCTTCTCATCTTAAAAGCCAACATTTTATAAATAACTGACAAGACCCTGCATGTCTCTCTAACTTCATCTCTTACCTCTCTTATTTTATCTCCTACTTTCAGTTCTCTAAGCCACTCTGGTATCCTTCTAGTCCTAGGACATATGAGGTATGCTTCCACCCCAGGACTTTTGCACCTGCTTTTAGTTTGTCAGGAATGATTATCTCCATATTCACGTCTTAATCCTAACTTCTTATTCAAATACCACTTCTCAATAAGATCTTCCTCTCCACTCTGTTTAAAACTTTAATCTCCACTTATACAGGCACTTTCTATCCTCAATCTACTTTATTTTTCTCTTTATCTCTTATCACCACCTTATATACTGTACTTTTATATCATTAATTTTGTTAGTTGGTAGTCTCCCAACACTAAGAATTCTCTAAGGGCAGAATTTTGTCTGTTTTGATCAACTGTACTTTCAACTCCTTGAACAGTACCTGACTCATAACAAATACTCAAATATTTGTTGCATGGATGTATAAATGAAAGCCTGATGGCACCAGGAAGTATTGGGAGAGTGTAATGAAAAAGGGGAGTTGGGATATGCAGTTTATAGAGCAATTTCCATACTTTTTCACATACTTAATTCTCATAACCAAGAAGCCTCTATTACCATCATCCCCATTATAACTATAAAAGAATAGAGACTAAACAGTTTGAGTAGCCAGCTATAGACCCAGATAAGTAACAGGACTGGATGTGAATCCTCACTCTCTGCAGATGCTATGACTGATGTTAGTCCCTAGTTATAAAGCCCTTAAGGGACCAGCCTGAGCTTCTTTCAACTCTGATTTTGCTTAGGATCATTTCCCTAGGGGAGGAATAGAACTTATACTGTGGACTTGGTATAAGCAGTTCCACATTTCTGAGTCCTAGCATCCTAAGAAAACTCCATTGTGGCAGAGTGAGCACACCACCTGCAGATGCCCAGGAGAACACAAGACTTATTTTTAGCCAGAATAGGAAAAGTGCCGAATATCTTCGAGGAGCGTTGGCAGCTGGCAGGCTGCTGATACAGCTGTGTTTATGTAAGCTGGTGGCAGAGGAGAGGCTGAGGGCTGGAAAGGCAGCAGGAGGTGCTGAGTCCATGCTACACTTGCTGATGTTCTCATGTCCCGTGCCTTTTTGGGGAGGAAAATGTAGGCCAAGGAGTAATGCTAAGAAGAGAAGATTGTGCAGAGAGCTTGGGAACAACTAGCTCCCTTGAGTCAGAGCATTTGCCAAAGTGGTCCTTTAATGGAACTGTCCCCTAGGTTTTTGTTTGTTTGTTTTTTGCTTCATCTCACTGTATTATCCAGGACTCAATGAAAGCACAGATACTCATTCAGGTCCTTTAATGGATCTGTCCCCTAGGTTTTTCTGTTTGTTTATTTTTTGCTTCATCTCACTCTATTCTCCAGGACTAAATGAAAGCACAGATACTCATTCAAATGGTGCCGCTGTTAAGTATAGCAGTTCATCTTAGCTTCCAACGTGTTACCCTGCAGAAGCGGTCTAACCGTGGGTTCCTCTTTCCTCATCGAGGAGCAGAATAGCACCTTGGAAGGAGTCATCTGTGAGCTCTCAGGAGAACTGAGGCAGAACTTTTTCTAGTAGGGATTATTCCTTCCATTATTAAAATGTTCAAATACAAACAAATGTGAGGGGGCTTCTCTGGCGGCGCAAGGGGTTAAGTGCAGCACTACAAACTATCCACAGCCACTGCAGTCAATCTCTGGCCAGGGAGCTGACCCACATGGTGCAGCAGACCTCTTCTGTCTCCCCTGCTGATCCCCTCAGCAGTGTATTTCAGTAGATCCGCCTGTTCTGCTCCCCACTGGGTCTCTGGTGAATCCTTTCACCCCCCCCCCAACACCTCTGGCTTACACCCCAGTTTTTGTATGCATAAATAAATAAATCTTTTTTTAAAAAATACAAACAAATGTGGAACCTTCATGGCTCCGTCATCCAGCTTCAGCAATTATCAGCATGACCAGTCTTGTTTCATCTATTGTTCCCCCACTCACTGTGAAATTATTTTGAACAGATCTTAGACAGCATATCATTTAATATGAAAGTGTTTCAATCTCTCTCGAAAATGTCAGGAGCCTTTAAAAAGTAACTACAATATCTTATTCATACTTTTTTTAAAAAAAGATTTACTTATTAAAAATAAACTGTTATAAAAAAAAAAAAGAAGACAACTCAAAAAAGAAAAAAAAAGATTTACTTATTTATGCACCCAAGAACTGGGGTTTAGGCCAGAGGTGTGGGGAGGGGGGCTGAGAGGATTCACCAGAGACAGAGCGGGGAGCAGAGCAGGTGGATCCACTGAAACACACTGCTGAGGGGAGCAGCAGGGAGACAGGAGAGATCTGCTGCACCATATGAGTTATTTCTTTGGCGAGGATTGAACTCATGTAGCAGTGGCTTGTGATGGCTTGATAGCACTGTGTCTTTAACTCCAGTGCCACCAGGGAGACCCCAACTTATTCATATATTTTTTTAAGATTTATTTATTTGTTCATACAGAACTGGGGTACAGGCCAGAGGCTCAGGGGCAGCGAGAGGCTTCACCAGAGACAGAGTGGGGAGCAGAA
>NW_004567118.1:38077761-38111496 GCF_000260355.1 Condylura cristata
TCCGGGGCAGGCGGCAGGTGGGAATCGAACTCATGCGGAAGTGGCTTCAGATTCTCAGTGCTGCGCTTTAACCCGCTGCGCCACCAGGGAGGGCCACCTGTCCCACTTTCTTTAAATCAGGATCCAACAACAAGGTCACATTTTCCCTTTCCTTTGCATTTACTGCTGAAGAAACCAGCTCATCTGTTCCATAGAGTTTTCCAGATCGTGGATTTTTCTAAATGTATCCCTGGTTGAATGTGGTTTCATTCAGCATACTCCTCTCTAAACTTATATATTTGTTAACTACCAATTTATTTATTGATTTCCTGTGAATTGCTGCCTAGATCTAGACATTTGGTCAGACTCAGATTCAAATCCAGAGTATTTTGTGGTGGTGCTTTGGACTTCCATGAAAGGCAGTAAGTGTCTGGTTTCTTTCTTAGATGCCTCGCTGTCAGCAGCCTAGAATCACAGCCGAGACCTCTTTAGCCGATGGATACCTAAGGAACTTTAAGGAACAAATGAGACAGCAGCAGTGGCTGCATATGAGAAGTACATTTGGGAAAGCATGTCCTAGAAAGTGTGTGGTTTGTTATTTCCCAGTCATGAGGACAGTCTTGGTGGCTCTCTGGCAATCCGAGAGTCCTGGGCTTCTTGTGTCTTGAACCGCAGTGCAGGGTGTCATGGCTCTTCATCCCCACTAGAGGACACTGTGGCTCCAGGACGCCACTCTTGCAATGCCAAGGCCTGTCACAAGGCCAGCCCTGTGTGCATTTATTGGTAACTGTGTCTCTTGTATCAACTGTGTGTCTCTTGTACCATGGGGAGAAACCAAAGAGGTAACATATGAAGTTCTATGGCATTGTTCGCCAAGGTAGTTTTTGGTATTTTCTTTTAAAAAATGAAGATACTTTAGCCACCTCCAATGTGTCTGCTCTTGCTGTAAATTGCAAATTGGTTTACTTAGTTGAATTTTTTTTTAATCTGCAATATATGGACTTCTTGGAATGTGAATGTATCGAAGAAAGATGCCAAAGTGTATTCATCTCTGAAATAATTTATTCATTTATTCAACACCATGCAGTGGGTATCTAACGGGAAGACGGAAGGGAACTGATGCTTACTGAGAGCTACTCTGTGCCAAGACTGTCCCATCATTTTTACCTACATCCGAACAAGATGTGTCACATCGTCTCACTTAAACTAAGGAAACTGAGGTTCACTGAGCCTACATGAACTACTGAAGGTTATCCTGCCAGATGCAAATGGAAGTCCATATGAATTCATATGTATGTTTCACTAAACCCGTAGACACCATGCTGACAGCATGGTACTGGGAGATAGAGAAAGACAATCACAAAGGGATGTGCTTACAGTGGTCGTGATATAGCGTGGAAATTTCAACAAAGGGACAGGTGGTCACTGGTCCCCTAATAAGTGGGCACTCTCACGACATGCAGCCTGCTGCTGCTGCAATTTTAATGCCATTCTGGGGAAGTGGGGGGGTCACTGACCACTAGTAAAAGGGCTTTATGGTAGTGTTGCCTTTGTGTGGACTGTCTACTTGCTTTCACCCCATCTGCCCACCGCCAAGGCTTTCAGAGGCATCTGCGTGATTCAGGATATGACCACCAATACACCTGGACTGTGTAGCAAAGCCAGAACAGACATGGTCCCCGCTGTTGTCTGTAACTTCATAGAGGAAGGCAAGACAGATGGGTAATTTCTGTGCTAATTAAAGTAGCAAATAATTCAAATGCCCTTTTGGTTACTCATATTTTCAAACACCTAACCCACTCCCAGTCTCATCCCTATTGTCTCATAGTTCAGCCCTGACAGCACAACTGAGCTTACATTATAAGAGGTCAAGCTGTATAATTAACTAAATGCGGCCAGTTACATTAAGGAGTGAGAATGACAGCTGGCAGTGAGTGGAATGCACTAACTGGCTTCAGCTGGGAAAGAAGATACAGGTGGCAGGTGTCTAAAGAAGCAGAACTAGGCGTGCTTAGAGAGACCCAGTCCCGAATGGCACTTCAACCTCAGGCAATCACAGCTTCAAGTTTCTGGGAAGAAAGGATGAGCGTGGGTGTGCTTAAAGCCACCACTCTCTGCCAGACAAGCCCTAGGATAATGAATGAGCCATCAGCCAGCGCTTTTGCTCTCCAATGAAAGGACCTCCCCTTGCAGACAGTCCCTCTGTAAATATAATTGTGCCACAGGAACCATCTGGCACATGTGCCCTTTCTTTCAGTGTTGCTGGTATTTCCTTGACTTGCCGCCCCTTTTTCTTGAATCTAAATGGTTGCAGCAAGCCAAACCAGCAGAATGCTTACCAATGCTTCACAGGCTTTCCCTGAGCCTGGTTAACCCCGTGGCTCGCAGCCTAGGAGGCTGCTCACAGCTAATGGATCTTGGATGCGTGCATTCCTCCTCTCTGCTGTTCTAGTATATTTTGGAGTATGCAGAGCAGGCGTGTGAGCTGCAGACCAGAAGTGCATTAACCAGATCGAGAGGCTGGTGGGGGAGTAGGAAGGGGGGGGGAGGCATTTCCGTTGCAGGACGTCCTTCACGGAGAAGGGACAGGTTGACTCCATCTCACTGCAGAGGACTTGGACAGCTCCCCAAGGAGCCACAACGGGCCTCCACAGCTGTAGGACAGATCACGTGCTGCAGCCACACACGGAAGGATGCCCTGCAAACCCAGACTGCCCACACCGGCCAGCCGGCCTCAGGCCTGGTTTTGCACAAGCCACGTTCTTCCTCTGCCCCGGTCTGATGGTGTGCAAGGCTGGAAAATTGTGGGTCACCTTGGGGCCACTTGAGTCAGCCCTCTATTTCCAGTCTGCTTCACTGGTTCCAATTCAAAGAAATAGATAAAGGTAGGAGAGAGACTCTTGTTAGTACTTCATGGACAGAGAGACCAAGCTGACCCATCAACATAAATTCCCTCACCCCACTCCTGGGAGTACTGGGTTGTTCCAGATGGATAGGCAAGGAAGCAGTCAATGTAAAGACTCCCATAATGTTACCATCACCCTAACAACAAGCAGGCAGTTTCTATGCAGATTCACACCTTCCTGCCTTAGTACGAGCAGTTCCTTCTGTCTCAAACATATCAAGGCTCATCCACCTGGTGAACCCCCACTTGCTCTTTTAAGATTCAGCTCCAGAATCATCTACTCGGCCCTTTTTCTGCCACCACCTGCTTTGCATACATCTCTACTTCTCTGAGTACCTACCGCATTGTACCTGCAGGGGTTCTTTTGTTTGTGTTTTTTAGGATGTATGTTCCACCTGTCTTAGAACTTGTTGAGGCCAGAGACCATATCTCTTCAATTTCTGTCAGCCTGCAAAAGATGTTTATTGGTGGTATTTTAGAAGGAAAATTAAAGTTAGAGTTGGGTTCTCTTACTGAAGTCTCCTAGTCCCACCTAAGACTTGTTTCACAAAGACAAAATTAAAACTGAGCCTAGGAAACTACATTTCCCAAGGTCAGATGGCTAAACAGTGACCGTGTGGACAGGACTGTGGGTTTCCTGACTTCCTGGTCACTAAGAAATCACAGTCTGGCCTGTGGTGATGAGTAACGGACAGGCTTCTGTTCTGGGTCAGTGGTAGGAGAAGGGCTAGAGCAATACCAGTTGAATTTT
This sequence comes from Condylura cristata, assembly GCF_000260355.1. Lineage (NCBI taxonomy): Eukaryota > Metazoa > Chordata > Mammalia > Eulipotyphla > Talpidae > Condylura > Condylura cristata. Next base: position 38,081,397 of record NW_004567118.1, read on the forward strand.
AGAGCTGGATGAGATGTCACACGTTCTCTCATCTGATCTTTGCACTTAGAGAGGAGAAAATGCAGATCCACAGGATTGAGGTACTTTTGCCCAAGGTCACACAGCTAGCTGGAGGCAGAATTAGGACAAGGACGCAGGCTAATTCCCAGGGCCACGCTCTTGCTGACTGAGAGTTAACCTCCCACCTCAGAAAGATGATGGCCCACCCCCACCCCCCAACCAGCTGCTATCCCTGGGGCACGTCCCTGGAGTCATTGACTCCTTTAGGCTTCTCTTTCCCTCTCCTAGTGGCACAGCACTTAAGTAGGGTGTGTTCAGCATAAATAATAAAGAATGCTTCCCTTCCAGGGAGGAAGGCCTCGTCTGGGCAGGCAGTGTGACAGATGGTATTTACAATGTGCTGAGAAGTTCTCACAAGCCTCACTTGGACTGTGTGGCTGAGATGGAGGAAACAGATTTGGGTACCCACCGTCTCACTCCTCTGCCTGGTGTTCCCAGGCAGCTGCCGCTGCTGTTACCACGGTGGCCACACTTCTCTTCTGTTCGGGGCTGTTCTCACAGCTAATGGATGTCTTGGGTGATGCACTCTTCTTGCATGTTGGTTGCCTCTTGCCAAGTTGACTTTGGAGCTCCCGGATGTTTTGCTGCTCCTGATGCTGCTCCCGCTGCATCCTCATGGTCAAAAAGCCTTCTTGTGGACCCCAAGGCATTCTTCACAGTAGCCCCTCACTGGAGTAGGTGCTGGATTTGTTGACATTCTTCCCAAAGAAGGCCAAGGTGGTCCTGTGAGGACTACCAGATGCTAGACAGGCTTTCCCAGAATCCTGACTTCTGGGAGACCTACCCTCAACCCAGAGAAGTATAAACAGGACAGATTTGTTCACAGAGCAAGTCTGTTTATATGCTGAGAATCATTGTGGGGGTAGAAGACACTGCTGTGAAGAAACAAAACCTAATCCTTGTCCTAGTGGGAAGCTCTACCACAGGCCTGGTGGCAACTTGCATGAGACCCTTGCAGACTTTCACCATTTCTTTCTTTTTTGTTTTTAATTTCTTTATGCATACAGAACTGGGGTACAGGCCAGAGGTGCAGAGTGGGGAACAGAACAGACAGACTTGCTGAAGTACACTGCTGAGGGGGAGCAGCGGGTAGGTAAGGAGAGGTCTGCCTCCCTTGTGGGTCATGCCCCTGCCAGGGATCAAACTTATGCTGCAGTGGCTACAATAGCTTTATAGTGCTGTGCTTTAACCCATTGCGCCACCAGAGAGGGCCCAGACTCTCACCATTTCTTTCATGCATAGTGAGTCTGAATGAGAGACTGATTGTGCAGTTTAAGAGAAATGTAGATAAACAGACTAATTAATGACTTTTGCTCCAAAGCCAGAGACAGACATCCTGGAAAGTTTCTAATTCATACTTGCTTGCTGCTTGGCTGCCCTGCTGAGCTCTACCCGGTCGACCTGGGAGAAGTCACTGCTGTCAGAGATCAGGGCCAGGGATGCTCACCATCGGGAGCATTTATCTTTCACTCTGAAATAAGAAATTTAGTAAGAGGAATGAAGAATCACTCCTCTGAGTCCAGGGATTTTCCTGTCACCTTTTGTAAAGCAGAGGCAATTGTACCTGATCTGCTTATATCAGAAGTCTGGCCTTTTGAGGATAAAATGAAATGGCAAATTGAAAGTGCTTTGAAATAAAGACAGCGGATGTACAGTTGTATCTTTATTATGCAGAAGAATCCTTTCTCCATAAAATGAAGCTTGTTTCCTGTTGGAGGATGAGAGTAATAACTATGTCATTAGACTTGTGTCATATCAAGAGATAATACTCTATTTCTCATTAAACAGACTCGTTCGGCTTCATAGTGTATGAAGTGCGTTGGGGGGTGGGTGCAAAATTGAATAAGCCATATCCTCTCCTCCAAGGAAAATGCGTTCTGGTATAAGGAAGATAAAACTACGATAATATGGAAAAAGTGATTCTGAGGAAAAGAGTGGCCCCTTTGGGTTGGAGGTTTGAGGAAGGCCTTGGTCAGGGAGCAGCTTCAGCAGAGATGTTGTACATGACCGTTTCCCCAGGAGACAGGACCTATCTATGGCCTAGCCAGAGGTCACACAGAGCACTGGAGGCCCAAAGAGCATCCACAGTGGGTCCCTGGGGGCCAGCCAAGGAGATAGCAGAGAGGAAGACGAGACCAGACAAAGCAGCTGATAGTTTTTCTGAATGTGCCATCAGCTAACTCTTTGAACTGGGAATGCCTCCTCTGTGCTTTTCTGAGCTTAACTTTTGGGTGCCCATGCCTTTCTTTGAAAGGGTTTTGTGTCTGTGAACCTAGCTGTCTTTCAGTAATGATTCAAGTTACTTGGAAAATTGGGGAGCCTGCAGTGAGACAGGAAGAGACGAAAGCAAAGGGGAAAAGTTTTTCAGCAGTCTGGTTTCGTTTGATCTCAAGACAGCGGGCAATGAGGAAGAACGCGGGAGCTGGAGCAGGATGGAGGTGGTTGGATTCCAAGTGGCAGTCTTCTCCCTGAGCTGCGTCCGCTGTTCGGACTTGCAGACTTCAAACATAACTAGGGGATTCCTGGAAGACAAAAGAATTCAGGGCCTGGGCTTGGATCTCAGTCAAAAATAACTCATGTCTTCATCTCAGGCAGGCAGCCGGCGGCAGCTCAGCAGCTCAGGGCTGTTTGCAGACTCCTCAGAAGATGGGAGTGCCCCACGTGGGTGGGGGGAGGCTGTAAGGGTCAGTTCAGGCCTCCTTCAGGGAGAGATAGGGCCTGGAAGGATGTGGGCCTAGGGAGACTCAGAATACAAAACTATTGTTGAAGAAGAGGTGAAAAAGTGGGAGATGTTCTGGAGAAAAAGTCACCCTATTTACCCCCCTTCTGGGCGCTGCCATTTGCTTTGAGCAGTAATTACAGCCCTTAATGTTTCTTCCCTAGCTTCTCATTAGCTCATGTTGTCCACAAACAAACCCAGCTCCCTTCGCCCCTCCTCTCCCAGTGGTTCCTCTGGTTTCCCTGGCTCACCAGCAGCAGTCCTGTGCCTCCTGTATTAGCCTCCCTACCACCATGTTTCAGAACATCAGATCCTTTAAAAAAAACAAACCTGGCCTCCCTGGCGGCAGAGGGTAAAGTCAGCACTATTAAGCTAGATCTAGCCTCTGTGGCCCAAGTTCGATCCCCGGCCAGGGAGGTGACCCACACGGTGCAGCAGACCTCTCCTGTCTCGCCCACCACTCCCCTCAGCAGTGTATTTCAGTCACTCTTCCAGTTCTGCAAACCCCCCCCCCCCCGTCTCTGGTGAATCCTCTCACCCCCTTCCATACCTTGGCCTATACCCCAGTTCTTGTGTACATGAATAAATAAAAATAAATCTTTTAAAAATAATAAAACAAGCCCTCCCTCTCTTGATGGGTTCTTCTTAGAGGCTCAGTCCCCAAACTGTTCTTCCCACCTCCCTTACCCCTCTGAGCTGTAATTAGAAAATTACCTAATTTTCTCCCAGGAGGCCAGGGCCTGGGTCTTATTCCCTTTGTATTCTCAGCACCTTGGCCAAGGTCTGGCAAATAATGGACACTCCAATGTATTAGTTGAATTACACTCTTGAGCTGCTGCCAACTTCATCTTCCTAAAATGCTGCTCCAGTTAGAAGCCTTCACAGCTTCCCCATTGCCCACTGATGGAGATCCAAGCCTCCTCAGACTGACAGGCAAGGACCTTTGTGACTGGCAGACACAGTTCTCAGCCACCTGGACCTCCACCCCCACATTGTGTTCACCCACTTGGCTGTGTCCAGCACGGCCTCTGGCTTTCCTGTCTTTGCTGCCGCGGCCCCCTCCTCCCAGAAACCCTTATATACGCTCTACCCCTAAGCTGCCCATGTTCAAGGCGCATCCCAGGAACAGGCTGCTGCCCCTCTGAACTGAATTTGACCTTTGGTGTTTGAAACTGCTCTCCCGGCTTTCATGCTCTTCTGCTTTGACTTAGGGTGTCTTAGGAGCTTTAAAGAGGTTGTGGGTGTGGCGTGCTTATAAAATGAAGGGCGAGGGCCAGTCAGTCCTGGTTTGCTGTCATCTCCCACGAGACCTGAGAGGTCTGAAGGCAGCACCCGTGCACAGAGGTCCCATGGCAACCATTCAGTGAAGGTGGGTAGGCACCAGACCCAGTCCCTCCTCTGTCCTCAGTGTAGCACAGAGCACGCCAGCTTTAGGTGGTCCTAGATTGGAGTAGGACAACAGCTTTTGGATAGCCTAGCCGCTCCCATCCCTGAGAGGCTTCCAGGTCTTGGACTCCAGGCCCATGTCCCACTGCCTGCTGGGAAGTGGACTATACTTATCTTTTTTTATAAATCTTCATTTTTTGGCCCTCCCTGGTGGCACAACAGGTTAGGATGCAGCACTGCAAGCTGGCTGCAATTGCTTCAGTGCGAGTTCAATCTCTGGCCCAGGAGGTGACCCACATGGCGCAGCAAACCTCTCCCGACCTGCCTGCTGTTCCCCTTAACAGTGTACTATATCAATCTGCCTATTCTGCTCCCCACTCGGTCTCTGGTGAATCCTCAGCACCTCTGGCCTCCACCCCATTTCTGTATGCATAAATAAATTTTTAAAAAAGATTCATTTTTATTTATGCATATAAGAACTGGAATGGAGACCAGAGGTGCTGGGGATTTACCAGAGACAGAGTGGGGAGCAGAATAGGTGGATCATCAGAAATGCAGTGTTGAGGGGAGCAGTGAGTAAAACAGGAGAGGTCTGATGCACCATATGGGTCACCTCCCTGGATGAGGATCTGAGTTCAGGCTGCCATGGCTGGTGATAGCTTCATAGTGCTGAGACTTAACCCCTGCTCCACCACGGAGGCCCTAACTATACCTATTTACAGATTCACCTGGGGCTAAGTGTTGGCATGGACAGTTGGCATCACTGAGGTAACACTGAGGGCAAAAGGTGAGAGTATGGCCTCAGATTCAGAAGGATGTTGATGTCACGACTCATCCTAACACTCTCCAAGTCCAGATGACTGTATTTTTAGCAGGGGTCAGGAAAGGGACATGGACTCCTGAAGGGGGATTATTAGCGGCTGGAATTTTTTTCCAAGAAGACTTTTGGTCCCCCTGTCTGTTGGGGGGTAGGGGAAGGTGAAATGTTCCTAGGGAAGGAGGAGGAACACGATGCTTTGGGATATTCCTCAATCCTCTCTCTGGCAGCTGCTGCTTTGGTCCACAGATCCCTAGGTGGGATCCCTCTTTTCCTTCTATCTTCTTCAACCTCTCCTTCTATTTCCAGCCTCACCAGACTGCCTGGAATGGCCCTCCCATACCCCACTCCATGTCTCACAGGCCTGGAGTTTGTCCTTGTTGTTCCACCTGGCTGGAATGAACCTCCTTCCACTTCCCCAGTTTGCCTGGGGTCACATCCTTCATGGAAGTCTTTTTGGACTCACAAGAACCCCCTCCTTTTAGTTCCTTACTTTCTTTTCTTTCTTTTTTAAAACGATTTATTTATGTACACATACAAGAACTGGGGTACTGGACAGAGGTGCGGAGGTGAGAGATTTCACCAGAGACAGAGTGGGGAGCAGAACAGGCAGATGTACTGAAATACACTGCTGAAGAGAGGTCTGCTGCGCCATGTGGGTCAGCTCCCTGCCAGGGATCGAACTCATGCTGCCGTGGCTTCGGACAGCTTCATAGTGCTGCGTCTTAACCCACTGTGTCAACAGGGAGGGCCCTCTCCTTTTGGTTTCTATACTCCCTTGTATTTCCATAGCTGTCACTGCCTCACCTGCCCCCACCCCTCCAAATAGTTTCGGGAGGGCACATCTGGATCCTTTCTGTGTTCCCCAAGCTCTGGCTCTGGCCCTTAGTAGGAGCGCAATCAATGTTCAGGGAACTGAACTGAGCCTGCTGAGGTCATTTCCACTTGGGGGTGACAGGTGTGGATAGGTTAATGAAAGTCGTCGCTGGATAGAAAAAAAAGCACACTGGAATGGCAACACAGCAGAGAGCTGAAGGCATCTTGACAAAGGGGTCTACCCCTCTGGAGTGCCTCCTCCTGCCACCTGATTTCCCTGGAACTGCCCTCTTGCTGGCTATTCCTTCAGTCTCAGACATCTAAGGGTAACATGGCCAGCACCCAGGAAGGTCATTTAAATGACATGGGGGAGGAGAGGCGATAATGATCTCAGGGGCCCAAGCACCCTGCTGTTATCCTTCTGGGCTTTCCACAAAGGAATCCAGCCTCTGCTCTGTCCCCTGAAGGCTGTTTTCAAAATCACACCCTATGCAGACAGTTTTATTTACAAGGAAATCTTGGCAGATTCTTGACTTGTTAGTAGAGTAGGGACTGGGGGATGGTGACGAGAGAGAAACAAAAATAGTTAAATGATCACACATTCTGAAGGAAGATGAAAATTGGTGTCTATAGCAAACTCACCTAATTAGAGCTGAGTTAATTTCCTTCTCTGTGTTTCAAGGGAGCTGTCTTTGCCGGATGAGATGGTCACAGGTCGGATGCGGACTAGGGGTAGGTGTCTGCTTTATGAAGATTTTATCAACACATCTACCCTTCTTATTAACTGCAGTTTTCACCAGTGGAAAAGAGCCTCAGTCTCTGGTAGGGAGAAGAGGAGCAAAAAGGCAAGTGAGTGAGCTGGTGGTTGGTGGGGAGAGGAGTGGAAGGGGAGTGTGGGCTAGAGACTGACTGTAAGACAAGGTCCTTGGGGGGCCAGGCAGCTGACCCAGCCCAGTACCCCCACGCCACCGTCCTGAAGGCAGAGCCTCCTCTTTGGAGACAGTTTCTTAGGTAGACAGATCTCCAGGGGGAGGGGCTTTCCTGCGGGGGGAGGGGGAGAGGAAACAGTGCTTGGTTTTGGCTTTTTTCTCTATTCCTTTGCTTTAACTTCATTCCTACTTGTTTTTACCGCCTCTCTCCCATTTGGGGCACTTCCCTGAGCTTTGTCAGTCTGCTCAAACGAAGCAGGGTACTCAGTACCTTTAGAGCTCTGGGCCTCCGGGCGGAAAGATGTAGGATTGGGGGCCCCAGGTTCCCATAGCTGATTTCTCCAGCTCCTAAATTACTAGGAGTGGCGGTGGTGGTGGTGGTGGTGGGGGGGGGAGGATCGCGTCCTCCTGCCAGCATCTCGCCCCCAATTCACCTCCGGTTAACCCCCACATGGCCAACTTAGTGAAAATCTCACCCCATCCTCCAGGCATCTGTCGCCTCTAAGTGATCCTTAACCCGGTGGTCTCGGGGAAGTGGACCGTGCACCCCGGCCCTGTACGGAGAGACAAACCCCAGCCCGGGGTGGAGGCTGGTGGTGACAGGGCCAGGGACTGTGCGGCCAACCCCGCCGCAGCCCTCCCCCTTTCACCCGCCGCGCCGCTCTGACCGTTTTGGCCCGGGTGGTGGCGCCCGGAGGGGGCGGGTGGGGAACGGCGGTCCCCGGGAGCAGCCCCGCCCCCGCCTGCGCGCCGCCCCCGAAGAGTCCGCGGGGAGGAGGAGACTCCGGCGCAGAGCGGGGGCCGCGGGAAGCGGGAAGGGAGCGCGGGGAGCGGCGGGGTCGGGGCGTCCCAAGGGCGCCCTCGCCTCGGAGCCAGGCGTGGGTCCGGGGCGGAGGCGGAGGCCGGCGGGGCAGCCAGCGCGGAGAAGTTTGCCTGCGGAGGAGCCGGGCGTCCCGGGGTCGCGAAGCGGGGGCCGGAGCCATGGGGGCGGACGCGGGCTGCTGGGCTGGAGCGGAGGCGGCGCGGCGCTCTCGGAGCCCCCCAAGCGCCACAGCGCAAAGTTAGCCTGGCGCCCCGGGACGAGCCCCGCAGCCGCCGGCCGCCCCTGGACCCTGCCTAGACATGGGCGAGCACCCTAGCCCAGGTCCCGCAGTGGCCGCCTGCGCCGAGGCGGAGCGCATCGAGGAGCTGGAACCCGAGGCCGAGGAGCGGCCGCCGCCGGCGCCGGAGGACGTGAGTGCCCCCTCCCCCACCCCGGGCAAACTTTCTGGGGGGTACTGTGGGGAGAACTGCCCCCCTCTAGCCCCCTGTGGGGCAACTTGGAGGTTTCAAGGTGACGCGGGAGCACCCCGGATTGTCCGCGTCCCGGGAGAAGGCGGAGGGACTCGTCTCCCCAAAACGCGCGCGCACCAGCCCCCACTCGGGTTCCCGCGGCTTCCCTGCGGGACGCTACACCAGCCGCTGCACTGGGAACCGGTCGGCCGCCAGAGCCCCTTCCCCGCGGCTGGTGCAGTGCCCGGGACACGGCGTTTTCCCGCAGAGGCGGCCGCGTCACAGCAGTGACTCCCCCTCCCCTCCCACTCGCGACCTGCGGGCTCCCCAAGCCCTGGGAAGGAGCGGGCGCCGCAGAGTCCATGGACCCCAGCAGCGCAGACCGGTGTGGCGACCCCCTTCTCCAATCCCGGATTAGCTCCCGCCTGGCACCTGCTCTGTCGCGACACTGATTGAAATTCAAGCTGGCCCCTGTTCCTGAACCCGGCCCTAGGAAGGAGAGGAGTGCTGGGAGAGGTTTTGCTCCCAGAAGGGGGCTCTGGAGTCCCAGACAGCGCCGGTGCCAGCGACGGTGCCTGGGCAAGGATAGGGAGGAGTTGCCCCATCGGGCTTCCCTGCCATCTGCTGCTTCAGTCTCCTCCCCCCTTCTCGTCCTGGGAGCCTTCGGCGCAGCCGGTACTGGGCAGTCCTGGGAACTGGAGTTTCTTAAGCTCCTGCTCCTGAGTTAACCTGAAAATAGAGGTTAAAAATTAAGCAAACCCTCTGCCCTGCCCTGTCCCTCTTTCAGGGTGGAGAAATGGAAATGATGCCAGGCCCCCCAAGCCACCAGACCTAAATGGAAAGCCTGTATGTAGGAGGCTGCGGTGGGGGTGGGGAGAGCTTAACATCTCTCCCCTTTACCCACCGCAGTTCTTACCCCAAAGCCCCCAGCCTGGGGAGAGGCCAGGTGTGTCTCAGAGCCTTTGGAAGCCCCCTCCTCCCAAATTTTTGGCAAAATGTTAGTACTTATTGCAAGGGGTGCTTTCATGAGTAGGGGGTCCCTGAGCCCCTGCAGGTTGATACCACTGCAATGGAGCTGTGGCGGTTTCACCTGGCCATGCTTTCCCAGGCCTGGGAGTAGACATGAACATGAACTTTAGGCAGCAGAAGTTATCAGAGGCGGACACCTTTATTTAGTAATTGTTGAAAATCGCCTTGTTCTGCTCACCCCTCCCTCTGCCGGGCCAAGAAGGAAGGATCCCCCTTCTAAATTCCCTCCCTTTACTGGGTGTATACCCATGACCAGCTCTTCCCAGGCTTTTCCTGGTCTCCTGGTGGGTTCCTGAGCTGGGGCAGCAGCTGGGAGATATATAAGGAATTTGAGGGGACTATAGAGGCCTGTGATAAGTGTTTCTTTCTTTCTCTCCTCATCCTCCTCTCCTGCATGGTCTTCCTCTCTACCAGCACTGGAAAGTCCTGTTTGATCAGGTATGTGAGCAATTAAATCCTCCTTCCTCCCAGCCCTGCCTGCGCTCATTCTCCCCGCTTGTGTGGGCTTCCCTAGCTCTGCACTCCTGAGACTATGACGTAGGGTGGAGGCGTGGCGTAGTGCATCGGAGACTGAAAGACGTTCTCCACTGCTCTCCAGGTTTCTGAAGGAGGCAATGGGCTCCCCCGAGAGATCTTCCTTCCCTCCTCCTCCCAACTTTGCTTCCCCAGTCAGGTGTATGCTGTATAGAAATTGGACCATACATTTTGAAAGCCTAGAACCTTCTTTATATGACAGGAGATCTCTCGGGTCCAGGGGTGGGTTAACATCCCCTCTCCTTTTTCTGCCTCCACCATCAAAGATCCACAGCTACCCTTGAAGTCAAGTCTCTGCCATCCTTGCACAGTGACTCATAATACAGACTCTTTTGAACACTCACTCTAATTTAATTTTGCAGCAAGGGATGGAGAAATTATAGATGGAAAATAGGATGTGATTGCTTGTAATGCCAAGAGTTAGGTGTGGGGAATGGAGTTGAGAATGCCAACTTTTGAATCTGGAGATGGACATTTGACCTTCAGCAAGGAAATGGTTCTCTCTTTTGCTTGGAACTCATGTTGATGCTGTTGAATATTTTCTTTCCCCATTCTCTTACATGAATCAGAAGAAGAGGCAAGAGATGTCCCAGTGTAGGGGAGTAGTGAGTACTTTGGTCCTAAGATAACTGATTGTGCCATGAAGTCTGTGCAGCTTTGAGAGACCTGTTTGGAGGGAATGTTGGATTGAAGAGGGAGATAAATCTGAAAAAGTGACTTGGACCAGACCTTGTCCTCTTATATGCAGGTGAAGCCTTTGAAAGGTTTTTCTAGCTGGTTTGTTACAGGAGCCAAACAATGCTTTGGGAAGTTCCTGTGTGTTGTGGTGGCATAGAGGTGAGCTGAGCTTCAGGGATGAGAGAAACTAGACGGGGTCTTGCTACAGTGACTGGACACAAGCAACTTGGCTTGGAAGATGACAGATAGAATAGAAAGGAAGAGAGGGACGGGGCGATGGTTCTTACTCGACTCGAGTAGATGCGGAGACTGATGTATATAGCTCTGAGGTTCTGAATCTAGGAAGGAAAGGAAACATCAGGGTGAGGATGTGGTATTAGTATTGGTTTAAATCAGAGGAGTCATCTCAATGCAGATGCCCATGTGGGACAGAAGACATGGAGTTGCAGCCTCAAAGACATGTGGACTTTTAGAGTGGGGTTTGGGGTCTTATCCATGTTACCTGAGTCCTAGCCGAGGCTGCGGTAGCATCTTTCTGCTCCTGTCCTGGTGGCGTAGTGCATCTCTTCCTGGGCTCCTGAGAGCCTCCCACTCTCCCTCCAGCTCCAAAGAGTACAGCAGCTGCGGCCTGATGCCCAGAGGCAGGCAGGAGCCGCCTGCTGCCACTGATACCACTACTAGCAAGCTGCCAGCCTTCACACCTTCTGCCAGATTTAGAATCAGAACCTAGAACAAAGTGTATCCTTCTTTTTTCTCTCTGTCTGGTCTATCTTTCTCATTTGATTAATTTCCTTTGCGAGTTCCTTGAGAGTTCACATTTAAAAAAAAAAAACAAAAACTCATTGGGTGAATGGAGGAAACTCCTAGGAGTCATTTGGAACTCAAGGGAGCAGAGAGAATGCTTAGCACCACAAGTCTGTGAAATCCAATTTCTCCTACCAGGTCCAGGGGGGCACAGAGCATCCCCCAGCTTCTGAGAAGACCCACCCAGAACCTTTCTGGACAAACAAAATTAATTTTTGGAATGGAAGCCCCAAAGCTTCCCCTCTCCTAAGTTCTGCCACATGTCTACTTCCGCTCCTCCTGCAGCGTCAGACGCCCATTCCTGCCATTTCCTTTCCTCTCTGTGCCTTGTATTGGAGGAGACCTGGTCACAGTCCTTGCTGTGTTCCCCTGCTTTGTGCTGCCACCCACAGCTACTCCCCTAACATGGCTAAAAGAAAAGTAGGTATGAAACCTCCCAGTCGCACACAGCTTTGGAAGGTTGTCTTATTATTCAAAAGCAGAAGTGTTTTATCCTTTCTTCCTCTTTCTGGACCTAGTTAAAGGTAGGGTTTGGAGGTTGGTGAACTTAGTGCTGCTAAGGAAAGAATGTTTGGCTGGGGCTTGCGGGCAACCTCCCCATCATTTCGTACAGAAGTGCGCCTTAATGGATGAACCCGTGGGAGGTGGGGTGAGATTCACAGGACACCTGTCAGAGTCCCTGCATGCTGGTATGGCTCCAGAGTCACCTGCCAGGGTTCAGTGGGTGGGAGGATGGCCCAGTCAGTCCTCCTTCCCTCCCCTTTCTAGGCCACAGGGAGACTAGTGGTCACTCAGTTTCTGCTGGGACCTTTCTCCCGGTGTTAGGAATGGAGTTGGGCCCATCCTTCCTTGCTGTCTGGTTCTTCAGTATGTAAGAGTGACTTCAACTCAGCATGAAGCTAATTGGGCCCCAAGGGTTAGCCGTCATGACCTTGGCCTTTCGGTCCTTTCAGCCATCCTTCAACCAAATGGCAGGATACCTTTTGTGGGAACTGGAGTTGGAGGATTGGGGTGAGCCCATCATTTTTGGCATATTCTGGTCTGCTTATGTGGGGGGGACTAGCATGTCATCCCTCAGTCCTTCCCCATGGAGCTTAGAAGACACAGTAGGCAGGAACCATGAAGGTCGTGACCTCAACTTTTGTGTTCTTTGTATTTTTCTATTTTAATGTCTCCTTGGAGGAATTGTGTTTTTCTTTCTTTTTTTTTTTTTTTTTAAAGATTTATTTATTTATGCATACAAGAACTTGGGTACAGACCAGAGGTGTGGAAGGGTGAGAGAATTCACTAGAGACAGAGTGGGGAGCAGCACAGGCAGATCTACTGAAATACACTGCTGAGGGGAGCAGCAAGGAGTCAGGAGAGGTCTGCTGCACCTTGTGGTCACCTCCCTGGCCAGGGATTGAACTCATGTTGCAGTGACTGTGGCTAGCTTCATAGTGCTGTGCTTTAACCCATTGCACCACTAGGGAGGGCCCAGGAATTATGTTTTTCTACTTTTGTGATCTTAATGGTTTTCCTAAACATTAGGTTAAAGTTACCACAATTATCAATATGTTATTATAGTGTAATGTCTTGGGTTGGGCTTTCCCTGGTGGCACAGCGGGTTAAAGCACTGCAGCACTATGAAGTTACCACAGCCACTGTAGCACAAGTTCGATCCCTGGCCAGGGAGGTTACCCACGTGGACCAGCAGACCTCTCCTGACCTGCCCACTGCTCCCCTCAGCGGTGTACTTCAGTACATCTGCCTGTTCTGTTCTCTATTCTGTCTCTGGTGACTCCTCTCACCCTCCACACCTCTGGCCTGTACCCCAGTTCTGTGTGCATAAATAAATACATCTTTAAAAAAAGATTCTGTTGGGCTTTTCCTTTATGATTCCTTCTATTGCTTCAGACCTGAGACAGTTTCCATCCTTCCTCAGATCTCATGAGTATGTTCCTCTTTCTTACTACTTTTTTTTTTTTAAGATTTATTTATTTGTGCATACAGAACTGGAGTACAGGCCAGAGGTGCAGGAGCAGTGAGAGGATTCACCAGAGACAGAGTGGGGAGCAGAACAGGCAGATCAATGAAGTACACTGCTGAGGGGAGCAGCTGGTGAGACACCAGCTACGCCATGTGGGCCACCTCCGGGGCCGGGGATTGAACTCTCACTGAAGCAGCTGTGGCTAGCTTGCAGTGCTGCACCACCAAGAAGGGCTTTTCTTACTATTTTTTGATGATTTAAACCCTTTATTCATCCAAATTTTATTCCTATCCAGTTACACCAGCATCACTTCTTAAGAAACCCTTTATACATTGTTTAAGAAGTGTGATCATTTGATAAATCTTTATACATGGTTATATATATTTTTTTGATTTATATTTTGTCCAGGTATCATAAAGTACCCTTTAGTTATTTTTCTCTCTTTCTTCTCCATGCATATACACATGCATATGTTACATAACATATTTTATGTGATATACATATACTTATATTTCATAGCCTTCCTATATGCTCCTCTGTTTTCAGGTAACGCTTTGATCATCCCATTCTCAGTGCCTTCCTGAACTCCAGGGAGGTCTCTAAGGTCAAATGGCAGGTTAGTGGCATTATCCCAGAAAGAGCTGCCAGGGTGGGAAAAACCTTTTCCAGTTTCACCTTAAAAAGACCTTCAATGAAAAAAAAAATGCCTTCAATGTCTGTGAATGCTTAACGAGCAGGAGTTTGGAGCAGAATTCTGTTCGTTCAACAAAGTACAATTGCTTCCGAGCTCAAATGAACAAGAGGAAAAAGGAAGAATTAGAAGTAACTTGGTTTGTATTTCTCTTTTTTCCTTTCAAAATGGAAGCAAACATTTCCCAAATCCAAAAGTGAGACCCCAACCTCACTAATCTCTTAATAGGGGAAGCATACTAGGTTAACTGTCCCACTGAAATTATAAATGTACCATGGCCAGAACACAGGGCTGCCCAGCACCTTAGATCTGGGGGCAAGTGACTCACCCTCTGAGCCTCAATTTTGTCATCTATAAAATGGGGACAATCATCTCTCACACAAAGGACCGCTGAGGGAGTCAAGTAAAAGGACATTCTGCTCCCCATGTCTGACCCCGAGTGGACATTTGATAGCTCTCTCTCAACTGGGGATCAGAATTTGTTGGGATGAAGATGGCAGCCTCTCTAAACCAGCTCATTCTGTCCAGGCTCCTGGGTATAGAGCCATTCCTGAGCCCAGAGGATTTTTCTGCTTCTTCCCCAAATATCTCCACTACCCAGCCTCTTTCCTCCAGCCTGAGCAGCTTTGCTTGGCCTGACCCTGGAGCCTGTCTCATTTACAGTTTTCCTGCAAGCTGGCTTAAGCGAGTTCTGGAAGTTGAAGAGAGATTCAGATATCACCACCCAGTGAATTAATTAGGAGCCATAGAGGAAGCAGTTGCCCCAAAGTTAGGGGCCTCAGCTGTGTCCCCCAGAACACATGTTCAATCAGCAGAGAGGTTCCCAGAAAGTGACAAAGCCATGGGCTTAACTGTAGCCCTTGCTTGGACTCTGCACCTTGAGTGCTAGAGGCCGTGGGTATCTCTCCACCACAAAGCAGCCTCCTGACCCTACTCCTGTCTGTATGACCCCAGCAGTCATGCCCAATTAACCCTTTGTTCTCTGACCATTCTCAAAAGAGACTTGGAAGCCATTGTATTGTGGAGCCTAGGGAGCTGAGATTGTGTGCTGCCTGACGCCTGCCTAACACCTAACACACACACATTGAGTAAACGGCATGTTGAATGACAACCCTGTGTGTGCTGCCTTGGGCTCAGCTGTCCTCTTCAGGAGCAGTCCATGGGTCCATCTCGGCCCCTCTGGGGCTGCTCCTGCCTCCAGGACATGGGTTATTAGAATGTCGCTGGCAGCATCTTGTCCACTCTGCTCGTTTCGTCGATGAGGAAACCTTTTGAGGTCACTTGGTCTGCTGGTGTCAGAGATAAGGCTGGAGCCCAGCTGCACGCTCTGTCTGACCCATTTTCCTACCACCAGGCCTTGAAAGACTTCCTTGGCTTACTTGTGCCCTGAGTGACTAAGGCACTAAGGAGAAGAAATGCCTCTGGCGCACATCCCAGACTGCTCCTCAAAGCTGTGTGACAGTGGGCCAACCAGGTGCCCTCTGCAAGCCTCCAGTTTCTCATCTGCAAGCTGCCTAGAATAGTGTCTTCCCCTCAGGGTGGTTGTGAGGCCTAAGAAGATGGGCATGTGTAGCACATGGCATAGTGTGTGGTGAGCTTCTGATAAATGTGGCCATGCTTGTGGGACATGATGTCCCAACACTGCAGAATCGCTTCTTTTTTTTTTTAAAGATTTATGCATGCATGCAGGCAGGAACTGGGGTACATGCCAGAGATGCTGGGGGGTGGGGTGGTGGTGAAAGGATTCACCAGAAACAGTGGGGAGCAGAAACAGGCAGGTAAACTGAAACACACTGCTGAGGGGAGCACAGGGTGAGATAGGAAAGGTCTGCGTGCCATGTGGGTCAGCTCCCTGGCTGCTGCAGTGGCTGTGGAGAGCTTCATAGTGCTGCACTTTAACTCCTTGTACAACCAGGGAGCCCCCAGAATAAATTCTGACAGAATAGTTCTAGGTCTTGGATCCAAGTGTCCAGATCCCCAGCTTGGGGTTCTTTGCTTGCTATCAAATTGACTTCTGTAGGGCAGGGACTCGAAAACCACATTTCCCTGAACTTATCAGAGAGAAAAGTTTTTGGCTGGCTGGGGAAGAGTTGACACCCATCTCCCGGCTCAGTGCTCATTGATAGTCCCACTCTTGGTCCCTTCCTGAAGTCCAGGCAGATGCCCTGCCAAGCAGGAGGTGAAGGGTGAAAACCGGGTGCCCAACCACAGGTGACCCAAGCAGACCTCCTCTGGCCGATCCCATGTGGCAGCTGGGCCCAGGGATTCATCGCTGGGAGCGTCTTGTCCAGTCTGCTCATTTTGCAGATGAGGAAACAGGTCAGTGACCTTCTGGGGTTGTTATGGAAATGAGTCAATGTATATCTTGAATTGTGAATAATTAGGGCTAACTAGGTAACACACACACACACATACACACACACACCGCCCACCTCATCACATCACCTTTTCTAAAACAAGGCACAGATTTGAGCTGGAATATATTTCTGTAAGACAGTACACACTGGGCAAGAATCCATTAGCTTTTGGTTTTTTTAGCAGTCCTGTGGAGTGAGTAGTGCTTTCTCTCTTTACAGAGGGGGAAACTGAGGGTCAAGGGGGCAGGTCTTACCCAAAGACAGAGCAAATGAGGACCCTCTGCAGAGGGTGTTGTGTGTGTGTGTGTGGTGTGCGTTTGTGTACACAGGCTCCTGGTGGCTTCCGAAGCAGCAGAGGGCCACAGCAGGAGAAGCAGCCTCTCAGGGACCTTTGTCCTCTTTGCCATGCTCCCCTCCTGGTCTTGCAGCACTCTCTTTTCTAGAAAACCAGAGGGACCCTTTGGTGGCTTCTAGGAGAAACATCAGGAGGAAGCAGGTTTAGAGACCGAGGGGAGGGATGTGCTGGTGGGAGGCCCCTTTCCTGCTGACCCAGTCCCACTTCTCTTGTCTGCTGCTCCTGTGGGACGCGTGGCTTTATGACAGTGACTCGGCACCAGTCCCCAAGCCCATGACTGGCTGGGCCTGCATGAGTCAGCACTGGCATCACAGCTGCTCCCCTCCCATCTTCCGCTCTCCTTTCCTCTTGGGGACACAAGGAGCCTGCCTCTGAGTCACAGCCTCCTGCTTCCCCCTTAGAGTCCATGTGTTTTTGAGGCCTTGGGGAGGCTCTGAAGGGGACGAAGCAGGGTCTACCTGTGGGCCCTCTGTCAGGGTGGGGAGAGACAGGGCTGTTGAAAAGAGACTGCGTCCACCCTTCACTGCCTACCCAGTCCAGGTTCTTGTGTTCCAAGGAAAGTCTAAGAGCCAGCCCTCCTTCTCCTTGAGAGAGCTGGCTGGTTTTCTGGAAATGTGTTGGTTGTCCAGTGGTTCAGCCTGGGTTCAGCCCTGCATGCCCACTTCTCTGCTGAGAGAAGTGTTCTAGTCCCTACTCATCCTACCAGCTTTGGATCCTGGGTGTTGGCTATTTGACTTAGGGGAACGGAGGATATTCAGGAGCTTGGTTTGAGGCTTCTGGGAGAAGCTCCCTGAGAGATGTGAGCTAGCTGCCTTCTTCACCCCAGACCCCTTGTGGTAGCAACTGAAAGAGAGAATGTAATTGTTAGGCCGGGAATCACTGAAATGTCTCCAGCTGTCAGAACCCAGGACTGGTCAAATCCCAGGGAAGTACAACCCATCCCCCCCCACCCCACCACCCCATTATGCCCCTCTCTGGGAAGATCCAAAGACAGGAGGGGTGAGTACCCCATTTTTAAAAAAAAATTATTTTATTTATTCATACAGAACTGGGGTACAGGCCAGAGATGTGGAGGGTGAGAGGATTCACCAGACACAGAGTGGGGTACAGAACAGGCAGATCAATGAAGTACACTGCTGAGGGGAGCAGCGGGCTGGTCAGGAGAGGTCTGCCTCGCCATGTGGATCTCCTCTAGGGCAGGCGGCGATCAAACTCATGTGGAAGTGGCTTAAGCTTCTTTGTGCTGTGCTCTAACCCGCTGCGCCAACAGGGAGGGCCGAGTGCCCGGTTTTTAAGAACCACTTTCTCTCCTCCCCAGGAGGCCTGAGGCCTTTGGAAGTCTCTTAGCCTCCACTTGAAACAGACAGAATGTACCCTGTTCTGCTCACTCTGGTAGCCTCTGGGCAGGCGGTATATCTCCGTGTGCCTCAGTTCTGTAAAATGGGACCAATCACATTCCCAGGCTGGTATGAGACTAAAATGAGGAAATATTTGTGAAAGTCAGTATTTTTGAACCAGAAGAGAAAGCATAAGAATGGGTCTAGAGATGGTTTTCTGTATTGGATGAATTAGTATCCTCATTTGCGGAACAGAAACTTGAAGAGAAAGTGCCACTCCCCTAACCTTGCCTCCTGACCCTAGCAGCTGCAGGCCTGGACCTAATTTATGGAGCTGTAAATATCTATGAATGGGCTGCAGTTCCCTGGTGGGCTCTGACTGCTGGGTGGGGATAGCTCTGCTGAGCCATAAGCCCCGGGACAGCCTTGTTAATTCTGCTCTGCTCAGAAGCTGGGTAATGATGCAAGGAATCAGCAGATGAGCTGTGGTAACCCCCAAGGAGAGAGGTGCAGCTGCCAGCACCTTCTTCCAGCCCCACACTCATGTCCTGAGGTCATTTCCCAGGGCTCATTCTTGGGGCACAGAGGGACATTGGACTAGGGATGGGAGCCCCCCTTAGATTTCACACCTAAGACATTGTCACCAGGATGGCAAACCCGGTGCTGCCTTTGGAGTCCTTGAAAGTGCCACCACCCCTCATGAAATCCTGGGTCTCTCCAGATCAAAGTTAGGGAGAGGAGCCTTCAGGGAGAAAAAGGGGGATTCGAGTGTACGGAGCAGGCGCCAGACGTGTAATTGTCTGGGAAATGTAGTTTGTGCAAATCACACATACATAATAGATATAAACTAAATGTGTTCCTTGCGCCACTGCTGCTGGATAAATTCTGAAGCCTTGGCCCTGCTCGCTGGCCTGAGGCTGGCAGGAGAGAAGTGGCGCCGCTGTCCCGGGTGCTGAGCAGGCAGATCCAGCTCCCCCGGGGGTTGGTTCCCTGAGAAGGAGGCTCC
Source organism: Condylura cristata (assembly GCF_000260355.1). Taxonomy (NCBI): domain Eukaryota; kingdom Metazoa; phylum Chordata; class Mammalia; order Eulipotyphla; family Talpidae; genus Condylura; species Condylura cristata. Next base: position 38,100,156 of record NW_004567118.1, read on the forward strand.
GTGGCCCATTAAGCCAGTCACTGATTCCAGGCTCTTCTGGGACCTGTCATTTCCACTCAGCCCTCTGGCGAGGGCTCCCATCCCAAAGATTCTAGCTTTGCTGGTGGATTCCAGGCAGTGTCTATTGCCCTGAGGGCCTGTGCCACCCACGAGTTGGAGGTGAGAGGCTGGTTTGGAACCATCAGCATAGGGGCCAGGTTGCACAGAAGGGAAAATGACTCTACTGTAGGCTCATGCATTTTTCCCAAAGAGTGTTCCTTGGAGTGGGGGAGGGAGGAGGTGTGGAGGAACACAATGATCAAAGATCAAAGAAGTTTGGGAAATGTCAGACTGAACAAATCCAGACAAGTAAGACCTTGCAGACCCTTAATGTGGTTTTATGTATCATTCCTTCCAAAAGGGTCCCAGACTATGGGATCATCCTAAACCAGGGTCTATAAATCATGTAATTGAACAGGACAGAGAAGAACAAAGAAGCACAAGGCCACCCCATGGAGGAACTCCCAGCTATTCCCGCTTTGACCACTGACTTGTTCCTTGACCTTGAGCTAGTCTCTCTTGTGCTCTAAACCTATTTCCCCACCCACTAAATGAGTATGACACATGGCATGTGGTCAAGTGAGAAAATCAGACTGCCTCTTTCCAACTTTTTAGCCACAACATCCTAAGAATGGGAATGAGAGGCTCTGTGCTCTCCACCCAGATGTGAGTCCATGAGCACCAATTACCAGCTGTTCAGACTTGAGCAGCTCAGCGCCCTATGCCTCACTTTTCTCCACTGAGAAATGGAATTCAGATAGTATCCATCTCATAGAGTTATTGTGAGCTTTCAGTGGGGCGACCACGTCACATTGTCCAAGTTGGACAAGTTGCTCAGATTCTTCAGATGCATTAGGGTGACCTGAGTTTCCCCTGACTTTGAGGTCAAGTAATGCCTGGCAGCGCGGAGGCTTTGTGCACACTTTGCTCCTTCTGTGTTGTCCAATCAAGTGGTGTGCAGAGGGCCAGTATATCACACAACTCAGAGTGGGGTGCTCTGGCTGAAGAGAGGTGGGGGGCGCTCAGCAACCATCTCCCCACCTCTCTGGGCACTGGAGATCCCACAGCCTCTACTACTCTGTGGAGCTATTAGAAAATCACTGAGGTTCTGACAGTGGTCGATGACCCCTGGCTTAGCTGCTCCTCCCTGCAAGGGTCACTGGGCCCCTCAAAAGCACCCACTGAGCTGCCTGCACCCTACCTACCCCCAGTGTGGAGCTGCCTCATGCTGATACTGATTTTCTCATCCACCCTTTGATGGAGCAAAGATGTAGAAAGCTCAGCCGCCCTCTTGTATGTGATAAGTTCCTCTTTCCCCAAGGAACCCCAGTGGGGTTTCTCGCACTGCTGCGCAGGGGTAAGGAAGGCCTGAGAAGGGAGAGTTCTTGCCATGTGACTGATGGGGAAACTGAGGCACTTTGGTTAAGATCTGCCTAAGTTGTCAGCAGCTGGCACAGGATTCCTTCTTTCCCCGACTTCTTGTCCCAGGGAGGAGGAGGGAGCCCTGGGTGGCAACAATACAGAGAAAAACTTGTCCCAGCCTAGGTCACAGGTCCTCAGGAAGGGTCGTGGGTGGGAGATGGGGTGTGTGGGAGAGCACATGTGGATCCCTAGGCTGGCAAAAGCTAGAGGCCTGGAGGTTTAATTGGCCAGAGGACTGGGTGACAGTGGGATTAAGCATTTGGTCCTACAGAGCCGCAGCTTTTTTCAGGGCAGGTGGAGGGGGGCAGTGACTGTGGGAAGTCCAGTGCCTCACTTTGTGCGTTCACTATCCTTTCCCACTGGTTTCTTCCACTCAGGCTGAATGTGGACTTGAAGGTGGGGGCTGTGCAGGAGGCTGTTGTGAGATGCCAGCCTGGCTTCTGCCTCAGTATGTCCATTCACACCACATTCCTCTGGCTGCCTCTACCACCCTCCACTAGAATCAGGCTGCCTTCATCCTACCCTACCTAGACGTCACTCCTCGAGTCCCCAGTGCCAAAAATGGGTGGCTCTGAGGTATGGAGTAACCTGGGAGCGGGAGCGCTGGAAACTTCAACACAGTGATTACAAGGAAATTGCATTTGTAGTGTTTGTTTCCCCCAAAACCCAAGCTATGGTACTAATGTGAGCATCCCCCATAGCTGACCTTGAAGGAGACCAGCAACCGGAAGTGTGCCCAGGAGGGTCAGCCAAGACTCCGTGAAAACGCTGCACACTGTGTTGCTTTGAACGAGGCTAGTGGAGCTGCCCATGGGCCTGCGGCCATGAGAACAGCTACTTGGCACTGGCTCAGCCCGCAAGGTTGTACAGATGCGGCCCTCATGGCTCCAGATGTTCACCCTAATGACACAAGCTGTTGGTGGCCCACACGGGAGTGGGATTGGCCCTGTTCCTTGCAGCCTCCTTTAGGAATCTTCTTCTGGGCCATGGACCCACCTCTCCCCGCCTCTTGCAGCATCCTCTCTCTGGCCTTTGTCTCCCTTACTTTCCCTGCCTGCCCTGTGCCCCGTGCCCGCTCTTATCCTTTGCTCTCAGGTCTGTGTTCCCAGATGTTGGCGTGGTAGTTGGATCAAATCTTTTATACATCTGTAAGCCCAGGCAACCAACTCCTTCCCTGCCTTTCCTCCCCCTAGTTGTAGTCCTTTACCCCTGAGGCCTCATTATTAGGGTAGCGGTGACCCCCCATTGTCTGGCCTGTCTGGCCCTGGCATGAAAGGTAGAGTTTTGGCAGAGGAGGGAGGCTCGGCCTGACTCCAGCTCATTCTCTGCAGTCTGGAGTCTGTAATGTGCTTGGGGCCGGACTGGCAGGCCTTAGGGGGTGGGGGGGCCACAGGGGGGCCTGTCACTAGGACAACAGCAGGGAGCCCAGGGGGGTGGGGAGGGGTGGGAGGGGAGCAGGTGGTTCTTTGTCTGGAGCCAGAATGAGGGAGAGAGGCCCTTGCCTGATCCCAGCCCCTCCACCCCCATGTTCCTCCCAAGCCTCCGAGGCAGCCCCTTGGAGGGAGCTGGAGTCCTTGTTCTCAGGGACTGCAAGGCCATTGGCCTTCCTCCCCAGGCTCAGGCAGGAGGGATTCATGCTATGGCAGCAGGCCGCTGCCCCCTTGCAGTGCACACTGAGGATTTTCCCCGGACTCAGGCTGCTTCAAACACTCCTCCCCTCTTCCCTAGCCCCACACCCCTTCATTATGCCCCCTCAGCATGAGAACCAGGCAGGTGAGCCCCCCAGCCCCCATAGAGTCAGGGTTGGTATAGAGGAAACCCTCCCTCTAGGCTTTACTTTCCTCTCTGAAGAGGGAGGTCTGGACTGATGTGTTTGGGGACTCTCCTGCTTCCAAAATACTGGTTTCAGGTGAGTCCATGAGACTCCTAGAGCCCCCTCCCTCCTCTCGGGGTCCAGACTCACCTCTTGGATCCATATATTTTGCTTTTGAGCAGCTGAGGCTGAAGATCAGTGGCATCAAGAAGTGATGGGAGGCAGCCCCAGGCGGCCAGGCTAGCGATTAACCTCTCTGTGCCCATTTCCCGACCCTCTCTTTCTTCACCTGTAATATGGGGATAATAATAGGACCAGCTTTGCAAAGTGGTTGTAGGAGGCCCAGGAAATACACATAAAGTGCTCAGAACAGTATTTGGCCCCAGGAACACACTCAGCAACTATTAGGTGTTTTTATTGTTAAGGATCTTAAAGGAGTGGGTGTAGGTGAGTTTCCTGAAATACTCGATGGTGTGAACAAAATAGGTGTCATCCCGGAAACCTGGGATTTGGGGTTGAAGGTGGGGACACATGCAGATTTTAAAATAGGTCTCGCTAGAGGTGCCCTTCTTGTCGCGTTTCAGGGAGAATTGAGACAGCTCCTGGCTGGTGACTCTTGGCGATTTCTCCTAGATGTCTTAGAATCACTGCACACAGAATCAGCCTTCCTAAAATAGGCTTCATTGACCTGATGTGGAAAAGGGTGGAAGTGGGGGCTTGGTTTTCTCAGCTCCCTTGTGCACACAGACATCTACAATGTTTGTCTTGTAAAATCTGAGCCGTCCAGTGCCAAGTCCAGCGCTGTGCGGTCTGCAGGGAAGCCTGCGTGAACAGGCACACTGGCGCCCAGGAGAGGCAGTCGGGTGATTTTTAGCAGGTGTATTCAGCAAGGGGCAGCTGATGGGCTGTGTGAGGAGAGAGCTGTGAAACAGGGACAGAAAGTTCCAGTCCTCTCCGAGAGATGAGTAAGGCGCTTCCCTAACTGAGCCAGTGAGGCTTCCCCTGGAACATTCGTTCCCAGCTACTCCCAACACGCACTAGTTCTTCACCCAGCAAGGCCCAACTGAGTGACGACAATGCCGGGCCCTCTACTAAGCAGCAGATACATGTTGCGATGCTGACCGTCGAGGAACCGGCCATCCGGTCAGGAGGCGGAAGTAGACACTGGAGAACAGTGTGGGATAGAAGAACCAGGTCTGTCCAAAGTGCGGGATGAGCGACAAGGGTGCTTTTGGGGAGAGGGGACATCTGAGTTGTTGGGAGGGGGGAGTCGGAGTCCCCCGGGGAGCTGAGGGAGAAAGGGGCTCTCAGACAGAGGGGCCCCTGTGTGCCACGTGCAGGGGCAGCAGGACACAGTATGCAGAAAATAACACAAAACAGAGCCTGGTGCCCAGAGCAGGACCCCTGTGCAGCTGCGTTGGGTGGGGTGGGGTGCATGGGTGCGGCATGGATGGGGCAGCAGCCTGACAGAGGACACGCAAGGCTGCGTCCCTGCCCCTCTGCCTGGAGTCTTCCCCACAAAAGCCCCTCCTCTTGGCAGAATTCTTTGCTTTTTCACTCCTGCTTTCCTCTTGTCTAAAGTCAGGAGTAAGGGAGAGAAGGGAATTTAAAGGTTCTGAGACCCCAGTTCCTTATCCACGCATGAGACATTTGGAGTGGGTGATCTCGAAGCACTCCAGAGCTTCTAGCATGTTAAGTGGTCGTCCGTGACCTTATTTGGATGTTTCCCATGGGGGACTTGGACACATCCCAGGCATGGCCTGGGCCTCTGTTGGCAGAGGTCTGGAGACAAGAGCTAGTGAGTGGCGGAAGAGGGGGCACCGATCCCGGGGTTGTGAGGAGGGCTGAGCCCCACTGACCCCACTGCTCTCTGTGCTTCTTTCTCCCCCAGTTTGACCCCGGGAACACGGGCTACATCAGCACAGGCAAGTTCCGGAGCCTCCTGGAGAGCCGCAGTGCCAAGCTGGACCCGCACAAAAGAGAGGTGCTCCTGGCTCTTGCCGACAGCCACGCGGATGGGCAGATCTGCTACCAGGATTTTGTCAACCTGGTGAGCACTCTGGGGCCCTCACCCTGGGTGGGCCCGTGGGGGTTGCCACTTAGAGTACCTTTAGGAACAGCTGAAGAGATCTGTTGATCCACAGCACTGAAACAAGTTCAGACTTCAGCAGGATACCACCAAAGACCTAGTTTCTCTTAGTCTCTTGGTTCTGCCTTCTGAGTGTCACCCCCTTGAAGAGAAGCTCCTGGCAACGCCAGACCTTCCAGTTGTGGTAGCTAAGTGGCCGCAGCTGTTCCAGCCCTCACACCCTTGGGTCTCGCCATACAGGAGAAGAAAGGGGCACTTCTTGTAGCAGCACCCTCACGAAGCCTGGGATTTCTTTTCTCTCTTTAGCCTCGATTGAGTCATGTGTTGATTGACTCATGTCAGTCATTGCCCACCCCTGGAGCTGGGAGTGGGATCCCTTTGAAAGGAAGAGCTGGGAATGGAAGGTAATTTATTGGTAGTAGGAGATGGAACTGAGGATTGAGTATTGGTTTTTCAAGCCAGACCTCCCTGAGTGGCACTAAGTTTAAGGTTCATCAATCCTGTTGGTGGAATCCTGGGTTGTCAGAGGGGCTGGAGACAGTTCATGAATCCTGCCCATTGCTCTGGGTTCTGGAAGAGGGACTTCCTCCTCGCCAGGAATTATACTGTGTGGTTAGGGGAGCAATTATGGAACTGCGGTGGGGTACAGTGGGGTTAAACAGGCAGCTTTTTGCCCAACATGGATGGATGGGGCATCATTAGAAGCTGTATGAACTAGCAGGACGAACACAAGGCTGGAAGTCTCCCCTTGGTTTCCCTTTCAGTGAAGTGGAGACTCTTGCCTCCCTACTTGACCCTTGAAGGGGAGGAGAGTGAAGTGACTGGTACAAAGTTCCCCACACTTCTAGCATTCAAGACACTAGTGATGGAGAGCCAGTAGCCACTGCACCTGTCACTGTGTCAGGTGAGCTCTCTGATATGGATGCCCCTGAGCTTAATTTAATTGCCTTTTGGCTAGAACCTTTGTCCAAAGGTTAACATGACTGCAGAGAGGAGCTGTAAGTCTTTAGAGGTAAAGGAATCAGCTACTGTTCAGCATAGACTCAGGGAACTGCCCGCTTAGCAGGCAGGGATCAGAGTTGTGTTGGGACACTTGGGACCTGTGGAATCAGTGGTGGAGGTGAGCCCAGCAGTACCACAAAGACCAGGCCATGGGTTTGAAATAGTGTAGGCTCATTCATAACCTAGCACCAGCATATTGGTGGCATCATGGTGTCCTGCTTAGTCTAGGGCAGAACAAGGATGTAGCCAAAGCAGTGAAATGTCCTCTCCAGCTGGGGGTCTGTGCGAACTTACAGCAGCAGGTTTCAGAGTTTCTCTGGTCAAATTCTGAGCCAGAGCATGCACCAGGACTAAGAATGGGCTCCTAGGGTGTGAGCTAGGGGCAGGGGAAACTTGCATTGGGTGTAGAGATCATGGCCTGACGTCAGCTAGAGCTGGGTCCTTCGCCAGGACTCTGAAGTCAGGCAGATTGGGACTGAATCCTGACTGCGATTTACTAACTGTGGGTCCTTGAGAAAATTGCTTATCCTCTCCAATCTTTTGTCTCATCTATAACTGGAGATAATGCTATGCACCAGATAACTAAAGTGACATCCTCTTTTGCTGCTGGTTACCTGTCTGTCTCTCCTTGTAAGCTCACGGAAGCCCCAGGGCATGGTTACTGCTATGCCCAGCCCAATTCTAGGCATGGCTGCAGGTGAAAGGTGAGGGTGTGTGCACACACAGTTTCTCCTGTATGCATACACAGCCTGTTCCCATCATAGGTCTTCAGGGTGTGGCCATGAAGGTGTTTGTGGGTGTGTGTGTAGTCTGTACCCCTGTGCACACACACACTTGGGCACTGGGAGAGAGTGGTAAGAGTAGCTACTGAATAATGTGACAATGTGAGCCCCTCTTGGGCTTGCAGGGTACATGGAGCCCCAAAGCTTGCCTGCATTTACTAATCTCCAAAGTCACTAAAAAGAGTCAATTCTCAGCATTGTAGGCATAGGGCAAGGAATCGTTGAAAGGAGTACCTCCTGTAAGGCTCTTTAAGCCAGATTTTGGAGGAAAGAAATTGCACAACCAGAAGTGGGAAAGGGGTACTTACCTAGAGGCTCATTCCGTCTGGCCTGATCTGGAGCCCAGTACTCCCAGCTGCCTTCCTCTCCTCTGACAGGGCTTCTAGACCTGTATCTTGAGCTGACCTAGTGCACCTTGCCAGCCCTTTCTGAGCTCCCACCTTCAAGTTTAACCTAGTCTCCACTCCAAGTTTAACTACAGTCCCACTCTAGCTACCATGGAACAGCCACCCAGGCAGCATTGTGGGCCCTGGGGTTGGGAGAGCTATGTCTCCAGGACACCTTTCCATTAGAAGGCTCCACAGTGTGGTCATGGAGAGCAGGGGGGTAGCCATAGAGGCCTCAAGCTAGAAGTCAGCAAGGCCACCCATGGTCTTCAGGAGTCAGACCAACTTCAGTTGAAGCAGCCAGGCCCTCACTGAGGATTTGTCAGGGCAGCTTCAGGCCAAGTCCTTGTCCAAGGGTAAGTATCAGACAGGGATCTTTAACAAGTCCCTGTGCTTATCAAGCCTAATAGGACCCTCAAACGCACTAAGGATGGTGACCTCTCACAAGGACAGCTTTGGGTTCTGCTTCTGAGAAATTCTACAAAGGTTAATTGCTGACTACCTCTTCCCAAGCTAGTGTGACTGAGGAGAATAACGTCTACGCCAACCTTCAGGTCTCAGTCAGATACCATCTCCTCCAGGAAGTCCTCCCTGACCACCCTGGGGCTAGGTTGGGCTCCCTCCTGTGTGCTCTAACTACAGTCTTCATTCTGAACATGATTGCTGGTTTCTTATCTGTCTTGATAGTTACCTATCATTAGCAATGTGCCTGAAACTTAGCAATTTTCCAGTGAATTGTGATGAATGTATCATGATGGGTAAGTGGGAGAAAGGTACAAGCACTAGAGGTTTTTTTTTTTTTTTTTAAAGATTTTATTTATTTATTTGTGCATACAGAACTGGGGTACAGGCCAGAGGCTCAGGGGCGGTGAGAGGCTTCACCAGAGACAGAATGGGGAACAGAACAAGCAGATTGACGAAGTACACTGCTGAGGGGAGCAGCGGGCGGGTCAGGAGAGGCCTGCCACGCCATGTGGTCACCTCCGGAGCAGGCGGGAATCGAACTCATTCAGAGGCGGCTTTAGATTCTCAGTGCTGTGCTTTAACCCGCTGCGCCACCAGGGAGGGCCCAAGCACTAGAGTTTTACCAGCTTGAAACTTGATGGATTCCCTAAAACACTCTGCTTTGGTTACTCATCAAGTAGAATGGGGCTATGTGTATTCTTATCTAACAGGTAAACTAGTCATATTAAATGAACCAAAAATCTGTGAAATGCTATCACATTTCTTGATAGCTATCATGAAGAAAGGGGAAAGGATTAGGCCTGGCGGGTCTAAGGAATGTGCTGGCCAGGAAATGGGGCCAGGGCTCCCTTGAGACTCTGATTCTGACCCTCTCCTTCACCCTGTTTTCCTGTGCAGATGAGCAACAAGCGATCCAACAGCTTCCGCCAGGCCATCCTGCAGGGGAACCGCAGGCTCTGCAGCAAGGCCCTGCTGGAGGAGAAGGGGCTGAACCTCTCCCAGCGGCTGATCCGCCACGTGGCCTATGAAACCCTGCCCCGGGAGATTGACCGCAAGTGGTACTACGACAGTTACACCTGCTGCCCCCCACCCTGGTTCATGATCACAGTCACACTGCTAGAGGCAAGGACCACGGGAAGAAGGATGGAGGCGGCTCACACTTGGGGGGAGAGGAGCCAGGAGGGTCATGAGGAAAAGGCAGTGTCTTCCCCACCAAAAGGCGGTAGTGGACGATCCAGTGGTCATTGCAAGTCAGGCCCTATTACAAGTGTGGTTTGAACCCCCAGAGCTCAGAGATAGCCGAGAGTGATTATTTCAGCAGTATTTGCTGCACCAAAATCTCCATGTGAGCATCTCATCAAAAACAGCAGCTGAAAAAATGTAGTAAGTGCTTTGGTTTGGGGGATTTAGCCATGCTAACTCATTTAAAGCAATTTATTTTAGTTTCCCCCCGAGTGAGTAATGCGGAGAAGTCCTTTATTCCCCTGGGACTCCATCTTCTGCCTATAAAGCAGGAATAACCAAGCCTGCCCTGCTTCTCCCATCATCACCTCTATTTAGGGTGAGAGGATGGGCAGTGGTGTTTTCTGAACACAAGCCTCACCAGTACTTAGGGTAGGTCATGTTTACGAGCAGGTAAATGTGGGCTTAACAAATTTGGAAAGAACAGTCTCCCTGTAGGGAATCATCCATGCCTATTGTTACTGTGTAAGTCTTCAGCTTATGCAACAGAATCCTAATGTACCACTTTCTAAATCTGTGCTCATGTATGAAGAACTCTGAATTCTTTTGGCTGTTCAGCTCAAGAACCTGTGGGCCCCCCAACCCCAGCTCCTGAATGGATACTTGGCTTCCCTTGGTGTTTTATAATCTCCACCATTTCTCTTCCAGAGCCACGGGCCTAATTAACGCCCCTGCATATGTTCTTGTAAAGTTCCTGCCTAATCAAACGGCAGGATTGTTAAGCTTCATGGCATCTTTCTTTCTTTCTTTTTTAATCAGAATATCTGGTCTGCAGGCCAGAGCTTCTGTGTTTGTTGTTATGGCTTCATCCAAGTACATCTTGAAGTTGTGATTTTTCTGAGATATTCTTGGACTCGTTCTCTGAGCGCTTACTGTGTTGGTCTATTTATTAACTTCTATTTGAAGACCAATAATAATGAGCTGCCTTGGAAGCTATATCGTAGCTAAGCTACCTGCATGTAGTAAGTGGCCAGAATGCCTCCCAGAGAGCCCTGAAGCTCAGCTGTCAGGATGCCTGAGCTGTTTCCAAGCTCGGCCCAGGAGGTCTTCACCCAACACTGATTACAGCTGAGTGAGACTAAATCTTTAAAACCTCATCACCCTGGAAGTAGAAGCATTGGTATACCCATTTCCAGATTGGGAAATTGAGGACCCAAGAATTCAAATAATTTGCCCAAGTTCTTCTAAAGGAGCTACATTTTGTGTCCAGAGTGTTTTCCATTTTCCAGGAGTCTCAGCTATGTAAACTTGAACCCTTAATCTAGAAGAAAATACTGAAATAGCTGTTTCAAATTCCTTGTACTAAAAACCCAATACTTTTCTTTAACATACAGCTCTAGTAACCTGGTTGGCTGTCTCCCTAATAGAAAGAAAATAGAAGGGACAGAGGCAGAACAGGGAACTAATAGAGGCTCCCACCCAGAAATAGGAAGTCACAATATAGCTGTACCACCTGGTTAACAGCCTGTTGATAACCTGGCAGTATGGGAGACAAGAGAAATGGACTTGAGTCTTAGAGAAACATGGGAGTTTGGGACCACTTAGTGTCGGAGCAGAAGCCCCATCAATTGCTGCGGAAGATATCACTGTCATGGCCTAATCAATACCTGAACACATCCATAAAATGGTATGCGAATATGCCCGGGAAAGGACACAGGGACAGGCAGGATGCATTCTAGAAAGAGTTCCAGGACAAAAAAAGGGAAATAAAGTAAATATTCTTTTAGGGTTTAAACAAGGGTGTTTCACCTTAAGTGGAATGTTGTTGAGGAGGCAGAGAAATTGGAACCTGTGTACTCTGTTGGTGGAAAAGTAAAATTGTGCAGCTGATACAGCAAACAATATGGCAGGTCTTCAAAAAATAAAGCATAGAATGGCCATGTCATCTGTAATTATATATTCAAAAGAATTAAAAGCAGGGGCTCATATTTTGACACCCGTCTCTATAGCAACGTCATTCCCAAGTGTCCACCAGTGGATGGGTGGATAAAGGCAGTGTGGTATATAAGTCCTTGTCCAAGGGTAAGTATCAGACAGGGATCTTTAACAAGTCCCTGTGCTTATCAAGCCTAATAGGACCCTCAAACGCAGTAAGGATGGT
>NW_004567118.1:38111596-38113798 GCF_000260355.1 Condylura cristata
AGGGGCTCATATTTTGACACCCGTCTCTATAGCAACGTCATTCCCAAGTGTCCACCAGTGGATGGGTGGATAAAGGCAGTGTGGTATATACATTCAATGAAATATTACTCAGCCTTAAAAGAGAAGGGAATTTTTATGTGTGCTACTACGTGGATGAACTTTGTGACGTAACAAGGTAAATAACCCACTCCAAAAAGACAAATGCTTTATAATTCCTCTAGTTCTATGAGGTATCTCGAGTAGTCAAATTCATAGAGAAAGAAAGAATAATATGGGCCCTCACTGGTGGTGCAATAGGTTAATGCGCAGCACTGTAAGCTAGCTGCAGCTGCTTTGGTGTGAGTTCTATCCCCAGCCATGGAACTGACCCTCATGGCTCTACAGACCTCTCCTGACCTGCCTGCTGCTCCCCTCAGCAGTGTACTTCATCCATCTTCCAGTTCTGCTCCCGGCTCTGCCTCTGGTCAGTCCTCTTACCGCTCCTGCACCTCTGGCCTTTACCCCAGTTTTGTATGCATAAGTAAACAAATCTTTAAAAAAAAAAAAAAGTATAACATTTGCCAGGAGGATGAGCCTCTCTGGTGCTCTAGGGGTTTAAGTCTCAGCACTATCACCGTGATGGCCTGAGTTCAATCCCCAGTTAGGGACATATAGCACAGCAGACCTCTCCTATCTCGCCTGCTGCGTCCCTCAGCAATTTATTTCAGTAGATCTGCCGGTTCTGTTCCCCCCTCTGTCTTTGATGAATGCTCTCACCCCCTGCACCTCTGGCCTATACCCCAGTTCTTCTATGCAAAAATAAATAAAATCTTTTAAAATAATTGGGGGCCTCCCTGGTGGCTCAAGGGGTTAAAGCGAAGCAGTTTGATACTATCTATGGCCACTGCAACATGAGTTCGATCCCAGCCAGGGAGCTGACCCAACTCTTCTGTCTCCCCCACTGCTCCCCTCAGCAGTGTATTTTGGTCAGTCTGACTGTTCCCCACTCTGTCTCTGGCGAATCCTCTCACCCCCTGCACCTCCAGTCTGTACCCCAGTTCTTATATGCATAAATAAATCTTTAAAGAAATAATAATAATAATTGCCAGGGGTTAGAATATAGCATTTAAGTTTAATGAATGCAGGTTTCAGTATTGCAAGATGAGTAAGTTCTGGAGGAGGGGGGTGTTGGTGGCTACAACAGTGTGAGTGTAGTTGCCACCACTGAACTGTATACCAACAACTGATGATAAATGTATGTGATACATATTTCACCATAATTTAAAAAAAAATATATGCCTCATCCCCCAAGTGGATATTTAAGTTACTACTAGGAGTTGAAAATCCTCCAAACTCTTCTGCTGTGCACAGAGTGTGGGCTAAGAAATCATGTGATCATTGTATGAATAGTTCATACAAGAGGATCAGACAGAAGTGGGATGAGCAATGATTGAAAACTAGGTTGGGTGCATTATCAGAGAATGAAGATGACAGGGTCCAAAAGGAGGGCTTGTGTTAGCATAAAGGAGGCTCCTGTGCAGTTTGCCACTGCTAACAGGTCCTCTGCATTTCATACTCTCATCCAGGTTGCCTTTTTCCTCTACAATGGGGTGTCACTGGATCAATTTGTGCTGCAGGTGACCCACCCACGGTACCTGAAGAATTCACTGGTGTACCACCCACAGCTCCGAGCCCAGGCTTGGCGCTACCTGACATACATCTTTATGCATGCAGGGTGAGTACCTGTCACCTTCAGTACTACCCAGAGTACCTGTGGCGGGGGCGGGGGGCCGGGGACCGACGCCCCGACGCGCTCACCTTTGAGGAAGTAGACCCGCGGGCCGGCGGGCAAGCAGGCGAGCAGCGAGGTGAGCACGACGCGCGCGGCGCTCTCCTCGCGCAGCTTCTGCCAGTGGCGGCTGCCCTGGTCCAGCACGACCACCGCCGCCACGCCGCCGCCGCCCTCCTGCAGCAGCCGCGCGCGCGCCGCCTCGTCCGGCAGCACGTAGCGCGCAGACACCGCGCCGCCGCGGGCCCGCCGCAGCACCACCGAGTTGAGGTTGACGTTGAACGAGCCGCGCACGCTCGAGGCGGCGAAGGCCAGGTAGGGCCGGCAGTCGAGCACCACGCAGCGCGCCGCCGCCTCTTTGCGGAGCATCTTGCGCAGCTGGCGCCCGTCGAGCGACGTGACCTTCATGCCGCCGCCCAGCGGCCCCGCGCCGC
>NW_004567118.1:38113898-38152221 GCF_000260355.1 Condylura cristata
GGGGGTGGGGGACCCGTGTTTCAGAGAGTCTGGATTGAAATATATTCCATAGTTTATTTTTCTCTATCTGGACATATGATTTGAGGCAGTTCTTTGAAACTCATCTACTACCAAATTTTGAGTAATTGTTGAGAGTGAATGGGGATGGAAACAATGGAGGAAAATGTCGAGTCAGTGAGATCAACAAATGAGTCTATGTATTTGCTGCAGGCAGGTTACAAAATTTATTCTGAGCTTCCTAGTGGCCAAAGAGAAGAGGGAAATGCAGTCATTAACTAGGTTCATTGTCCATAAATTGTGTCTGTGGGGGTGGGGGGGGTACACACACACACACACACACACACACACACGCACACACACGTGTCTTTTAAGTGAAATAAAGCATAGATATATTGTCCTCCTACCGGGGCCTCAGTAGTGGTATAGCAGTATTGCCTTGATGGCCGGAGTTCAATTCCCGGCCAGGGAGCTGACCCACATGGCACAGCAGACCTCTCCTATCTTGCCTACTGCCCTCCTCAGCAGTGTATTTCAGTCATTCCTCCTGTTCTCCCCACTCTGTCTCTGGTGAATCCTCTTACCCCCCATACCTCTGGCCTATAGCTCAGTTTTTATTTGCATAAATAATCAAAAATAAAACTTAGAAGAAAAACAAACTGTCTTCCTCCCTAGGTGGCCTCCATATATGGTGAGAATTTTCTTGAGGAGCTCTGGTAAGACTTAGTCTCTGTTTAAAGAGCTGGTGGCCTCATTTGGCTCTTGAAGCTAGGGTGCAGTCAGTTCTCAGTGGTGCCTCCTGCTTTGGCAACAATCCCATGATAAACTGGCCAGATGACTACCCAGAATTCCTACAGCTACAGTCCAGCACTAGGATGACAATGTGACCATAGGGTGGTCAGTACTCCTCTCTGAGCCTCAGCTTCTTATGTGCCAATCTACGGAGTTGCTCAATCTCGATTGTGCTTAGTCCTCATTGTGATAAGTGCAGACACTGCTGGTTACCCCTGGCCTTGTGCGTGTATTCCTGTCCCAACTGGCAAGGAAGGTATAGAAAAACACTTTTATTTTAAAGATTTATTGAATTTACTTATGCATACAAGAGCTGGGGTATAGGCCAGAGATGCAAAGTGGGGGCTGGTTGTGTGTGAGACGATTCGCCCGAGACAGAGCTGGTAGCAAAATAAGTAGGTCTACTAAAATACACTGCTGAGGGAATAGAGTTCTCCTGGCCAGAGATTGAACTCCCCATAGCTTCGTAGTGCTGAGACTTAACCCCTTCTGCCACCAGGGAAGCCTGAAATACACCCTTTTCAGGGTGGTCTGCCTGCATTGTAATTCCTTCCCCTACCAGACCAAGAGCTCCTGAAAGACAGGTAGAGGGTCTTGTTCACTTCTGCATGCCTGGCATCTTGGCATACAGTATTGATTGCTTGAATGAATGAATGATGAGTGTGGTCTCTCCCTACAGGATAGAACACCTGGGACTCAATGTGGTGCTGCAGCTCCTGGTGGGGGTGCCCCTGGAGATGGTGCATGGAGCAACCCGCATTGGGCTTGTGTACGTGGCTGGTGTTGTGGCAGGTAGGCAGGTGGGCCTCGTGTCCACTGGAGTAAACCTCCCAGGGGTGGGCCTCCCTGGTGGTGCATGGGTTAAAGTCTCAGCACTATCAAGCTGTCACCAGCCACTGCAGCATGAGTTTGACCCCCGGCCAGGGAGGTGACCGACATGGCACATCAGACCTCTCCTGTCTCACCTGCTGCTCCCCTCAGCAGTGTATTTCAGTAGATCTGTCTGTTCTGCTCCCCACTCTGTCTCTGGTGAATCCTCACATTCCCCCCACCCCCTAAAGACACACACCTCTAGAGGGCCTACACCCCAGTTCTTGTATGCATAAATAAATAAATCTTTTAAAAAATAACAAAAAGTTAAGCCTCCCAAGGGTGTCTGGGAGACTTCATGAGGTCAGTTAAACACCAGGCTTTCGGGGCGCAGCGAGGCCTCATCACGAAGGCACCTGACTGCTAGCGTGGTCCTCCAGGCAAATCTCCCATCTTCCCTGGGAGACTGGAAAGGGGTTTGCTACCCAGACAGGGAGGCCTGTGATGGCAAAGGAGTAGCAAGGAGACAGACTGGGATTTCTGCCTTTTTACCACTGTTTGTAAATGTGTGAGTTTGGGGAAATTCCTTAACCTCTCTTGGCCTTTTAAGCTTAAAGAGGGAAACAGTAAATCTGCCTGTAGGATGTTAGTAGTGAGTGAGAAGAGAGGAATAACAGTGTTACGTAAACTGCAAAGTCACAGTGTTGTCCAGGGTGTGGGTGGAGCCAGGTACCTCTCCTGGCCAGGCCAGCTTCTGAACCCAAAGGGAGCTCTTACTCTGCCCAGGCCACCCACCGTCCCCTGGAATGACTCACTGCTAACAGAAGAGTCTAGGAGCTGCTGAGCCAGCTAGAGGAACCTGGGCCCCAGAGGACTCGGGATAGCAGCCACAGCTTCTCAGATAGTGGCCAGAATGACTCCCACCATGAGGCAAACGGAGCCGGAGAGAGCAGAGCAGATTTCTGCAGGGAAAGTGCACAAACTGGACTTCTGAACAGAGGAATCTCCTTTGTGATGTTTCCCTTTATTGCTAGATTTTTTTTTAGACATGGTTTGCCCCCTCAGCTCTTCACCTTGATAGCCATGCCTAAGGGAGCCTTGTATGTATGTTTAAATAAGATCTTAATCCTTTCTGAGTGGCATTAAAGTTGTCATCAGGAGAGGCAGTGTCAGCCTCATAAACAATGGGCAGGCAGGATCCCTGGCAGTGACTGAAACCGTTTCAGGGATGGAGGAGAGATGACCCCACCCCACTCTCCCCTAGTTCAGAACCTTCAACCCCCAAGATCAGCTCAGCACCATCTCCTTCACTCTCTGTGCTGAGCTCAAAAACATCAGCCACCTTGGACAGCAGCCAGTGAGCACCTCCCAGAACCCAGCACCTTCCATATCCTGGAACAGATTTCCTGAGCATCTCTTTGTGCTAGTCTTAACACTCAGCCGCACATACACCCGAGTCCTGACATCTGGGAATTTATAGCCACATTTTCCGTAGCAGATACCCAGAGACCCAGATGGTTAATGGCAAGGAACAGGAAAGACACTCGTTAACACTCACAGTTTGTAGTCAATTAGGTGGGCGTGCCAATAACCCCAAAGACAGAAATAAGATCAAAATGACTCCCTAAAACCAGCTGACGCGCAGCCAGGAGATAGCTCAGGTATCACTTCCCTGGGGGTGGTACCTAGGTGGAAGCGGGGTTCGCCTGCTAAATGAGAGGTCTGTGCTATTCTGTCTGAGTCATTGAATCAGACCAGAGGGCACTGCGGTCACTCCAGTAGACACATATCATATTATTGATCTCCAGGATAGAGTTGATTGATCTGCCTGCACTGCCCGCCTCTTCCTCCATTTCTACCCCATAGATAGCCCTCATTGCAAGGGGGCAAAGGGGGTGATAGAGAGTGAGACCCCCATAGTCACTGGGTAGCCAGTGACTATCAAGTCCCTGCTGTGTGCCGGAGTATCAAATCCTCACAACCCCATGAGGCAGGTCTCCTCACTTACCACCTGTCACCGAAGCCCAGGCTGAGATAGGTAAATGACCTGTTCAGGAAAGCACAGATGTCAGTGGTGGAGCTGGGCTCAGCCCCGACTATCTGATACCAAAGGGCATGATCTAAATCACTCCCATAGTGTTATGAGAGCTGAAGGTGGCCCTTTCTGTTCAGTTTATTGCAGAAACCAAGGGAGGTCTTAATAGACTTCTGGCCCTGCTCTCTAATTCTTGCGCAGTGGAAATATTCTAAGCCCAAGGACCTCAGGTTTGTAACAATGATCACTCACCTCTGCTGAGCCTATCAGTACCCCAGAACATGCGAGAAAGGACACGTGAATTTATCTCCTGTGTTCATTATGACAGTCTTAGGAGTGGGGCGCTGCCCCCACTGTTTCCCAGGAAGTTGAGAGAAGTGATAGGACTTGCTCAGTTTGCTCAGCTGAGAAGTCCTAGAGTTGGGATGGACACCCTGCCTCCGGCTTGTGCTAATCAACGCTTGAGGCCACTGTGTAGCTACTGCTGGCTAACAATTTCAGCCCTGTAAGAGCCAGCATTTTAAATGTTCCACCAGGCTTGAGTGTAAATTATAAGCCACAGTGTGTACATACCTGGAGTTTGGTGTAGGGTTTGACACGTGTTAAACACATATTTGTAAAATAAATGAAAGAATACATAGGTAAATAAAATTATGTTGCTTAAAGGTAAATATTCTGCCAATTTGCATTTGAATTTTTTTTAACCTGCCAAGGGAGATGTTAAAGAACACCTGCTTTAAATTTTACAGGCTAAAATCATCACAGCTGAGCATTATGGCAAATCACCAATGTACCTGCCTGCCGGCATGGACCCAGAATTTTTGGGGACAATTCATAGCCCTGACTAGAAGTGGTCATTGGCCTGCTGCTGTACACAAGTGGTGTGTCACCCCAGCTTGCCATTGTTTTATCCCAATTTCTGTGACCAGCTTCGAGGAAGAAAGACAGGAGGCAGAAAGGCTGAGCAAGTAGAGTTTATTGCTCTGGGGCAGCAGCTAAGACGGAGCTCGCTAGGGTGGGGTCAGCAGCTACTGCCAGAGCTGTAGGGGAAAGTGTCTCTTATATAGGCTTTAGGTTCAGATTCTAGAAAGGTGACGTGTCGCTGTGTACCTGGATTCGAGGCCCAGTTCGTTCCGGTCCTTGTATTATTGCTGTATCTGTTCACACAGGTATCTTGTATTATTACTGCCCCTATCTGGTCACACTCTACAGCCATTCCCTCTAGTCCTCTGACCCTACCCCCTTCATGGAATTCATACTGACCTTACTATACTGTCATCAGTTGGGTTCGGAAAGGCCTCAGGAACCCTGCCTTTATTAATTAATCTTTTCAGGCATGACCCAGGCCCTCTGGGTCCCGTCTGGAAAGACTTTATGCCACAAGTGGTGGGTAGGTGGGTCCAGATTGTTACCCCCAGAATTCTAGACCAGGATCTGAGCCTGAGACTCTGTATCTTAGGCCAAAACTCAGATTACTGAATATCTCAAGTGGAAGGAGCCTTCACACTTCCTTCCATGAGTGATGGGTGTTGCTCCCAGGCCCCACCCCCAGCAGCCAGAATGTTCTCTGTGCTCCACTGTGTGGGCCAGGGGTTCAGATAAAGTTTCCTTTGAAAACAGGGTTTCACTACTTAAATGTTGGAAAATCTTAGGCTTCCTTGTTTCACAGATGTGAAAACTGAAGCCCAAAGAATTCAGGGCTGTGCCCAAGGTCACACAACTAGCCAGCCACACCCCCATTTCATACTCCTGCCACAATCCCACATTGGCCCCTAACCCAGGGGTCAGGCCTCCCATCCATGGGTGAGGTGAGGGAAAGGTCACTGTGTGGAGGCCAGGCCCCCTCAGAGGCTTCCTGACGCCTCTCCCCTGCTGAGCTGGGCTGGGGAGGCCTAGGGAGCAGACGCTGGGCGGGCGGGCATGTCGGGATGCAAGCTGAAGAAAAAGGCCAGTCCCCAGAGGCTGGGCTTCCTCTGTCCAAAGGGTAATTAATGAGGAGCGGCTTGGGCATCCAGGCCTCCAGCCCTGCACTGCAGCCTTCCTAGCCAGCGCCAGGAGAGCGTGGGAATCCTTTGTCATGCAGATCCCCGTGCCTGTCTGGTTGCCACCCTGGGTTGTTTTTTTTTTCTGTTATACATGGCTGACCCTGTGGCTAGGCAGTTAAAAAAAAAAAAAGTTATCTGACAATAGATCAATACCTAATTAAAGCCAGAGGGAAAGCATGAAAGGGGAGAAGAAAGATTTATAGTTGCCCTGGGAGGGGAGAAGGACTTGGGAGTTCTCAATTCGTGACAGTTTGTTTTTTCCTGAGAGATTACATCCCCCTTGAGACCAAGAATCTGTTGTGAGGATCGCTCCCTTGAAGGAGCCTGTGAGCTGGGAGAGGCAGGGCGGCCTGGGGAAGGGAGAAGGTGGTGCTGTCACAGGGGTGCTCTCCCAGGCTCTCCAAGTAGCAGGCCTCCTTCCTACAGAGCCTGCAGTCTGGCCCGCCTGTGCCCCCTCTCTCCACCCAGGCGGCAGCTAATTGGCGCAGGAGCCTGTGGGTATTTTCCAGCGATGATTTCTGCACACTCACCCAGGCCAGTCACCTCTCATCCTCCGAGCCTTGGGCTCTACCTCCTAGTTATTTTTAGTCTCCCATGTCCTTCCCTGGAAGCCAAAGCATTGATCACACTTAAATGAGACCAAAACAATACATTTCCCATCTCCTCTCTGCCCAGCTTCCCTCCCAAGACAAAAGTTTGTCATCCCCCCAACCAAGAGTCTCTACCCATCCCAGAGGGAGTGACATCATCTCTCTTGCTGGAGGTTTTTCAAGGACATTTTTTCCTCCAGAGAAACCCCTGCTCAGGAGATCCTGTTGGCCTGTTGTACTTTCACTCTGCAGGAAGCAGATTGGAGGTGCAGCTAAGCAGGTTTCTGGAGCTCCTGAGCAGAGAGCAGCCACGGAGGCTGATGGTTGACCTGGTATCTGTTTGAGGAGAGATGCACCTGCCTGCTGGGGAGACTGGGAGCACAGGCTTTGTGTCACACAACTAGCCAGCCACACCCCCATTTAATACTCCTGCCACAATCCCAAAGTGGCAGGCAGATCTGGCCTCAGGTCCTGGTTCCAGCCCTTCCTACCAGGTGACTCTGGGCTCAGTCTCCTCATCTCTGCAGTGAGACAATCAGCAGCTGCCTCAAAGGGCTTCCTTGAGGGTGAGAGGGGAAGAGCATCTGTAAAGTGCCTGGCCAGTGGTTAGCCCAGGGCACCCCCTCAGTGCTCGCTGTTTCTGCACCAACTACTGCTCTATTTCTGTTCTTGCTCCAGAGCCCTGAGATAGCACAGTGAGGCAGAGGCTGCACTGAGACACAGATGGTCACTTCTCTCCGCCGAGTCTTTGTCTCCCGTGTTTAAAAAGACAGGTTTAAGGAAAATGGCCTTTTTGCTGTCATGCCCTAGGAGGCTCCCAGACGGGATAGGGCCATAGGAGGAAGAGAGCCTTTTGCTCTGGGGTCTTATCCTCAGGCTGCAGCACCCAAGGGCGTGGGGTTGGAGTAAGAATGTGACTGCAGCATGCTTAAATCCTCACTTTCTGTCTGAACCAGGGTCCCTGGCAGTGTCTGTGGCTGACATGACCGCACCAGTCGTGGGCTCCTCTGGAGGGGTGTACGCACTCGTCTCTGCCCATCTGGCCAACATTGTGATGGTGAGCACCTCCTGTCTCAACGCGCCTTTCTCGGTCTGCCCTCTGCTTCCCTCAGCCCGGACACTCACCTGCTGGAACTGGGCTTTGATCCTCATCCAGCCTCCAGCCCTGGGCCCATAAGCAGTAGGCAGACCTGCCCAGTACTGAGTGCAGAAGCTTCTGGACTCCCAAGGCCTATCTCATCGGGGGCCCTTCAATTCAATTCATGTTTTCTCCACCATGATTTTGCCTAGGAATCTGCCTGTCTCCCTACTTCCTTTTACTTTTCGCACTCGGTGACCTTAAAAAGTGTTAAAATTCCTCACCACTGGAATGAATAATTTTAATTTGTTGTTTGTCATAGATGGCATGATCCATGAGATGATCTCATCACATTTCTCAAACTGGAAAGGAGACTCTGGGAGGTTAAGTGATTTATCCAAAGTCACAATCAAGTTTGTGGCCAAATGGGGACTTGAACCTACAACTCCTGACAACAGCTCAAGTATTGTCTCCCTGTAGCCGGCCCTCACGGTGACAGGACGTGGCCGTTCCATTTCTCATGCGCTCCCTTTCCTAGAAGGCAGTCTAGTGAAACGTGTAGGCTACAGAATCAGTCAGCCTCGGTCTGGGTCCCAGTGGCCCACTCCCTAAGGCGTGACCATGGACAGATGAGACTTACCTGCTTGTGTCTTGGTTTCTTCATCTGTGAGATGAGATGATACACAATAACCACTCTGTCTAAAAGTTAACTTAATTCCCTTGCACTCCCAGAAGTGGTCAGGGTGACCTCAGGTCAGAGACGGGATCACTGACTGTGCTTGGCTTCTTCTGCCGGACACCCCTCTGGCCTGGGGAGCTTCCAGACAGGGCCCAGGTCTCACTCACCTGCTTCCCCAGTGTCTGGGAGAGGTGGAGTGCCTGGTTGATGGAGCCTACTAAATGCTGGTGAGGGAATGAACAATGTCCAGAAAAGGGTTCCGACTTTTTCTCCCTGCTCTCACCTCCAAGTTCCATCACTGTCTTCACTGACTTGGTTGCTGGGTGAAGCTTGGTTGCAACACTTTTTGGAGTTCCTCAATTACCCCATTTTCTTTTTATTATTGCCATTCTCACCTGCCCCACTCCTCAACACCATGCCTCTTATTTTTACCAGAGAAATACTTTTTATTTATGGGTAGAGAGAGACAAGAGAAAGGGGGAGAGATAGGCAGATACTGCCCTGACTACTTGCCTGAATCTTGGCAACTTCAGATGAGCACTTGGAAAGATACAGCAGGTGTGGGAAAGCCTGTGTGAATGTGCGAGTCATGCGTGTGTGTTTACTCACACATGTGTGCACACGCACGGACGTACACATTCACGCAGCACAGCCTGCTGAGAGCCCAGGTGCACGGCTACCTCACATGGCCCTCTTAAATGGGTCACTCTGTATCAGTGCCACAGCTTTCCCCAGACACAGCTTTTCCTCGGATTTCTGCCTCCTCCACTGCCTCCTCCCCCTGCCCCAATTCCTTTCTGTAGTGGAAGGAAATGCTAACCTTCCCCTCCCTTTTCCCCCAAGACGTGTATGTGAGTAAGGAGATGAGCAAGCACAGCTAAGTGAATGTGAGAAAGAAGAAGCAAACAGTAGATTGTAAAGACGCCCCCGGTTCTACCCCTTCCCATGCTATGGGAAACAGCCGTGATGCCCCAGAAGTTCCTGTGGTGAGGGCAGACCTCCCCAAGACCCGGGAGTGGGGCTTAGGGGTTGAGAAGGGAAGTGTGAAAACAGTTTTGTTCCAGATTGCTCTGCTTGCTGGCAAGCATCCAGTGCCTTATGGGGATGACTGGTCCAGCCCTTCCAGAAGAACACGGCTTTAGGCCTGGCCATTGGGTGCTTGGAAAGCCCAGAGCATGATACCATATTCCTTCTGGAGAAGTTGTGGGGTGCTTATTTGACAGTGACAAATGCATTAGGAGGGCTGGCTTCCTTTCATCAAGAGGCTGCCTTTACCTGGATTAGCTCAGTGCCCAGCAACTCAGAGATGTGTTGGACAGAACGCATGAAATTGCATCTCCATAGGTCAGAAGCACTTAGACAGTGGCAGTTTCACCCATGGTTCAACCTAATGGATATACTGTTTTTAATTCCAAAATGAAGATTTTCTGTGTGTGTGTAGACAATAAGGCACCTCTCTGGATAGAAAGCATGGCCAGGGCAGCCAGGATTTCAGTGTGCTGTCACTGTCATAATAGCTGTGATGCCTTTACTTCTCCGGGTTTGTTCTCTTGTTTGTGATCTTTTCTTCACAAGGTAGATAGGAGAATGTCATGGAATAACTGGAAGTGGAAATGCTTTTCATGTGACAGGTCCCCACACAGCTTTGAGCTGCCTCATTTCTCCAATCCATTATTCCTTCCAATAAAGTGAGCAGGTCCCCACACAGCTTTGTATGTGTCTATACCTATAGACATGTAACTTCTTTTTAAAGATTTATATATTTATGCATACAGAACTGGGTACAGGCTGAATGGAGGTGCAGGGGTGGTGAGAGGACTCACCAGAGACAGAGCAGGGAGCAGAATAGGCAGATCAATGAAGTATACTGCTGAGGGGAGAAGTGGGCAGATCAGGAGAGGTCTGCTGCTCCGTATGGATCACCTCCCTGGCTGGGAATCAAACTGCTGAAGCTCTGCAGAGAGCTTCATAGTGTTGCACTCATAACCTGTTGTACCACCAGGGAGGGCCCAAAATATGTAAGTTTTTTGATCTTTGTACATTTTACCTAAAAAGAGAACAATCAGGAAACATGTCCTTTTCGCCTCAGATACATAATAGGAAAATGCTTAACACTGTTCTCAGGCTTATCTATTTTGTTTTTCATTTTTATTTATATATTTTTACATCATTGTTCATTTTTGTAGTGTTTGATCTCTCCTCTCAGATGTTATCTCAGGCTTATCTGTTTCACTGCCTTGAATGAAATGATGTCTCATTTTTCATGAAAACATAGTGTGTTTCAAAATGCTTGCAACTTAATCAAGGGATTAAATTCAGAAACAATTGCAACAAAAGGTCTGGTCGGCATAAAATACCTACAGTCAAGGGCCTCCCTGGTGGTCTAGGGGTTAAGTCTCAGCAATGTAGCCTGAGTTTGATCCCCAGCCAGGGAGGTGACCCACATGGCACAGCAGACCTCTCCTTTGTCTCATCTGCTGCTCCCCTCAGCAGTGTATTTCACTCTTCCTGTTCTGCTCCCCACTCTGTCTCCTGTGAATCCTCTCACCTCCCCGCTCTCTGGCCCCCACCTCTGGCCTACACCCTAGTTCTTCAATGCAAATAATAAATAAAATGAAAATGAAAAGACCCAATAGTCAAGAATTCTTATTGTAAGCAGTAGAGGTATAAAGATATACATTACTTATTAATTGCCTTTTGCTGGAACTTTTAAAAATATAAATATTTACTTACATTTTGCTCCATGTCAGAGATATTTTCCTAAAATGTTTGAGATCCAAATTTTACAACTGACCCAAGGAAAAATAGTCTAAAAGATAGAAAATACCTCTGTGTTGTAAGGTTCATTTTATTAAGTAATAATCCTTCCATAAGACAAATAATTGATCTCTAATTTATCTGTTATACTTACCCTTTTTCTGCATTGGGTTTTCTTGAAGTCATTTGATAAGAAACTGTGTCTATCCAGTGTGTGTAAAGCTGTATTGGAATGGAAACTCCAGGCCCCGGGGTTCAGCCTCTGGTCTCTTAACTCCTTGGGTGAGGAAGAAGTGTTACTGCCTGGTTTGCTGTGGGTCTCACCCTGTGAGGCTCTGGGAGAGAATGAATTAAAAGGACTGCAAAAGGTTTGTATTCCCCAGGGGCCCGCGGGCTTTTCAGCATTGATGGTTTTGCAGTACCACTGTGAGTAAGGTTTTTTCCTTTTCTCCTGTTGTTTCCCAGTGCTCACTTTATTGGAAGGAATAATGGATTGGAGAAATGAGGCAGCTGTTGGGAAGGGTGATTTCTAGTTTAACCCCTCAGCTGCTGACATTGCTTGGCCTTGGGGACAGCCAGAGCAGCCATCAGGGACAGAAGTGGACCTGTCTCAGAAGTGTGGGTGGACAGAGCCCTGGACTGGGAACCCGATCAAGCTCATCAACTCAGGGTAACCCTGAAGTGACCTTCCCAAACCCTCAGTTTTCTTTCCTTAAAGTGCAGAAGCACGAGTGGCTGGATTCTCCTAACAAAGTCCATGGTCTTCAGGACCCAGGCAGGGATTTCAAATGCAGCTGACCTGAGGAGAGCTGTGGCAAATCTGGGGCTCCCTGCTCTATGCACTGTCTGAGATGCAGAGGTTACAGCCTCTCTGCATGGCAAACAGGCAATCTCTGTGTCATGTCTAGATATTAATATCAGACACTTAAATGATGCTCACTGCATGCCAGGCAGCGTTCTTGGTGCTTTCTGCGTATTAATTCATTTTATCTTCACAACAACCCAGTGAGGAGGTAATTGAATTAGGCATGATCACGAGCTCAAATTTATAAGTGAGGACCCTAAAGAAAAATTCCAAGCCACCCCACTGATGCTCTTGAGAGATCAAAAAGATGGATGGTGCTTTCTGAAATGAAACCCAGGTAGGGCCTGGGAATGGGTGGGACCTGGGCTAAAGTACATTCTAGACCTGCTTGGTCCAAATCATCGCTTAGTAAACAGTGAAAGAGATGCTGTCTTCAGGTAAGGTATTTAGAGAACTTTTCTAAAGAAAAGGGGGTAGTGGGAGTGTTCTGTCTCATGTTTGGTGTTTGTTTTTCACTGTAAAACATGCATCGCCTAGAATTTATCATCTTGACTCCTTTTCAGTGTACTGTTCATTAGTGTTAAGTACATTCGTATGGTTGTCCAACCATCACCACTGTCGACCCACAGAAGGCTTTTACCTTACAGAATTTAAACTACCCACTAACAATGGCTCTCCCCCCACAGCAACCATCTGTTGCTAAGATTTTAACTACTCTTAAGTAGCTCCTGTAAGTGGAATTCTACAGTGTAATATGTGTCCCTTTATGACTCGCTTTATATCCTTCAGCAAAATGTCTTCAAAGTTTGTTCAAGTATGTGTCAACACCGTTCCTTTTTAAGGCTGCATAATATTCCCTTGTCTGTATATAAACTTGACTTGCCCATCTGTGAATGGGCAACTAGAGTTGCTTCTGCTTCTTGGTTGTTGTAAATGGTATTCTGTCAACATGGGTGTCACTTTTAAGGGAGAATTAAGGTCCGAGGGTGAACATGAGAAGGAGGCAGAGCCTGGCAGAAAGAACTTCCAAGGATTGAAACCCCTTCACAAGATCACTGCAGCATGTAGCAAGCTCCTGTTGCAGAGGCGGGAGCGCCCTTTTTGTGTCCCTGTAGGAGGAGATGGTCCACCAGGTGACTCCAAGGGTCCCCCTATCTTAGCGGTTCAACCCATGCCCACCATCAGTGAATGAATTGAGCTGGCTGGGTTGGGGTGCTAAAGAGAGTAGGGGACTCCAGCTCCCATTTTATTTTCGTCTCCTGGCAGGGTTCTCTTGTGGGCAGACGTCAACAGGTGACTATGATGTCCTGCCATCTGCTTCTTAACACAGATCCATGTGAGCAAGCTGAGATCAGACTTTTCCCACCTAGAGGGGCCATGTGTCACCCGCCTCACCTTTGTGAAGCAGTTGCTAGTAAAAGGAATAATCGGGGTGTCAGGGGGTGCCAGATGCTGAATGTTACGGGATTTCTTCCTCTTGACAGCTTCCCTGCAGCCCACTTGCTCAGTTCAAGCTTCTGTAGCATTATCGTATATGCCAGTGTTCAGGACCTACATGAAGTCTCACGTGTGAGTCTCCTTAATGTCAAAGGAGTGTGAGACGTGACCCCAGTTGGCCCTGCGCCAGGCAGCAAAGGCAGATTGGGTGGGTGAGAGGAAGCAGACACCGCTGGTGGTACCCATTTGCCTCCTTCCCTGGAGCTGATGTGTTCCAAGAGGATTCCAGGCTGGCTTCTGGTGTGCCTCTGTTTAAAGGGAGTGGCACTTTGAATGCACTGCAGGAGGGCCCCTCAAAGGAACCCCGTGGCGAAGTCTTTTGTAGAGTGAAAAATCCTTTTATAAGATGAATAATTGTACTCTGTTTATCTGCTTTGGAGGTTCAGAATGTTCAGAGATTCTCAGGGGAAAGGGATTTGTCTGAAGGCCATCTGGTCCTCCCCCCCTTTCCAATCCCAGTTTTCTAGAGCATCCCCTCCACGCCATGTGGACCCCTCAATCATGGGAAACTCAGAGTCCCCCAGGATGGAGGATTCCATCTTCAGACAGCTTTCCTTGTGTGAAACAGAAACTTATCCTGAGCTAAAATACAAACAAACCTCTCTGAAGTTTTCGTCTGAGGAGTCTTCCACCTGCTGGTCACAGAGAAGCGCCTCTCCTGCACTGGCTCACTTGATACCTTGGCCCTAGGCACCTGACCCCTGTGTCTTCATTTGATCTACATGTGCAGGGCTGCGAGTTCTTTCATCACCCTGGTGGGCCTGCTTGGACTTTGCTGTCCTGCACCCCTTTGCAAGCATGGGGCCCCTGCAACTGCTGCAACTCTCAGGCACCATCTCTCATGCGGGGGAGAAGGGCTCTCTCTCTAGATCAGATTCTCTTCCTCTGTCAGTGCAGCCCCAGAGCTTTCATGGCGACAATAAATTTACCATTGCCTGAAGTCTCAGCGCCATTTACCATTGCCTGAAGTCTTAGCTGGTGTGATCCCAGCTAAGCCATAAGCCCCTCAGGTAACACTTAATGGAGTTTATTTATATACTTATTTATTTTAAAAAATACACCAGCAGAGCTATTTATTTAAGGATGATGGTTTTGATCCTTGTTTTTAAATAATTATTTATTTATATATTTTTTCTTTTTTTTACAATGTTTGCTTTCTTTTCTCAAATGTAGTCTCCAAAGAATTTCTACCACCAGTTCACACCGTAGTCCCTTGTGCTCTTTCTGCTCTTATTTTGATCCCTTCCCTGCAGAATGTCTCTGGCTTTTTTAAATATATATAGATGTATGTATTTTATGCATACAGAATTGCGGTATAGACCAGAGGTGCAGGGGCTGTGAGAGGATTCACCAGAGACAGAGTGGGGAGCAGAATAGGCATATTGAAGATGTACACTGCTGAGGGGAGCAGTGGGCAGGTCAGAAGAGGTCTGTTGTGCCATGTGGGTCAGCTCCCTGGCTGGGGATTGAACTTACTCTACAGTGGCTGCCGCCAGCTTCATAGTGCTGTGTTTAACCCATTGCACCAACAGGGCCCTGTCTCTGATATATCGTTGTCTGTTTATTTTTGTTCTGTTGTGTTGAGATTTTTGCTGTTTTTTCCTTACTCCCTTATATGGAGATTATTTATTTAAACATCAAGTTTTCTTGAGCGAGAGACAGCTCACTGCCTACATATATATCTATGCAGGCCTCCCTCTCTTTCCTTTTTTTAATTTTCCTTACTAAACTTGTGGTGTGGGCCTCCCTAATGGTGCATGGGTTAAAGTCTCAGCATTATGAAGCTATCCACAGCCACTGCTTCTTGAGTTCAATCCCCAGCCAGAGAGCTGACCCACATGGCACATCAGACCTCTCCTTTCTCACCGTTTGCTCCCCTCAACAGTGTATTTCAGTCAGTCCTGACTGTTCTGTTCTGCTCCCCATTCTGTGTCTGGTGAATCCTCTCATTGCCCAGCCCCATTTTCCTCCCCGCCACCCCCACCTCTGGCCCATTTCCCAGTTCTTGTGTGCATAAATAAAAATAATTATTTTTTAAAATAAATAAATAGGGCCCTCCCTGGTGGTACAATGGGGTAGGACACAATACTTCAGTGCGAGTTTGATCCCCAGCCCAGAGGTGACCCACCTGGCACAGCAGACCTCTCCTGACCCACCCGCTGCTGACCTCAGCAGTGTACTTCGTGGATCTGCCTGTTCTGCTCCTCACTTTGTCTCATGTGAATCCTCTTACCACCCCTGTACCTCTGGCTTGTACCCCAGCTCTGTATATAAATAAATAAATAAATCTTTTTAAAAATTAAATAAATAAACAAACTTGCCAAGTGCTAGGAGGGAAAACAGTTTTCCATGATGGCCTGATTTAAAATTGATGCAACTCTTTCCTTTCCCCCTAGAATTGGTCAGGCATGAAGTGCCAGTTCAAGCTGCTGAGGATGGCTGTGGCCTTGATCTGTAGTAAGTATCTGAGGGGAGGGAGGCAGGCTGGGGAAAGGGAGTCCTGCATCAGGCCCAGGATGGCATGTCCCTGTGTTACAGGGCAGGGAGAGGGACACAGTTGAACCCCCAAACCTGCCTGCTCTAAATGCCATCCGTTGCCTCAAGACAAAACGTGTAAGACCTTTAATGGAAAGGAACTTTAATACAATCTGTGCAATACAGTAAACATAAACATTATAGTTTCTAAATCAAACACCTGAAGTTACCCATCCCCTCATGGGTAAAAGTCCACCCAAAAGGGATTGGCCCAAAGCAAGGCCTGAAAGCCTGCCACACGTTTAAAGCACCTTCTGGCCGGGACGCATAGAAAAGGGTCAGAAATGGCCAGACAAGTTTGGGAGAAAAAGAGCAAAATCAAAATCTAGATAAACACCGCCGTAGTGAACCCCCCCACAGGTCTCTCACCCACATCTGTTTCAACCAGTCCAGGACTGAGAAACAAGAGCCGCTTCCTCACATGTCTCTGCTCCATGTGGCTCCCTCAGGTCTCCTCTGGTTCCCTCCTGCTTCCTTCTCCCTCAGTCTCCTCTCCAGATTCTTATCCTCCCTGCTCAGCAACACTGTCCTTCTGGGTGGGGCAGGAAACCTGGAACCTTCCCTTTTCCTGGGGATCACCCTCTTACACCTGCCCTTTCGGGGCTCCTGAGCATGAAAACAAGAGCAGACAAGTCAATAACAGGGCGAGAGGAGTCTGCTGTTTTGCTGCCACTTTGGCCCTCAGCTACTTTCTATGGTCATACACTGTGCCAATGGAGCAGTACATACAGGACAAACTCAAGCACCCAGATCAAGAAAAATAACCCTTAAGACCAATCTTTTGGGATCCCTTGATAGAAACTAGGACCTTCCTCCCCAGAAAAATACACATATGTGCACCTGCGGGCTTGCTCACACAGTCTGCGGGTTTAGCAGGTGCACAAAGTGTAAGTCCTCCAAACACTGGCAGGGGGGTGCCTGGTTGGGAAGAAGTCAGGACCACTGCAGAGGTTATTTTGAGTGTTAAAGACAGACAGGAGGGCACGGTGTAGGCAAAATCCAAAGGCATTTCCAATAAAGGTGCCGCATGAACACAGACACGGGTGGATGAAGTGATGTTAGCAAACCTGACATGAGATTTGGGTCTGTGAGAGACTGATGAGAGGGAATAGAGTGAGGTCATGAAAGGCTTGAAATGCAAGGAGAAACATGTGACTTCATCCTGAATGCCTGGAGAGGCCACTGGAGGGCTTTACACAGGAGAGGTACTGACAGGTGTGACTTGCAGGACACCCGTATGGGGCTGCAGTGTAGAGAATGAGTTGACTAGGGGATGAGACCAGAGGCCACGAACTCTCTCTGATAGAGAAAAAGCTGAGTTGGAACAGAAGCAGCAGAGGGAGGGAGAGACAAGGGGCACAGATTATGTCATGCGGCCCTCAGAAGATGGCTATGCGAGCGTTTTATCAGGAGGCTTGCTAGCAGCACCTTGACTGTCTCTGCCTGGGTGTTCCATATCCCATGTTGGAAAGAGGACGGCACCTGAGCCAACCTGGAGGGAAGAAGGGACCCCACCCCCCGGGCCCCACCCCCAGCCCCCAGCCCAAGGCTTGCAGGGCCCACTGGTTTCATTTTCCTGAATGGGGTTGGTGGATCTACCCCTTCTAATGCCACCTTCCAGCCCTGGGTCCGGAGGACTCTTTGAGCCAGAACAGAGGGGTGTAGTGGGTGGGGGTTATCAAAAGAAAAGAAAAAAAAGCATGCGTCTTGCTGTTTAAAAAGACTCAACTCTAAGCAGGCTAAAAACTAAAATGTAGTTTTGATGGCTGGCCAGTCTTTCAGCCCTCCCTTGTGAAACTCAGGGTCTATTAAGCAGTCGGGAAGATGCATCCCCCCCCCTTCACCCACCTAGGGAAGAGGGAGAGAGGGGGAGGCCCTGTTTCCATCCCTGGCTGTTGCTTTCCCGCCATCTGTTGGCCATCCTTGGGGTTGCAGGTTGCAGCCCACAAGGTCAGGCAATCCCAAGGGGAAATGAATGTTCCTGGAGGTGCTGGCACCCTAGAGTGGGCACTAGTTAGTTAAATTAATTGAGAAAGTACAAAATTCCCTCCAAAGGACATTCTTCCAAATTTTCCTTCGTTTCCCCGTCTGTAAAATGGGGATGAGAAACCTACACTTGGTGTCATTTGGTGGGGGGCTGTGAGCAGCAATGTCCCCCAGCTGTCCTTTCCCAAGGGTACCCCCCTATCGGGGCTGGCAAATCCAGTAAGTTTACTTGAGAAAGAAGGACTGAAGTGCAGGCTAGGAGCATTTTAGGGTCTGTTAGGAGATAAATTCCAACCCTTGTTGGGATAATTTTTTTCCATTCCTTCTCTGGCCTCCCTCACCTCCATTCCCTCCTCTCACCACCAAAACATTGGTTCTGAAGGTTTTCTAAGGGTTTGAAAACACTGTATAAACTACGAAGTTCTGGTGTGTGCTGAAGTTATTAGTGTCTCATCCGTGCAGCTTGGCCCACGGGGGCTGAGAATTTGCCCCGAAGGGGATACTGAGCTTCCAGAACTCATGTAGGGTTGTGAGAGCTTTTGGGCAGCAGTGGGAGCCTCTGCCCTGGGCCTGGAATGCTCTTCTTAGGGGCTTCCCTTGATAATCACATCTCAGCTCTTTAGGGAGATCTTCCCAGATTCCCCAAACTAAAGAATCCCCTAATGCCTGGATTTGATTTTAAGTCAACTGCTTTTTCCTTTGCCATTTCTCTCACTAAAAGGGTCTTGTGTAAACACTTGCATGCTGGCTTATGTCCCAACCTTAGAAACTGCTGGGGAACAGAGACCTGCCTTCTGCACTATATCGTCAGGGCCTAGAACAGCGCTTGGCTTGACAGTGAATGAATGAATGGGAGGGTGTGTGGGCGGATGGCTCCAAGGCCTCTCTCCCTCAGTCCCTGCCCAGGGCCCCTCTGTGACCTTTCTGTGTTTCTTCACCCTTGCAGTGAGCATGGAGTTTGGGCGGGCTGTGTGGCTCCGGTTCCACCCATCGGCCTACCCTCCGTGCCCGCACCCCAGCTTTGTGGCGCACTTGGGTGGCGTGGCTGTGGGCATCACCCTGGGCGTGGTGGTCCTGAGGAACTACGAGCAGAGGCTGCAGGACCAGTCGCTGTGGTGGATTTTTGTGGCCATGTACACCATCTTTGTGCTCTTTGCCATCTTCTGGAACATCTTTGCCTACACCCTGCTGGACCTAAAGCTGCCACCACCCCCCTAAGAAGCTGGAGGATCTGAGGGGGGCAGGGAAGAGCAGCATCAGAAAGGTGCATCTGTGTTCTTTATCACATCACCAGCTCAGTGAGGCCGGAAGGAGAGGACAGGAGGTGCTGGGTGGCTGCAATGTTTCTGTTTGGACTTGGAGACACTGAGACTTTTCTGAAAGGCACCTGCTGGAGGAGTTGGAGGTGGCCATTGTTTCTTTAGACTGCTCTGAGGACATCAAGCCAGGGCGAGGGCCTGGGGTGGGTAAGACTGGCCTCCTCCTTGGGCTAGACTTATTCCATGTGTCCCAGGGCCCTTTCCCTTGTCACAGACTAAAACAGCCATCTCCCTCATCGTCCACCTTGAGAGACCTAAGAGACATAAGAAGGACTTGAGGTGGCAGTAGCCAGGCAGGCCCTGTCCAACCCAGAGGTAGTTACAAGCCAGGAGGTATTTCCTCTGCAGCTGTTGTGTCTGGAGCTCTAGAGTGAAGGACCTGGTAGTGGACACAGTGACTTTGGCCTGGGGGAGCCCAGGCCACCCTCCTGTGCCTGTCAGCAGGCACTGAGGCATGGCCTGTCATGCTGGGGTGGGCAGAGAAGGAAGAGGCTGTAACTCCAGTAAGGGAAACCCCAGCAGGAGGGAATAAATTGCATCCTAAGTTCCACCCTAGGAAAGGCCCAATACCAACTTTAGACTGTTGTCTCCCTTTCTCCCAGAATACTGACACCATTGCCCCAGCCTTCATGTCCCGCCTTGTTTATAGGGTCTTTTCTTACCCTTCTACTGCCCTGGCCCCACATTGTGCCTCTCCTTTGGATATGGAGACAGTATTCTGACTACCCGTGTATGTGTGTGTGCGTGTATGTGGCCTAGTAAGCGGAGAAGCCTGTGTGGTGGGAAAGCGGATGTGAGACTGGGGGAGGCTGCAGAGGAAGCTGGTAAGCGGCAGTGGGAGTAAATGAGGAGCTCGAGAGGGTCCTGAGCATCTTTGCTTATTTTAGCAAAGCTTGCCTCCTCCTGGCCCATTCCCCATCCTTCCAAGCCTCTCCCTTGGAATCACTGATGAGGGACTGAACAAGAGAATTGTTCGAGATCAGGCCCTTCCAGGGGCCTTTGGGATGCTGAGGTCTTCCTCACCTTCACCAAGTTCTGCTCTTGTTTCGCTCTGGGATGACTGTCATATATGCAGATTCTGCTCTGTCTCCCTTGAGAGAGAAGGAACTTTGATGGTGTGAGAGAGACTGAGGAAGAACTATGGAAGCCATGTGTTGGTTTGAGTTGGGGGAACAGGAGGAATTTCACATGGTGCGGGAAACTGCTGCTAGAGAAGAATTGATGAGTGTGTGAATGAGTGCGGAATGGAGGGAGGGTGGCCCTGTACCCACGGGGGTGAGTGCAGCTGTACACGCATGCTTAGAGCTGGCAGGGAACTTGGAAATTACCAAGCCCATCCCACCCCCATTTCACTAGTGAGAAAAGAGGAGATCCCAGGCCCAGGCTGCAGCTCCTGGGCTTATGCCTGACAGAGCTTCGGAGTCAGCTAGCCCAGGCATTCAGGGAACTTTGGCTGCTGTGGCTTCCTGAACCCCGTGATCACATGTAAATGAGCAGGGTCTTCTGCCCAGAGACGCCCCCAGTGCACCCCAAGCAATGCCAAGCCCCTTGCCTAATGCTAAATCAATTGTTTTGGTGCCCATATCTTTCTAAGCTGCTGCTACCCTGTGCCAACACTGTGCTGAGGACTGCTGGGTTAAGGTGGGTGGGCCCAGGTGGTGTGGGCTGCATCATTCTGGGGCATCTTGTCTGTGCTGCCAACAACTATCCCCCAAGAGAGAGATGTCGAAAGAAGAGTCAACGTCTTAGTAGAGGGGCCCTGGTCATGGGCTGGAGGGGTCCTGGCCCTTTCTGGGAGGTAGAGACTGTGGGTGCCCTGCTGAGAGGTAGGGCCTCCCCTCCAGATCCTATCCTGGCACCAGGGTGTCCAGGCTTGTGGGCAGTGGGAGCAGAGCCACCCTGCCTTTGTCTGGTGCAACCTAGAAAAGAGCCTTCCTCTCTGAGGGGTAAGACGCCTGCACTGGAAGCTTCTAGAAAGCCCTCCGAGAAGCATCCAGTCCCTCAGGGCTTGAATGGAAGCTTGTTACCCAGGACTGCCTGAGAGGGACATCCCACCTGCCATCCTGTTTGTCCCGGTGGATTGGGACCTACTAAGGGAGCCCCAAGCACATCTCAAGCCACCAGAACTAACTCTGCTTCCCTCAGCAGTGTCCCAAATTTCTTTGGCCTGCTTGACACCCTCCTCCCCCACCCTTCACTTCCAAGCAAGGCCACCCAGTGCTGACAACAGCCACTATTAACTACCCGGGACCAAGACAGCTATCTGCTCAGCTTTGCTTTTCGGTGTGGACTTTGTCCACAGCAGTTGCCTTTCCTCCCTGGCCTCCTGCTCCCCAGTGCACAGCACCTCCTGATAGCCCTCCCTCCCCTCAGTGTGGCGGCCCAGCATGCCCGGAAGTAGAGGGTGGTATGACTCTTCAGGCTGTGGAAAGAAGGAGGCCCTGCACCCACAGGGGTACAGAAATTGAAAGCTGGGGATTCCCCAAACAGCAGCCATAGACTTGCCACTGGTTAAACGGAAGAGAAAACCAAACCTTCAAAGGAGAAATTTTGCTTTAATGACACCATTAATCATTCATTTTTTAATTAGGAAAAGCTCCCTAATGAGGCTCTTTGCCAGCTAATAGAACTCTCAATTTCCATGAGAACCATTCTTGCCCTGAGACTTAGGGGCGTCACTGTTCACCAAGCCTGGGATCTTTCCCAGCATCCAATTTCCTTTGCAAATAATGCAGATTCCTGGTGCAGCGGAAGCCTCTCCTGGCATGGTGGGTGCTGCTCCCAGCACTGGCTGGAGAACACCCCCACACTCCTCTGCCTTAAAAACAGTACCCAGCTCTGAACTTGCCCCCAAGGACTTGAATAAGTGGAAAAATGAAACACAAGCTGCAATGTTTGTTTCTAAATATTTTTGTATTGTGTACATTCTGTATATTTTTGTTGTAACATATTATTTGAGCACAGATTCCATTAAAGATTTTTTTTTTAAGCCATCTGTTACTCAGGAAGTGATCTGAAGTGGGTTGTAGAACCCGTCTCTTCTTGGACTGGGTCAGGGCAGCGGGAGGATCAACAGCAGGGCTGCTGGGTCTACAGTTTTTTTTTTTAAGATGTATTTATTGATGCATACAGAACTGGGGTACAGGCCAGAGGTGAGGGGATGAGAGGATTCACCAGAGACAGAGATGGGAGCACAACAAGCAGATGGACTGAAATACACTGCTGAGGAGCAGCGGGCGGGTCAGCAGAGGTCTGCTGTACCATGTGGGTCAGCTCCCTGGTCGGGGATCGAACTTGTGCTGCAGTGGCTGTGCTTTAACCCAATGCACCAACAGGGAGGGCCCTGGGTCTACAATGTATACAGTGCAGCCCAGGCATTGGTGGTATAGGGAGTTCTAGACTGGTGGTTGAGAATGCAAACAGACTTTTGAGACTGAACTCTTCAGTAGGTGATGAAAGCTATGATTTCCCATATTGACAACTTCATATATATTTTGAGGTCTGGGGGAAGCATGAATAAGGAACTGATCCATGGCTTCCGGTCACAAACCTCTGTGGCCCTGTCTTTCCACTTTTACACCCCTTTCCTCCTTGTGAGAGACTAGTATTATGATATATTATTAGAAGAATCCTTAACATATCTATGTACTTTGTTCTTTGTCCTACTCCTAGTCTTTACGTCTTCCCAAGGGCTGTCAACACCCTCATCTTGACGAGGTATAGGAAGATTCTCAAGGTAAAAAGACATGGTCAGTTCATACACAAAAAGGAAAGGTAAGGGGAGCATAAATGTAATGAGAAGCATCAAAGGTAAGCCTGCTACTTAGTGAGTTTAACAACCAAATGGGCTTTAAATGGATAGAGGCTGAGAAAGTGAATTGTTTTCACTAGTTTTTCTGAGCTAATGGCAGTGTATATAGTTTTGTCACTCATACTGTTAAATTTCCTTTGAGAATTAAATTATCCCATTAACTTCAGTGTGGGAGTTGTTTGCCATAATGTTCTTTCACATCAGTTTCCTGTGTATCCTTTAAGGCTGCAGGAGTCATCCTAGAACAACTTTAGAGAACAGTTCAGACTAAAGGGCAAAGAACCTGCTTATCTGGAATGTGAACTGACCTCCTTAGAGGAAAACTGGGGACCCTCTCTGAGCACCAATGTTCTCACTGGGCAGTTTTAGACCCTAACCCCTGAGCATGCTTTTATCTTTTTTTAAAGATTTATTTATTTATGCACACAGAACTGGGATACAGGCCAGAGGCTTCACCAGAGACAGAGCGGGGAGCAGGACAGGCAGATCGACTGCTGAGGGGAGCAGCAGGAAAGACAGGAGAGGTCTGCTGCACTGTGTGGGTCACCTCCCTGGCTGGGGATTGAACTTTCTCTGAAGAGGGTGTGGCTTAGCTTTGTGGTACCGTACTTTAATGCATGAGCATGGAAAGGTGAGTGCTTTGCCAGCCAAAGACTGTGGTTAGCTTTGCCCTTGACTTCCTGTCATTCCCTCTTCACTTTTGTGGTTCCTCCCTCCTACCAACTTCTCATGGACTTGATAAGTTAAAAACAAAACAAAGCAACAAAAACACTTTGATGGATGTTAATAAAGAAATTAGGAGATAAAATCAATTTACTGCGTTTCTACTATATGCTAGATGAGGCTTGTATGTGCCGGGTGAGGCATTTTCAATATATTCTCATTAAGTCACACAGCTATCTAATGTTAAGTACAGACTAAAGAAAGGCTTAGAAAATTCTCTTTAATAATGTGCTGGATAATACATGGCATCAAATTCACTCCCCAGAGTGTTGCCTGGTTCCAATGGAGTTCATGCTTTTAGCCTCAGGTATTTGTATGGACTTCAAGGACAGTTTTGGGTGCTGTTTAAAATTCAGCCTCACTGTATGAGGCCAGGGACATCTAGTCATAGTAATTACCATGGAATATTCTCTTGATGTTCACTTAATAGGATCTCCACTTGGTCAGCCCTCCTAGAAATATTTATAAGAAAACCTATAGCAGGGCCTCCCTGGTGGCACAAGGGGTTAAGTCTCAGCACTAGGAGTTTGATTCCCCTATCAGGGAGCTGACCCACATTGCATAACAGACCTCTCCTGTATCCCTTGCTGCAGTGTATTTCAGTAGATGTGACTGTTCTGCTCCCTACTCTCTCTCTCTCTCTCTCTCTCTGGTGAATCCTCTCAACCAGCCCCACCCAACACCTCCGGCCTACACCCTAGCTCTTGTATGCATAAATAAATATATCTTAGAAAAAAAAAAAAAAGAACTCCTGGACCCTCCCTGGTGGCATAGTGGGTCAAAGCACAGTACTAAGAAGCTAAAGTACTTCAGCATGAGTTCGATCCCTGCCCGCCCTGGAGGTGACCCACATGGCCTGGCAGACCTCTCCTGACCCGCCCACTGCTCTCCACAGCAGTGTACTTCATCAGTCTGCCTGTTCTACTCCCTATTCTGTCTCTGGTGAATCCTCTCACCGCCCCTGTGTCTCTGGCCTGTACCTCAGTTCTGTATGCATAAATAAATAAATCTTTAAAAAAAAAAACTCCAAGTGGAAAGAATTCATGCAAACCGGGAGGGCGGTTTCCATTACTGAGAAGATACAGGATTAGGACTATGTGGTCCCAATAAGTGAATCTTATTTCCAACAAGCCTGTAGTTTTTCCTGGCATCTGGCATAAGTGATCCTCTGGTAAAGGACAGACATTCTGTCATGGTCAATAATGAATGAAGGACTCAGGTTATTGAGTTCTATGTGCAACTCTGCCAAACAACAACTAAAACCTTGTGATGGAAACTGCTCTTACACACTGTCTGATACAGAAAGGTGTATCCCAGCAGATGACTTGATTTTCTCCAACAAATTCCTTAGCACAGCAACTGTAATTTCCCCATAAACTTGTTGCAAATTAGTAAAAAAAAAGAAACAATCTCACTAAATAAAAATGACTGTGTCGGTGAGAAACTAAGTTGTTATTATTATTATTATTATTATTACAACAAATATAATTACAGATAAACTAAAACCATTTTTTCATGACATACATTTCCTCTGTATAGCATACAAAGAGTACACAAATGTATTCCACAGCTGAACAAATCCTTTTTAAAACTTTACAAGTTATACATTATCAAAATTTGAACACAGTACATGTTTCCGGTCATGAGCTCTGTGAGTTTCTTCTCATGGCCAACAAGATAATCCATATCACCAGTTTCCTCAATGAGAACAGTGATATGCGGCCTGTCACAGACAACACAAGATTGTATTGTACACAACTGTGTAATGCAGTGAGTCTACCATACAAGATATGTATGTGTACATAAGTACATTAAAGAACATATTACATATATCTTGCTTATAATCATAAAGCAATTTGAAGCATTTGCTTTCAAGTATCATTTACAACATGGACTCTTAAATGACCTGTGGATTTGAAAATGAAAACAATCTCCTAGACTCAAAAATGTCAACATCCTAGTCCTGCTTATCAAAAAAATTTGATTTCCAAGTGAGCAACAAAGTACATTTTAAAAAGCCAGATTCAAGGGTAGTATCATAAAATTGCTTATTTACCATAGTTGTTCTGAATTTAATACTATAAAATGTTCTTAGATTTTTTTTCTACACTGTCTACAAATCCAAGTTATTAAAGTTTAAAATCATATGAAAGCCTTTATGAAGATTCTGAATTGTATTTCTCATTAAAGGTAAAGAAATGGCTTGGTGAGTCATGTCCCCAGACTTTTATAGAGGAGAAAGCAGAAGGCTATTGTCAGTCATTTCGAAAGTTAAAGCTCAGCACTTAATGGGAATTTCGATAAGCTGAGAGAAGTTTCCTCAGTTTTACGGGCTCTTATTCCTCTGAGCATCCCGAGGGCAAAGAGAATTCAAAGACTTGATCTTCTAAACAAAAAATCATTATCAAATGGACTTATTAAAGAGCTATGTAGAACAAACCATAACGGTGTGTGTAGCCCCAATCTGCTTCCATGGGAATTATAAATGGCTCTAGCTGAAAGCACTTTCAACCGATTCAGAGTAAAACAATATGAGGCTTGTAGCAAATGTACAAAAAACTAAAATCAATGAGTAACTCTAATATGAAGAATCTGTTTGTGTTCTTTATATTACAGTTTACTTATAAAAGTTATGCCCTTTGTCTCTCTTTTTGACATTGTTTTAAAAATCCCAGCATTTTCATGCAAAGAAAATAAATACCTGTGAATAAATGAAGATGGGAGCCGCACAGATACATCAGATACAGTATTGTATACTGAAGCTCTTTTTAATTTCTTACTGACTCATGATTTGCATACTGACTTAAAAGCTGGTTTTACTGTTCATCATTATCAACCAGACCAGAAAAATCTGTCAAGCACCCACGGGATGCACATACATCTGTCTCTGAGATGGTGTGATGGTGCTAGACTGTCCTAAACTAGGAGTATTTCTTTTAAAGAAGCTGTAATTTATTGACAAGTATTATGATTTTTCTGGGAGGAAAAATTTCTGAATTGCAGCAAACTCCTGGGAAAAGTCACAAAATCACCCCTGAAGTTTTTTAACCAACAACTTCTTAAGTCTGAATTTATGGAGCCAGTGCTAATACTATTAATTCCACAAGTCCAGTACACATTTATATATGACTCAGTGAAATTGTTCCTCAGATTTTTATATTTAATTAAGTTAAAATTTATAAGTAAAAAAATGGACATGTTTAGAATGCATTTCAGATAATCTTAAATAACAATCCTCTGAACAATTATAACAACACCAAGGCTCCAATGTATGACTTCACAATATAATTATCTCAAAACTTATGATCAAAAACTTAGGGAAAGAGTTTCTTTCATAAATTCTTCCAGGACAGCTACCACATTTTTGGCTTCAGGCATTTCTTCATGTTCCACTTTAACGATCTTCAAAAGGATGTCTCCACTACCACAGTTCTTTAGGAACATGTAACATTTAAATAGAGCATAATGATTCATTTCTGCTTGTCGGATAAATCTTTTCAAATTATTTGTGTCTTGTATGGCCTAGAAAAGGATACCAATTAAAGGTCTGTTCAGCAAGAGAATAATCAAGCCAAAAAATATATCCTACCGGGACGTCCCTGGTAGTACAGGAGTTAAAGTGTCAGCACTCCGAAGCTATCACCAGCCACTGTGGCTAGATCCACATGGCACAGCGGGACTCTCCTATATCCCCTGCTACTCCCCTCAGCAGTGTATTTCAGTAAATCTGCCTGTTCTGCTCCCACTCTGTCTCTGGTGAATCTTCTTATTTCCCCCACCTCTCAATTCTGGCCTACCCCACATTTCTTGTATTTACAAATATATAAAAATAAATCTTTAGGAAAAAAATACCTCCTATCTAGCTAAGAACTCAGTATGTTGTCAGAGGTTTGCTTTTTATTTTAAATGTTTATTTCCTTTTTGATCACTAATGTGCTTTTCTATATAGAATAGCAAAATACTTTAGAAAGTATTCTCTCATGTAAAGTAAAATTTAAGACAGCTGTCCCTGAGATATAAGCATTCAATACAATTAGAAATAAGATATGTACACAGAAACCCATGAGGAATAAAAAGCGTAACTACCTTCTGAGGATACTAGGTTTGAGAATGTCCTACTTAATAGATATCACAGACGTAAAGACTTGTTATTCTGCTACTGATACTAATTAAAATTCAAACAAAAATTAGGTGGCACTTGGCACAGAGTCAACTAGTTACCTTTAGTTTAAAGTTCTCCAGTACTTGTCGGAAAAGAAAAGGGTTACCTCCTTCAGCACCATTTAAAAAAGCCTGCATCCAATCTTCACAAAACCGGTTGCTTCCTATAAAATATTGTAGAAAAGTAAGAATACAAAATGAAATCCTGCAAAGAAGAAGATATTCTCTTTTCAGAAACACTTATAATGAATTATTGAAGATTTCTACAATAGTATAAAAAGGCAGTGTGCTCACCACATGGTTAGGAAATAACAAAACGGCTGACGTCCCTGTGTGCCTCGCACTAACTTCAACCCCTCCTTTCCTTTCCTCGGAGTCACCATTCCCCATGAATTTCTTTAAGCTTCTGCCACATCCTGTTTTTACCTCTAAGCCCTAGGTAGTATTATTTTGCATGTTAAACCTTTATGTAGTTCTAAATGTCTGCTTCACTAAATAGTGTGAGTGCAAACTCTACTGAGACAGTAGCACTAGCTCATTTACTTTCACTACTATCCTGGGTTTCATCATCTGAACATTGGTTTTCCTGTTGATTTGCATGTAAGCTACTTCCAATTTTTTGCTCTTTCAAACAATGGCTTCCTGAACATTTTTCTGTTTGTCTGCTATGTCCACAATAAGAGTTTCTCTATGCACATGGGCATGGAACTGCTGGGCAGGACGTGACTTTCAGAACCCTACAATTACTATTGTTTTAGATGAGTTTGAGATAAACATGTCAAATCAAAAGAGGATGGGCAAGTTTGTATCACTGGTTCTGAGTGCAAAAAAGACACCAGAGCCCCAGGAAAGTCGGTTCAGAGAGGTGGCTCACCTGCATTGGAGAACTGAGGCTGGGAACTACTGCAGTCGATGACCACAGACTCGTGCTGCTCCTCCGACATGGCCATGCACAGAGATGTCATGGTGCCTTCGTGAATAAGGCCTTGAAGACTGGCCACGCTCAGAAACCTGGACACACAAAGTCCTTTTCCACCAACAATAATCAAGGACAGGAGGGAGAAAGCCAATTCATTCCACACTAAGGGAGCCATAAAAATATAAAAATTCCTCTCTTTGCAAAAATGATGTTCATTACCTGTTAATGTCTCTCTTTGTTTTTTCATCTGATTCCTTAACCTCTACAGGAGTATAACTCAGAGCCTACAAGAAAAAAATAAATCTTCATAGATAATAGTTTTCCTGGTAGTGCAGTGACTCACATCTAACTTCCACTTTCCTCAGCACTCTCCAGAACCAAGTGAGCCTGAAACTATGCTGCCCACTCCCAGGGGGCCATCCTGTCTCAGCTGCATTTATCCCCATTTTTTTTTAAAGATTTATTCATATACAGAAGAACTAGGGTATAAACTGGAGGTGCAGAGCAGAACAGGCAGATGTACTGAAATGCACTGCTGAGGAGTACAGGGGACCAGACAGGAGAGGTCTGCTGAGCTATGTGGGTCTCATCCCTGGTTGGGGATTGATCTCAGGCCATGGTTGGTGATAGAGACCCTTGCCTACTATATATTTAAATGAAAAACAGCCATTTACTCAAGACTTCTTTGTTGTCTGGGAATTTCTCATTTTTTCATCTGGACACTTCTATATAGTTGAAACCACTTGGAATTTTTGTTTTCCTTTTCAGATTACCTCAAAAGGTAGTTATTTAAAATTACTTACCTGGCTCTTCCTGGTGCCACAGTGGGTTAAAGTGCAGCACTGTGAAGGTATCTGCAGCCACTGCAGCCTGAGTTGGATCCCCCAGCCAGGGAGGTGACCAACATGGTCCAACAGACCTCTCCTGACCCTCCTGCTGCTCCTCTCCTCAGTGTATTTCAGTCAATTTACCTGTTCTGTTCCCCACTGTCTCTGGTGGGTCCTCTCACTCCCCTGTACCTCTGGCCTACAACCCTGTTCTTATGTGCATAAATAAATTAATCTTTAAAAAAAGTAAACATAAAAAAAATTTAAAATAAATTACCAGGAAGACTCAGTAATTGCAATTTTACTGTAATAATGTAACTATTAGCAAATACAGATGATCTATCATAAAAGCAGGCTCTTGTATACATAAATAAGTAAATCTTAAATTAAAAAAAGAACTGGGTGTAGGCTAGAGGTGTGTGGGGGATGAGAGGATTCACCAGAGACAGCGGGGAGCAGAACAGGCTCATCAAGAAATACACTGCTGAGGAGAGCAGTGGGTGAGTCAGTAGAGGTCTGCTGCGCCATGTGGGTCAGCTCGCTTAACGGGGATTGAACTCATATTGCAGTGGCTAGCAATAGCTTGAAAAAGCTGTGTCTTCAATCCAGGATTACCAGAGAGGCACCCCTAGTAAACATAGTTTGAATGGCTACTGGGGGTGAAGGGAGCAATATTCAAAGATAATGAGTATGTCTTTAAATA
The DNA here is from genome assembly GCF_000260355.1 of Condylura cristata. NCBI lineage: Eukaryota > Metazoa > Chordata > Mammalia > Eulipotyphla > Talpidae > Condylura > Condylura cristata. The sequence continues at coordinate 38,143,968 of NW_004567118.1, forward strand.
ATCCAATCTCTGCCACAGTGATTCTTGAGTAAGGAAATGCTTTTGTTTGTGGAATACTTACAGCATGTAGCAGAAAGGTGAGCTTCTCCTGAAAGAGAAGAACCACCCTTTGGATTGGACATACAACATCTTCAAACCAGCTGCTCAGGTAGGATTTTATATGGTTTTCCAGACCTCTTTCCTAGATTAAGGGAGAATGTCATTTGTTTTAACACAAGCACATGGACTTTACATAGCTTAAAGGACTTCACATTTTCTCCTCCATACTTCTGTCAGTGAAAAGAACTGGCAACAAACACCTCCTTTTCTTAAGCTAACATTGCCAACTCTTTAAAAAAAAGGAATTATGATACAACTTTCCTGGGCATAAGGATTAATTCTGTACTGAGTTTCTTAAAGATATACTAAGAAATGTTTATATAAATGGAAGAGACTGAAGAACATTCCATGTTGTTTCTTCACTGGCAAGAGCTGGGTATTTACATATCCATAGCCCCCCCCCCCCCACTATACTATGTACTCACTGAAGAAACTCTTAGCAATTCTTATCTTTCCAGACCCTGCTACAGTGTCTGAAACATCCACGTATGAGCTTATTATCTGCTCGGTGAAGGATTGAAGCAGTGTAGACAGAATTTATTCACACTCCAAACGTGAATAGGGAAGAAAAAGTTAACTTGTCAGTGCATGCACGCCCACTTCAGTTGCCAGACATGCTACCACTTGGCTTTCCGGGCTGTACTATTCTCTGGGGCCTATTGTCAGCCCGGAATAGCTCCGGCCTAGGAGAGCTGCCCCCAGACACAGGCCTGGCTCATTCCTGCAATGCTCTTCTGCAATGTCTTGTCAGCACACAATAAAAGGAACCATTAGCACATCTAATGGGTAGCAGATTTATAAGCGGCATGCGGGTATCAATTGCAACAAGCTGAATGCATGGTTTTTAAAAAGTACGGATGAATTGTTGAATGAATTGATACAGATGTATCTAATTCATAAAAGACAAGTTAATGAAAAATAGAATGTTTCTAGAAGTCTTAACTATTGGATTCCAGGAGAGCAATAGCACTGTGTGATGTGTCTTGGTCCGCAAGCGTGGTGTCATGGGCCATCAGTTCTAACCACAATCTAAAGCTTATGTTCCTAGACACCAGGCAAAGAGAATTTTTTCCTCACTTGGCATATTAGCAGATGCCCTGAAATTGGAATTTAAAGAACTGAATATTTCATGGGTACAAAACATCAGTAGCATAGATAGGGCTGCATTTCCTGCTTCTCTTAACAATCATCTTTCTACTACCCACAGAATTTAGGTGTCTTTGTGTTCACCTGTATGGTCTGATAACTTTAGTCATTACAGTATGTTAATCATCTGCCTTAAAAACTATTAAATGATTCACCTTACCTCACAGTTCAGGTTATTTCTTAGCCCTTGGATGTACTTGTCTAATTCAAGTCTGAAAGTATGTTCTTAAGGAAGCAATAAAGGATACATCAAGGTACTGTTTTTATTTCTCAATACAAAACTCTCAAATAATGCACACTGTGATAAAAATAATTCAAGTAAATATAGAGGGGCAAAAAACTTTGTAGGGGCCTTCCTAGTAGCTCAGTGTTATCATTCTATCACAGGTACAGCCTGCATTTGCTCCCCAGCCAGGATGCCAGCCCACATGGCACAGAAAATCTCTCCTGTCTTTTCTTGCTGCTCCCCTCAGCAGTATATTTCAGTAGATGTGCCTATTCTGCTCCCCATTCTATCTCTGGTGAATCCTCTCACCCCATCCCCACACATATGGCCTATACCCCTGTTCTTCTATGCATAAATATATAAATAAATCTTTAAATTAAAAATCAAGAAAAGAAAGGCATTCTAGAAGTTAGTAGTTAATCCACTTAAATCCTAAGATTTTTCTGATATTCTCAAACACCAAAGAAAGGATATAGCTCAAGTCCTTTTTCAGAACCTCCTAAAAAACAGACCACATACTCTGAAGTATTATTTTCAGAGTCCATTCTTGCTGTTTCAGGGAGCAGTTTTTCTTGTTGGAAAAGGCAGTAATAACAACCGACCCGATAACCTGGTGTTCTAGAAGAGAAAAATGTAAAATGTGTTATTTTGATAACTGAGCACCAAATTTTGTGGACAGCTCTAAAGACTATTCATGTTGATTTGGCAGTACTATTAGATTGCCCACGAGCTGAGAGCTTTTCAGACTTTCCCTTGGTTTCCTTGTAATAGCAGAGGAAACAGAACATATTCCATGATGGCCTTTAACTAAAGCAGCACCCAACAAACATGGGACTTGTTTGAATTCTGTCTTTTGTGAAAACTTCGTATAAATTTTACTCACTCATAATATGTCCGTGTTTAAGAATGTTCTTGCCTTCCCCAAACCTTCACAAATTACTGAAGTTCCAGGCAGATACGACATATTTATCCAGTGGCCTTATCTTCAAGCTCTGGCCCAGTAATCCTTAATGCCAACATCATGATCTGAAGTGAACTACCATTAAGTAGGAGACTCCCTGGAGACCTAGAGGTTGAGTTTCAGCACTAAAAGTGCTGGGGCCTGGAGTCTCTCTCTGGCCAGGTATCTGGCCCATATATGGCACAGCAGGCCTTTCCTGTCTCATCCGTGATCCTCTTGGCGATATTTCGGTGGATACACCTGTTCTGTTCCACTCTATCTCTGGTGAATCCTCTCACCCCTGCACATCTGGTCTGCATCCCAGCTCTTCTGCATATAAATAAATAAATCTTTAAAAAAAAAAAGGATCTCCCTGGTGGCACAAGGAGTTAAAGTGCAGCACTATAAAGCTTTCTGCAGCTACTGCAGCATGAGTTCAATCCTAGCCAGGGAGATGACCCATATGAAGCAGCAGACCTCTCCTGTCTTGCCCACTGCTCCCCTCAGCAGTGTATTTCAGTGCATCTGCTGTTCTGCTCCCCACTCTGTCTCTGGTGAATCCTCTCACCCCCCCACACCTCTAGCCTATACCTGAAAAGAGAGCTGGGATTTAGCTGTGGATGCCTATGTCTAAGCCTGAATGCCAGTGATACGACCAGTGTTGTGACCTAACTTCTGAGCATATTTCCTAAACTGAAAATGAAACTAAGAGTGTCTATCTACTCATTCCTTTTATAGGGAGAATAGCATCAAAGTCTGTGAAAGCACCTTATAAACTGTAAAGTATATGATTTCAGTCTTGGTAATCAACTCATTTCTTCCAAGTACAAAATGAAATAAGTACACTTAAAAGGTAGGGTCTCTACTAGTAAATGAATTTCATCTACAAATGTTTAAGTGTGTGCTCAGTGCTTGGGCTGCCAGAGGAAAAAGATGAACACTGCAGGTCTAATAAGGGCTGATATTTTGGAATTTCTCACCACTTCTCATATTTAACTCAGAAATAAAAACTAAGGACACAGCACATTTTACACTTACCTCAGCTCCACAGAAGCAACATTACCCAGCCCTTCAAAGATTGCTCCCTTAGAAAGACGCTTAGCAATGAAACTGCGCAGCTCTGGCTCCACTTCAGATGGTAGATTAGTATCTACCAACAAGAGGCTTGATAAATGAAAGACAGACATTCTTTACCAGTGAAATACTACATTCATACAACATAAATTATACAGAATATTTCAGAAGGTGGGCCCTCCCTGGTGGTGCCATAGGTTAAAGCTCAGCACTATGAAGCTGTCTGCAGCTACTGCAGCATGAGTTCGATCCCCAGCCCCTCAGGTGACCCAAATGGCGCTGCAGACCTCTCCTGACCTGCCCACTGCTCCCCTCAGCAGTGTACTTCATCCTGACCTGCCTGTTCTGCTCCCCACTCTGTCTCTGGTGAATCTTCTCACTGCCCCTTACCTCTGCCTATACCCAGTTCTGTATGCATAAATATATATTTTAAACATATACATATATATAAAAAGAATATTCCAGAAAGCCAGAGCCTCTTTAAGGACTTTGAGGAAGTTTTCTATTTGACGCCAGTTAGTAAGGCTTGTAGGAATCCATGTCACCAAGCACCATCACTGTCACTGAACAGTGTAAAATAGTCCTTTCTGTGTACCACATCATTTCTAGTACTGTGACTCCACCCCACAGACCTTCTTTCCTTTTCATAGTCCCTCATATTTCCCATTTTCCTCACTGCCCTTCTCCATATTCAACTTGAATTGCATGACCAGTCACTATAATCTCACCCCTACACAAGTTCTCATTAGGCCCCACTGTTTTCACCTCACCGTATTTCCTTAGAGAAACTTCAGCCTGGTTTGTCCAACTCTGTCTACACTGCACCTGTACCTGTGTGGTAGAAGGTGGTGTGGCAAAAACTCACATCCACAGTGTCTTGTCTCATTTTAAATCATTGATCAGTAACCTCCAGTGGCCCTTTCCCTTACCTATCCTTCTCCCCATCACTACATTTCCTGCTTCACTAACTTCTGTACTCTCTAGATCATATTTCATGCAGCCTCTGCTTTCTGCTATACTCCAACTATATATCCCAAGATTAAACATAACACTTCAGTGTTTATTTATGAGCTAAAATTTTTAAATTTCAGTTTGATTTGGGTTAAACAGAGACTATTATTTGAATACTCAGGAAGAAATACCAAATTTTCTATCAAACTTCGCAATAGAAAATATGAACTCAGTACTTCTCAAGGCTTTTTTTTTTATTTGTTATTATGGAAATGTTCAAATATTAAAAAGTAGAAAGAATAATATAATGAATACTCAGTACCCACTACCCAGTTTCACAATTATCATCTCTGCCCAGTCTTGTCCTGATGCTGTTCACATTCTCCCGTCCCCGGATGTATTGTGAAGCAAGTTTCAGGTATCGCTCTAAGTATTTTTCTCTAAAAGATCTGTAAGTATGTATATAGCCAAAATACTGTTATAACACCTTAAAAATTTCTTAAATCACCCACTATCCAATCAATGAAGATATTTTTGTATCATCTCCTACTTTATATCAAATGTTAACCATTATTCATTTATTTGTTTAATGAACACGTATTAAATATCTACCATATGTGGGCTTTCCTAGTGGCTCAAGAGATTAAGTCTCAGCACTATGAAGCTATCAGCAGAGTTCAATTCCCAGCCAGGGAGCTGACCTTCATGGCACAGCAGACCTCTCCTGACTCCACTAGCTTAGCAGTTTATTTCCATAGATCTGTCTGTTCTCACCCCACTTTGTCTCTGGTGAATCCTCTTACCTCTGGCCCCCTCATCTTTGGCCTACACCCCAGTTCTTATATAATAAATAAATCTTTTAAAAATAAATATCCACCATATACTAGCTACCACCAAATCCCTGTTGTCTTAGGACTGCTATATTCTATTTTGTATCAGAGGAGCCATGAAAGGGGGAGAAAGGGGCTAGGGTTTAAATTGCCTGATGCCAATATGATTTTGACTGAATGTTTTACTGGAGTTCCAACCACAAACAGCATAACTGTCTCTGGCTAATCACTTAGAGTCACTATCAGTATTGGGATCTAGCCCCGCCTTGAATGAGTAATAATGAAATAAAGATGAGGTTTCTAGGGGGATAGGTGAATTGGATGGGTTGATTCAGAGAAAGCAGAAAAATTACCACTGAAAGTGGAAATAGGGTATCCACTAACATCTCCAGGGCAAAGAAGCAGTGAAGACAAAAACATATACATAGGTCAAGATCGAGCTGTTTTTACCTGAAATCATCACCAGAGGGAGTTTCTGCACTTGTGGCACTTGGGCTTCCATCATCACTGTCCCCTCGTTGCTGTGTCAGTCTGAACGCCACAAAAGCAATGTAGATATCAGACACGGGCTCACATTCAAAAGGAGAATGGGGAGTCTACAGGCAGGGTAGGGGTCAGCAGTAGGCCAAAATGCGTCAAGGAAGAAGTGTATGGGTCTACCACTGCCTGGCCTCAAGACCAGAGGAAAAAAAAAACAAACAGGGATGGCAGTGGTCCCCACTCTTTCCAAGTCATTTAAAGGGTGGGAGGTACAGGAACTATCTAGAAGGGTACAGGAAACAGCCCCTAAAAAACAGACATTTCAGAACCAATAGAATCCCAGGAATGTCGGGAAAAGCTGGCTGCAAGGTCAGAGGATAATCAAAGGGTGGGGGCGGGGTGCGGGGAAATGAAGGAAAGCGGGGAGACAATGACAGCAAGGTCGAGGGCTGGGAATTGACGTTATTGAACGCGCGAGGCAAAGTGCTGAACAAAGGACAGGCAGGCGCTGAGAAGATGACAGGGACAGCGCGGGAGGGCAGGGGCTTGAAAGGGCCTGGGGCAAAAGTCCGAGGCCAGGAAGAGCCGCTAGGAAGCGACGAAACTCCAGAACCCGAAGACCTCGCCCGGGAGAAGAGAAAACGGCGCTTGGGAGCGGCAGGAAGGGAACTGGGACGCGGGCCGGCGACCGGTCGGGACGGGGACGCCGGGGCGGCCGGACGCGGTACCTGCTTCCGCGGTAGCCGTAGAGGCAGTAGTGGCTGCTCGGCGGCGGCTCGAGTCTCCGCTCCTCGGCGGAGCCACCCTCCTCGCTGCTCTCTAGTTCCTTTTCATCCCCATCTAGGGATTCCTGCAAAGAGGGGAGCATCGCGGCGGTCTGCGAGCAGCCTGTGCTCCCACCAAACTGCTCCGCCGCGGCTGAACGGCCCTGGTGGACTGGCCCGGCCGGCTTCCGGCCTCGCGCCCCTGCGTTCCGCTGCTCCCCCGGGCCTCTGGCGCTGAGGTTGTCCTGGGAGGACTTGTCTCGCCGCAGTGGCTCGCGGATGTCCTGGATTACCTTTGCGGAAAAACTTTCACCGCTGTCGTTCAACTCCTTTTCCTCCTCCGCCTATCGTTTGTGACTTTTAAGTGGCTAATGTGATAAAGCTGATACAACTAGCACAAAAACCAACAAAAAACTTGGTCTTCTACCTCCCTTTCTTGTGCCTGTACGCTCCCCCAGACATCGAAGGGATTAAAGCTTTAAGAATTTTAGATGAGGCTTCCCTCCAGAAAGGGGGGCAAATACAGGAGTTGTTCTTTTTTTTAAATCTTGGAGAAGGCTTTCTACAATTAATCAAGCATTTTAGAAGCCAGACAGAAGATGAATAAAAATGTAACATTTCGCTATCGCCCAAAGGCAAAACACAAATGACAAACGGAAAAGTATTTGCAACCTATTTAATGGCACAAGGGCTGTTACTTATCAGTTAAAAAATATAGTCAGTTTACAGAAGAAAGATTAAATGGGAAGGGAGGACTTATTCCTTCCTCTCTTAGCTCTTTTAGACTGACACGTTTATATCAGACAGATTGACAAGAGGAGTAAACAAAATATAATTTAATATTTTTAATTGTGTACTTGGAAATGACTTGGTAAAACTAAGTAACTAAGGAAATGAATAGTCACTTCCTTAAATAACTTCTACTTTAACAAAGGAAGTGGGATCAATTAAAGGAGATTACCTTCCCAGGGCCTCCCTGGTGGCACAGGGGTTAAAGTCTCAGCTCTGTCAAGCTGTGGGCAGCCACTGTTCCATCCCAGAGAGGTGACTCACAGAGCACAGCAGACCTCTCCTGTCTTACTCCCTGCTCCCCTTAGCAGTGTATTTCAGTAGATCTGCCTGTTTGGCTCCCCACTTGTCTCCCATGAGTCCTCTTACTCCCTTCCTGAAGAGAGCGTGAGGGGCCCCTGGTAAGCTACACACACACACAACTTCGCACCAGGGAACCTGAAATAAACAGAATCAGATAAAGTTGACAACAGCAAACAATTCCAGCAAAGCTTCCCCTAGCATGAAGAACTCCAGCAAAGACCTTCCCTTCAAGAGAGACCTACCACCCTCCACCCTTGAGCACCAAAAAATTCCCCATAGCCTGACCCTATAAAGACAGCTCTCGCATTGTCCCCTCACAGACTTACAATAAAATCTGCTTCTGTCTGTTACTAAGCCTCCTCTTTTTTCTAACATTCTGGGGCTGAAACCCTGGGACTGCCCTCCTCCTTTCTTTCTTTTTTTTCACAATGTATTTATGTATGCATACAGAACTGGAATTGAGGCCAGGGGTGCAGTGGTGGTGAAAAGATTCAGGAGAGACAGAGTGGGCAGCAGAACAAACAGATTGACAAAGTACATTGCTTGTAACAGGACAGTCCCCAGGAAAAGGGGAAGTTCCAAGTTCCCTGCCCCACCCAGGAGGAGGGTGGAGCTGAGCAGGGAACAGAAGGTGTCTGAGGAAGAAAGAAAC
>NW_004567118.1:38153025-38184087 GCF_000260355.1 Condylura cristata
CCTTTTCTGGCTGGAAGGTGCTTTAGTCTTGTGACAGGCTTTCAGGCCTTGCTTTGGGCCAATCCCTTTTGGGCACACTTTGTCTTCTGTACTGTATATTTATTGTATTAAAGGTCTTTTTCAGTAAAGCTCTTATGTCTTGTCTTGACGCAGTGGATGGCAGAACCTATTTAGAGCAGGCAGATTTGGGGGTTCAGGGTCTAACAGGGTGGACCCTAGGAAAAGGAATTTCCAGCCCCACCCAGAAGTAGGGTGGAGCTGAAGAGAGAAAAAGAAGAGAAGGAATCTGAAGAGAAGAAAGAAGCAGGATGGAGAGCCAGAAGGAGACCTGAGGAAGCCACATGGAGCAGCAAGCTTGTGATGAAGAAATCGTGCTTGTTTCTTGGCCCTGGACTGGTTAAAAGAGATGTGGGTGAGAGACCCATAGGGAGGTTGACTATGGCAGTGTTTATATTGATTTTGATTTTGTTCTTTTCCTCCCAGTCTTATCTGGCCATTTCTGACCTTTTTCTATGGGTCCCGGCCAGAAGGTGCTTAGTCTTATGGTGGGCTTTTGGGCCTTGTTTTGGACCAATCCCTTTTGGGTGGACTTTTGCCCATGGGGGGGTGGGTAACTCAGGTGTTTGATTTAGAAATTATATTCTTTGTGTTCCGTATTGTATACTCACTGTATTAAAGTCCCTTTTCATTAAAGCCTTATATGTTTTGTCTTGTTGCAGCAGATGGCAGAACCTATTTGGAGCAGGCAGGTTTGGGGGTTCTGGGGTGCCCCTCTGTCCCTGCCCTGTAACATGCTGAGTGGAGCAGCAGGTGAGACAGGAGAGGTCTGCTGCTGCACTATGTGGATCACCCCCTAGGCCAGGGATTGAACTCATCCTGAAGAGATTGCAGCTAGTTTAATAGTGCTATGCTTTAATCCACTGGGGCACCTCTGACCTACACCCTAAGAACATAATCAGTGCCATGTTTTTAAAATGGCCATTCCAGGAGAAACTTTTACTCCCCCCTGGGTGGAACATGCATTCTTGTGCATTCCTGTATAGATAAGGTGGAGGGGGCCAATCCCCTTGTCCAAAAGCCAACCTCACCATATTTAGGAAACCATGTAAAGGCCAGCCAAACCAATCACTAGCTACCTCTTTGTCCCTAGGCCCTTCCTGCCAAAAGGGACTATATAATCTGTTCTTCCCTTTGTTCTGGGCCCTTCCTACCACCCAGGTGCCTCTGGCATGTGGTTGGACCCAAACTTGAGCTTGCATAAAGTTTCCTCTTGTGTTTATAGCAGTGTGGCTCCTTTTTTTTTTGGGTAGTGCGTCCCATTCCTGCATAACACACCCTAGTTGTTCTATGCATAAATAAGTCTTTTAAAATATGGTAAGGGCCCTCCCTGGTGGTGAAACAGATTAAAGTGCAGCACTGTAAGCTGGCCACAGCTACTTTAGTGCAAGTTCAATCACCAGCCATGGAGGTGACCCACATGGTGCAGCAGACCTCTCCTGTTGCCTGCTGCTCCCCTCAGCAGGGTATTTAATCAATCTGCCTATTCTGCTCCCACTCTGTCTCTGGTGAATGCTCTCATGGCCTCTGCACCTCTGATCTGTACCCCAGTTCTATATGCATAAACCTTTTTTTTTTAAGTATGGATTCATGCAAAAAATCATTTGCATAATTAATTGATAGAAATAAGATTAAGTCATATGCAGTTGTTGGGAGACAAGGATGCCCTGAACAAATTCCACAGAGGTTTATGGACTCTGCCCCCACTCCAGATCAAAGAGATACAAGGCACCAAGGGCTGCAGATCACATAATGTCATCACCCCCATGTAAGTTCTGGCACCAGAGAAACACAGGCAGATGGAAGGAGCAGTTGCCCCAAGCAGTAGATATTCAGGAGCAATAACCTCATGACTTGTTTGTCACCACAGGTTAATGCAACCCCTGCAGAAAAATAATTTCCAGTTCCTTGTCAAAATTTTCCAACTGGCCATTTCTCCCCCCCTAACTAAGCCTATAAAAACCCCCTTCCCCTTCCCTCAGTGCCACCTCTCTGACCTCAACTCTCTGGGGTTAGTGAACCTGGTTGGAGAGGGCAGAGTTTCACAGAAATAAGCCTACTTTTGGTTTTACTGCCTTTGCTATCTTTGTGTCCTCCTTACTGCTTGAACTTTTCACACTGAAGTGGGGATTGCTGGGAATTGAGGATTTGGTGTTAGAGGACCTTGATGGTTATGGCTGTGTCGGTTGCTGCACTAGCCCTTTCTATCTGTCCCCTTTGTGTGACTCAGTCTTGTGATGCCTCCCCTGCACTTCTTCCTCCATCCATATGCAAGTGCCTTTTGCTCCTCTGTCCCTTTCCCTAATTAACCTTTAAATATAACTAAAGTCTCTGTCTCGTGGAGAAACTTGCCTGGGAATCCTGCCCTGTGCTGCTGAAAGGGGAGCTCTGGTGAAACCTTATCCAGAGTGAACCTAAGGACCCCGCACTCGCACTCCAAACTCATCTCCAAAAACTACATCACAATCATCAATATATCTCCCTGGCTTTCCTCCTGAGTTATTGTTTTATTTCCCCTTCTTTTGTAAATAAATCCCTTATTTCTCTTTTGGTGTGTGCCTGCAGTTGAGTCTTAAAAGGCCCTTTTAAGCAGTGGGTGAGGACCCACAGTGAGGCAAACAATTTCCTTATGGGGTGCCTTATAACACTGTGGGAAGGAATGTACCAGTATCTCTCAGTATTCTAAATACTCATGCCCTTTGTCAAATCAAAACCAAGGACTTCATTAAACAGAGACACACATGAGTGAACTAGGTATGCCCAAAAATATTCCTCATGGCACAGCTTGAAATGATAAGCTAGACATGCTCCGAATGTTGGTTAATAGGAGACTGATTTAAAAAACTAAGTTATGGTATGTGTGGTAGGCAGAATAATGGCTCTCCACTCCCTCCCTCTCCAAAGAAATGTCTATATCCTAATCCCTGCAACCCAAGAACGTTATCGCACACAGTAAAAGGAACGTTGCATGTATGATTAAATTAAGGATCTCTGAATTACATTATCTAAGTGGACCAACGCCCTTGATGGAGGTTAATAGTAGGAAACTTGGAAAGGAGCAGCCACAAGACTAGAAACTTCCCTCCTCTGAGGCCAATAGCTGGAGGTGGGATTAGAAGTGATTAACATAGTCGTTAAACTAGCTATAGAAAATGAAAAGTCCTTAGGAGCCAACTTCTAGGACAAGCTTCAGACTGTACAGAAAGTGTCCTGAGGCACAGGTCAGAGGCGGGGATATGGAGATTAAGAATCATTCTAGAGAATTATTGGTACTTAAAAGCCCACTTAGTCACACCCAAGAAGTTAATTCGATTAACAAAGTTACTCCACAAAGTAGTGTGCTCCTCCCAAAGAGAAGACTGTATCACTGCCATTTCTGGATTGGCTGGGGGCAGTGACCCTCCTACCTCACTGTGCCTGTACTGTCCTTCCCCTCTCAGACTTCCCTTTGCAAAGCAGCAAAGGCAGGTCCCCCCAAGGCTGCCCCAACATGACCATAGAGGCCTCCTTTTTTAACAGACGTGTTCCTTTCAGGGGCAACTCTTTCTGGCCACTTGTGTCTTCCTCCCCTTTTTATAAGTCTGCACTTTTGGATATAACTAATTCCTCTGTCTCTTGAAGAAAGTTGCCTGGGAAACTTGCTGCATACTACTCTAAGGGGGGGCACTGGGAGAATGTTACTTGGAGTTAATCCAAGGACCCCCTCTCTCTGAACCCAACACTTCCCTAAAACCAACTTTACAATAACAGGGTCCTTATAAGATGGAGATGATCAAAGAGAAGAAAGCAATTCTAATACCTAGTGATGTCGTTTTTTTGGAGTTGATGGATTTGGAGGGCAGAGTCCTTGGGGTCACTCGGAAAGATTGCACCAGATGTCCCCTTTTTGTAGTTTCTCCACAAGACTGAGATGTTACAGTCATAAAGAGCAGATTTGTTAGTGACGGAAAAAAGACACTTGCATAGACACAAGAGGGCACAGAGGCAGGAATAGGTATTATCATCTTTTGGTACGGAGGAGCTCATCTTTGTGAGCCAGCAGTTAGTTGCTAATTTTGGATAACTATGTAGAATTTGAAAGGGACTGGAGACAATCTCCATATCTTTACCATTGGGTCTGTGTCTACAGCAGTCTGATACCTGCTAGGATACAAAGCCTTTTATGTATTGATAATCTAGGTATTGGTGCCTAAGAATCTTGGTTTCAATGAACCTGGTTCAATGACTATGCTAATCTTTTGACCCCCACCTCCTTGGGAGTCAGAGTTTAATCCTATGATGCCTCCTTTAGATTTTCTATTCTTTCCTCTATTACAGAAACTGGAGTGATTTGGACCACAGCTTGGGCATCCTTTAGAAGCTAGGAAAGGTAATATTCTCCCCAAGGACTTTCAGGAGGGATGCAGTCCTGCAACCCTTTCAGACTTTGCTCCAGGTGAATAGGCGATGTCTTCTTTGGAGTTTGGGGGTCCTTGGGTTCACTCTGGGAAAGGTTTCACCAGAGCTCCCCTTTCAGCGGCACATGGCAAGATTCTCCACAAGACAGACTCAGTTACTTTTAAATAGGAAGTTTATTAGAAGGAGACAGGAAAGGGAGAGACACTTGCATAGGTGCAAGTGGGCGGGAAGAGCTGCCCCAAAAGGGACAGGTTTGCAGAGAAAGAGACCTGCATGGTTGCAGGTGGGCAGTCTTAGGAGAGCGGCCTGCCACTAGACTAAAGCACCTTCTGGCCGGGACCCATGGAAAAGGGTCAGAAATGGCCAGACAAGTCTGGGAAGAAAAGATCAAAATCAATATAAACACTGCCATAGTCACCTCCCTACAGGTATCTCGCCCACATCTGCCTTAACCAGTCTAGGTTCAGGAAACAAGCCCGGTTTCTTCATCACATGCTTGCTGCTCCATGTGGCTTCCTTAGGTCTCTTCCCTATTCTCCATCCTGCTTCATTCTCTTCTTTTTCTCTGCTCAGCTCCACCCTCCTTCTGGGTGGGGCAGGGAACCTGGAACTTCCCTTTTTCCTAGGGACCACCCTGTTACAAAAAGCAGAGGACTGATGCCCCGAGCTAATGGAGAAACTGTCCAGATAGGGACAGCTTCTCTCTGGGAGGGGCTCACTCCTTGTGAGCCTAGGTTTGTTGACTTTGAATAGAATCTGAGAGGTCGGAGATTCCCTAATGAGCTTCATCTCCATCTCCATGTCCTTGTCTTCACCTGGGCAGTATCCGGGCTTTGGTGCCTGAGGACCTTGATGTTCTGGCTGTGTCAGTTGCTGCACTAGCCCCTTCTACCCATCTCTTTTTGTGACTCAGTCTTGTGATGCCTCCTCTGCATCCCTTCCTCCATCAATAGGCAACGAGCTTAATATATAATGAATAATAAAATTGTGTTGTTTTGAGCCTTCCTGCTGGCTTAGGGGATACATCTCAGCACCTTTATGGCCTGAGTTGACTCCTAGAATCTCCTGTCTTGCCCACTGTCCCCCCTCAGCAGTGCCCTTTGTGAATCTGCTTGTTCTGTTCCCCACTCTTGTCTCTGGTGAATGTCTGCATTTTGTCCCAACCTGGCTGCTCAGCTCCACCCTCAGGTCCCAGCATGCTTCTCATTGGTATTGATGGGATTTGTAGTTCCAGAATCTGGAGTGGAAGTGGAGTCCATGAAACCTGTATGTGTTACACTCTCACCAAACCTGTACCTCTGATGTGCACCCCAGTTCTGTGTATATAAATAAATAAATCTTTTAAAGAATCTGCTAATGAGGGTGAGGAGAGCAGTGGGGTGAAAATAGATTTACCATATGATCCAGCAGTCACCCTATGTGTTTAGCCAAATATTTCAAAACTTTAAGTTGACAGATATATTACATTTCTATTTTCATTACAAGTGGATAGAAAGAGCTGCTCCCAAAGGAAAAGAGACATGCATGGTTGCAGGCAGGCGGTCTTAAGAGAGCGGCCTCCATTGAAGAGGTCAGTGGGGAGGAGTCCTGGCATGGTACAGGTCATGGCAGGCAGGATGCTGCTGCCCTGCAGAGGGAGAGAGCAGGTGAAAAGAAGCTAGAGATTTAATCTGCAGCAACAATGGAGATCCCCCTCAGTCAACAACCCCCATTCATTACCCCCTAGCTTGTGCCAGACATTTATGCATCCCCAATCCACATTTATGCATTCTCCAATCCACATCCCCATCACTCACATTCCTCCACACATCCCCCACCTTTCCTGAATCTGGCTGCCAATAAAAGTGAGACCATTCTGTGAGCAGCCACTGCATCTCCAGATGTGTAAGCCCCTCTAGGTTTCTCTGTCTCTACTTGGACTTTGTCTTTCCTTTGTCCCATGCTGTTCCCAAAGCTGCTGTCCTACGAAGCAACAGTGTCTTCATTTTCAGTAAAGTTTATATCTTTCTTTAAAAGAAGATTTTTATTTATTTATGCATACAAGAACTGGGATGTAACCCACAAGAGGGGAGTGTGTATGAGAGAGAATTCACCAGAGACAGAGTGGGGAAAAGAACAGGCATATCTACTGAAATATACTGCTGAGGAGAGCAGCAGCAAGATAGGAGAGGTCTGCTGAGCCATGGGAGTCAGATCCCTGGCTGACCCCATACTACAGTAGCTGCAGGATAGCTTCATAGTTCTGAGATTTAACCAGGGAGGCCCCTACTTCAATACTCTAAACCTCATTTATGTTTTTTCATACTCATTAACATGTGTATTTCATATGTACTAACAAGGTGATAATGGCATCTACAGGCTTGTAGAGACAAATAACATAACTTAAACGACAATGCTGGACACAAAATAAATGCTCAAGGATAGGTATTTTTTGGTTTGCTTTTAATGAAGAGATATAATTTACATCTAGTTATTTCTAGGTACCAAGCTCTATGTGCAGCCAAAAAAAGTGGGTTGTCTAAAGTAGGTCAGCAACAGCTCTGGTGGAAAATGAAACCAAGCTCTGGAATCCTAGTCGTCTGTGAGATCTCTTTATTTCCAGTATTCTCTAATTGCCTTCTGAGAGCTCCACCGTGTCCTCCCAGAGTCCAGCTCCTCAGACAATTCCTGCGTGTCCAGAAGTTGCCTCAGCGGACCTTCCTAGCACAATTTCGTGGCCAGGGCTCCTGCACTATGAATATCCCCTTCGCCTGTTTCCTCCAGGTGCTCAGCAGCAGAGACTTGCCCCTTTGGCTCCCAGCACCTGGCCCCGGCGCCCCTGACCCCCCAGCAAACCTCGTGATACCCACTGACTGCCGTGACCCAGTGGAGTTCCGCGCGTATGCGCTCCCGCAGCGCTTGGTATTCCGTGGTCTTACTGTCACCAAGTGTGCACTATATGGTAGAGACCGCGGCTGTTTTGACTTAGCACAGAGTAGGGAAGCATCCAGTTGCTAGAAAAAGGATTTATCCAGACAATGAAAACATGTAACTGGGGGTTATCTCAATTATCCTTTACTTATAGTGTGCCCTGAATTGTGCCGGCGATGTTTTCAGGTTTTTTTCCTCCTCTTCTTCTCAATTCGCGAGAGTGGGCATGCCTGGGTCGCCGCCTCCATTTACAGCGGACAACTGGTGCGATCAGAAGACTCAGCTTGGAAAACCCCGGATAGCTTAAACAGACAAAATGGCGGCCAACCCTCCGCTGCCTTGAATCTCCACCCACTTAGGGCGGAGGCCTGTGTCACGTGACCCTTCCACGCCTGGCCCCGCCTCCGGCCGCAGTGGCTGACGGGAGGCAGAGCACCGAACGAGGGCGTCGGCCATTTTGTGGCTGTTTCCTGTGGGACGCGGTGGTGGCGGTTGGGTCGGAAGAGTGAGCAATTTTCGCCTCGTTTTCCTTGTTTGTTTTCTTCACCCTTTTACTTTGCCGGCAGAGCGCAGTTATGGGTCGCAAAAAGAAGAAGCAGCTGAAGCCGTGGTGCTGATATCCTTTGTCGGTTTGAAAAGTGGAAGCCGAGCGGTGGCGTGGGTTGTGGTGGTTGGGACTGGGAGGCCTGGCTTTGGCCTGTGGCGGAGAATGTCTGGGATTTAGGCTCCAAACGGGTGACGTGCGACTAGAGTCGGATTTGGGAGGCGGACCCTGAGGAAGGCTTCTCGAGAAATAGGGACCCTTGGACGAGAGGCTTTTGCAGTTCCGAGTCTCGTGACGCCCGTGACTCAGGAGGATGTTGCTGTGGTGCCTCTGGGAGGCGGCCTCGACCCCTCCAGCCAGGATAGTGTTTGTACGGACTATAAGGCCACACTCGTGTTGCTCACGACCCAACAAAGGGACTTTCTTTTGAGTATAAAACGCTAGTTGACATGACGAGGGATCGGAGAAGCTTCCAGAGTCGCCGCGGGAATCCGCCACCCGCTTTTCGCGTGTTTTCTGTTTTATTTTGTGAGTGTGTGGCGGTTTTTGTACGATCGGAGACTTAGTCGGTTTACTGCAATCAGCCCTCACTGAAGCGCGCCCCCCCTTTTTTTCTTTCGGGCGGGGGTGGAGGGGAGGAAGTAGCTTCCGCGTCGCACCATTGGCGCCTTAATCCTCTAGGAAGGTTCCCTTTCAGGGTGGGGCTCTAGCTTTGTCGGACTGGGGGGATGGGGGGAGAATAGCCCTATTATTTACTTAACAAAACGTGACGTTTTTTTAATATTTTTTAGAAGCATTCGCTTTACATAAAATTTGATTTAGTTTACTACCTTGTACTTTAATTTTTTTGTTAGCGAACTGGATTTATCTATAATTGAAGGAAACCCACCAAGTTGCTAATGTGCTTTCAGGAAATTCACACCAGTGAAATAAGGATTTCAAGTTTTCTTAGTGTAACTGAATCCTGAGTTTAAATGTTTTCCTCGGTAACATTCATACGAATTTGCAAACAACTTGAGGTATTACAAAACTGTTCACTGAACTTAGGTTCTGGAGAGTAGCAATATTCTAAACACTCGGTGAATTCCTAATGCGATCACTTTTTATCAGTGAACTATATTTTGAAATTGTCTTTAAAGCCTTGGGTTGTTTTTTTTTTTTGCCGTCTGGTGTGTATTTGTAAATACTGAAATATTTCTCAAAGGGAAAGTTAATTTCACATAGGTTTCTATTAAACGCAGGAATTGTTTGGACAAAGCTATATCGGCTGTTTCTAGATACATTTATTTAGGGTTGTGAAGAGAGTTTATAGGCTTCTGGGAAATTAGGTATAATCCCTGGTTATAGGTTTAATGAATAGCAACTACTAATCGAATCTGAAGTGCTTTTTGGTTTTAACTGTTACCTTGTTTTAGTGTTAAGCCTGATTTCTTTATCATCTGATATGTTTTTTAAAGTAGACATTGCCGCTGTTGTGCTATTTTTTATTTTCGTACCTTAACCGAATTGATCAGGTATTGCAATAGAGATTTTGATGATGAGAAGATCCTTATCCAGCACCAAAAAGCAAAGCATTTCAAATGCCATATATGTCATAAGAAATTGTACACGGGTCCTGGCTTAGCTATTCATTGCATGCAGGTAATGGTTTTTCTTCTGCTTTTGAGTTTAACGATTTTGTAATTTGGAAAGAATATGAAAAACTTTTACTACACATTATTAAATAACATGACCATCCAGCTTGAGGAAAAAAACCTGTTCTGTAACCATCAAGAAAAACTGGTGATATATTCACAGAGAACTTGTATTGGCCTTTACTTTTAAATTACGAATAGTGTCTTTGATCCTAGGTTAGATTAATGACAATTAAGTTGAAATCACAGAGTATCTCAGTTTTGGGTTAGAGAACAAGGATCACCAATTTAAATTTTGTGAAACAGTTCTATCTAGATGCATCACAGTATAAATAGCTGTTGTTATGCATTGCTATTGGGACTTGGATCTGTAGCCTGGAGCTAGATCTAAAATTTTAAGTTCCTCAGATCTCTTTTGGATTGGTATCCTTTCCTATTCAGTGATCTAGAGTTCATTCTCTTAACAGGTATGGTAAACTTTATAACCTATATTTTTAAACATCTAGTAGTAGATCTTTATATCTTAATCATCATTTGTTTTACTAATTCTAGAGCTGCTTGCATTTTTACTTATACCCTAGAGAGATAAGAATGAGCAGATCCCTATTTGTTGGAAATTTAAAAACAAGTTTATAGGTTCTTTTCACTCTATTTATAAGCTCTAACAAAGTTTAATCACCATCAGAAATATCGGAGCACCTCCCTACTATATGCCACACACACAGCTTACCATTGTGGCTGTCAATAGTTGTTGCATATGGCTCCTTAAAAGAAAATTAATTCTAAAAAAATTTAATGCCTAAAATTATCACTATATTTCCAGTCACTGGTGGATACCTATTGGTATATACAGATATAAAACATTAGCATTTATCAAAGTCTTTGAGACAGCACTAGCTAGACACTTGGATATATAGATGTGGATAAAACAAAATCACTGGTGTTTATATCTATACTGTGGCAAAATACTTGATTTGTCTTATGGTGTTACCAAAAGATAAAACTGGGTAAAGAGCATAGAACATGAATACAAAAATGACATCTGAGTAGAAATCTGAAAGGAAGTGAGGGAGAAATTACAGGTAAGAGCAGTTAAAATGCCTCCTCCCCATCAGGAGAATTTTATATTTAAGGAAAGAGACCAGCAGTACTGTGCTTAATTTGTACAGGAGGACTTCTAGGGTCTTGTTGGCAATTTTCTATATCTGAGTGAAATGGGTACTTGTAGAGATGTAGGCATATTCTCTGTTACACTTCAGGGAAAAAAGATTTATTCCATTCACACACACAAGAGCTGGGGTGGAGGCCAGGGGGAGGTGTGTGCGTTTGGAGTCACCTGAGACAGCAGGGAGCAGCAGAACGGGCAAACCCACTGAAATAGACTGCTGAGGGGAGCAGTTGTCTGCTTCCTCACTTGGGTTAGCTCCTGGCAAGGGGTTGAACTCTTGCTGTAATAGGTGCCCACAACACTGAGATTCAGCCCGAGTGCCACGAAGGAGGTCCCCCACACCACCACCACCTTTTTTTTTTTTTTTAAGTTTATGCATGCAGAACTGGGGTACAGGCGAGAGAGGTGCCAGGGTGAAGAGAGATTCACCAGAGACATAGTGGGGAGCAGAACAGGTAGAATGACTGGAATATACTGCTGAGGGGAGCAGAAGACAGGAGAGGTCTGTTAACACTAAGTGAGTCACCTCCCTGGCTGGGGATTGAACTCATGCTGAACTCATTGTACTGTGCTTTTATCAGGGTTGAGCCACCAGGAGCGCACAGGGCCCCATTTCTGTTGCTTGCCTTTTTTTTTTTTTTTAAAAGGATCATTCTGGCCACAGGGTTGAGAATAGACTGCAGAATGCAGTGAGAGCGCTTAGGAGACTGGAGTATTTTGAGCAAGAGGTTATGACGACAGAGGCCAGAATTTGTTGATGGATTGAATGTGGAATATGAAAGAAAGGTATTGCAATTGATTTTTGAAGGCTTCAACTTTGAGAGCATATATATTTTTTGAGAAGGACTTGACTATCCAGATGGAACTCTTAATCTACAGTCTGGAGTTAGGAGATAATTGAAGTTAGAGATAGAAATTTGGCAACATCAGTATAAGGATGGCTATTTTAAGCCATGATACTAGATGTCCTTTCCACCTAGAGTAGAATATAGATTGACAAGAGGTTCAAAGGCTCTCAGCATTTACAGGTCAGAAGTTTAAATAAACCAGCTAGGGAAATAGAAAAGGTGGAAAAGAGTAAGACTGTAATATTCTGGAAGGCTCATATGAAATATTTACAGTTGTTACTTAACTGAGTCAAGTCCTTGTGGTAGATCAAAGAATAAAACTGAGATTGATATTGTATTAATCAAAGTGGTCATTGGTCACTTGCCAAGAGTGATTTCCTAGACACATGGGGATGAAAACCTGATTGGAGTGCTTTAAGAGAAAGAGTAGAAACACTCTTTCAAGGAGTTGATCATCTTGAAGTGGAAGATAAGTTGAGAAACTATTAATAGCTTTAATTTTCTAAGCGCTTCTACTTATATAATCCTACCCTAATTTTAGTGATCTGTGAGATAGCCATGGCAGTTAAATCAGACAATTTTATAAAGGATAAACCCTAGGGATTAAGTAAGTTCAGAGAGTTCACATCAATGTTCCTATCTTCTCAACCAAGATGCTACAACTAGGCAGAATTTTTTTAAAAATCTAATTGCTGTACCTTCATGTTTGGGGTTTTTAGGTAATGGGGGTAGGGGCCGTAAGCTTCATCTTGCTTATTACCACAAAGAACTGTAGTGAAGACTAGTGTGTATGAATGCATTTTCTAAAAAGATAACACATACACATACAAGAACTGGGCATAGGCCCCGAGGTACAGGGACGAAAGAATTCACCAGAGAAAAGTGGGGAGAAGAACAAGCATATTAAATACATCACTGAGGGGAGCAGAGGGTATGGCAGGAGAGGTCTGTGCCATGTGGATCAGCTTCCTGGCTGGGAATCAAAAGCCATAGTAGCTGGTAATTGCTTGATAACTCTGAGACTTGAATCCTTGTGCCTCCAGGGAGGGCCCTAACTTAAAGTGATTATTCAGTTCAGAAATAATGATAGTTTGATTTGTAGGGTAATATTTCATGAAATGCATCTTTTAAGAAAATTACTGTTTTTCAGTGTCTTGGGAACAAATAAATATTACTTTACATGGATAACTAGATCTAACTCATTGGTTTAAATTTGTGGTTTTCACACTTACGCATACATTGGAATTATTTGGAATACTTAATTAAAACAGCTATCCCAGGCTTCTCCCCAGCTCCCCAACATGGCACAACAGACCTCTCCTGGCAGCATGCTGCTCCCCTCAGCAGTGTACTTCATCGATCTGCTTGCTCTGCTCCCTACACTGGTGAAAACTCTCAGCTGCCATACACCTCTTGCCTGTACCCCAGTTCTGTATGCATAAATAAATAAATCTTTTTTTTTTTTTTCTTTCAAGCTAGTTCAAACCAAGTTTCTGACTTAGTAGTAGGTAGGGCTCAGTTCTCCCCTAGTAATGTTGATAAATCCTTCAGCCTACTAAGGCAATTCTTCCACGGAAAACAGCCAAGACTTACAAAGGTTCTACATGTTGGCAGAAGTTACCCATGTTTGAGTGTTAGCAACATTTAATCTCATAACTCTGCACTCCTGCATACCAGTGTTCACAATAAAGTCTCCTATAGTGACCTACCAGAAAATTCAGAGATGACTGTGACAGTTTACAACTGTGGCAGTATTTTAAGTGCCTCAAGTAATTCATTAGTTACGGATGATGCTAATTGTAAATGAATCTTGCCTTGATCCATTCATGATATATTCTAATTCTTTTCAAAGACTATATTTTGCCTAGAAGATCTGGGGTGTAGATCAGAGGTATGGGGGAGAAAAGATTCACCAGAGACAAAGTGGGCAGCAGAACAGACATATCAACTGAAATATACTGATAAAAGGAACAGTGGGTAGGAAAGGAGAGGCCTGCTGTGCCATATGTGGGTTAGTTCCCTGGCTAGGAATAGAACTCTAGGGGCTTAGAGGTAATAGTTCTGAGATATTGCCTAGGCCACCATGGAGCTTCTGTCTTAATTCTAACATTTCAGGCATGCATAAACTTTATTTATTAATTCAGGCCTGAACCTAGTTGTGTAGGAATGGTAGTTCTTTGCTAATAATTCAAACAAGATGACATAGTAAATTTGAAATAAGGTTTCTATAGTCTATCCTGTGGGTTAGGCATTATTTTGAGACTTTTTTATTCACTGCTATCTAAAAAGAGGTTTTCTGTTATTTAATGTTAGGTACATAAAGAGACTATAGATGCTGTACCAAATGCAATACCTGGGAGAACAGACATAGAGTTGGAAATATACGGTATGGAGGGTATTCCAGAAAAAGACATGGATGAAAGACGACGACTTCTTGAACAGAAAACCCAGGGTAAGTATTAAGCTGTAGGGTTTTCTTAATACAGCCTGACTAGTAAGAGTATTGGTACTACTCATAAAATTAATGGTTGATGGTTACATTTATTCAAATTCCAATTTTGAGATCTATTTGTCTTGTTTGAAGTTATGCTTTCTGTATCCGATAGTATTTGGGGCATTCTAAAACATTTCACTCAAAAATTAATCAAAGAGGAATTAACAAGTGTTTAGGTTTTGAAAATGAAGGTAGCTTGCTTTCAGTTGTATAACCACTAGTTGTAAAAAAAAATACTATTTGAGGTAAAATTTGAAGTGATATTCATTTATAGAAACTGTTATCTCTATAAATTTTATTTTTTAAGGTTTATTTATGCATACAAGAACTGGTAGGTGAGAGGATTCACCAGAGGCAGTGGGGAACAGAACAGGCAGATTGAAATACACTGCTGAGGGGAACAGTGGGGACAGGTCAGAGATCTGTCACACAGTGTGGGTCACCTCCTTGGCGAGGAATCAAACTCCTGCTGCAGTGGCTGCGGGATAGCTTCATAGTGCTATGCTTTAACTCCTTGCACCACCAGGGAGAGCCCAGTTTTCCTTTTAAAAAAGCATAGCAGGTCGGAGCTCCTTGTGATAGTTTTCTATTTGGTGGATTAGAAAGATGAAGGGTAATTATTTTCATCTGTCGTAGAATAGGGAAGGAATGTTAACTTTTTTACTTTAGATTGAGAACATGTAAAATGAAATGTATTGAAATAACTAAGTCATTGATATCCTAAACTTGCTTAGTATTTCTGATTTTTACTTTGGGGGAAATTAATTAGAACTTTATTGGCAGAGAGTCAAAAAAAGAAACAACAAGATGACTCTGATGAATATGATGATGATGACTCTGCAGCTTCAACTTCATTTCAACCACAACCTGTTCAGCCTCAGCAAGGTTATATTCCCCCAATGGCACAGCCAGGACTGCCACCAGTCCCGGGAGCACCAGGAATGCCTCCAGGTAGCAATGAGGTTTCTTTCTATTTTAAGGTTTATTTACTTATGCATATAGAACTAGAGTTCAGGGCAGCAAGAGTATTCACAAGAGACAGGGGGATCAGAACAGGCAGAAAAACTAAAACACGCTTCTGAGTGGAATAGCAGGCGGGACAGGAGAGGACTTGTAACACTGTTATCCCAAATTGTGAACTCAGTGGTATATTGGCTGCGTATAGCTTCATAGTGCTGTGCTACAACCTGTTGTGCCATCATGAAGGGACAGCAATACGGTTTCTTGACTTCAGCATTCTTATCACTATTGATTAGAGGCAAGGGTGGTATAGTTTTAAATTTCTTCTGACCCTTTAATATTTGTGTTTTGTTTGTTGTTTTAGGCATACCCCCGTTAATGCCAGGTGTTCCTCCTCTGATGCCAGGAATGCCACCAGTTATGCCAGGCATGCCACCTGGGTAAGAAAACTTTTAATTTATTTGTGGGCATTTGCCAAGTAATGATCTTTTCAATTTTCAACTTGGGTATTATAGGGATTATTGCTTTGTACTTTTTTTTTTTTTTTTTTGGCTTCTGAACAATATGGGCTCTATAAATGACTTCTAATAAAGTGGTCTACCAGTAAGTTGTAAAGATTATAAATTGGCTTCTGAAGAGAATTGACTTTGGGTTTTAGAATTTATGTAGGCAGCTATCTGATCTTCATTTGCATCCAATGTAAATAAAGTACTTTGATTAGAGATTTGAGATTCAGAAATGTTCGTGACACTTTGTAGTTGTGACAGAAAGCAAATGCGGTAAAATGATTTGGCAAATCATCAAGAACTAAAGTGAGGATGAGGTGCTCATGCCCATCACCTTTACGTAAATATTGTTGGATGTCAGAGGTATACACTTTCCCACTGTATTTTGAAAATCACAGTTAGATTTTGATTTTGTCATACATTTTCACAGATTGCATCATCAGAGAAAATACACCCAGTCATTTTGCGGTGAAAACATGTAAGCATCTCATTCATAATGTAATTCAGGAGGTATAATCATAATGTCATTTTTTTGTGTGTGTTTAAATGGTTATCTATAAAATTGACTTCCGAAATTTTCTGACCTTTCCCACTAAAACTTTAAATGTTCAAGCTTGATGACAAAAGTCTTTGTTTTATGGAGGGAAATAAAAACGTGAGGAAAATAGTAATACACCTCTATAAAGTCTTATTTTAAATGAGTGTTATTTAACATCCCCCCCAATTGCTAAAAGTAATGTGACATAGGGAAACTGGTTGGTGGTTAGGGAAAATACATTTCTTTTGCAAAATTACCTTTCGTATTGCAGAAGGTAGTTGAATTATTTTCTAAATTCTATACTAGAAATTTGACAAATTATAAATCAAATGAATTGGACGCATAATAAGGTGAGCAATATCAGGGGAGATAAAACAATTAATGGTTATGTTTCCAAGTCATGGCTTAGCGTTAGGAAATAATTTTGAATAAAAAGTGATTTGAGTTTACTTTGGAATTTATTTTGACTTTTTCCTTTAATTTTGGTGTTAATTTATTTTTAAAAACCTTACTTCAGGGTAAATTTCCCTTCAAAAAATTTAACAACTCTAAGATCAGTTTCTTACATTCATTTTTCAGTGTGGGTTTTTTCCAAGTGAGAGTGATTTGGTAGTTCTAATTGCTGAAAAAATATTTTAGATGCGACCTTTTAGCTAAAGGAACGTAAAAGACTTGTTTTCATTGAGTTTTATATGTATTGAAATGTTTTAACAATAAAACTGGTTTACTGGTAAACCCAAGAGTTTGCTGGTATTTAGGGGTATTTTTGATAGGATTTTTCTAGTATTATTTATTGTATTTTTAGGTTGGTTGCTTTCAGTATTAGAGGTCAAGTTAAAGTCATTGATTTCATTGTTTCAGGCTTTAGTCAGTGTTTTCTAATAATTTGTTGATTGCAGCTGTTTCTTGACATTTGCTTTCTAATAGAATGATGCCAATGGGTGGAATGATGCCACCTGGACCAGGAATACCACCTCTGATGCCTGGTATGCCACCAGGTATGGAATTTTAGGCAATTTCTTTTTCAATATGACTGAAATACTTTATTCTTAAGTATTTTTTTTTTTAAAGATTTTATTTTATTTGTGCATACAGAACTGGGATACAGGCCAGATATGTGGAGGGTGAGAGAATTCACCAGAGACAGAGTGGAGTGCAGAACAGGCAGATCAACGAAATACACTGCTGAGGGGAGCAGCGGGCGGGTCAGGAGAGGTCTGACACGCCATGTGGTCACCTCCGGGGCAGGCGGGAATCGAACTCATGAGGAAGCGGAATCGAACTCATGAGGAAGCGGCTTTAGATTCTCAGTGCTGTGCTTTAACCCGCTGCGCCACCAGGGAGGGCCTTATTCTTAAGTATTTTAATTAATATGTTGATTTGTGAGCACTGGTGCAGTGACTAAATTATAAGTTGGGAATGCTGTGATAATACCTTTTACGTGTTTTTAAAGTTCTGAAATACAGCATGAAATGACCAAAAAGCAGCCAGAGTGATTCACAGAGCCTATGGACTATATCTTTGAACCCATGCTTTTTTTTTTTTTTTTTTCCTCCTTCCTAAGATTTATTTATCCGTGCTTTTAAAATTTCCATGCTCTCTAAATTTTTCGTTTTTAAGATTTGATCCATACAAGAGCTGGAGTACAGGCCAGGGGTGCAGGGGTTGAGAGGATTCATCAGAGACATATAGTAGGGAGAAGAAAGGGCACATTGACTGGTAGATAAACCTGGCCACATAATACTATGAAACATAGTGCTTTACCCTAGTACCACCAGCAAGACCCCCTAACTCAGGAGTTTTCAAGGTGACTCAGGGAAGAAAGGTATCAACAGCAGTGTACTCCTTTACCTGTGGCTCTTTAACCCATTGCAAATTACTTTCCAGTAGTAAGTGTAATGGACCATTTAAAATGTAAGGGAACTTGGAAAGATGAGGTATTTGACTTAGCCAGACTATCAGTAAAGATTTAATGGTTAGTCTAATGAGTCTCCTCCAGAGGCCTTTGTGAGGCTTATTGGTTACCTTCTTTATATTTAATTCTAGTAAGAGTAGTTTGCAGATTTTGAAGTAAATGTTCATGTAATGTTTAATGTTAAAACACAGGAAAAATTAAGCAGCAGTAAAATTTGAATAGTTCATGTTACGCTGAGGAAATTTAAAGAGTAGCTGTAATGATGTATCTCAAAAATTATTTAAAATGGTAAACCATTTCTGTAAGAATCTTAAACATTTTTGGTGTGACAAAATTTGCATTATAGTTCAGAGGACATCTGTCAAATTACTTAAATCTCAGATTAGTAATAACAGCTAAATTTCTGCTTTTGTGTATATGTATTAATTTCTAGTAGTATTCTTCATTTCCCTGGACTTTGACTAGGTGTAAAAGGAAGGGCAAGTTTGAGGCACAGTTGTTGCAGAAATCGAAAACCTAGATTCCTTAGACTTCATTGAGCTTTAGTAGTTAATTGTTAGTAACATTGTAGTAGTGAAGCAGGGTTTTGTTTTTTGTATTTTTTTTTACATTTATTTTACTTGTGCATATAAGATCTGGGACACAGGGTAGAGGTATGAAGATTCATCAGAGACGCTGGGGAACAAAACAGCTGGGTGGGTTGAAATACACTGCCAACAGTTGGGTACTCCCTGCCCCCCTCCCCCAAATATTTCTTCTTTGCAGGTATGCCCCCCCCTGTTCCACGTCCTGGAATTCCTCCAATGACTCAAGCACAGGCTGTGTCAGCACCAGGTATTCTTAATAGACCACCTGCACCAACAGCAACAGTTCCTGCTCCACAGCCTCCAGTTACTAAGCCTCTTTTCCCAAGCGCAGGACAGGTAAGTTGAAATTCCTGAGAAAGAATACGTTTCTGTTGGAAGGTACCATGCGTTGTTTAGAGAGAGAACTCTCCGACATTTTCACTGTCTTAGCATAAACTTTTTAGTACAATATATTTTGTATAATTTATTAAATACATTTACAAGTAGCCTATTTCATGTTTTCACAGATTAATTTCTTCACTGGAGCCAGGGATAGTACAGTAAATTATTTTTTCATAGGTGTAAGTTCTGCTTCTTAGTTTTAGTTAGAAATGAAAATTTAATATGACTAAGTCAGTCCTCCTTGTCATGAGACCACAGTAAAAGATAAATTCTAAGACCTTAGCAAATCATTTTAATTTTTGCTTTCTCTAGAATATGACAAACTACATTATCTTCTAAGTCTTTTAATGACAGTTGACCTAGTCATGTTTGTTTCCAGTTGGTTTATTCCAGAATTCAGAAATGAAAGATATTTCTTTTACATGTTATGTATTCAGTAGTTAATTATTTTGTTTTTTTTTTTCAAGTTTCATTTAGAACTAAGCAAATGTATTTACTTCGAAAGCTAAGATCAATATACATAACATGGTTTCCACTTTAGAGTGATCTCTTGACTTGTTTTTTTTACCCCATAAATTAAAAGTATTATCTTGATGGTCTTTAATCACATTTATTTGTTTGTGTGGTTACTTGGGAGGAAATAAAATCTCATAGTAATTGTTAGAGAACTGGATTGCAGTGTCAAAGTAATGCTTTCATATTCTGTTAAAGGTATCATTTGTGAAATAACAGTACAAAACCACATCAGTTTTAGTTAACAAGATTTATCGTGTAGAATTAAAACTTGAGGCTCATACTGTCACTTGTTTATTGTAAATGCATTAGCTGCCTGCCTTTTTATAGATATATTTGATTGCATTGCATTTTGCATTTGCAAAAAATGCAATCTACTAAAAGTCTACCACGTGGCTTATTTTTACCCATTTGTTTGGAGACTTTTCATTGTTTCCTTTCTTTTATGCTACAGATGGGGACACCTGTAACAAGCTCAAGTACAGCTTCATCCAATTCAGAAAGTCTGTCTGCATCTTCTAAAGCTCTGTTTCCTAGCACAGCACAAGTACGCAGGAAGTTGCAGTATAAATTGTTAAAATGGCTTTATAACTTAACCCTTTGGACCCTACTTTAAATTAAATCTTTCCCTAAAATATGCTTTAATATTTTAAAAGTAAAACTAATTATATATAAAATCAGTGGTATATGAAAGTTTGAACTGATATGAATAGAAAAAGATTATACCCTAAACATCTATGGTTCTAAAGGGTTAAAAAGCATGTAAGCAGTAAAAGCATTATAGTGGCCAATGGTTAGCCTGATGCATGATTAAGCTATTATATTTTATGCTCTTTAATGCATCATGTATAATATAAGGAAATTAAGTAGTCTGCATTTCTTTCTAAAGTTGGCCTAGTCTACATGTTTTAGATAACTGGTATTAAGAAAAGTAACACATTTATTGTTGATAAAATGTTACTTAAAAGGTCCTACTGTAAATTGTCCATGAGAGTCACCTACCCATTGCTATTTGGGAGGGTATTGTATTAGTATTACTATATAAAGAACAATACTCTGAAGGGCATATCCTTTAATCTGCCATCATTGATACTAATTTTTCATTCTATGCTTAGTAACTGAAAATTATACAAATGTTTATATTCTTTAATTTTTAGCTGCTTGGTAGATTAATCTAACTTAGAGTAGTAAAAAGTAGAATTTAAGCTGTTCCACTCTATACTATTTAATTTCATCAATCTGGAATAAATACAAAGCTTTATAATTTTGGTGAGGAAATAGAAGACATCTGAGCAGTTATTATGTGACTTTGACCCAGCATTTTTGACATTCTCTTAGTCTTTTCTGGAATTCCATGGAGCATTTCTCATGATAAAAGTGTGTTACAATATCATTTAAATTTTGGTCATTTGTTATTGTCATATTTTTTAAATTGGTAGTATATGTACTAGATAATTTTGGACTTTAAAGTTTAGTTGATAAAAGATTGTGTTTTACAGGCTCAGGCAGCTGTCCAAGGACCTGTTGGTACAGATTTCAAGCCCTTGAATAGTACCCCTGCAACAACTACAGAACCCCCAAAGCCTACATTCCCTGCTTATACACAGTCTACAGCTTCTACCACTAGTACAACTAATAGTACTGCAGCTAAACCAGCAGCTTCAATAACAAGTAAGCCTGCTACACTTACAACAACCAGTGCAACCAGTAAGTTGATCCATCCAGATGAGGATATATCACTGGTAAGTTCATAATATTTCATTACAGAGTTTGATTTGAATAGCAGTGTAGCAACTTTTGAAAATTTTAAATTTTGTACATTGTCTTTGATCTCATTTGGTACTCAGTGAATTTTATCACTGGTATAAAAACCACAAAATACAGTCAGTGTTGCATTTTTTATCTTAGATTTAAGACATTCCCTTCACCCACCCCCACTCCACTGTCTTAAGTTGGGTTCTTAATCATTTTAGTTAAAAATAGTATAAATTAACTGAAACTGTTAAATTTGAGAATAGAATTTCTAAATCCCTCCTACAGTTTATATTCCTTGTTTACTAGAAAATTTCTTGCTGAAGTAATAATTTCTCAAGTGTTTGCTATGTGGGTGAGGTTTTCTTCAGGCATTGAGATTATAAGTAGATGGACTGATTTGTCACTCATACGTCACAGATTCAGGTGTGTGTGATTTAAAATTTGAGATGTTGCCTTTATTAATCTTTTTAGTTGTTTAACATTGTCCTTACTTTTATTTATAGGAAGAAAGACGGGCACAGTTACCTAAATATCAGCGTAATCTTCCTCGACCTGGACAGCCTCCAATTGGTAATCCACCGGTTGGACCAATTGGAGGTATGATGCCACCACAGCCAGGCATCCCACAGCAACAAGGAATGAGACCCCCAATGCCACCTCATGGTATTCCTCTTTTTGCATTTACTGTAGTTAGTGGGTTTTCAGATATACATATAAATGTATTTGCAAAATACATTTCATTTAAAAGTATAGTGCATAGACTAACTTAAATTATTTCTTTTTTTGTGTGTTTTTTAAATGTGTTTTATAGGTCAATATGGTGGTCATCATCAAGGCATGCCAGGTTATCTTCCTGGTGCCATGCCTCCATATGGGCAGGGACCGCCAATGGTGCCCCCTTACCAAGGTGGGCCTCCTCGACCGCCGATGGGAATGAGACCTCCTGTAATGTCGCAAGGTGGCCGTTACTGATCTTACTTCATCCAATCTAATAGGTTTGGAGATTAAACCTTTTCTCAACTTGTGCTGTTTATATAGCCAAGCTTCCGTCAATAAGGCTTCATTGTGACTATAACAAACATTATCTTCCCACATACCAGGAACTATTGGACATTTATTTTACATGGGAAAAATTATTTGGAATAATAAAGCAGGAACTTTTCCTGAAGTTGCAATTTATACTGTATGGCTTCTTTTTCATGTTTCATCTAGGTTTTTAGAAGTGAAGTATAGTAAATTTGGTTCGTTATATTGTGAAGGCGCTGGAAATACATGAACATACCACCTTAATAAAGGCAAGTTCTGTAAGCTTACATTGCTTTTTGTAAAGTTATGCCTTCACAGCATTTCAGATGCTGTTGGACTTTTGTCCCCAACCTAGCTTGGTGAGGGCTGTAACTGTTTCCAAGTACCTGTACATTGGAAGTCTGAATGTGTAACAATATTTAATGTATTTAGAGTTCCTCATGTTACAGGGTTTAAAATATCTGACCCACCAAGGTTATGTGACTTTTCTGTACTGTTAAACTTCATTGTAATAAAATGAAAGAAAAATTTATGCCTTTTTATTCATAACCCAGCTGTGGACCACTGCCTGAAAGGTTTGTACAGATGCATGCCACAGTAGATGTCCACAAATAAAAATTCAGTTACCACTGCAGTTTTGATATATCTTTGAATTTGTGTTTGAACTGTAGGTTGTTACTTATTTGCATGTTTTAAACAGAACAGTGTGTAGAGAATTGTATGTTACTGCTTCAGTTGACAGAAAAACTTAAGATTTAAGATACAGGGGTCATTCATTACATAACGGGTATGAGATCTTTATGTGTGTTACCTTTCCACCTTCCTTGGTGTAAATACATGTTAGATGTCAGACATTTCAAATGTAAACCATAATATTCCCTCTTGCCTGTTGCTGATGTTTATGTTTAGATGTTTAGAGCCTAGTGCCAGACCCATTTATTTTCTTGATTTTCAAAACTGCAATACTGCTTGGACCTCAGAAACTTTTCAGGTGCAAACTTCTAGAAGCTTAGGTGCATGCAGTAACTTTTTTTTGCTGTTAATGGCTTGGTATATATTTTCTGTGTAATGCCAAGAATGTAAATGTGTGTCTGTTAGGATGCTTAAGAGATGGCATTTGCCATTTTCAGTTTTATGATTTTCTTGGCGGTGACATTACTTGATCATATGGCTAACTACAAAGCCTTATCCTTACATATAACCTTTTAATTCTTGGGAATTTGTCACTGTGTTCCTATGGTGAACTTCTCTGAAGAAATAACTGCTGTTCACTATTTTATGTTTCAAGTATCTTTTTATAGTTCTTTTGACTTTTTGGGGTCATCTGGCTAATTGATTTTTTTGTGGGGTAATTTTATAATTAAGTGATCTATACAAAGTATAATTATTACTATAATGAAATCATTTTTTCTCAGTTAAAAGTAGGTTTTTGAGAAAGGGTTAATAACATTTCTTTGAATGAAGGTATAAATGTAAGGCATTTAATCTGAAGTTTGTTTAAAAATAAAAGATTTAACCTTAAAAGAAAATAATATTGAGAAAATGTTTCAGTGATCATAAATTTGTCTATTTAATTGACAAACAGAAGTCATTTATTTAAAGGAAACATTGCAAATATGTCACCGCTATTTTAAATCCTGATAATTTGCTCCAAATGGCTTTATAGCTCTTGTGCTGTGTTACCATTGAGGTCCAGAAAGTCATATAATTTGTAAAGGCAATATCCATGTTGTCACTAATAGCCAGATTCTGTACCCCTTTCCTCATCAAATACCTGGATTTTTTTTCATTAATGTACACTTTGTGGATTTGGCAGCATAAGGTCATAGTGCTAAAGGAAAATTTGTGTTGAAGATCTTTAAGGCAAAAAATATATAGTGATTAAATAGAAGATAATCTTCCAAAGCTCATGTTGCAAGCATTTCATGTAGAGGCTTTTTAACAAATTACAAATGAGTTAGTGTTCTAAGAGTGATGCACAACTTTATTTGCATTAAATACAGAGAAAATCAGTATTCTATTTAGGTGTATTTTGGGCTTGAAAATAGACATTATGTCCATTGTAAGTGTTACATAGGGCACTTATAAACTTAGACACATCCTGTGTTGATAGGTGTGTAACTCAGATGATGCCCATTTGGTAAACAGTATAATTTGTGCATGCATCAGGGCATAATTAAGCTTCTAGAAAATACTTTTTTACCTGACTGCTTCTGGGGTCCATAGTGTGGTTAAGTCATGAGTGGAACAAATTATATTGAAATGGTTAACTTTAACTTTCTTAAATAGTAGATGAATTTGAGTTCTTCACAGAAGACAACTTTAAGGACTTGATATACTCAGGCAGGCATTATGATTGCTGTAATCAAGGAAGATGTAAGGCTAATGGGTTACCAGCTTTGGCTCTACTCCACTCCTGTGTAACTTCTTTTTTAGTGAAAATGTGGCTAAAATATTTTGTCTGGCACTAGTTTCTATTGTGTATATCGTACTGGGGACAATAAGAAGGGCCAGCAAGTTTGAGTGGACTGCTGGGGTTAGTTAATTTGAATTGAGTACATACTGTGGTCTGTCAGGATTGGAGAAAGCACTCAGTATATTCGTGTTCTACTGATAAGTTACCTCATGAACTTAAATTCAGCTTAATTAAACTTAGCTGTTTGGGGGAAGACCCCCAATAAAGATGAATATGGGCTCAAAATGGAATTTCATTGGACAGGAGTTTGTAAAAGCAGAGCTACTCTTTGTCCTTTGCTTGCTTGATCATGGGAATTTTTTTTTTACTTTAATGCATGTCTATTAAATTAATTGGGTAATGTTTTTCTAAAATTAAAATTTTCTTCTTCCTATAGCCCTGCCATAGGACAGGCTGAGGCTGAGTCTCAGTGTTGCCCTGTTCAGTCTGAGGCAAGTGGGATTTATTTTATTCCTTATAGGGGCTTTCACAGCTTTATGGCTGTTGGATATTTATGTCCCCAAACTTGCAGCAAGTTTGGTGAAGGCCCCTAAATTTAATTAAATTTAGGATTTTTATACTCTGGGCAGAGAAGGCTCTATATTAATATTTATGTTTGACTGTGGTGTTAATAAGCATAAGGAAAGTATCTCGTAGATATAATTTTATGTGATTTATTTTGTGTTGCATAATTAACAGCCTCAGTAAAGTTGGTATTACAACATTTACTTTTTGTGAATTGACAAAATTTGATATACTTGATTTTGAGGCATGAGATGTTTCAAATTTTCAACTTAACATCTTTAGGAAATTCTTATTGGTTATATTCTCATAAACAACTAAATTTAACCTCAAGGATCCTTAGGTTTAATCTTTGGAAATGCTACTGGATATTGAAATGATACTGCATTCTTAATTCCTAAGGTACATTGCACATTCAGATTGAAAGGTCATCTGGAAATGCTTGTGATTTTTAATGTTTTCAGACGTCACCACATAAGAGCTAATGTTAATGTAGAGCCCTGTGGACAGTGGGAAGATGGTACTATGTTTGTGGTATGTATGTATATACACTACACATTTGACTTAAAAAGTATAATAAAAAGTTTGTTACAGACCTTCCTATTACATTACTGATTTTAAAGATAGCCAAACTGAAATTGGAATCATTTGATAAAGATAGTATATTAAACTTACTTTGGAACAATTTGAGATTCATTTTTTTGCCTTACTGAACATAATTTTGCAATATTCACATGTGGAAAATACTTATTTCCAACAAAAAATTTGCTTTTATGAGAAAGGTGTGTGCGTGTGTATGTGTGTGTGTGTTGTAGAGGGTAAAGGATAATGGGAGGAAGATCAAAACAAGCCCGGATTCTTTTTGTTCCTTCATGTATTTAAACCATCCTATCCAGATAGCTTTTTTTTTTTCCTTAACAGTAATATTTAACTTATAAGCTGGGATTGTATTTCTATGTGGTTTTAATTTTTGGAAACACAATATATGCATTAAGTGAATTTTAGATTTTTGCCTGTTAATCCACTTAATTAAAAGCATGCTTTCTTCCACTGTAACTGAATTTTAGGATAAAAGATACAAAAAAAATTTTGTCACAGCAGAAGCAATCTATTAGAATTATCTAACATCCTACTCAGTTATACCATTTTAAAACTCCATAATTTTCTGTTGCCCTTATTATTCCCCCAATATGTTGAAATAATTCAAGACTAAAGCTGCTTGTCCTGATTGTAACAATGGTAAATTAAAGTCTTTAAAGTGACACTTGGTACTGAAGGCAGGTGGGTTATCTCAGAGGTAGCATTTGTTGAAAGTACTGATGCCTAACTTGAGATAGTTTCATTGTTGTCTCTATAGTTCTGTGACATAGAAAAAGTTTATTGTGGAAATTATATAATATTCTAGTTTTATTTTCTCCACTGGTAAAACATAAATCACCTCTTAAGTGAGAAAGTTGTTTTTTGAGTTAACTGATACTTGTATTGATTAGGGATAAAAAGAAATGTGTACCCTAAAATTTTGTGTAAATCAGCTATGTCCTTTTTTTCAAAGGTGAAGTATTACCAAATAACTTGGTAAAATATTATGTTAACTTGGAAATGGGTTTTTTATGGGGAAGTTTCAGTTCTACGCTAATAGAGCAGATTTTTATAACTAAACATTTCCCCAATTAGACCTGTGCCTCATGACTTGAAATTAGTGGAAGATTTTATAACATAGAAATGATATGGCACTTCTGTGTGATGTTTCTGGACAAAATAAACTCTTCAATGATGTGTCATGTCATACACATAATGGGTATTCACAGTTCTGTAATGATGAATTTCAGAAATATACATTTACTATCTCAGCACTTAGACATTACCTATTATGGTGTAATTAGAGTTCTTCAATAAGGCTCAGAAGAGAATTGCTTTTATAAAGTATTTTTCCTGCTCTGGGATCTATACATTCTTGCATAATAATTTGGCAATAAAAGGAAGAGTTTTTCATTCTGCCAACTCTAGGAAAAACTTAGAAAACATACATTAATTTGAATTCTTAAGAGTGACCTGCCTAATTTTAATTTGTTGGCCTAGTCTCATGTATTCTAAGGGGAACTTACTAAGCAGTATGGAAAAGTCATATAAAGGCAAATAGGCAAATATTGATGAGCCAAAGGAATACATGGAAGCTTAATTTGAACTGTATTTGAACCAAATTTTAAATGACACTGGTTGGTTTATGGGTAGGTTCTTTAGGAGTCATGTAAATCACCAGCTATTTTGTGAGGCTTAATTTTGGTTATTACATATAATATACATTGTCAGCAAAATATAATTGATTAGTTGGACTCCACCTGTTAATTCCAAATGCTGTGCTAAGATATAGTGCTCTGCTCATAAAAAGATAAGTCCTTTTTTCAGTTTTCCCAATCCAGTTGTATTCTCACTGTTTCCGGGGTTTTCTTTTTTTATTTCACCATTATAGGTAATGAATTATATTTTCTTTCACCTTTAGTTATATTTTAATAACTCAATGGAATTACGGATAAACCATTATTACACATGGATAAAATAGTGTTTATTTGGAACAAACATTTTTTAGTCTACTAATAAAATAAGGTTGCTTGACTACCCAAGTGGACAAGGAGTTTAAAGATCCTCTAAGTTGATTTAGAATAGTTACGGGTAAAGCAGCCTCCCTTTTAGTTATTAACTTGGTTAGTATATTTCCAGTAGAACTGCTTTCGAGCCCATGTTTTTATAATTGGAAATATCTAAGAAATTTAAATTAAGACTTGAAAATTGAATTAAAAGCTATTAAGAATTGCTTGCATCAGTGTGTCTACATGTACAAATACAGAAATTAAAATAGTTTGAGAGATTTGCCCCGTTTTAGTGTAAATAAAATTTTATGGAAGTAATTCCTTTTCGAAGTGAGATGTGTCCGAAAAACAGTGTTGCTAAATCATAAGATCAGCTAATGTAATACTTTTAAGACATAGGGAAAAAAAATAATGTATTGTCAGGCTCTGAGGAAATTTAATGCACATTGACTTTTTTAAACTATGGATTGAACTCCTCAGTTTAATACAATTTGTGTTTTTGTTAACTAGCAGCAGAATTTCAGCATTTGCTACTTACTGGTAGAGAAGAAAAATCCCACAGCCCTGCCAGTACAGGTTAGTTTAATCTGTAAGTACCTGATGTTTGTATTTTTTTCAAACATATCCATATAACCCACACAAGGAAGAAAGTATGCAGTTACTTAAATGTGAGTATAATAGATTGATTGGACACTTTCAGACTTTGAGTACTTGGACCATACATAGTAATTTTAGGTTTGCTAATCTCAGTTGTAATACAGCTCCTTTATATTTGGTTGAGGTTGAATCTAAACAGATATCTTTTACCTTAAAGGAGAAGACTGAAGATTTCCATTGGCTATATATATATATATATATATGCTCCTGATGACATTTAAAATGGAGTACAAGCTTTTTGAGTCCAGGATCTTTTATTTAAGCCACTCCTTGGTGTGGTACTCCTGTTTACCTTCCAACTTTTACAGTATGAATCAACCTAAGAAAAGTCTATTCACTGGTATGCAACTATAGGCTTAAATGCTTTTATGGACACCCCCCCTTTTTTTAAATGTCAGTAATTCTTTCTGTAAATAATAGTTTTTTATTCTTTTGTAAACTATCACCTACTCTGTTGGTGTACCACCACTATAGATTATTACTTTCAATTAAGAATGACAAAACTGACCATCGAGAATAAATATTATTGTTTTTTTTTTTTAAGGGGATATAGGCAGTAATGGGTTGTAAAGAATAAATTACTGGCTTTACAGAGTTCATTATTATGTTAAACCCACCCTTGGAAAGATTTTTAAAAGGAAAACCACCAAGAGAATAAACAACACAAGTTTAGTTTTTATAAGCCCAAATGATCCTTCCAATTTATAAGATGGGTTAGTATGCGTGGCGTCCTCCTTTTCACCTTAAGTATTAATATCTAATTTGAGACAATTAGTCATATAAAACATTTGCTTAAAATTTTTTAACTGGTTATTAACTGAATATATTATATAAAATCCACTTGTTTTTTAGTATCAAAGTACCTGAGGGCTTAAGTTTCACTGCATTTCACAGTTGAATCTTATGAAATGGTGTAGATATAATGGTTTTCCTTAAAGCTAGTTCTTTAAAGCTACCTTTTTGGTGAGTACTGCTAAAGTTTTGTATATCAGATTTTTTCCTTTTTAAGTTCATTTAAATGGAATACTTTCATCAAAGACCCAAGAGAACTGAATTTCTATAATCTTCAGGTATCTTAATCAGAAATAATTAGATCATTAGGTAATTAGGATTTTTGTTAGTTCCGGATTCACCCTTTCTTTTGTACCTTAACAGGCTATAAATGCATAAACTTGACACAAATTATTTTGGTGACATGAAAAGTATTTTTGTTCAAAACCATAAACCATTAAAGAAGCTTTAAAATTAAATTTTCTTTCTAGTTGACAGACAAAAACTTTCTCATGCTTTGAGTTCCCAAATTC
This sequence comes from Condylura cristata, assembly GCF_000260355.1. Taxonomy (NCBI): domain Eukaryota; kingdom Metazoa; phylum Chordata; class Mammalia; order Eulipotyphla; family Talpidae; genus Condylura; species Condylura cristata. The sequence continues at coordinate 38,182,786 of NW_004567118.1, forward strand.
ACAGGTGTAGAAATAGCTGAATTTTTTGAAGTATATTAAGTTTTTTCAGAAATGCTGATTTCTGGGACTTCTATGATAGTGAAAAATCCTTTCTGACAATATCTAAAATATATTCTTGTTCTCATGTCTTCCAACAGTATATTACACATGATTTTTTTTTTCCAGCTGATTTTAGCTGCATCCTTGCTAATGTCAGTAAGGCCAAGGATATTCTCACATTATTTCCTGCTGTGACCTTTATAAACTATTAATGAACAGTCAAGGAATGTTTTTTATTATGAACAATGATAGTTTCAAAAGTACGTCTGAAAATTGATACCTGCATATATGATAATGGTAATGTATTATTCTAGTGAAGCACTAAACAAAGTGTGGACCCTCAATTTATGTCTTTAAGATTTAAAGTGAAGTAAATTTCTAAGGAACTCTGTCCTTTCCTAGCAAGGATAAACAGACATTGAAAACTTGGTAAGTATCTAACTTTAAATGCATGTGATAGTCATGACAGTAAGTAGCCAAGTTTCCTTACTTTAATATTTAGACATGAAGAAGAATCCCTGCATCTCCTTTGCGACTCCGTATGTGTGTGGTTAGCATTTTTACAAATTTGTGTGCTCAATGATTAAATTGATAATGCTTTACTCCTTTGTCTGGTTTGTTTTCTTTTGTATTTCAATACTAATTTTACATTTCAAACTTCAGTGGGACATAAAATTTATATTCAAGAATAATTATTTGAATACACTATTTAAAGCCCAGTGGTGACTTCCTGGTTTTTTTTTCCAGCTCCAGTTAAAACAAAAAATGGGCAACTAATGGGGATTATCATGCTCTTTTTGGAGTATTTTAGGAATTACCATTGCATAATAGTGAAATGTTAGTAAGCCACTACCTTTCATTGTATGAAAACAGTGCTTTTTTTAATGAAGAAGGGATGTGATAGAATTTGTTACTGCACCTTCAACTCCTGTGATGGCCATTTATTAAATAAGGTGAAAGTGAAAACATTGAATTGCTGCACCTGGGAAGGTGACTTATTCTGAAAAGTCTTTTTATCCAAACTTGTACAGCACTAAATCTGTGTAATGGCATAAGATCCCAATATGTTGTAGGAAGGAGTGGGGCTGATACCACAATTGACTCCTTTGGCAAGGAAAGGAGCAAAGTCACCTAAGGGATTAGGTTAAGGAGGACCTGGATGTAAAAAACAAAGATAAAATGGCTCGCTCACCTCTACAATTATATGGTTTAGCCAAGCACATGACTACTGGCCTTTTTGAAAACATAATTACAGCTTGTAAT
>NW_004567118.1:38184482-38185535 GCF_000260355.1 Condylura cristata
ACTTTGTGGGTAACAATAAAATTTCTTTGAGGAAATTTAAAGCATGCAGCCAAATGGAGGGTAATCCCTAGGGCTGTGAGGTTACAATGTGAAAACGCCTGTCTGCCAGAGACAAGGGGGTGGTATGAGGATAGATGGTGGAAATCTAAGCTCTTGACCATGAATATAATGAAGTGTGAAATGGGAAATCTGAAAAGGGATCTTAGAATTAATGGATTTAGGAAGTCAGGACTTTGGTTGACAGTATGCTAGGCACAAAAAAACAATCTCAGAGAAGATTCTGAATTTTTAAAGATTTGTTTATGTAGACAGAACAGTTACAGATGAGAAGTGCAGGGGAGGTGAGGATTCACCAGACTGAATGGGGAGCAGAATTGAATGTCAATTGGATGTGTTTTGATATAATAAGGCAAGATGATTTTTTTTAATTGCTAATTGTTAGCCATGAAAGAAAAATGCCTCCAAAGGAAATGAAATTTGGAAAAAGGTAATGCATTTGTGTCGGTGCAAAGGTGGCATTTGAAGAGTCTTAACACTGCAAGAAAAGTTAACATTTCAAGTCTTAAGAGCCTTCTGGAAACTTGGTTCTCCACAAAACAACTACATTCATCCTTCCAGATTACTTGTGCCTGGTGTTTTGAGAGGAAGAAACAGGGAAGCTGTTCATTAAAACAAGCCTTCGCTCCCATTTTAATCTTTAATCTGCTGACACCTGAAAGTTAACCTTCAGTATATTGTTTGGTACATTACCCCTGTATTAGGGGATCAATAACTTGGTAGGAATACTGGTGTGCTGTCATACTGAAGTTTTGCAGGTTAATCCCTGCAAATGTGATACTGTTATGCAGTTCTGTGTAAGACGACATCCCTTTTGCCACTTAACCTGTTCCACATAATTATCCTGTTTTATTCCATCTTCACATACATACTTGGTTGATTTTGCTTATAAGTAGTAAAAGCAAAATCCAATTTATATGTGACACATCTAAAAATCCTATTAACTCCTTTATCACTTTGGAATACATGGCTGTCCAGAAAATGTGTCCATAAGCT
>NW_004567118.1:38185830-38188220 GCF_000260355.1 Condylura cristata
TAAGAACATAGGGATATCATATAGTCCCCACCCCCATATGTCCATAGCTTTTCCCATTATCCATACAGTCCAGAGTGGTACTAATACTTTTTTCCCCCCAAATTAGGATGAGCCAATAGTTAACAAATCTTATGAAGTTCATAGTTTAAAAAGTTCATTCTTGTAAGCATTCACTGGGTTTGGATAAAGGTTCATAATTGTGCATAGTATTTTTCCTTAAATATTGAGTATGACTCAGCTGCTGCTGGGGGCGTGGGGGTTAGAGTATACAATGGCAACAGGGAGCAAAAGAGATTGCTGAAATGCAATGCTGAAGGGAGCAGTGTGCAAGACAGGTCTGCTGTGCCATGTGCATCAGCTCCCCTGCCAGGGATCCAGTTTGTGCTGCAGTTAATGTGTTGAATGTACAGCTTATTCTTGATTCTAAAATAAATAGTCCCAGTCTAGTGAATGGTTTTGCAGTAAAAACTGGACAACTTAACAGTTTTGAAAGATTTATGCATGCAAAAAAACAGGTACAGGCCAGAGGTGGGTGTGAGATTAACCACCAGCACCGGATAGAAATTTGGTAAGTCGTGATTTTCCTTTTGAGCAGGATCCTTAGAAGGTATTTAATGATAAGACTAAAGACTTTCTAGCAGCAAAGGTCACTTGGGCAGAACTATTCTGAAAAAAATACGGTGGTGGTTTTCCAGGACTAAAAGGATTTTTTAAAAATAACACTTACCATGGGATGTCTGGCAAAGTAAAAATTTCCTGTTGCCTGCATGGTGAAAGATGAACTCTAGAACAGAGGGAGGCCAGATGGACACTCACAAAAGCAAATGTCTATACATCTCACATAGGTAATAGAAATAAATGTTAACAAGGGCATCCCTGGTAGTTGCAAGGGCTTAATGTCTCAACATTAGCAAACTACTGGCAGCCACTGTAACATGAGTTCCATCCCATGAGGAAGCTGACCCACATGGCTCATGTTTCCTGACTCAGACTGTTCCCTCAGTAGTATATTTCAGGCAATCCACTGGATCTGCTCCCTACTTTGGTGAATCCTCTCACCTTCCACACCTCTGGCCTGCACCCCAGTTCAATGCAAAAAAAATAAAGTGAGCAAGTCCAAGCTGAGATGGGACACCTAAGTATTTAGGATTTTATAATACAAGAGTACATAATCTTTAAGCAAATCTGTATAAATTTCAGTTCATAGTTTTTTCCTAGAAGGTGAATTTTTAGGTAAAATATACCACTTAAAAACAATTTAATGTGGATCAAATCAATAGTTCACTGCCCTGTATTAGTCACAACTTCCGGGAAGAACTATAAACTAGTCTTTTTCCTTCACTTCAGTATATTGAGTATTTGCCCATTATTGGCTATTGATATCCACAATATTATAAGTAAGAATTGTGGTTTTTTCCCTACTATTCCTTCCCTCTTTAATTAGGGTTTTCCCCCAACTAGTTTTTATCTCATTATTCCAACATATGGATAATAACTCACATGATAAAGAGATCTATCTTTTATGTAGTTTTTACATGTTTTTTGTTAGTGTACTGTCAAGGCTGAATATTTACATTTTGTTTTTTAAACCCAATTATGTTTTTAATTGAAGTAACTTCATTATAGCAAAAGTTTAGATGTTTATTTAAAATCAACATGTGTATACTGCAGTAAGCTCACTAAAAGTTAATTCTGTCATCACATAACCAGAATTTCTTACTATGGAAAATAATACTCAAAAGGCCAAAATGGGAAGTGTGACTACATTTCTGTTTTTTAAGGATTCATTTTATTTTAATGTAGAGGAGCTGAAGTGTAGGCTTGAGGCGTGAAGGAGGAAGGGGGATTTGAGAGGATTCACCAGAGACAGAGTGGGGAGCAGAACAGGTGGTTTTTACTGAAATAATACACTGCTCAGGGGAGCAACAGGTAAGTCACCTCCTTGGCCAGGGATGCAATATAATGCTGAGATTTATTCCCTGTGCCACCAGGGAAGTCATGGATATAGTTCTTAAATAAAGCTGATATATACACACAAAAATATTCTTGAAAAACTACAAGAAACCAAAATTTTCATCAGTAGTGATGTGGACAATTTACAAAGAATCACCAGTTACACTGTATTACACCGATTGCTTACCAGCAACAAGGCCAGAAAAAAGGGAAGCAATGTCTCTGAAAAGCTCAGGGAAAAGAAGTTAACCTAAAACTTTTCATATGGGCTAAATTAACACTCAAAAATGAGTGCAAACCATAAACATTTTTTTTCAATTTTTTTTTATTAAAAAGTTTATTTTTACATCATTTTTCACATTTTTTTTTTCATCTCAATTGTAATCCCCACGGGTTTCCCATCACCAAATCACCCCTGTGCCACCACCATAGTCCCG
>NW_004567118.1:38192105-38193075 GCF_000260355.1 Condylura cristata
AGAGTTGTAGAAATTTGTCCATTTCTGTTAAATTGTCCAGTTTGTTTGCATATAGTTGCTCATAGTATTCTCTGATTATTCTTTTGATTTCTGCTCAAACCATAAACATTTTTAGACATGAATTTAATATAGACCCTCATTAAAAATTAAAGGTACACTTCTGCAAGAAAAGTGAATTCAGAGGGAATGTGTTTTAAGCCAAGAAGTAAAAGTAGTTTCTATAATGGTAGAGGTGGGAATGTAATATGAGTTTAGAAACTGGCTTTGTCCGGCCCTATCTGGTGCACAACAGGTTAGAACACAACACCATGAAGCTAACCAAGCCACTGCAGCATGAGTTCAATCACAGGCCAGGGAGGTGACCCACGTGGTATGGGCAGACCTCTCCTGTCTAACCCACTGCTCCCCTCAGCAGTGTGCTCCATCAATCAACCTGTTTTGCTCTCTGCTCTGTTTTTGGGGAATCCTTTCATCCCTCCCAACTCTGGCCTGTACCCCAGTTCGATATGCATAAATAAATCTTTTTTAAAAAAATGGTTTTGTCAATACATTTAAATCAACTATTAACAGTTGTCTTGCTGAAAGTCTGAAAATAAAAATTAAAAACAACAGTTTTATTAAGATCCGTTTAATGCTCTTAAATAAAAATTGTGAGGTTCCAATTTATCTTTTGTAAAAGAACATGCAGTCGAACAAAGACAGTTTGCTCAATAAATGGTGCTGGGAAAACACCCAACATAAGCAAAAGAATGAAAGCAGACCACTACCTCACACCATGCACAAAAATCAACTCAAAATGGATAAATCAAGATCTAAATATAAGACCTGAAATCATAAAATATATAGAAGAAAATATAGGTTAAACACCTCAGACAAACAGTAACATCTTTAAAGATTCATCTCCCCAAAGCAAAGAGAGTAAAAGATAAACATCTGGGACTGCATCAAAAAACTTCTGTACAGCAAAAGA
>NW_004567118.1:38193555-38217300 GCF_000260355.1 Condylura cristata
AAAAAAAAAAAAAGGGCTGAAAACTTAAAAGATTCTTTTCCAAAGAGGAAATACACATGACCAAAAGACAGAAAAAAATGTTCATCATTCCTTATAGTTGGAGAAATGCAAATCAAAGCCATGAGATACCACCTCACACCAGTGAGAATGGCACAAACTAGCAACAACAAATGTTGGTTAGGATGTGGAGAAAAAGGAACTCTCCTGCACTGCTGGTGGGAGTGCAAACTGGAACAACCACTATGGGAAGTTGTGTGGAGATTCAGACTAATAAAACTGGAGCTGCCATATGATCTTGACCTGCCTGCTGCTCCCCTCAGCAGTGTACTTCATTGATCTGCCCGTTCTGCTCCCTACTCTGTCTTTGGTGAATCCTCTCACCACCCCTGCACCTCTGGCCTGTATCCGGTTCTGTATACATAAATAAATCCTTAAAAAAAACAAACAAAAACCCTGGAAACAGCCCAAATGCCCAAAAATAGACGATCGGATCAAATAGATGTAATATAAATACACAATGGAATACTAGTCAGCAATCAAAAAAGATAAACTTGTGACATTCGAAGCAACATGGATGGAGCTAGAAGGAATTATGTTCAATTAAATAAGTCGGAAAAATACAAATATAGGATGGTTTCTGTTACAGGAGGAATATAGGGGAACTAAATAAGGCATCAGAGAAAAAATTAATGAAAAACACAACACAACAAAACAGACTTATAAATCAGAAATACTCTGCAGGGGAGGGGGAGAGGGAGGGAAGAGCACAGGGCACCTTGTAGTGATGGTGTGCGGGTGTATTGGTTAAAATTTTATGGGGACTACACCCAAGAAAAGTAAGTAAACATTGTTTTAAAGTGATCAATGATGTAAAATATAAATTTAATGAATTGTTGAGGGTCCAATATTTACCTTTTGTTATGTGGGTTCTGTCAATAGTTACCATATTAGAAATTAAAATTAACATCAAAGTATTTCATTTACAAATATTAAATCCACTATCAATGAACACATTTAAATACTTTCCAAAATAAAAATTTGATGAGTTTTATTATTTGTACAGTTTTTGCAATATCTTCAATTGCTTGACTTAATAGGAGGCAACTGGATTCCTATTTATATATGTGTGTGTGTGTATATATATATGTGTGTGTGTGTGTGTATATATATATATGTGTGTGTGTATATAAATATGTGTGTGTTGTGTGTGTGTATATATGTACATATATATGTATATGTGAAGGAGTCACATTAGTCCTAAGAATTCAAATTCCTGAATTGAAATATACTATTTAGTCTCACACAGATATGTAGTTGGAAAAGGATGTGTTGTAGCCTTTTTACTTGAAAGCTTGAATTTTTTGTTACAACAAAAAAAAATGAGTTGTTTTCCTTGAAGTGACAGATATATTTCAAGGAAATATGAGATACCCATGACTGTGGAATCACAGGAAATATATAAGTTCTTTCAAAAAAAGATGATGTCCTGTGAATAAAAGTGGCTAGTCAAGTGTAACTCAATCACACAGTGCTTTTCCATGAGACAACCTTTGTACTTCAGGGTGCAATAGAAATGCCATCTTCATGCTTCCCAAATCACTCAGAATCTTAAAAAGATGTATAGTCAAGGTCAAATTTTTTTTAAAGATATGGTCCCAACCTTTCTCAAGGACATTACCTCCAAGGTAATTTTTTTTAAAGATTTATGTATTTATGCATACAGAACTGAGGTACAATCCAGAGGTGCTTGGGAGGTGAGAGGATTCACCGGAGTGGGGAGCAGAACAAGCAGATGGACGAAGCACACTGCTGAGGGGAGTAGCAGGGTCAGGAGAGGTCTGCCGCCCATGTGCATCACTTCCCTAGCCAGCGATTGAACTTGCATAGAAGAGGCTGCAGCTAGCTTGCAGGACTGAGTCCTAACCCGTTGTGCCACCAGGTAGGATCCTCAAGGTCAAATTTGAATGGCATTAGCAATTTTTACTGATTCATAAAATGTCTTTTTAAGCTTTTCCCTCCCTGTGACAATGAAGAATGGGGCGGCTTCTGGGGCAGTTGGTACCACTGCCTTCAGTCATGCTCAAGCACCAGCTGTTTTACCCATTGTTTTTGTATCATCAATGCAAATATGAATAGAATGGAAAACAAGCAGCATCTCAGTAGTCTTCTCAAAGTAGTTCTAACCTTGCAGATTTTTTTTTTAAGATTTATTTATACAGAACTGGGGTACAGGCCAGAGGTGCAGGGGTGGTGAGAAGATTCACCAAAAAGAGTGGGGTAAACAGGCAGTTTGACAAAGTACATGGCTGAGGGGAGCAGTGGGTGAGACAGGAGAGGTCTGCTGCACCCTGTGGGTCAGCTGCCTGGTGGGTATCAAACTCGTGCTGAAGCAGCTGCAGTGACCTTCATAATGTTGTGCTTTAACCCACTGTACCACCAGGGTGGGCCTCCTTGCAGATCCTTAAATGAGTCTTGGGGAACACATTCTGAGACATAAAACTCTAAATAGTAATAACAAGAAAGAGGACCTGTTCAATGTTTAGGAGGAAGACACGGGAACATTCAGAATAAGTGTAAACTTAAGTGTGCATCCTGTAACAATCTATAGTAACTAATAAAAAGAGCTAGTTACATGGTTTCCAAACAAACAAATTTATGAAAGAAAAATACCTAAAATGTTCAATTCAGTAGAATGCGGGAAGGAAGAAAAATCAGAAAAAAGAAGAAATATACAGAAAACACTATAATGTGGGCAAGTAAGTCCAGCTATCTCAATAGTCAAGAAATGAATTGATTTAATTCCTTTGTAAACACTTAGTTTGCCATAGTGGATTAAAAAAATAGATTATTTATGCATATAAGAATTGGCCAGAGGTTCAAGGGTTGAGAGGATTCACCAGAGACAGAGTAGGGAGCAGAACAGGCAGATGGACAAAGTACATTGCTGAGAGGAGCAGCAGATGCATCAGGAGAGGTCTTCCATGCCATGTGGGTCACCTCAGGGGCTGGGGGTTGAACTGAATCGGCTGAAGCGGCTGCGGCTAGCTTGCAATGCTGCGTCCTAACCCATTGTGCCACCAGGGAACTAGTAGTAGTATTTTAAACTGGGAATGTCTCATTGCTTGGGAAAGAGTTTGTTTAGAAATACCAAGTGAGGAATTAATGTGGAGTTAAATCTGGACCTTAGAGGTATTCTGATCTATAGGTACCAGTGATATGCCTTACAGAGATATCAATCAATTATAAGACATTCTCTCTGGTAGTATTACCAGGAGTATAACCTACAAGTAGAATTTACCATGTTAACATTTTAAATGTTCAGTTCCAGGTCTTCCTAGTGGCACAAGGTTTAAGACTCAGTATGGTGAAACTATCTGCAGCCACTGTAGCAGGAGTTTGATCCCCAGCCAGGGAGCTGACCCACATGGCACAGCAGACCTCTCCTATCTGGCCCACTGCTCCCCTCAGCGGTGTATTTCAGCACATCTGCCTGTTCTGCTCCCCATTCTGTCTCTGGTGAATCCTCTCAACCCCTTATACCTCTGGCCTATGCCCCAGTTCTTGTATACATAAATAAATAAATAAATATATTTTATTACAAAAGTTTATTTTTACATCATTTTGTACATTTTTCCCCCCATCTCGATTGTAATCCCCGTGGGTTTCCCATCACCAAATCACCCGTGTGCCATCACCATAATCCCGTGCATTTCTCTCCCCCCCATATAAATATATATATTTTAACTATTGATCATGACTTAAAGACTGACAATGTTGAGATATACAACTAGAAGTGCATATGTGAAACCATAGAATAGGGAGACACACAGATTATTGGGATGTGTGGTAATGATAGATGGTAATGGCATTGACAGTCTGTCTCTATTACTTTTTTCTCCACCCCAAACCTTATTGAGATATAATTGACATACAACATTGTGTGAGTTAGATATGTACAATGTGCTGAATAACTGCAAGGAAATATTGATGTTTTGTGCCATTTTAAAATTCTGTTTCATAAATTATTTAGTTGATTTGATGTCCTTTTGAAAATTATATAATTTTTCTGCACTTCTATTTTTTTTCTCCTCTGGAAATTATGGGTGATTTTAGAGCATTTAGCCTACGCCACCTGCCTTGATACTGAAATTGTGGAAGGAGTGATTAATCTATGTACATAATTTGGCCCCTTCCATCCAAATGCAATTTTGTTAATTAGAAATATTTTAGAGAATTAATGATTTGTAGGTTTTTGCTGTTATTTTTAGATCTGAAAAAGAGGAAGAGAAATAAAATGACATGTATAGTGATTGAAGCACATGAAACAAATCAAGCAACAAAAACAAAAGCCCTTGAGATGAATAACAGAAAATCTGTGATTAATATTATTAGCTCCACAGGAGTGTTGAAGTGATCAGAAGTATCAATAGCATAATTAAGTGGAAATGTACTTTTTAAATTTGAGAAGTAGAAGAGCAATTGCTTGCAGTCATATTTCTGAGATACCTGGAAAGGCTTGCTTTTTAAAAAGTTATGCATCAGTGATGAATAAATAGTCCATTTATATTAATTAAACTGGTACAAATCTATATACCATTGAAAAACAGCCAACTTTATTGTAGATTCTTTTGTGGATTGTGTAGAATTCCTTCCTATGAAAGTGACCTTGTACACAGTATAACAGAAGCTTTGTTAGGAGTTGGGTTTCTTTTATTCTGATTCTGAGCAGAAAGATTGCACCCAGTGTATTGGTGGAATTATTTTGAGAAAAGGCTGCTATTGAATCAGGGGATGCTAGCCATTGGGGTGATCCTGAGGCTTCACTTGTCTCCTTACCTAGGCCAAATCCATATTTTCCCCAAAACCTCCCTTTGTATGGCAGATTTGCTCCATAAAAATAGCTAGCAGGAGGAGTGTGTTAAAACGGCCTAAGTTTCACTTTCTGCTTTTGGGGCCATCAAATGCAGGTTGTCACTAACTCCACACCTGGGGGCACTCTGTATTGATAATCTTTGGAAAATATGCTGATTCAGTTACTTGACTTCTTTGTGCAGGATTTGGAGGAGAAAGGAGTTTTCTATTGTTGAAAGAACATTTTGTTGTCAGAGTGATTTTGGTTCAAAATAGTGTGACTTTGGTTCAAGCACTGGTTCAGCCTAACTAGCAGTGTAATCCTGGACAAGTAATACAGTCTCTCAGAATCTCAATTTCTTCATTTGTAAGAAATGCACTAATGGCCATCCCTGGTGGTAGCCGGCTAAAGTGTAGCACTGCAAGTTAGCTGCAGCTGATTCAGGGCAATTTGATCACTAGTCATGCAGGTGACCCACATGGTGCAGCAGACCTCTCCTGTCTCACCTGCTGCTTCCCTCAGCAGTGTATTTCATCAATCTGCTTGTTCTTCTCCCTGCTCTGTCTCTGGTGAACCCTTTCACTGCCCCTGTACCTTTGGCCTGTACCCCAGCTTTGTATGCATACATAAATAAATCTTTTTAAAAAATGCACTAATGCAGGCCCTCTCTGGTGGCGCAGCGGGTTAAAGCACAGCACTAAGAAGCTTAAGCCACTTCCACATGAGTTCGATTCCCGCCTGCCTCGGAGGTGAACACATGGCGCGGCAGACCTCTCTTGACCAGCCTCCTGCTCCTCTCAGCAGTGTACTTCATCATTCTGCCTGTTCTGCTCCATGCTCTGTCTCTGGTGAATCCTCTCACCCTCCACATCTCTGGCCTGTACCCCAGTTCTATATGAATAAATAAATAAATCTTTTAAAAAAATGCACTAATGCATTTTAATGTACTTTATAAACTCTACGTACTAGTACTTTATAGACTTATGAAAATTAAAACCTTAGCACAATGCCTAACATATAAGTACAATTTTCCTATTGTCAATAATACAAATGTCTGGGGCAGTGTTTGGCATGTTTTATTTGCATCTCCAAGGTAAGTAAACTCAGAAAAAAGGTGGTCTTTCCTAATTTTAGTTTCCTATTGATAATAAAGAGAAATTTGAGTGAAAATATTACTATGTAAGTTACTAAATTGTGTGTTGTTAACATTTGATCATTAAAGGAAAGTAAGCATTGCTGCGTTTTTTTTAGTTTTGTTATTAAATGTCATTATTCAGTTGATATTAAAGTTAAATAAGTGTGCCCTTCTTTCTGTTGCTTTTAGCTTTCAGATTACAGACTGTTACTGTAGGAGGAGGAAGAGAGACCAGACCACATTTATAGGGTTGTAAAGAAAACTTAGAAAGTATAAACTAAGATTGGACAACACTATGTAGATAGAAATCAATCAGAATGCATGGAATAAGTACAATCCAAACTACTATTGAAGTCTTATGCCTTGAAATTAATTGGCTATATTTATTTTATTTTTAAAAATATTTATTTATGTATACAAGTACTGGGGCATAGGCCAAAGATATGAAAGGTGAGAGGATTCACCAGAGACAGTGGGGTGCATAACAGGTAGATTGACAGAAATAGGCTGCTGAGGGGAGCAGCGGTGGAGACAGGAGAGGTCTGCTGTGCCATGTGGGTCATCTCCATGGCCAGGGGATTGAACTCGTGCCGCAGGTAGCTTTGTAATGCTGAGACTTAACCACTCGCACCAGGGAGGCCTCAGTTTGGTGAATCTTCATCCTTAAGTTTCTGGACAGCTGCACAGATCATAATATGGTACAGGACAATCCTTATTCCTTTGGTCCAGGCATTCGTTATTCCTTTGTTGAGCCTGGTACTTCAATGTACACATCTGGAGTGCACAAACTTCTCGATGTGTAAGTGCTACAGCGGTACCTTCCGGAAACCCAATCGTAGATGTGCCCTTGAGCTTTGCGGTAACTTCCTGGCACCACCTCCTTCGTGGCACAGTGGGTCTTCTTGCCAGGCTTCTTTGTGGAAGCCATTCTCACCCCTTCTCCAGCCCTAACATGAAAGGAAAACCAAGATGTCTGTCTGAATCTGACTGATTAAACAACAGAAGGAAGAGAAATTATGTGTTGTCAGGTAAAACTGCTATTAACTACTGAGAATGATACATACCTTATACATGATATAATGAAAATGCCACCACTACTTAAAACAGAAACAGTTCCTCCTGGGAAAATTTATTCTGACCACACAAAAATTTTTTTCAAACTTTGGGCAGATACCTGCAATACTGAATTAACTAAGTGAGAAACATTTGAAAAATGTGGCTTATGATTTGTCTGACTTAATACTGATTACTTACTTGCCTAGTACCTATGTTGCTATTAAGATTTTTCATATAGTTATGTCTGAGTCACCTATGCAAGATACCAGGTGGACTACCAATGGGAACCTTGGCTCGAAGCCTGGGTGCATTCTTTTTTTTTTTTAAAGATTTACTTATTTATTTTACAGAACTGGGGTACAAGCCAGAGATGCGGAGGGTGAGAGAATTCACCAGGGACAGAGTGGGGAGCAGAATAGGCAGATCGCCAAAGTACATTGCTGAGGGGAGCAGTGGGTGGGTCAGGAGAGGTCTGCCAAGCCATGTGGATCTCCTCAGGGGCAGGCGGGGATCAAACTCATGCGGAGTTGGCTTAAGCTTCTTAGTGCAGTGCTTTAACCCGCTGAGCCACCAGGGAAGGCCTGGGTGCATTCTTAACAGACTTTGTTCTATAGGTTTTGTTAGTGTGACAAAGACAAGGATAAAATGCAGACTGACCAGAGGCTGGCATACAATGAAACACTGCAACAGTGTATGTCAGTGGGGTGTGTGTGTAAGGGAATGGTTATGGTTAAGACTGACTGAAGTGGGCCTCCCCTGGTTGTGCAACTGGTTAGGATGCAGCATTGCAAGCTAGCTGCAGTCACTTCAGTGCTTGAGTTTGATCCCCAGCCAGGAGCTGACCCACATGGTGCAGCAGACCTCTCCTGACCCACCCGCTGCTCCTCTCAGCCGTGTATTCCTCGATCTGCCTGCTCGGCTCCCCACCCTATCTCTGGTGAAGCCTCTCAACACTTGAACCTCTATATACATAAATAAATAAATCTTTTTAAAAAATCCTAAAAGTTTTTCCCCTCGTTGGGGCCTCCTTGGGTGGCCTTGAGATTAAGTCTCAGCATTATTACTGCCATGGTCTGAGTTCAATGCAGGTCAAGGAGGTGACCCACAGGTAGAGCAGACCTCTCCTGTCTTGCCCACTGTTCCCCTCATTAGTATATTTTAGTAGCTCTGCCTGTTCTGCTCCCCACTTTGTCTCTGGTGAGTCTTCTCACCATCCCAAACCCATCACATACCTCGAGGCTAAACCCCAGTTCTTTAGAAAAAAAATAATTTTACTGATGGCCAAACTCAGTCTCAGAGTAAAGATTTGACTTCTACTCCATACTCTTGTAAGCATGCAGTTCTTCTACCAGAAGTAACTGCAAGTTTAAATGATAAATCTAGGGCAGGAACCCAAAGGGCTTTCTAGTCCTCTAATTGAGATATGATTTTGGAATAAAAAGTATAAAGGGAGGTAGAAATCAACCCGGGGGTGGTTATCTGTATCTAAGAATGATTTCCTGGGCCTCCCTGGTGGCGCAAGGGGTTAAGTCTCAGCACCACAGCCACTGAAGCACAGGTTCAACCCCCAGCCAGGGAGGTGACCCACATGGCACAGCAGACCTCTCCTGTCTTGCCTGCTGCTCCCCTCAGCAGCATATTTCAGTACATTTGTCTGTTCTGTCTCCACTCTGTCTCTGGTGCATCCTCTCACTCCCACCTCTGGCCTGCACCCCAGCTCTGGTATGCATAAATAGATCTTAAAAAAAAAGATGTCCTTATCTTATTTATGTGTAATTTAAACTAACTCACTTTGCTTTTCTTTATAACTTGATATCTCTACCTTCAATGGAAAAGCTGTTGTATAATATTATAGGTAGAAATCCACAAAAACAAAAACAGGGAAATTTAAACTCCATCTACATCTCACTTTGTTCTAAAGAAAGAAAAGAATATTAGCAAGTCATTAAAAATACAATGAACATTTGTTACTCATAAGATCATAAGATATTTAGAGAGGGAACATGTCACAGTGTTCCAACATCATGCACTAAATAAAAGCTTCAATGTCATAGCTAGTTTTGTCCCTCTCTCACTCTCAGGCAGTTGAAGAGGTGTGTTTAGCCTATACTTACACTCTGTAATCAACCTCCCTTTCTCATTGATTTTGGGTCTTTTATAACACTAGGGATATGTGTGTGAGGAGGGATTATGAAAAAGAGATAAGAGCCTCAGATGTCTAATGCCATCAGTGGCAGAAAACCAGGTGCTGATTTTCTTTTGTTGGAATAATTTATGGCTTCTTTGTAGGTTCTACCTGTGCATCTCAAGGTCCCCTGTTATTGACTGCTTCCTGAAGCCCAGCCTTCTGTTCTAGACCTTGGGCTTCTTTTGCAGATTCTCACTCCTTATAAAATAATTTATCAAGAAGGCCAGACAAGTGACATTCAGACAAGGGAGTTATGCACAAGGGAGACAGCCTTGGAAAGGAGTTTGTGGACTGGCTCCCCAAGGGGAGTTGGAAAGGCATTTGTAAGGGATCTTTTCACCAATGGGTAGGGGATGCAGTGACATGGCTTGTTTTGGGTAGGGTTATACTGGGGCATGTACAGTTGGGCTATATGCTTCTTCATATGTTTATGTTTCATTATCATCTTAAATTTTCCCTCAGGGGTGTACATTTTAGCACACTGATGAGACTCTGGTCACGAACTGAGCATGTGGGTCTTTACCACTTTCTAGGATATCGTAGGACATTAGATGCTAAAATAACAACCTATACCAAGACCTAGGGAATCTTTTGTCCAGATATGGTGCCAGGATGAGGCATCATATGTCAGATGTAGCTATTCATTAATCTGGTGGGTCGTGAAAACAAGAGTGTAGACAGACTTTGCGAACTGTGATTTAGACTATCGCCCCTCCAGCTCACCATTTGTTCACTACGCTATCTCACTTCTAGTCTCTTATTACCTTGTCTCTCCATGCTGGCAGACAGCCCTGTTAAATAGTTCCTGGACCAATCTTTGAAGTATGCCCTGGACCCATGCCAAACATGGGTAGTGGAGGCTGTGTCATGGCTGCCCTTTCTCCTATTTTCCTATCAGTCAGCCTTCCTGATTCAGAATTCTGCAGGCCAGAAGAGGGTAACATTTTCATGAAGGCAACAAACTCCTGGAGACACATCTTTGGTTCAATTCCAAACTCACCTAGTGTTTGTATAGAGAAGGACTTAGCATTCTGCAGGAAGCAAGGTTCACCAGTCTGGCAGACAACCCATATATTTTGTAATCCCCTCTTTGAAATGAGGTAGGCACTCTATTCTCTCCTGTGATTTCCTCTAATGAATTGCTAGTGAATTTTTGTATCTCCCTGATGGAGGCTGGTAGTGGATGAGAGTTACAAGACAGGTCTAGTCACTTTTTAGAAAGTTCTTTGAGGATGTATCTAATACCTCATCTTTAGAAGGTGGAGATATTTATGGCCTATTGTTCTTGGATTGGAATTTTATATCTCATTAACACTTGGTTACAATCTTATTAATTACATCCTAAATTGAGAACGGAGAAATACTTTTTTTGAGAAAGAAAGGCTGTTTTATATAAATTGATGAATCTCAGACAGTAGGAGAAACTTATGAGCCATTTAATTCAAATTCCCCAGCAAAATCATAAATCTTGAAAACAATCACTTGAGATGTTATCCATCTTTCTTTTGAGCACATCTAGGAAGTAAGATTGCATTCCCTAACTTTCAGGTATCAGCTCTGAATTACCATACAAACTTCAAATCACTTACAACCTTGTTTCCTCATCAATGAAAAGCATGTAAATTATATCCACAAAATATTGTGTGGGAGGTTAAAAGGAGATACCAGTTTAAACTACCTGACTTGGTGACAGGAATATAATGTTGGTTCCCTTCATAAGTTCCATTAGGGGACAGCAAATTCTAGGTTTGTCTTCACTTAATGGTCTCTACATTTTTAGCACCTCCTTTAAGCTCAGTCCGCAGTGGCCACACTTCATACCTTTTCAGATACCTGTTTTCAGTCGAAAGAATCAGATTGGAAAGAAATATCCCTTTTCCCTCTTTTTTTTTTTTTTTTTGAGTTGGGGAGTTCAGGGTGGCTGTTAGATTTCTGTGCAATCCCTAAAACGATTCTTTCAGTGAATTGCGACAAAAATGATATCACCTACCGGCTAGGATAATGTAGGATTCTACTGTGTGTGTGTGTGTGTTTCCTCAAAGTGTTGCTAGCCCCTTCAACATATTTGAGTGATTCTATTTTTTGCTACCACGTACTGGGTACTTTCTAAGGCAGTTTATTGCTTTAACTGAATTGTTAAACGTGGAAGCCACAAAGCTTCCACTGAACACCAGCTTGGGGCGCCAAAACTCTCAAAGGTAAACGAAGGGAGTCAGAATTCAGAGAGTGATGGGGAAGAGTTGGCCTCCAGTGTGAAGCACTGCCTCTTTCACGTACCCATTGCCCACTAGGCGGTGCTGGAGAGTTTGCCGCCCACCAGACGGACGCCCCTGCTCTCGCCCTCACGCCTCACACAACGAGGACAGAGACTACGACTCCCATGGTGCTCTGGGAACAGAGGCGGGGGAAAGAGGGACGCGAGGGCGGGCCTTCCGGGTGTGTGTTTCCGGCGTCGGAGGCCGCGGCCAGGGACGGTGTGAGAGCGGTAAGATGGCGGCGGCGGCGGTGGTGGAGTTCCAGAGAGCCCAGTCTCTACTCAGCACCGACCGGGAGGCCTCCATCGACATCCTCCATTCTATCGGTAAAGGTCGCCGCGCCCCCTCCCTAGCCCCGCTGGCCCTGCTCGGCCTGTGTCGGGCGGCGGCGGCGGAGTGGGGCCAGGCTACCGGGCTCTGGTGCTGCTGACTCACTGTGTGTGAGGGGGGCCGGGCCGGGGGTACAGGCCGCTTGGAGCTCCCTGTAGCCCCCTGGTCCCATCCCGCGGGAAGCCCCGAGGCAGCCCCAGCATCCACTTGCCGGCTGCTGACTCACGGTGGGCTCAGTGTGGGGTGGGAGAGTGGGCCGAACCCGGGCCCCCGCCACTTCCAGCCTCGTCCCCTGCTCTGGCCCGTGCGGGCTTGCCCGGGACCAGGAACGGTGCGGGCCGGCGGGCTTGTTGGGAACTGGCATGAGAACCTTGAGTTGAAGGGCCTTGGCGAAACCCGCTTGGGGCTGGCATTTCCCGCCGTTGTTATCAGCACAGAGCGCTTGAGGTGGGAGCGCGAGCTTACGCTTTTCTCTTGGAGTTTCCTTCCACGGGACGCTGGGAACTGCTACTTCTCCCCAGACCCATAGCGGAAGGCTCCATTAAAAGGGGGGGCTTCTTTCTGAATGTGGGAAAACCGCCGGGACACACACGTCAGGTTGACATTTGGTTTGAGGAGGTGGCCAGGGCATTCCTTTGCCCCTGTGCAGAGTGTAAGAGCGGGATGTCAGGGTGGGACCGCCTGGCTGGAGAAAGTGACTAATTGCCCTAGTCTCCCCTCCTGAGGTTGGAAGTGAGTTCGGGGAATTGGCAGCCGCAGAGTTCAAGGAACTCTTAGATTCCGTTTAGGAGCACATTGTTGGAGAAATTAGCAGAAATTTTTTTTTAACATTGTAGTGTGATTGTCCTATGCTTTGCACACACACGGGAAAGCTGAAATGGGACCCTTAGCCAGTCGCTTCTTACAGTTTTCTACTGCAGTTGACCTGTGAACAGAAACAAGTTCATGATAACAGAGGTGTTTTGATGCTCAGTCATAAAAAGTTCTTCATTGCACATACAGCAATGTGTTCTTTTTAATGCATTTGAGAAGTTTCTAATTGGATCAACAAGTTGTATGAGAATACACGTGTATGTGAGGCCCTGGGAGTGTTGGCTTTTGTATTGACGCTTGTGTGTTAAATTTTGGCACCTCTGACATGCTTGGAGAAAGGAAAAAGATAACAGCAAGATCTTGATGGCTTCCTCCTTGGGTATAGGAGGAGAGGCGTTGGAGGTTAAGATGCATCTGTTAATGGGTGATACTGGTAAATAGTGTTTTATTTTGAACTTTTGATGTTAAGTCACTCATAATTACAGAGCCAGAGTCAACCTTAATTAGTTACATGTGTAATTTTACTTTGTGTACACATTAATATTTAGAACCAACGTGAGAAATAATAGATTTCATTTTTGGAGATGTGTCTAGTGCCTAGTATTTTGTGTTTTATAAAGTGGAAAGAATGGTTAACATTATGGTTAGAGCGCATCTTGGTTACCCACTACACTAGGAAGAGTTCCCTGAAAGCTCGCTTGTTAGAAGAAGCTTGAGTCATGATGGTTGACAGTCTTACTTTTTCCAGACTCCATCATGGAGTATCCAAATCTTGGTTTTTGCCAAGTCATGATGCTTTGTCAGAGAAGTCATAACTAATGTTGATCACTAAATTTATCACTGCAGATTTAGACTCGTCAGAGTTCAAGTGGTAAAAGAGTTACTAACATTTGAAATTTGAAAGTGGGACAGATGGCACAAAGTTATTTAAGTAGGTCCTGAATCCATTTTAAAGCAGTTATCTCTTCTGAGGATCATATTGACAGCTTTGGGTTGTTTTTTCTGAATGGCTTTGTTGAACTGCTTATTTCTAACATGTGTATGTATTAGCCGAGGCCTTACAAATTTATTGAAAGAATTTTGACTTGATAGTTTTCAGTAACTTCATAGTTTAATTTTAGTTTGTGCAGGTAAATGTACAAGCATGTTTAATATTTTCACATAGATGTAGTGCCTAGCATGGGACTTAGCACAAGTGTGAAGAACTTTTTTGTTTGTATTTTGTTTTAATCAAGTGACTGCAGCAGAAATCTCAGGTAAGTAGGGGAAATACTAATTGATGAGATGAAAAGGCACATTTAAGTCAAAGGGAGGACTTAAATGTGGACATGTCCTACATGATCTTTTTTCTAAGAGTTTGCTTTTTTTTTTTAAATGTCTAGAAATTGTCTTTGGTAACCATGTTTCAGTTTGTAATTGGTCTTATGAGGGTTATATTTCCCAGTCTTAATTTTCTGTCAGAATTTTGAGAGGATTTGCATTTTCTCCTCCCAGTGAAGCGTGACATTCAAGAGAACGATGAGGAAGCAGTGCAGGTCAAAGAGCAGAGTATCCTGGAATTGGGGTCTCTCCTGGCGAAGACTGGACAGGCTGCAGGTATGTGCTGCAAATGGATTGTTTTCTACCTGAAGTACTGGATGATAAATTTTTGTGTTATAGTGGAGAACTTAGGAATGCATTCACACAGATAATTGGTTGTAAATTCAGTTTTATTGCCAACTTGTTAAGCTCTGTTTAAAGGTACACTAGTACCTTTAAATTTGGTTCTTTCAAGAAAAACTTTAGTTCTGCAGGTTAGGGAAGGTCTTGCTCCTATTGAGTTGTAGTGATCTGTGATTGTTTCTAGTTTGAACATTTCCTTGCATTCAGGCAGCAGCAGTAACAGCAGCAGTCTTCAGTGAGCAGCTTTGATGTATTTAAGGTGGATAGTGACTTTAGGCTTTTGGCTTAAAAATGATTAGAGATATTGTATTCAAGTAAATGACTTGCTATGCTTTTTTTTTTTCCTGGTATAAAATGAGTAATATATTAGATAGACAGTTTTCCCAAGATTTCTCTGTTAGCACCTAGGACTTTGTGCATGTTATTGCCTAGTCATTCTGTCAGTATAATGGGATCATTGACTTGCTAGACTCCAGATGATAGTCTGATGATGGGTGTGTCTTAGAATAAGAATCCTTTTGACCAGGAAGGGCCTTTGACCAGAAAAGTGGTAGAGTGGTAGTAGTATTTAGAGGCAAGCCTTGTTAAAGTGGATGATTTCTGTCAATCTCAGAATGAATTTAGAGCTTGTCTAATTAGCATGAATAAAGTTCTGATCAGTGATCTCATGAATTATTTTTCCCCAAATATGTTGTTATCTAAGAGAATGATAGGTTTAACTTAGATAAATTGGAACTTAATACATCTCCCAATTAAGGATGGCTAACTTGTTAGTAGAGTCATTCCGTAGAAAGTTGAATAAAGATGTTTGAAATTGTGAGGTTATGCTTATATAGGTCTTGTATCTTATTTGAAATACCTCTGTGTGTGTGTGTAAAAAGAAAAATCATATCGACAGTTTTAGAGCTTACTATGAACTAGTTGTTGTTTTAAGCAAAACCATGGTTTAGTGTTGGCTCTTGAAAATAGCTTGATTGGGTGGATACATTACATTTTATATCAGAGGGAACTAATTACCAAAAAATTAAATGACTTATCCACAGTCACTCAGCTAGTATACATGGAACCAGGATGTGTAGACTCACTTTTGCACTCATAATCTCATGGTATAGTGGTTGTTACACTTTTGTAATTTTCCACTCAGTGGATTATTAGTGGTAGGTAGGTAGGTTTCCTCTTCCCCTCTCACCTGACTTTCTTCCTTTTTTACATATTTATGTAGTCCTCCCCCCCCCCCCCGTCAGTTAATGTGAACTTGGAATAGGCTGATAGTTTTGATGATTAGTTCATAAAAATATAATTAAAGTATAATAGGTAATTTTCCTGAAAGAACTAGAAAGTCAGGTACCATGATTCAAGATTTTCCTGTTGTTGAAATAGCTAAATCTATCTTTTCCTTCAATAGCTTGTATAATTAAAACAGCATATAGTTTAGTTGGTGCTTGAGAACACTTACCTAAAAATATTCTGTTTTGCTTGAGATTCCCACTACATATTTTACTCTCTCCTTACCTCTTTCACTTATGATCTGTTGGAATAAACAAGTGCATCATAAGGACTTTCAAAAACTTTCCCATTGTTTTCTAAGAAAGAATTTGATGAGCATAGGTATATAAAATAGAAACCCTAAGGAAGTCTGGAAGTATGTTTATTTATGTATCTTTGCTAATAGTAATTAATAAGTGTGTTTCTTTTGATTTTGAGTTCCTTGAGAACAGAAAATGTTTGTTCCTCTCATCTTTAATTATTTTTTATATACTGCCAAGTACTGTGCTAAGTACTCTACTCAACTGGTAGTTGTCCCCAACTGGTAGTTGTCACTTCGAAATTAGTAAGACAGTACATGTTAATAGGGATTGAAAGCAGTGCTGAGCATCATAAGACATGGGGCCTAGTCAGGATCTGAGATTTCATAGCATAATACTTGAAGGATTGTTAAGTTCTTTGAGGATGTGGAAAGGAAGTTCTGGTCATATAATTAGAAATAATCTTGGTAAGGGCCCTCCCTGGTGGCACAGCATGTTAAAGCACAACACTATGAAGTTACTGCAGCATGAGTTCAATCCCTAGCCAGGGAGGTGAGCCCTAGCCAGGGAGGTGTGGCGTATCTCTCCTGACCCAACCTCTGTTCCCCTCAGCAGTATATTCTAGTCCATCTGTCTGTTCTGCTCCCCACTCTGTCTCTAGTGAATCCTCTTAACCCCCCACACCTCTTCTGGCCTGTACCACAGTTAGGTATGCATAAATAAAAAAAAAAAAAAAAGGAAATGATCTCACTAAGCTTAGTGAATGAAGCCAATATGGGAATAAGTCAGTTCAGTATTTGTGAAGATGGATAGAGAGACTAGAACCAAGAATGAAAAAAGGTAGTAAGCTTAATAAAAGATGAACTGAGTCTTTTGTAAAATAGCAACTAAGAAGTCATTTGTTTTTCCATTAGGGTAAGAATAATAGTACTTAGAAAAGAAGCTGTAATGCCAGCAGGTGTTAGAAAGACAGACTGCTTAGCCTTATATTTCACTTCAGCCTTTTCCAGGAAGAAAAATGATTTTCAAACTGAAAAAGATAGGAATAATGTCAGAAAGGGAGAATTTAAGAGAAGGTACATAAGAGAAGAAAGAACAGATAGTCTCTTTAAATAAGTTCAGGTGTCTAGGCTATGACGATTTATTTATTTAACTTTTTAAAGATTTATTTATGCATACAGAACTGGGGTATAGACCAGAGGTGCAGGGGTGGTGAGAGGATTCACCAGAGACAGAGTGTGGGTAGCAGAACAGGCAGATCTATGACATATACTGCTGAGGGGGGCATTGAGCGAGACAGGAGAGGTCTCCCAGGCCATGTGGGTCACCTCCCTGGCTGAGAATCGAACTTGTACTGATGCGGCTGTGTCTAGTTTCATAGAGCTGCACTTTCACCTGTTGCACCACCAGGGAGAGCCCAATTTCTGTCTTTTAATATGAAAAGAATAGTTCTAGCAGATATAATTAAATATCCACTTATGGAAAAATCACCAATAGATGGGTATAAGGGAACAGGATGAGCAAATGTTATTACACTTTTTAAAAAGATTATGGACAGAACAGATTTAGGCAGTTAATTTTTTTTAAGATTTGTTTTTGTTTATACATACAAGAACTGGGGTGTAGGCCAGAGGTTTTGATGGGGGTGGGTGAGAGGATTCATCAGAGATAGAGTGGGAAGCAGAACAGGCAGATCTACTGAAATACGCTGCTACGGGGAGCAGCGAGCAAGACAGGACAGATTTGCTCTACCATATGCGTCAATTCCCTGGCTGGGGATTGAACTCATGTTGCAGTGGTTGCTCATAGCTTGATAGTGTTGAGACTTAACCCATTGCGCCACCAGGGAAGGCCATATTTAGACACATTTAGGTTCAGTTAGTAGTAAAATTGTAGGAAAGATTATTTGCTGAGTAGATTTTAATTACTTAACACAGTGTGTTTATTAAGAATAGTTTATTCCAAACTCCTCTTAGTTTCTTTGGTTAGCCTTGTCAGACCCAGAGATTTGCAAGAGTACACAATGCCCTGCTACCTATTTTGGTAAATAAAGTATTGTTGTAACATAGCCACACCCCCTTGTTTGCATATTGTTTATGGCAACTTCTGCACTGCAGTGACTATTGAGTCACTGCCATTTAGACAAATTGAGTACCTGCCATTTAGACTGCATAAGCCAAAAATATTTATCTGACCTGTCCCAAAAGAAGTTTGTCAACCCCTGAGTTAAAGGAATGGTATGAACTACAG
Source organism: Condylura cristata (assembly GCF_000260355.1). Lineage (NCBI taxonomy): Eukaryota > Metazoa > Chordata > Mammalia > Eulipotyphla > Talpidae > Condylura > Condylura cristata. The sequence continues at coordinate 38,211,623 of NW_004567118.1, forward strand.
ACCTGATTCAGGCAGGGTTATTTGAACATTTTCTGTAATATTGATGACAGTACATGTTATGAGCTGATAATGACAAATGGATCATTTGTCAAATTGGAGGGAAGTCTAGTATTATGTCACGGATCTGTCCTTGTTCTTTGGGTCAGCATCTAGCAGTATGGTGAAAGCCATTTTAGAAGGTACGCATACAGTTGTAGTTGAGTTAGAAGAGGGCAGAATGAAGAGTCACAGTCATTTCCCAACCCGCAAGATTAACTTTAATTGCGGTAAGTTTAAAGTTGTACAGTAAAGTATTTATCAAAATGAATGTGGGAATTATCTGTCTATGCAGAAAAGATTGTAATGGATTCAATCTCACCAAAGAGAGCTATGAGAAAATGTGAAGTGTGTTAAATTGTGTTACATATGGTGGCCAGGTCAGGGGCAGTGAACAGTAAACCTCATTACTCTACTTCTGAGACACTACCCGAAGCACCATTTTCAGTTTTAGTTACCAGAAGTGGTGCATTTGCAAACTAGAGTTCATGTAGCGGGGAGAAATGAAGGCGGTAAGTCATCTAGAAACAGGGCATTGGAGGAACAGTAGAAATAACTGAAGATGTTTAGTTTGAAGATAGAGCAAATTAGGGAGATATAAAAGTTCATTATCATCAGATATTTGAAATCATATAGGAGGGTATAGACTGTTCTTTAAAGTAAGAACAATTTAGTTTGCTCAATGTTGAAATAGCTTTCTGAACATTTTTGTCACTGGACATAGTCCAGAATTGAACCAGCATAATAGGAGAAAGGACATTTCACCTTTAAAAAGTTGTGATTATATAGTATGATTGAAATTGACATAAAGGCAAAAGAAATTTGAAGGGGAGAAATCTGTGTAGCTTGAATTTGGCAATAGAAGATTCAATAGGACTTTGAGTGAGAGCTAAAAGAATGCCTAAATTCATATAGATTGAGAAGATGGGAAAAAATTCTAGATAGGAAAATAGCGTACGTGAGACATGAAAGCAGGAGTGAATATAGTCTGTAGAGGTAGATGGGGAGCAGAATGAGAAAATTTGTTTTAAAAGATTATGCACACAAGAACTGAGGTACAGGCCAGAGGTGCTATGGGTGAGAGGATTCACGAGAGACAGAGTAGGGAGAAGAACAGGTGGATTTACTGAAATACATTGCTGAGGGGAGCAGTGGGTAGGTCTGGAGAGGTCTGCCCCTCTAGGTGGGTCACCTCCCTGGCTGGGGATCCAACTCATGCTGCAGTGGCTATGGACAGCTTCATAGTAGTGCCACCAGAGCGGGCCTAGAAACATTTTCTAAACAGTTGGGATCAAAGGTCTACTGAAGAGTACAGGGAATAAAGTTCTTTTCCTATCCTTTCATACTTGATACCATCCCGTGCATCCTGTGACTGTTAAGGCAGCTGAGGATTTTGGGACCTAGAATTAGCATTCTCAGGAGGATGAGCTTTGCTTGCCCTGAATTAGAGTTCTCAGTAGAGTGAGTCTACAGTTGTAGCATATTAAAGGGCAGTGGCACTAAAGTATTTTAACCTACATTGCAAATACTTTCTGATTTTTTTTTTTAACTGTCTGATTGTTTTACTTGGAACATTCTCTGATTTTTACTCTTATTTCTAAAGACAATTGCTCAGTTACAGTATCGCCCTATTCTATAGGGGCAAAAACACTGTGGCAGATATCTTGATTGATTATAGTTTAAGACAAGTTTTACAAGTTAGTAAGACATTTAAAAAGGGCATAGTAGAACTTTTAGAGAAAAGAAAAACACTTTAACTTTCATAGAAAATTTTATTCAGAGATTGAAATGATAATGCTAAAAAGCTAAACTGAGGAGTACTTCAGGAAGTAAGGAAAGAGGGAGCCTAGAATTTTTTTTTTAAGATTTATTTATTGGGCTCTCCTTGGTGGCGCAGTGGGTTTGAGTGCCACACTGTGAAGCTAAGCCAAGCCATGGCTGCTTCAGTGCCAGTTTGAGCCCTGCCCTGGAGGTGATCCGCACGGGGAACCCCTCAGCAGTATACTTCGTCAATCTGCTTGTTCTGCTTCCTACCCTGTTTCTGGTGAATCCTCTTGCTGCCCCTGTACCTCTGGCTGCACCCCATTTCTATGGACATAAATAAATCCTGGCCCAGAGGTGATCTGCATGGCTGGGAGGACCTCTCCTGTCTCACCATTGCTCCCCTCGGCAGTGTATTTTGTTGATCTGCTTGTTCTGCTCCCCATCTATTTATTTATGCATACAGAACTGGGGTACAGCCAGAGGTACAGGGATGGCAAGAGGATTCACCAGAAACAAAGTGGGGAGCAGAGCAGGCAGATAGATGAAGTACACTGCTGACGGGGGCAGCAGGCGGGTCAGGAGAGGTCTGCCATGCCATGTGGGTCACCTCCTGTGCGGGGGATTGAACTGCTACTAAAGTGGCTGCTGCTAGCTTGCAGTGCTGCATCCTAACTCGTTGCCACCAGGGAGGGCCCAGAACCTAGAATTTTTTTAAGGGGAATTGCTAAAGCAGACTTGGAAATTAAAACAAAATTTTTTACTCCTATAGCCTGATCAGTTTTGTTGGTTATAGGGAAGTGATTTTGTCCAAAGTAGATAGAGGTACAGTATATTTGATGTTCTAGAATACTCTTTGTTCCCTGAGTGTAAGAGATCTTTGTTATTTATTTTTCATTAAGACGAATACATTAACCAGTGAGAGAACGAACTTTTTCCAGGGACCTTGTTATAGGAATTCAGGGGCTGAGTAGGTAATAAAATACAAATTTGGTATATATTGTTAGTTTCTTTGCACTATTCCATTGCCTGCTAGTAATAATTTAAATTCTTCTGTTTCATTTAGGCTAATTCCAGTGACACTAAGTACTGATTTTATGATCATGGATCATTTTTTTTTTTTATTAAAAAGTTTATTTTTACATCATTTTGCACATTTTTTTTTCATCTCAATTGTAATCCCCACAGGTTTCCCATCACCAAATCACCCCTGTGTCACCACCATAGTCCTGTGCATTTCCCTCCCTTCCCCATGGATCATTTTTTTAATGGGTATTTTATCCCTAGATTCATGTTTACTTTTCTCCTTTCTGTACTGCCTTTTAAACAGAGCTCGGAGGACTCCTGAAATATGTGCGACCCTTCTTAAATTCTATCAGCAAGGCTAAAGCAGCTCGCTTGGTCCGATCTCTTCTTGATCTGTTTCTTGATATGGAAGCAGCAACAGGGCAGGAGGTAAGCTGTTTTAATGAAAAGTAGATAATATGGATAAAAGACTTTCAATCAAAGAAATGATTGTCTAAACTTCAGTACTAATGTGGAAGAGACAGGGAAGACAGCTTAGAACTTACAATGTCAGTTTCTCTTTGTTACAGGGCATTTGATACTTTGGGTATAGTCCATGCTTTGCTTTTTAAGTAGAGATCCTCTGTAGTCCCTGGAATCCTCATTACATCAGGGTCACAAACTGATTATTGTCTTTGAAGTATTGTATTGCCGCACCTTCGTAATGTTTTCTATGTTTGTGGTACTTTTCATCCTGTGTCATCAAACTCCTTGTGAGCACTAATTAAATCTTGTGGCATCTTTTCTTGGCATTTTTTGGTACTGTGTATGCCTTTATTGAGGGGTGACCATTTGCATCTCTTGAGTACAGAAATGACTCTGGTGTACCTGTACTGTCCTTACACGTTCAGACCAGACCCTGAAGAGTACCTCTTTGGAATCACTCAATCTTTTCTAATATTTTGAAAACTAGTCACATTTTCTGCAATTCAAGAGGAGACACATGTCAAATGATACCATATTAGTTTATGGAATAAATCGTCCATCAGATGGGCAGGTTTAAGCAGTGTATTGAGGTTGTTTGCATCTGTAAGAAGAATATAGTTGTCCTCTTTCCTATATTGACCAGTGCTCGTTGAGTATCTGCTAGGTGTTAGGCACTAATATAGGTACTGGCTCTAAAAGCACTCAGTCACTGCTGTCATGAGGATATTTTAATGAGGCAGGCAGACAGTACATATCTAATATACCAGATAGTATGAGGTAGGGTTTGGACTTGCTGATAGCTTTATGTCTAATGAGAAACTTCAGCAAACTAGGGACATATGGATGCCACTTTGAAATCATATCTTGTGAGCTCTGGTTTCTTGCCCTAGTAGTTCTTTAAAGCCTAGTTTAAGCTATCTTCATTTGTTATACAGTTCATTTGTAGAAAAATCATGTTTTTGACAAGATTTTGTTTAATGATAGATCAAAAGTGGGTATTACTTAGATGGTTATCTTTTGAACTACAGCAATATAATTTTTGTGAATGCTTTAAAAGAAAAAATAGATGTTTATGGGTGTTAATCTTTATCTAACCCTAAGTTTTTTTATTATACTTTATTCTTATGAAAAGTGGCACCATTGCTTTGTTTGGGATAGGATACACTATAATTGGCTGACCAATAAATGTTAGTTTGAAACAGATTAATTATAAATGTTACCTAGAACTTCTTAGGCAAAAAATTAATTATCCAGACTGCTCCTTTGAACAGTAAAGTCTCTGAAATTTGCCTTTTGCCATAACAGCTATCTGGGTGCATAGAATTGTGTTTATTTAATAGTCAGATCTACTACTACATGGAAATATGTCCAAATTTTAACTTAGTTCTGTCTTACAATCGACTAGTATTTATTGGCCTTTATCATGTGGTTCCATGTTTGGTTAGCGCCTTCTTTTAGCTGTATGTTGCCATTGTTCATTGCCCTAAAATGTGAACTACAAACCTTTCCTTTCCTAGGGTGATAGGAAAGATGTCATTTTATCATTAGTGTCACTTTAGTGCTATGTAAATTTATCTTTTTATCAAGAGCCAGTTTTTTTTTTTTTTTTTTTTTTAAGATTTACTTATATACACATACAAGAAGTAGGGTACAGGCCAGAGGTTCATGGGGGAAGAGGATTCACCAGAGTCAGGTGGGTAGCAAAATAGGCAAGTCAACTGAAATACACTGCTGAGGGAAGCAGTGGGCGAGACAAGAGAGATCTGCTGCATCATGTGGGTCGGCTCCCTGGCAGGGATCGAACTCAAGCTTCAGTAGTTTTCTGATACAGCTTCATAATGCTGTGTCTAAACCCCTTGTGCCACCAGGGAGGCCCCCTGAGTCTTTTTGTAGATTTTGTTTTAATGCATACAAGAGCTGGCTGGGGTGTAGACCAGAGGTCAGGGGCAGAGGGTGGCGGTAGGATTCACCCAAGACAGGGTGGGGAGCAGAACAGACAGATTGACTGAAATACACTAGTGAGGGGAGCAGTGGGCGAGACAGCAGTGGGTTGGCCCTCTGGCCTGGGATCAAACTCATGCTGCAGTGGCTGAAGATAGCTTTGCAATGCTGAGGCTTAATCCCTTGTGCCACCAGGGAGGCCCAAGAGCCAGAGTCTTAATTCATTTAGGACAGGTTCTTTTAGGACTGTAGGTTGGAACAAGTCATGAATCATCCAGATCATCTTACATGTACCTCAAATTCAACATAACCAACCTCAACATCCAATCATTTATTAAGTTCTATTACCTTCATTGTCTGCTTCAGTACTTCTTTTGTATGTCTTTCTTTACAACCACCCTTTTGTTTGATTCTTTTTTCTTTTTTTTTGTTTAAAGATTTATTTATTT
>NW_004567118.1:38218310-38231797 GCF_000260355.1 Condylura cristata
GATGAAGTACACTGCTGAGGGGAGCAGCGGGCGGGTCAGGAGAGGTCTGCCACGCCGTGTGGTCACCTCCGGGGCAGGTGGGAATCAAACTCATGCAGAAGTGGCTTTAGCTTCTTAGTACTGTGTTTTAACCCGCTGCGCCACCAGGGAGGGCCTTCAGCCTGAGTTTTAAAAAAGATTTATTTATGCATACAGAGCTGGGAGATAGGCCAGAGGTGCAGGGGGTAAGAGAATTCACCAGAGACTGGGGAGCAGAGGGCAGAGCAGGAGCTCCCTGGCCGATGATTGAACTTGTGTGTAGTTTCATAGTGCTGAGCTTTAACCCATTGCGTCACCAGGGAGGGCCCTTTTTATATCGTTTCTAGTCTTTGTTTACATATCATTTCCTCAGAGACCTTCCTTGATCACACTATCTCTGCTTTTCTTTATTTTACTTAACATCTGTTTCCTCTTTAAAATAGAAATTCCGATAGGATTGCCACTTTGATTTGCCGTTTCCCTGCTGTATGCTCTACCTATACAGAAGAGCTACATCAATGTTTTTTGAAGGGATATATAGATTCCCTATAGTAAATGTTCAGGAGATGCATAGTTGATGTGACTTTGTTGAACTGAGATATAAAAAGAGAGTGTTATTACTACATTTGTCCATTCTGGTGACTCAGGTCTCTGAGTAGGGAAAACTAGATACAATCTTCATCTTGTTAAGGCCTTATGTTCTTTTAAAATTATTGAGTACACCCTGTTGGTGGCACAGTGAGTTAAAGTGCAGCACTGTGAAGCTAGCTGCAGTTGCTTTAGCAAGAATTTGATCCCCAGCCAGGGAGGTGACCCACATGGTATGGCAGACCTCTCCTGGCTAGTGTACTGCTCCCCTCAGCAGTGAAGTATCATTGATCTGCCTCTTCTACTTCCCACTCAGTCTCTGGTGAAGCCTCTCACTGTCCCTGCACCTCTGGCCTGTACCCTAGTTCTGTATGCATAAATAAGTAAATCTTTAAAAAATTAGTAAGTTGGCCCTTCCTGGTGCCGCAGCAGGTTAAAGCACAGCACTGAGACGCTAAAGCCACTTCCGCATGAGTTTGATTCCCGCCTGCCCCGGAGGAGACCACATGGCGTGGCAGACCTCTCCTGACCCGCCCGCTGCTCCCCTCAGCAGTGTACTTTGTTGATCTGCCTGTTCTGCTCCCCACTCTGTCTCTGGTGAAGCCTCTCACCACCCCTGAGTCTCTGGCCTGTACCCCAGTACAGTTATAGGAAAGGCATAAGTCATAGATAGATGATTGTGATAGTATTGAGACTTGAGGTAGAATATGACTTGAGGTAAAATAAGAACATTGTTAGGTTTTAGAACTCCTGACAAAGTTAGAGGAGTCTCATGTTGGGGAGTTTGGTACCAAGAGTATGTGGGAGGCTATTTTCCTGGCCTTTTTTCTGTTTGAAGGCTATAAGTCAGATAGATCTATGAGATAATGGTTAGCTTTGTTATATTCCCAAAAGTGGCGTGATGGTATGATTTCAGGTTAGGATCAGGTCAATTGCAATACTCAGGATTGGCTCCTAGGGTGAGAGATTCTTGGTAAGGAGAAGGGGTATGGAGGAGTGAAAGAAGACTGAACCAGATCTTTCCTAAATGATGACCTAAAATTCCAGAATTAGCCTCCTCTTTCAGGGCTCTGGGGAGTTGCCTATGGCAAGCCAGCTTTTTGGTAGTCTATCCTATTGAACTACAGCGGCACATTTTTAGAAATCTTGTATTGAAAATCTTATTATTGAAACAGTTATTTCAGTGGAAAAGAGGGGACTTGTGCTAGAGAATTTCAGACTGGGAATAGTTATTTCCTCTAGGAATTTACTTAATAAAGTTATTTTTAAAAACCCAAGTTTATTGTTTTAAGATTTAAAAATCTAATAAAAGTAAAAACGATTATTGATGTATACAGAATTGGGGTATAGCCAGAGGCGCAGGGGCAGTGAGAAAAATCACCAGAGACAGGGTGGGGAGCAGAACAGGCAGACTGATGAAGTACACTGCTGAAGGGAACAGCCAGCAAGATAGGAGAAGTCTGCTGGGCCATGTGGGTCATGTGACCTCCCTGGCTGGGATTGAACTTGTGCTATAGTGGCTGTTGATAGATTCATAGTGCTGTGCTTTAACCTGTTGTGCCACCAGGGAGAACCCCTAAAAACAAAATTTTGACCACATCTGACTTTTGCATTCAAATAAGTATTTCCTTCAGGGGCACTGGCTGTTGTATATTCTCATTCCCTTTGTAGGTCATTGTCAGCATTAACAGATGACAGAAAAAAAGTGACTGTAGAAGAGCAGTGTGATCTTAAAAAATTCTAAGAAAAAAAGTGACTGTAGAAGAGCAGTGTGATCTTAAAAAATTCTATGTTGACAACACTAAATAATGCAAATCATTGTAATTAATAATTGTTCATGGTGAAAAAAAATCCTATTCTAGAAGAAATGTCTATATTTACGTGAACTTAAAGCGTATTTGAGGTAGAATCAACACTGGACACTGGACATAGGGTCAAGTTGGTTCCAGCAACTGATATGTGACCTTGGAACAAAAATGTTAAGCATTTGGGGGCAAGTGAGGTACTGGGTTAGAACTCAGCTTTCCTTAATTAGGAATGTATATTGGAGTGGCCAGTCAATTCTCCATTGTTAAGATCTTGAGCACGCCTCCTGCTCCTCATTGTATCATTATTTGCACTTATTCATATTTGGAAAAAGCTTTCTGGATAAAATAAGATTGTGCCGAAAGGTATTTCTTAGGTTTCCCCTCCCCCCATCCCCAAACACTTAAAGATTCTTTTTTTTTTTTTTTTTGGCAGAATATGTTCAGCAAAGTATTTTTATTCCCATTGGTGTCATGAACAACTCACATACTTTGACCTTGGCTTTTTAAAATTTTACTTAAGGTTTATTTTATATGTGCATACAGAACTGGGGTACAGGCCAGAGGTGCAGGGGAGGTGAGAGGATTCACTGGAGACAGAGTGGGGAGCAGAGTAGGCCAGCTGATGAAGTACACTGCTGTGGGGAGCAGGAAGACAGGAGAGGTCTGCTGTGCCCTTTGGGTCAGCCCCTGGCCAGGGATCGAACTCACACTGAACCAGCTGTGGCTGGCTTGCAGTGCTGCATCCTAACCTGCTGCCTCAGCAGGGAGGGCCAGCCATACCTCAGCTCTGAAATTGACTTTTAACTTTTGTAGAACTTTTAGGAAGTCAGTTGAGTTTAGAGTTGTATATTAATTAGCCACTAGAGGGCTCCAGTTGTAAAGGTTTCAGTATACCGGTGTATCTTCCAAATAAAATGTGATGTCATCAGTTTTCTTTTTTTTTAACTAAACTTTGGACTAAGGGCTCAAAAGTAGATCTGTCAATTTGAATTATGTCCCTTTACTTTTCCCTCCCTACAACATCTCTTGAGAGAACTTTGGATTTACATAAAAGCCTGTTTTATTAGCATTTTTTTTTTCAAAGTTCAGTTTTTATCTTAGGCTCTGATTAGGAATCTTACTACAAAACTTGCAGAAGTAATGTTAAAAGCTGCAGTTGGTAGCTTGGACTGAATATGTCAAGAACACCTAATGGCATATAGACCATGTAGGCTAGAGTGCTACTTTAAATCATTACTTTCTTGTTACATCACTACTTAGGTAACAGAATTGGGACTTCAGGGCAGCTTTAAAACTCAAAAGCCCTTGTAAATGTTAGACTAACTGCAGTTTCTTTCTTTTTTTTTTTTTTAAAGATTTATTTATTTGTGCATACAGAACTGGGGTACAGGCCAGAGGCTCAGGGGCGGCGAGGGGCTTCACCAGAGACAGAGTGGGGAGCAGAACAGGCAGATCAACGAAGTACACTACTGAGGGGAGCAGCGGGCGGGTCAGGAGAGGTCTGCCACGCCATGTGGTCACCTCCGGGGCAGGCGGGAATCGAACTCATGTGGAAGTAGCTTTAGCTTCTTAGTGCAGTGCTTTAACCCGCTGCGCCACCACGGAGGGCCTAATTGCAGTTTCTTTTACTGTCTTCAGTACTCACTAAATTTTTCTATCTAGAAGAGTGATGATGACTTACACATTTTAGTATCTGACAGGGAAGAGCCAGATGGCCCTTTTGGGTTTTACTGGCAACTGTTAGGAACAAGGTATTTGCACTTAGGCTGAGAATTTCTCATCTTGATTAATATTTTATTCACATGAACACTTTACTGTTATGATTTGCAGCTATTTGGGGAGAAATTTCTTCAATTGGGGGCCTCCCTCGTGGTGCAAGGGTTAACATAGCACTATGAAGCTTTCTGCAGCGAATGCAGTATGAATTTGATCCCCTGTCAGAGAGGTGATCCACATAGTGGGGCAGACCTTTCCTGTCTCGTTCTCTGCTCCCCTCAACAGTGTATTTCAGTCAGTCTGCCTGTTCTGTTTCTTACTCTGTCTCTGGTGAATCCTCTCATCCCCTGCACCTCTGGCATGTACCCCAGTTTTTGTATGCATAACTAAATCTTCAAAATTAATTCTTCAACCATTATTGAAAAAATTATATTCCAGGGCCCTCCCTGGTGGCACAACAGGTTAAAGAGCAGCACTGCAGGCGAGCCACAGCCGCTTCAGTGTGAGTTCGATCTCCAGCCCTGGAGGTGATCCACATTGAGGCAGACTTCTCCTGGCCATCCCGCTGCTCCCCTCAGTAGTGTATTTCAGTCAGTCTGCATGTTCTGCTCCCCACTCTCTCTCTGGTGAATTTTCTCATTGCCCCTGCACCTCTGGCCTGTATTCCAGTTCTATATGCATAGATAAATCTTAAAAAAAAATTTATATTCCAGGACTACATATGTTAGGAGTTCTGGACATCCTCTAGGCAGGTAGAAGAGGGGTGATGAAGATGAATCTCTTTATCTAAAGAATATAAGCATAAAAATGCTTTATGTATAAAAAGCCAAGTTGGTTCTCCATTATGTAACCATTACATACTGAGATATGTGGATGAAGAACACTGTTGGTGTGTATATATATTAGGAGGGAATTAAAGCTGTTCTCCACAGCAAGGTTTGTGGGAAGAATGTGAGGACATAATGTTGCATATGTCTTCTCTCCCTGTTGTAGGTCGAATTGTGTTTAGAGTGCATTGAATGGGCCAAATCAGAAAAAAGAACTTTCCTACGCCAGGCTTTGGAGGTATGTTCCTTTAATAGTACTGATTTCAAGTTTCTAGGCATAAGACAGATTGAATCTAACTAATACCATCTTGATTAGAAGTATTTTCAGAAATTTGTATTATGCAGGTATTCAGAGGTTATCAAATTGCTCTGGTTGAAGTTTGACAGACCTACTTCATTTAGAGAAGTAAGCAACAGCATGATAATAATGGAAGAGAATACCATGGATAAGATCTTTCTTAGACTGAATTTGATATTGTCATCAGGACTTACATGGTCAATAGTAACAGTTCAGTGATTGTCAGCCTGTGATTTCTTCCTTTGACTTTTGCATTAGTCATGCCTTTTCTCTTTCCTAGGCAAGACTGGTGTCTTTGTACTTTGATACCAAGAGGTACCAGGAAGCGTTGCATTTGGGTAAGTAAGGTGGTAGGAACTAAGAAGGGATGGAAGCTAGTTAAATTACTGTGTTCTGAATCTGAGAACTCTCATTGGTACATATTGGCAGTTTATATTTTGCCTACATCTAAGAATGATTTAAGATGGCTTAATTTACTGAATCTGTCATGGAAAAATAATTTAGAAGTTCTAAGAAACTAGAGTTAATCTGTCAAATTTAGAGAACAGAAGCATCAAAAGTGATGATTTTACTGACTGTCATACCATGTCTTTCCATAATTATATTTAAAATCTGTTTTAAAAATGAGGAACTTAAAGGATACAAATGTATATGGAAGCTAGAGTGGGCTGATTTAAAAACTTTACCGACCTTTTAAACACCCTGAATTCTTCACCGCTTTTAAAAAAATTAAGGATAGATCTGGACTAATATACCCAAGATGGGACAAGGTGATTTTCATGATCTAGGCAGTTGAAAAAAATTGCTAATATTTGATTTTTATCCTGCAAAAGTAGCAATTTCATTTATTTCAAATAGTACCCTTAGAAAAGTTTTATTGAGATAATTCACAGACCATAATTATTTTACTCTTTTTGTTTAAATTAGGGTTGGTAAATATATATACATATATATCATATATATAAAATAGTAGTTTCAGGTATATACTGTAATGATTTGATATTTGCATATATTGGGAAATGCTCACCACAGTAAGTCTAACATCTATCGCCATAACTAAAATTTTATCATGAGTCCTTTTAAGGTAGCCTCTGTTAGCAACTTTGAATTTGCAATACCCTGTAATAACTTTTGTCATCATGTACATTACATCCCAGAATTGACTTTTATACCTGAAGTTTGTGCCTTTGGATCCTCTTCACCCACATCGCCAGCCTGATAAATCTCCCTTCCTGCCCCTCTCTCTCCCTCTCACCTACCTCTGGCCACCCCCACAATGTTCTCTATGTGAGCTTGGGGTTGTTTTTAAGATTCCACAGTTAAGTAAGACTACATAATACTTGTTTTTATCTGACTTATTTCACTTAGTATGTCTGCAAGGTCTGTCTATGATGTCACAAATGACAAGATTTCCTATTTTTATGGGTGAAAAATGCCTGTGTGCATATATGTGCGCACATTTTTTTCATCCATTGATGTTAAGTTGTTTCTTTATCTTGTCGACTGTAAATAATGATGAACTTGGACTACATTTATCTTTTTAAGTTAGTGGTTTTTTTTCTTTTTGGATAAATACCCAAAAGTTGAATTCCTGGATCATATGGTAGTGCTATTTTTAATTATTTGAGGAACTCTCCATGCTGTTTTCCATAGATAGCGCAACAGTTTGCATTCCCATCACCAAGGGTTCCCTTTATCCACATACTTACCAATTCTTGCTATATCTTGTCTTTTAGATAATAGCCATTCTAACAGATCTGAGGGAAATACCTCATTGTGGTTTTGATTTACGTTTGCCTGATAAGTGAGGTTAAATATTTTCTCATTTACCTGTTGGTCATTTGTCATCTTTGCAAAAATGTTTATTTAGATTTTGTGGATGAATGTAACTGCTTTTTTTTGCATTTAAGTTTTCCTAATTCTTTATGTAGTTTATACATAAACCCCTTATGTAGTTTGTATATTAACCCCTTATCATATATATGATTTGCAGATATTTTCTTCTAGTTAGTAGAGCTTTTTATTTGTTGATTCCTTTGCTCTGAAGAAACTTTTGAGTTTGTTATAGTCCTTTATGCTTTGGGTATCAGATCCAGAAAAATCATTACCAAGACCATTGTTAAGTAGCTTACCACCTGTGTTCTAGGAGTGTTTTTAGGTATTACATTCAAGACTACAATCCATTTGTATTAATTTTTATGTGTGGTGTAAGATAGTGGTCCAGATTCATTCTTCAGCATGTGATTGTCCAATTTGCCCAGCACCATTTATGACTATCCTTTCTTGACTACTTCATTGTAAATTAATTACATATATCTGTGTGGGCTTATTTCTTGGCTTTCTGTTCCATCGATCTCTGTTTTTATGTCAATACTATATTGTTTAGTCATTTATACTATTAAAGTGCACAATCCAGTGGATTTTGGTATTTTTACAAAGTTGAACAACCATTACCACTATCAGACTTCAGAGCATTTTAATCATCCCAGAAATTACCTTGTACCCAGTATTGTCACTTTCCATCAATTCCCCATTCATCATCTCTCTTCCCTATGTACCTACTTCCCCTCCTTGCCCCAGCCACTAATTTCTGAATTTACCTGTTCTGGACATTTCACATAGATGGAATCAGACAATATGTAGTCTTTTGTGATTACCTCAGCATTATTTCAAGATTATAAAATATAGCATATATCATTCCTTTTATTGTGAAATAATGCTCCATTGTATGGCTGTACCACATTTTATTTATCCGCTCAACAGTTGATGGACATTTAGATTGTTTATATTTTTTGGCTTTGGATGGATAATTGTGGTTTTGATTTCCATTTCCCTAGTGACTAATGATATTGAGCATCTTTTTATGTACTTAATGACTATTTGTATGTTTTTGGAGAAATGTCTGTTTAGTCACTTTGCTTGTTCTTTAATTGGGCTACTTGGATTTTATTAATTTTTGCTCTAGATGCAAGTTCCTTACTGGTTTATGATTGCAAATAAGTTTTTTCCTATTCTATGGACTATTCTATTATTTTCTTAATAGTATCTTTTGAAATACACTTAAGTTTTGACTCAGTTCCATTTGTCTGTTTTTTCTTTTGTTGCATATGCATTTTGTATCATATCTGGGAAATCACTGACTAATAAAGATCACAAAGATTTATACACATTTTTTTTTAAAGATTTATTTATTTGTACATACAGAACTGGGGTACAGGCCAGAGGCTCAGGGGCGGCGAGAGGCTTCACCAGAGACAGAGTGGGGAGCAGAACAGGCAGATCGAGGAAGTACACTGCTGAGGGGAGCAGCGGGCGGGTCAGGAGAGGTCTGCCACGCCATGTGGTCACCTCCGGGGCAGGCGGGAATCGAACTCATGCGGAAGTGGCTTTAGCTTCTCAGTGCAGTGCTTTAACCCGCTGCGCCACCAGGGAAGGCCACCCATGTTTTTATAGGTTCAGTTCTTATATTTGGATCTTTGAGTAATTTTGAGTTAATTTTTGTGTATGGTACAAGTCCGTTTTAGAGTTTATTTTGCCATCTGAAAATGGGGAAGAAATTGTATTTGGAGAGTATTTGCATAGGCAGAATGCTTTCCTTTTCTAATCCTAGTATGGTCTTGTGATAATTTGTATATGAAGAGAATAAAATCAGGTGCCTCTCTGAACTGGAAACTAGGCTTAGCATTTTCTGAGTGGAGATTCTCAGTAAATCCAACTCTTAGGATTAAGTTTTTAGGATTCTTAACTTTACTGTTATCCTTTGTATTCAGAGTGCTTCAGAGATACCTATCTATATATCTGTTTTGGAAGTTAGCATATTAACGGGAAATTTAATTTGCAGATAGAAAAACTAATTTGCAAATAGAAAGTCTTCTTTTGAGTTTAGGCAGGTTTCTGTATCCTGAGAATTCTTAATGAATATAAGATATTGCAACATTAGGATATTAAAATGTTGGCTAACTAAGGAATATATATGTCTTTTCCTTCCAGGTTCTCAGTTGCTGCGGGAATTGAAAAAAATGGATGACAAAGCCCTTTTGGTGGAAGTACAGCTTTTAGAAAGCAAAACATACCATGCTCTGAGCAACCTGCCGAAAGCCCGAGCTGCCTTAACCTCTGCTCGAACCACAGCAAATGCCATCTACTGCCCTCCTAAATTGCAGGCCACTTTGGATATGCAGTCAGGTATCATTACCTATTCATGAGTGATTTTCTTAAAGCTCATCTTATTTTATAGGTGGAAGGAATGGTGGCGTGGGGTTGGAAAATAAAATTGACTGTTTCAGCTCAGGTTTCTTCAGAGAAACTAATTAGAATGCTCCTCCTTACTGGTTGTCTCCCTTAATTAACTGCCTAAAATACATCAAGAACTTGTTTATCGGTGGTTGGCCAGGCATCCTCAATGTTAGAGTTAAAACCCTGGAAACACTGAGGTTTTTAAAAAACACTCTTCATTTCCATCTTAAGTCACTTGTCAGGATGGTAACCACTTCTCTCCAGTATTGGGCCAAACCTTGTTAAGCCTTCTTTGCTTCCCAAGTCTGTTGGAGACCTTTGTAAAGTTTCCAGAAGGCTTTTCCCCAAGGATCTCAGGTCAGTTTTAGCCAAATATAATGGATAGCTTTCTGATGGAGCGTATGAATGTCGGGATAAGGAGACATGGAGTGGCAGTAGAATACCATTCTTGTGATTAGCTGCTCTTGTTAGTTTTCATTTCATGATATCATTACTGAAGGAGCACTGGAATTGGAGGCAGAAACTAATTTATGTCTTGGTGTTAACTGCAATATTATTTTCATGTCTGTAGAAGCAGGATAATATCTCCCCTACTCAGTGAAGGTCAAGTGGCATGTTTTATCGTCCAGACATTAAAAGCAGAAGCTCTAGAATCAGACTTCCCTAGGATGAAATTTTGGTTCTGCCATTTCTAGCCTGTGACTTTGGAATGTTACTTAATTTATTTTTAGCTCATCTGTAAAAGCATGATAATTGTATGTCTCCATAGGATTGTGATAAAGAAGAAGAATGGAAGACTGTCATCCTATAACTAGGACTTGTCTTTGACCAATATAGTGCCCTTCTTTCATGGTCAAGAAATAAATTTATATTTTAGAGGAAATAACAGGCCATTTTTATGTGAACCCTCTTCACTTACCTGTGTAGGATTTATATCACTGCCCATTTTTATGCCTTTTCAGAAGTGATTCTTCATGTTTTCCTTTTGTCTCATTCTGAGCCTTTTTAAAAAAGATTTATTTATTTATGCATACAGAACTGGGGTATAGGCCAGAGGTGAGGGGCAGTGAGAGGTTTATCAGAGACAGAGTGGGGAGCAGAACAGGCCAGCTGGTGAAGTACACTGCTGAGGGGAGCAGTTGGTGGGTCAGGAGAGGTCTGCCTCGCCATGTGGGTCACCTCTGGAGTGGGGGATTGAACTCATGATGAAGTGGCTTTAGCTTCTTAGTGCTGTCCTCACTCTTAAGTCTTTAGTCTTTTTTCTCCAAGTAGATTTCCCTTGGTGCTTGAACTGTACCATCTGAAAAAGTACAGCTATTTCAATTTTATTTTTATTTAATTACTTATTTTAAAATATTTATTTATTTAAGCATACTAGGGTACAGAACTATTTAAGAACTAGGGTACAGGCCACAAGTGGGTGTGGTGGTGTGTGAGATGATTCACCAGAGATGGAATTGGGAGCAAGAACAGGCTGACTGACTGAAATACAAGGGGAGAAGCAGGAGAGACAGGAGAGGTCCGCCTCGTCACTGGGTCCCCCTGGCCAGGAATCACACTCGTGCTGCAGTGTTACAGATAGCTTCATAGCACAGTGCTTTACCCCATTGTGCCACCAGGGAGTAGCCCCCTTTTCAGTTTTAAAAACTACTATCTTTTCTGTAAAGTTCCTTTAAAAAAATGAAATATTGGACTTCCCTGGTGGCCTAGGAGTTAAGTCTCAGTGCTATCACTGTTACTGCTTGAGTTTGATCCCCTGCCAGGTTGCTGATCTACATGGCGCAGCAGACCTTCCCTATCTGGCTGCTCCCCTCACAGTGTATTTCATTCATTCCACCTCTTCTCTGGTGAATACTCTTCCCACACTCCTCCTTTACACCTCTAGCCTACATCCTAGTTCTTCACAAAAAGAAAAAAGAAAGTATCCTTAACTTTATGTGTCTATTTACTCCTTGAACGAAGTCAGTAACTCTTACTATAGCTCCTTTGTTCAGTGTTTTCCCCATTATTTCCAGACTGCATTTTACTTTAAGATACTATTCATTAAAAGGAAATTATCCTTTTTCATCCTAATCTCTGGTTTTCAGTCCTAATTACCAAATGAATTCATGTTGTTCTCTGGGTGTTTTGGCTATTTCCTTATATTTGTTGTCTTCTCTGACTTTTGGGGAGGGATTTCAACCCTTGAATACCCTAGGCCTCTTTGACATCTACTTAATTATTTTCTTTATTCTTCTCCTTTGATTAGTTATCCTTTGTCACAGTCTGCTCTTTTCCTCTTCTTTCTGTGCTTTGTAAGAGTGGGTGTTCTTGCTTTTGTTTTCTGAGTTTTATTCTGTTTTTATTCTCCCTCTTTCTAATCCCACACTTTAGCTACCACATTCTAATGATGTGTCTTCTAGATTTCCAGTGGCTTTGCTCTCTTAAATTCCAGAACTAGATTTCCAAGAACATAATGGACATACATACATGCCTTAATGTTCTGTAACTATTTCAATGTCAGTATCAAGAATCAAAATTATTATCCAGCCCCTCTGAACCATTACTTTATTTTTCTGTCTCTTTAGTCCCTGATCTAATCAAGGCCTAGACTACTGGAGTAGTTTTTCACTAACCATCCCTGGTCACTTTTGTCCAATTTATTCTCCTTACTGGCCCCCGAGTCATTTTTCTGAAATATCAACCAATGATTTGTGATCATGATCATGTAACACTTTATTTAAATTCTTTACTGTTTCCACAATGACTCCAGGGTACATTTTACTTAAGATGGCATTCATCAAAAAGAGAAAGTATCCTTTTTTATTTTAACCTCTGGTTTTCAGTCTGGGTTACCAAATGAATTCATGTTCTTTGGGTGTTCACCATGCTATTTCTTGATAGTGTATGTTGTCTTTTTGCTCTGAAATTCCAACTTTATATCTTCTCACCTTGGCAAACTTTTATGCATCCTTCTAGATACCTCAAATATCTCTAAACCCTCTTTATACTTATTTTTTATTCTTATTTCTTCATAGTAGCTATACTAGTGCTTGCCTCATGGTAGGTCCTCAATAGTATGTTGAATGAGTAACAATCTAATGTTTTTACTTTTTCAGTAACAAACCTCATATGCCAATAGTAATGCTCATAGTACTGGTGCAGCTTCACTTACAAATGTGTTTGGGGAAGCAGTACTAATTCTTGGGCCTTATTTTTTAATAACATTTTATTTTTTGTTTGTGTTTTTTTAAATAATATAATAGCTTATTTTTACATCATTTTGTGCCTTCTTCTATCTCAGTTGTAATCCCCGTGGGTTTCCCATCATCAAATCT
The DNA here is from genome assembly GCF_000260355.1 of Condylura cristata. NCBI lineage: Eukaryota > Metazoa > Chordata > Mammalia > Eulipotyphla > Talpidae > Condylura > Condylura cristata. The sequence continues at coordinate 38,231,119 of NW_004567118.1, forward strand.
CCAGTGTGCCATCACCATGGTCCAGTGCCCCCCCCACCCCCATTTTTTATTCCATTCCACCCCCTGTAAGATGTCTCTGGTATATAATTGTTCGTTGTTATTATTTTCTCTCCTGGCCCTTTATACTCCTGCTATGAATGAAACCATCCAGTATTGTTCCTTTTCCTTCTGGCTTATTTCACTAAGCATGATTTTTTCCAGCTCCATCCATGTTGCTGCAAAAGGCATGTGTTTATTTTTTTGTTGTTGTTGCCGAGTAATACTCCATTGTGTAAATGTGCCATATTTTTTTAATCCAGTCATCTACTTTTGGGCATTTGGGTTGTTTCCATGTCTTTCCAATTGTAAACAAAGCAGCAATAAACATGGGGTGCAGGTGTCTTTTTGAATCAGTGTTTTAGTGTCTTTTGGGTAGATTCCTAGGAGTGGGATTGCTGGGTCCTAGGGAAGCTCCATGTTTAGCAGTTTGAGAAACCTCCGAATAGTTTTTCCATAGTGGTTGTACTAGTTTGCATTCCCACCAGCAGTGCAGGAGAGTTCCTTTTTCTCCACATTCTCACCAACATTTATTTGTTGCTAGTTGTTTTGAAGATGTGCCATTCTCACTAGGGTGAGGTGGTATCTCATTGTGGTTTTAATTTGCATCTCCCTTATTACAAGTGATGTTGAACATTTTTTC
>NW_004567118.1:38232451-38244374 GCF_000260355.1 Condylura cristata
GCAAAATGTCTCTGGTATATGGTTGTTCATTGTTTTTGTTATTTTCTAGCCTGGTCCATTATACTCCTGTATAGCTGTTTTTGTTTTTTTTTTTTTATCTGAATCCACTGGTCTGTATGTCTGTCCAATACCATGCAGTTTTGATTTCTGTGACCTTGTAGTATACCTACCTTTACGTTTGGGATTGTGATGCCTCCATTCTCTTTCTTTTTAGTCATGAGAGTTTTGGCTGTTTGAGGTCTTTTGTGGTTCTCTATGAATCTCATCAATATTTGTTTGTTCTATTTCTTTGAAGAATGTCATTGAGACTTTTATTGGGATAGCGTTAAATCTGTATATCGCTTTTGGTAGGAAGGCCATTTTGATGATGTCTTGGGCCTATTTTACCCTATTTATTTTTTTTTTCTTTAAAGCAGCCTGTTTTCTCCTAGCTCTAGGCTGTTAGGTATGGGATACTGGGAAGTTGTCTCATCTAGTTTAGCAGTATTAATAGTTTGTTGGGAATTCTCAAGGGAGCTTTCCTTGACTGCAGAGAAGTCCAGGTTTTCTCCAGCTTCAGTAGTTAAGAACAGTGGTAGGCGGTTTTGATTCTTTCAAAGTGGGAGACTTTATGAATAAGAATACTGGATTATGGCACAAATCACTCAGTAAGTGATTATTAAATCACAAGTTGCCAGCTGATATGCTAGCCACACAGGTATGTGGCTGGCATGTTAAAGACTGAAAATTGGCCTCTTGAGGTCACGTGTGAGCATTTTCATATTTTTATTAATGGCATGGTGAATACTTCCCATATGTATCTTGATGTGAAAAATGTTGGAAAATACTGTGGTAAACAAAAGGGTGGGGCTGAAGTCTGTAAACTCCTACGGGGATGAGGCAAGAATTATAACTGATATACAGAGTCTTTGGATTTAGGTGCCTTTCAAGCTGGAACGGACTGATTCTGTGTTATCCGAGGTGGTAGAATAGGTTGAAAGTAATAAAAGTTTCAAAGTTAAGCTCACTGGGAGCAAGCAACCCAACTTACAAACAGTAGCATATTGGTTAGATGAACTATATATAGTATATCAGTATAGAGAAATAGTGCTTAACTGTGTACAATTAAGTGTATGAACCTGGCATTATGTGAAATCTATATAGATTGTTTCCAGTCAGAAGAACATCCTTAAGTGACAGGTTAATAACATGAAAATGAAAGTGTAAGTAGTTAACTTTTTTTCTCCCATTAAAGCTGCTTATACAAAGAAATGGTTGATGTTATTAAAACAGGTTTTTCAGGCAGTCCAGCAATGTTTGGGTGAATTTCTTGATCTGTGAAGTGAGGTCTTGAAGGTTAAAGATGGCCTTTTTGGTGGCTCTGGAAGATAGCTGTACCACAGAGGTGGAGAGATGCATGGGGAAAGATGTTCCAGTATGTGATTTTTAGGATCCTCTTTGAGTTTGCTCTTAAATTCCTTTGGAGTTTATACTGGCAGTATGTCAAAATGACATTGAATGGGGAGGAATAAGACCTGGGGTTCTAATCCTAGTTCTGCCACTAGCTGGTGACAATTTTGGGCAGGTCCTTCATCTTTCCTTGACTTCAGCAATAATCAGATGGGGTTGGGATATATTTCTGAGGCTCTTTTCAGCTTTGATCTTTTATGGGTCTATTACTTGATATGGTTCTTACTCCATTCTTTTTAATTCCCAGGTATTATCCATGCAGCAGAGGAGAAGGATTGGAAAACTGCATACTCATATTTCTATGAGGCATTTGAGGGTTATGACTCCATCGATAGTCCCAAGGCCATTACATCTCTGAAGTACATGTTACTGTGCAAAATTATGCTCAACACGTAGGTGCTCATTAACTTTGGGATATGAGAACTTAGGTCTTTCAGCTAAGTCTTTCTGCCATGACAGAAATGACTTGGGCAGGGAGATGGGTCAGTTATAGAAGCCGCAGTTACTGTCTCTTGGGCTGGTTGAGGATCAAAGTGGGAGGGCCAATGTATTTGAGAATACTTTGCTATTCTTTCAGAACCAGAGAGATAGATTTTAGAAGTCTCCTTCCTAGCCCCTGTTGGAGTGTTCAGATAGAACAGAGGACCAGGAAATAACTTACAGACTAGCTACTGACTTTTGGGCCACCCAAGAAGGGGAGATGGCTTAAGGAAGAGATAAGGGAGACGTTTAAAAAAGAGGGCCACTGAGGGGCCTCCTTGGTGACCTAAGGGTTAAGTCACCGCTATGACTTGAGTTTGGTCATTGTCCAGGGAGCTAACCCACCTATGGCATAGACCTCTCCTGTCTCAGCTGTTGCTTCCCTTGGCAGTATATTTCAGTAAATCTGCTTGTTCTGCTCTCCACTCTGTCCCTAGCAAATCATCTTAACCCCCACACTTCTAGCCTACTCCCCAGTTCTTGTTCTCTCTCTCCCTCACACATACACACACATTAAAAAAAGGACAACAAAATGTGACTAGTCTTTTTTTTTTTAAGATTTATTTATTCATTTATCTATTTATTTATTTATGCATACAGAAATGGGGTACAGGCCAGAGGTACAGGGGCAGTGAGAATATTCACCAGAGACAGAAGGGAGCAAAACAGGCAGATTGATGAAGTACACTGCTGAGGGGAGCAGCAGGTGAGACAGGAGAGGTGAGCTGCACCATGTGGATCACCTCCCTGGCTGGGATTGAACTCGTGCTCAAGTAGCTGTGGCTCGCTTCATAATGCTGCACTTTAACCAGTTGTGCCATTAGGAAGGGCCCTCAGTATGACTAATCTTTTTTATTTTTCTAAAGGCTTTTTAATTTTTACTTATTTATGCATGTAAGAACTCGGGTACAAGCTAGAGGTATGGGATGAGAGGATTCACCAGAGTGGGGAATAGGACAGGTGGATTGACTGAAGTTCATTGCTTTGGGGAGCAGTGGGCAAGACAGGAGAGTTCTGCTGGGCCATGTAGGTCACTTCCCTGGCTGGGGATCAAATTTGTGGTGTAGTTAGTGGCTGCCAATACCTCAGTGCTGCACTTTAACCCCTTCTGCCACCAGAGAAGCACCCATGACTAGTCTTTTTATAAAGAATTCTACGACATTATCCACATTCTTTGGGAACAAACAAAATTCTCTTTGGAGTTGGATTATACAAGTTTTGTTTTAATAAATTACATCATATTTAAATTTGATTCATACTTACCATTCCACCTGTTGAGTTTCTTACTTTTGGTAGGTTCAGTGTAGCTTTCTCCTAGGTATTGGAGGTGCCCTCTGTAGTGCTGAAAAAGAGTGGAAGACGTCTAGCTGTCTTTGCATATAGAGCATATGGGTTTGGGTATGAGAAATTATTTTATTGGACAGAGTTTCTTAGTGGGAGCCTTAAGAAAAAGAAATTTGCCTAGACCTATACTTAGAAAGCATACATCCTGGAACAGTTCACCAAGTATGTCTTTTTGTTTTCTAGCCCAGAAGATGTCCAGGCTTTGGTGAGTGGGAAGCTTGCACTTCGGTATGCAGGGAGGCAGGTAGGGAATACCTTGATTGCATTTTTCCATCTCTACTCATTCTAAGAACTAGCATGTTGTCTGTTAGGCTTGCTGACACCAGTGCTCTTAGGTCTGTTCCATTCAGCTCCCCTCTCCCCGCCTTTTCCCTTTAATTCATTAAGTTGTATTTTCTGTATAGTCATGCATTTCTTTATGGTGCTTTGGTCAACACGAGACCACCTATATGACAGCAAACACCTATAGCCTAGGTGCGTAGCAGACTATATCATCTACATTTGTGTAATTACGCTCTGTGACTCCTGTACCATGATGAAATCACCTTAAAGATGTATCTCTCAGAATATATTCTTGTTGTTAAGTGATGCATGACTGTACTTTTAAAATGATGGTCTGGAAAGTCAGTGTTTGGTAGATAATTTAAGGGACTTACAGAAGTGGCAGTGAGATAGCATATATTTAACTTTGTCCAGAACATTCATCTACCGTGAACCTGACTTAGAAATTTAACATGTATAGAGTTTGTTCTTGGATATTCCAAGAGTCTGGAGCCCAGTAAAATCTGATGTACATGACATAAAGGGATGTTTGATTCCTTGTTGCAAAAACTAGGTTTTGAGGACTCACCAAAGTGCTTATCATTCCAGTGTGTTTCCTCTCAACATTTTCAGTTTGGAATATGGTGCAGCAAGAAGTTTTTGATGGCCCCTTTTGTGCTTTGAATAGGTCTGCATGTGACCTGTGTAAAAAAGATGTCTAGGGGCCTCCCTGGTGACACTGGGGTTAAGTCTCAGTACAAGGAAGCTATCCATAGCAACTGCAGCACAAGTTTAATTTCCAGCCTGGGAGCTGACCCACATGGCACAGCACACTTCTGTCTTGGCTGCTTCTCCCCTCAGGCAGATATATATTTCAGTATATCTGCCTGTTCTGTTCCCCATTTTGTCTCTGGTTCATCTTCTCACCCCTACCCCCACCTCTGCCTACACCCCAGCTCTTGTATGCAGAAATAAGTTTTTTTTTTTAAAGATTTATTTATTTATGCATACTAGAACTGGGCTATAGGCCAGAGGTTCGGGGTGTGAGAAGATTTACCAGAGACCAAGTGGGGAGCAGAAGAGGCAGATCGGCGAAGTACACTGCTGAGGGGAACAGCAGGCAGGTCAGGAGAGGTCTGCCGCACCATGTGGGTCACCTCCCTGGTCAGAGATCAAACTCATGCTGCAGTGATTGTGGATAGCTTCATAGTGCTGTGCTTTTTAACTTGATGCACCACCAGGGAGGGCCCAGAAATGGATATTTGGGGGAAAAAAAATGTCTAGTGTTTGAGCCATCCCTTCTTTGTGCTATGCTTGATGTTACTAGTAAAGTGAAAATAATCTTTAGATTTCAAATGTATTTGTCTGTAGATAAACAGACACATTATTTTTCTCACTGTATCTTTGAAGGAATGGTCACAACAGATGATTTCTTCCTTCTGAGTGGCCCTAATGGGCTTTCATCAGAATCATCTCTTAGTTTTGAACACAAGAATACTGGTTATTACTATAGAGAAAGACTCACTATTTCATCTAGTACAAGAATTGAGGACTAAGGGAGGTCAAATGTTCCTCATACCATCAGGTAACTGGAAAATGGTATAACCACACTTTGTACTTGGGTCATCTTATTCTGAAGTTCCAGACTTCTCGTAATATTTGTATATAGGACACATACGGGAGTCTAATTACACTGATGATTAGCTTTGTATCGTTTTGAAAGCCTGCTGTATATAATACAGTCTCCTTATTTAAGTACATAGGGCGATATGAGAGGAGTTTCTGGTCTCTTTTACCTTGATGACAAGAGTCAGGCCAATTTCCTAGAAAAATGAATGTTGCATAGATTTCTTGCTGAACAGAGACTTGATAACTTGGCCAGGAGCCTTCCTTTTTTTTTTAAAAGTTTTATTCATTTATACATATACAAGAGTTGGGTTACAGACCAGATTTATTCATTAATGCATACAAAAGCTGGTTACATGCAGGGGGCGTGAGAGGTCCATCAGAGACAGAGCAGGGAGCAGAACAGGCAGACTGAAGGGAACAGCAGGCGAAACAGGAAAGGTCTGTCGTGCCATGTGGGTCAGCTCCCTGCCAGGGATTGAACTTGTGCTAGTATGTCTGCAGATAGCTTCATAGTGCTGTGCTTTAACCTGTTGTGCCACCAGGTAAGGCCTGGTGAGGTGCCTTCTTATAATCAGGTTATAAGTTTTCCTCAACCATTGATTGTATCTTCATCACTTCAGGTTTTTAACATTCAGTGTAATAATTAGTAGGAGTTGATACCTCAACTCTGATGAAAGTAGACCTTAGATAATGTCCTGAAAGAAACCCAGCAGAAAGAGTCCGATAAAGGACAGTTATGGTCATCTCTAAGGGCTGGGAGAAATCTGGGAATTAATGGGGACAAGGAAGCTTGGAGGAAGAGGAAAGCAATCTTAATTTTCTGGTCATTTTCTCATTTAATTTGTCATCATTGGGGAATACTTTATCGGGGTATTTTAGAGGCAAAAGTTTCTATTTACTAGTACTGTGTACCTGTGATGCAGGTTTGAACAGTGCAGGCCCACTTGTATATAGATACTTTTCAATACATACAATTAGCCCTTCATATGACTATGAGTTCCACATTCACAGATTCAACAAACCACACGTGTCATTTGATTGACTCTGCCCACATGGAATCCATGGGCTGACTTGAGCCTCCTGGAATTTGATATGTCCCCCATGGCTGCTAAGGAAAGACTGTAGTTAAGTTTGGGAGTCAAGTCATACTTAAAATTTAACTATGCTCTTAAAGACACCCTCCCACCCCCCAATTGTTCAGGTATCAAAAGGGAAACTGTTTGGAACACCAAATAACCGCTTTGAAAATTGATAGGGTGGCATCTTCCTTGGAGCCCGAAGTAGTGTTGACATTGCATACGGCTGTGAGACTTGTTTGTATGGATGTGCATTTTAGATCACTTTCACTGTTTTTCTCTTTATTCTTAGACAGAAGCATTAAAATGTGTGGCCCAAGCTAGCAAGAACAGATCACTGGCAGACTTTGAAAAGGTAAGCATGGTATATTGGGTTGATATGGGACATTCAAGTACTTTTTTTTTTTTTTAAACATTTATTTATATGTGCATACAGAGCTGGGGTACAGCCCAAGGCTCAGGGGCGGTGAGAGGCTTCACCAGAGACAGAGTGGGGAACAGAACAGGCAGATCGACGAAGTACACTGCTGAGGGGAGCAGCGGGCGGGTCAGGAGAGGTCTGCCACACCATGTGGTCACCTCCAGGGCAGGCGGTAATTGAACTCATGAGGAAGTGGCTTTAGCTTTTCAGTGCTGTGCTTTAACCCACTGCTCCACCAGGGAGGGCCTCAAGTACTTTTTTAAAAAACTATTTTTTCAAATAATTACGGCTTCACAAGGTATTACAGAGATGATGCAGAGTGATCCCATGTTCTGTTCACCCAGTTTTTTTCCAGTGGTTGCATGTTAATTATAGGACAATATCAGAACCAAGAAATGGTTAAACACTTTAGTATCGTAAAATTTGTGGAGTTGTTACACCTCATTTATACATAGTATCTTTCTTTTTCAAAAAGTTCTTTGCTATCCTTTTTTCACATCAAGTTTTTACAGTAAGCCCATTATTTCCACACTATGGCTGAGGAGCTAGGATTTGAAGTGGGTGCCTGTAGATACACCTAGTGCGTCAGGGTTTTTGCCTCCAGTCTTCATGCTCGTTTCACAAGGCGTGTCTTAGGGTTGTTTCAGTTCCAGAAATGCCAGGTCTGCTCCTCTGTGCACAAAGAAGTCTTAATGTATCATCTGGAGCAGAAGATATTTCCTCAGATGATGTTCTAGGCTTGATTTGAGGCCAGGGCTTTTTACTCATTTTAAAGGCTTGAAATGGGAGATAAGTAAGCAAGTCTTATATATTCTTTCTAGACCTCTGTCCTCTTGGTCTAAGTACATTGAGCAACTTAATAAAAACAAATACAGATCCAGGGGGGAATCATAGTGTATATGGAGACTGAAGACCATATGGTAGCCATTACCTCCAAGATTAATCATTTTCCTGGAGGTTTCTTGGTAATTTTAATTCTTTCTTGGCATTATCTGCTTGCTTCCCTAAATACCTTACAGCACAGGTGACATGAGGCTGGGGTATTGAGACTGTTACTAATAGTAAATCAGGAATAAACAGTCTAGACCATTTTATCCTGAAGTTTGAAATGCTTTCTTTTAGGGCTTTTGGGAAAAGAGTCTGTGATCAGATATTTGGGGAAGACTAGAGCTAACCAGAATTAGAAACGTGCATCTTTGGAAAGCAGAGTTAATATTATGCTATTATTCTTTGTGAAACCCTAAGAATTAGTTGTAGACTTCAGCATTTTCCATTATTTAACTTTGGAATGCTTTATCTTTTTTTCTTCTCTATGGAGACTCTTATGTAGAATTACCTGGCTTACAAAGCTGAGTTGTTCTGAGGGCTAAAATGCTGCCAATATGAGGCTTTCAGATAAATGGAGCCTAGGATACTATTCTATTTAAGTTCTTGTTTTCTTCAACCCTCTGTCATGACTTTTTTCATCTCCTCAAATCCCCCAGAACTTTAATCAGCTATGCAGTTACAAGGGCTGGCAAAGCCTTAGGAAGCTGGGCCTAGCCTGACTGTCAAGTGCTTCTCTGTGCCAATCTCTGCAACTGACTTTCTTGGTAGGCCCTGACAGATTACCGGGCAGAGCTCCGGGATGATCCAATCATCAGCACACACTTGGCCAAGTTGTATGATAACTTACTGGAACAGAATCTGATCCGAGTCATTGAGCCTTTTTCCCGAGTACAGGTGAGAACCTCCCTGGGAACTCTAGCCTTTCTATGGCGGGTGGGAGTTTCTGTTTAGACATCTTGACAATTGCCGCCTCCCTTCCCATACTCATCCAGAATAGGAACTTGTTTCCTATTTTACATGCCTGGTGGGCAAGAGGTGACCAAGATCTTGGGTTTTTCTAACAGAGAACAAAGAGGAGTGGGAAGCTGTGGGGCAGAGGCTGGTGAGATTGTCCCTGCTTGTATTGAGTCCAATGTCCTTGCCTTTGTAGTTACTGTACATCTGGTAAATGCTTTCTGTACTGGGTGTGCAGGCAGGAGTGTGTTTATTGTCTGTAATGGTGCGGGGTAGCAGATGGATGGAGCATAAGAGACCTGAGCCCTATAGAGACATTCACCAGATTGTAGGAGATACAGTTCCCTACTCTTCCAGATAGGAGGCAAAAGTAAAACTTTCAGTGTTGGTATCTTTCTTCTACCTTTCCTTGTAGATTGAGCACATATCTAGCCTCATCAAACTTTCCAAGGTAAGGAACCCTGAGTTTGTCTTGGGGTAGGGAAGGGGTAAAGGGCTGGGTGGAGGACTGGCATTTACATGGATGGGCCTTTTTGGAAAGCTCTCAGGCTTCTCGCGGCGGGGTGGGGGGTTTGGGGTTCATAGGCTCAGAGCCAGAGTTGCATTGTTGCTCTTTTGTTTTCAGTTTTTCTCCCTAAAGCCCTTTTGTACAAGATTTTCATGTCATTGTGATCACTGACTGGTCCTTTAATCATATGCTCTGATTTTAGGCCGATGTAGAAAGGAAATTATCACAGATGATTCTTGACAAGAAATTTCATGGTGAGTAACTGCCATACATACAGGTGAGGGGCTGGTGGTGTAATAAACAGTTGAAAGGCATAGTACTTTTGTTTATCTTGAAAGATGTCCTGTTTGTTTCACGTGGGTGGGTCCTTGGATCCTGCCCCTCTTAGCTCCGCCGTGAGAGTGCATAATAATAAACGGGGGTTTTATTTGCCCTCCGCTCTGGAACCATTGAGGTGACGGGAGAGGGCTGCTTCCCTTGTGCTTTCTTGTCTAATCCCTTCTTTTGCCTGGGCTGCCCTTGTGTTTCCTACAGGGATCTTGGACCAGGGGGAGGGTGTCTTGATTATTTTCGATGAACCCCCAGTAGATAAAACTTATGAAGCTGCTCTGGAAACAATTCAGAACATGAGTAAAGTAGTGGATTCCCTCTACAACAAAGCCAAGAAACTGACATAGGTGAGTGCTGGCTCCGGACCCGGCTGGGCAGCGCTGCCTTCCATCTGCAGAGACTGAAAGCCTTCTGGTGGCCTGGCCGCTTCCCCAATTGACACTGCTCTGTCTTCTCTTGCAGAGTTGGATCTGTAGCGGTCCTTTGGAGAGTGTGTGTGGCGGGAGAGTGAAACCTTTGGGGAAAATGCTAGGAGATTCTTTTTTCTTTTTGTTCTACTTTTCGCTCGGAAAGTTTTTAAATCCTCATTTGGTGCATCTGTATTCCAGCCGATAGGTGTGCCAGTTTTCATGTAATCTTTACTGGCCCAACTTGGGAGTGGGGAAATTGCTTAAAAAAAAAGAAAAAGAAAAAAAAAAGGTTATTCTAAATAAAAGGAAAAAGGCTTACACTACCTAAAGCTGTGCTCTCTGCCTCCTGGGAGAGGGCCGCAAAGCCAGGCGCTCCACTGGCCACTGGGGCTCCCAGTCCACCTGCTGGGCGTCGCCTCTCCTCCTCTTCAGAATTGGGTGTTTGCCTGACCATCAAAGCGACGACTTTTTATTCTGTTTGTACTGAACCAAAACAAACAACTGTGTATAGACTGCTATTTTCTTTTTTATTTGAAATGAGACGTTCTGGTGTTCTTTCCCCGCCATACGGCCGGTCCATCCGCCCTTCCCCCAACAATGGCTCCAGCAGACTGGCCGACGGTCCTGCCGACGCCACCGCCACCGCCGCCGCCGCAGCAGCACCTGCACGGCTCCGCTCCGACCTGCGAAGGAATGGGGACGGGACCAGGAGCTAGTGTCCACACGGCCACATGGAGCAGTGTGGGCCCTCAGGGGCCTGCTGCGCATGTGGCTCTTTTTAACACAGTAAACTAGGTTAGACGTCAGTGTTTTAATTGCCCCTCTCCTCTGCTCTCTTCTCTCTCCCCTCTCTCAACCAGGAGACCATTACTTTGTCTCTTCCTTTCTCCTTCCTCCCTCTGGGCGAGTCAGACTGTCTGAAATCCAGCTTCTCTCCCTGTCCCTCTCCTCCTCTCCTGCTGTCAGATGGATTTATTCCTTTTTAAACAGTGAACATCGGAAATGAGACTGGGTTTTTTCTCTCCCCTTCTCCCCCCGTTGTTGGGTTTTGAGCAACCTCATATCCCCCTCCCAGGGAACATCTTTATTTACCTCTTAGAAATTGAAGGGATGGGAGGTAGAGCACTGTATTTCAGCATGCTTTGTTTTATGATGAGATTACACAGCAAGGCTTTCGTGCCATTTGGGCAGGTAAGCTTCTGCACCTCTGTTGTACGCAACTATATTTTCTTCTTCCTCTCATCTCTTTGTCTTCTCTCTCTTCCTTTTCCCTTCCTCCTGCCTCCTTCCTGCTGGCCTCCTTTTACCTTTCTTCCCCTTTCTCAGAGTATCCTTCCAGGTTTTCGTAATAAATTTATATTTTGTAAAAGGATTTTGTTGTACCAGGTTTTGCATCCTCACTGAATCTGACTGGCTTTTATTTTCCTCTCCAAAATCAGGTTTTTGTTCTCAGCATCTCTCCCCATCATGTCCAGTCACTGTTTTGGTTTTGGCACCATCAATATCAAATGTACAAACGGTTCTTGCTAACCAACACCAGGTATATCTGATGTTCAGATGAGTTCCAATAAAAACAATTTTTTTTTCAAAAAGTGTCTTTTCTTGTGTGCTGTAGGGCTTCTGACCACGTCCAGAGCCTGTGTAGCCCTCTAGACTAGCTAAAGCTTGATCTCATTTGCTTAAAGGGAGACATATATGTGGGGTAAAATGTAGGGCTTTGGGTAAGAGGGTTGGCTTGTGAGGCCTGAAATGGGAAATGTTGTTCAGGTGTATCCGTTTTCCTCAGTGGGCCTGTGGGAAGCAGGGTTTGGGTTGTAACACCTCTGAGCCCATTTCCTTGTCCGCACGAGGAGGATCCTGCTTCATGGTGAGTAAGTGCAGTAGGAAATGCAGGTGCCTGTTCTGGATGGAACAGAAAGATTTTCATGCCTTCTCTCAGATGGGAACAGTTCTGAGGGGTGTTGATGCAACTGGGAGGAAAGAGTGAGTGGTAGCTACCAACTCTGCTAAAGTCTGTTCATTTTTGCTGTTCTCTCATGTTGTCTGTGTTAATTTTACTTGCAGAAACTTTTGCTTTAATCAAGGAATTATTCCAGAGGGATTCAGGGTTGAAGTAGAGGGGAGAAATTCCCTTTGTTTCCTCAGTGAGTCTGATTTCCTCTAGATCTGCGCTATCCAGTGTGTAGCCGCAAGGTACTGTTACGCCCTTGAAATGTGGCTCGTTTAAACTGAT
>NW_004567118.1:38244754-38247268 GCF_000260355.1 Condylura cristata
TTTCTCTTTCTGGCTTATCTCACTAAGCATGATCTTTTCCAGCTCCATCCAAGAAAAACAACTCACCTTTAAAAAATGTGTTGGAATATCTGGAGCCTAATTGGTTAAATATATTAGTACTTAATATATTTACCTGTTTTCACTTTCTAGCTGTGGCTTTTAGAAAATATTACCAGGCAGTTGCATTTTTCTAATTTTTTGGACAGGGCTGCTCTAACCCTCCCACTGAGTCTAGGCCTCACTGTGAGAGAAGGCCCACGGGTTGGTTTGGGCTTGGTCTGCCTCATTTAGGGGTAGGGATCCTTCCTGGCACCAACTTTCATGGTGCCAGGGGGCTTTTGTGTGAGTGAGCTGCTTGCTGGTATTGGGAGCAGAGGCTGGGGCACTTGGCTTGGTTGCTGTTCTGCATGCTGAGTTATGTAACCTGTGCTGCCCAGGAGGGCCACTAGATGTTGCTCTCTGATCCCTGAAAGAACAAAGCATGACTTTCACAGAAGCCAGGGCTCAGCCTGCTGTTACTGGGAACCCTTTCTGGGAGCTAGCTAGGCTGGGGCCTTGGCTCCCTGTCTTGAGTTGCGTGGGAAGGGAGGTAGGCAGAGGATGGGGACTTGACTGTGATAGTTTTGGTACCCCATGTATCGGCAGCTGCACAGATAACTAGTAGGTTGGCCCTTCCTGCAACTGAGAGGCCATAGGATAAATAGGCTTATTGATAGGGGTGGGATTTGGAGATCTTCCCTGCAGCTCTCTGCTGAAGACGAAAGAAAACAGCTCTGCATCGGTCAGCTGGATGTGCCTTCTGTGTCCCTGATTCTGTCATTTCTGGCAGATTCTTACCCTTTGTTCCTTGCTTTCCAGTTGGAATGATGATGGGAAGTGTGAGGGTGGTGGTGGGTTAGGGGAGTAGAGGAGCTATGTGTGGTGTCTTGAAACAGGCAGGGATGGTATGGCATGGGTTGCGAGGGTTTCTAGAAGGACACCCCCTGTCGGCCACAACAGCAGGTGTAGCTGGCAGTGCCATCCTGTTCATGCTCTGCTGCAAGCATGACTACAAATGTAGGCAAATCTGGAAAGCATTTAACTTGCTCAACACCAGAATCTAAAAGGAACTTTGATGCATAAGAAAGGAATGTGGGCATGGAACAGCTTGGGAGCTGGGCCATTAGGGACTGGAGGAGAAAGGCTGGAGTTAAAGCTTCGCTTTTAGGAAGACAATCATTGGGTCAGGGGGCGTGTAGATCTTTCTACAGGAGGATTGAGGCCAGCTCTGCTAGAAGAGTGGATAGGCTGGGAACACTGAGGAACATTCAGCTGGAAGGGCATGTTGAGTTAAGGGTCTGCCTTCAGCTTCTAAGTTGACAGCTGCTGCAGATGTTTTTGAAGGGTTGTGGAAGAAGTAGCCTTCCGGGTACAAAGCAATGCATTTACTATATTATTGCCACGATCCCTAATTGACAGAGAAATCTCTGGGTAGTACAAACAAATTCTAGTGCTTTCTGACATGATTGCATTGTTCTGAGTGATAATTTTCCTGTTCTGCTCAGGGCAGTAGGCAGAGAGGGCAGGTTGACAACCTAGAGTACTGGAAGGGTCTGGGAGTGTGGGAGTGGGCGGCCTCTCTGAGGCTGCTTCTAATCATCCCTAGTCCCCAGGTGACCATTGGGATTGAATCTTTTGTTTCAGGTGTGTGGTCAAATTTTGAATCTCCAGGACCAAACAAAACAAAACAAAACAAAACAAAACAAAACAAAAAAAAAAACAGTTGTGAAGGATCTGGATTCTCGTCTGTAAGAGGAACAGTTCTTATTAATAAGAACCAGACTTTTACTCAGTTTTATTTTACTGGCACCAAGTCTTCAAATTACACATTTAGTATGAAAGACATTTAAGTCAGAATCGCAGAGGCCAGTTGGAGGAGCAGTCGCTTGCTAATACTGTAGGAGACAGGCTACTCATATAGTGGACAGTCTGAGGTCACATGTGCAGTGGACTCAAGTGCTGGCCCCAACTCCTGGCCAGCATTGGTCGGCCCTGTCCTCCGGGTCCCTGTCTCAGGTGTGGGGAGTGAAAGCCAGTCGCTGTGGAAGGGCCCAGAACTGCCTCCTCTGGCCTGGATTTCTGAGCCCTACTGGGCCGCGGGCCTACCTGCCACGGGAACAGAGGCCAGGAAGGGGGAATAAGATGCGCGTGGAACTCAGGCGGCTTCAGCAAAGGCTTCCCTCCCCCTTCCCTCCTCACCCGCCTGGGGAGCTTGCCCGCTCCCCCCCTCCTCCCCCAGGTCCTCCACCTCTTCCCCTGGAGACGAGGCTGAAAAATGAAAGGAGACAGCTCAGGGCCCCGGCCTCGGCGACAGGCTGCTGGTGCAGCTCGGGCGGGTCGCGCGTCGCCAGGGCGGGGACGCGGAGAGGAGCGCCCCCGCGGCCGGCAGCTGCGGGCGGCGCGGCGGGAACAAAGGCAGCACGTGTCTGGGCGGGGCGGCGGGGGACAGGGCTGCTCTAACCCTCCCACTGAGTC
>NW_004567118.1:38248090-38286389 GCF_000260355.1 Condylura cristata
GAGTCAGGGCCGTGGAGGCCGCGGAGGCCGGACGGAGAAGCGCGGCACGCAGCCCCGCCTGGTGCTGAGAACCATCTTGTTTTCCACGCAGATCCGAAGGGGCAGCACGCGTCTCCCGGGGCGCCCCGTCATCTCCCCTGGGCCGCCGCAGGCTCGGTGAGCTGTTTTTTCCCTCCGGCCGGCAGGCTGGGCGCGCAGGGGCGCGGGCCCCCGCCCCGCGCGCTGTGGCACCATGGGCACGGTGCTGTCCCTGTCCCCCAGCTACCGGAAGGCCACGCTGTTTGAGGATGGCGCGGCCACCGTGGGCCACTACACGGCCGTGCAGAACAGCAAGAACGCCAAGGACAAGAACCTGAAGCGGCACTCCATCATCTCCGTGCTGCCTTGGAAGAGGATCGTGGCCGTGTCGGCCAAGAAGAAGAATTCCAAGAAGGTGCAGCCCAACAGCAGCTATCAGAACAACATCACGCACCTCAACAATGAGAACCTGAAGAAGTCGCTGTCGTGCGCCAACCTGTCCACGTTCGCCCAGCCCCCACCGGCCCAGCCGCCTGCGCCCCCTGCTAGCCAGCTGTCGGGCTCCCAGACAGGGGTCTCCTCCTCCGTCAAGAAGGCCCCGCACCCTGCTGTCACCTCCGCGGGGACGCCCAAACGGGTCATCGTTCAGGCGTCCACCAGTGAGCTGCTGCGCTGCCTGGGCGAGTTTCTCTGCCGCCGGTGCTACCGCCTGAAGCACCTGTCCCCTACGGACCCTGTGCTCTGGCTGCGCAGCGTGGACCGCTCTCTGCTGCTGCAGGGCTGGCAGGACCAGGGCTTCATCACGCCGGCCAACGTGGTCTTCCTCTATATGCTGTGCAGGGATGTCATCTCCTCCGAGGTGGGCTCTGACCATGAGCTCCAGGCGGTCCTGCTCACCTGCCTGTACCTCTCCTACTCGTACATGGGCAATGAGATCTCCTACCCGCTCAAGCCCTTCCTGGTGGAGAGCTGCAAGGAGGCCTTTTGGGACCGCTGCCTCTCCGTCATCAACCTCATGAGCTCCAAGATGCTGCAGATCAACGCCGACCCACACTACTTCACACAGGTGTTCTCCGACCTGAAGAATGAGAGTGGCCAGGAGGACAAGAAACGGCTCCTCCTAGGGCTGGATCGGTGAGCCCTGTGGCCTGCGCCATGGTCAAGGATTCCATTCATTTTTAAAAAATTTATTATTAAACCAATCAGATTTTGTGTACAGTATGTGTCTAGCAAAGCCACCAAGGGCCTCTCCCTTCCCACCTTCTCTTCTGGGGATTTTCTTTGGCCCTGCCAAGAATTCTGGGCACTTCTGAACTCCCAACCGAACCGTGTGCAAAACCCAGAAGATGTGTTCAGAGCCACCCTGGCCACCAACCTCTCACTCTGGGGAATTCGAGGACTGACCTGCCCCTGCCACCTGTGCCCTTGCTGGACCCAGGGCAGGCGAAGCTGCCATTGCTCCTGCTTGGGGTGCTGGAGAGGGGCCTTTGGTCAGTTGACCCAGGGAAGAATCGGTATTTCTGGCTGGGGACCCTTTCCTGGCTCCTATTTTGGGCCGCCCACTGTCCCAGAGGGCCCTGGAACCGGCCACCCTGACTGAGCTGCTTGTGGGGTTGCCAGGCAAGATGGCCGCTCCCCTCAGACAACCTCTTCAGCATAGAAGAAGCTGGGCTGGTGCAAAGACTGTCCTGTCCTTTGACCATGCTCGACCCTGGTTTGCTGTTTTTTTTCTGTTTTAGGGAGCAGGGCTTTCCTTTAGCGGAGAGGTGGAACTGCTCCCTGGCCCCCTGACCCCTCGCTCACCAGCTGTGTTGCAAGTGTAGGTTAATGAGCTGGTTTGACTCATTAAATTCTTTCATTTTGGGTCTCAGCTAAGGGAGTGGGGTTGAAGCTGGCGACAGACAGCTCCTTTCCTGGGTGAACTTGTCATTTGAATAATGCCGCTTAGTCACCCTGGGGGAAGGCCAGAACAGCTGCAGGTGCCCTTTATCAGCAGCCTGCCTCTGGGCGGGTGGAGGGTGCCGTTCCTGAGACTGAGATGGGGCCCGCCTCGGCGCCAAGGCCCCTGGATGGCGCACACGGCGTTTGTCCTGCAGAGCTGGGGGGCGGTGATGTCGGGGGTCAGGGTGATGTGGTAATGATGTACCCACCCCACCCCTGTTCATTTAAAACTGTTGGCAAACAGTTGAGTTTCTTCTGAAGATGAAGCCTTGCCCCTCGCCCCGCAAGGCCCAGTGAGACGGCTGCATCTTCGGAGACGATTGCCAGCAGCAGTGGAACTCCTGATTGCCCTGGAAGCCTATTCTACAACTGATCATTTGCAGCTGCTGGTTTGGGTTTCCACCTCACCCTTGTGACTGACGTGTACTTATTTTTCTTTCTGATTCTACCAGATGGGTGGCTTGGGACTTGGGAGAAGATCAAGAGAAGGGAATGAGTCTTATTCTCTGGCCCATAGCTTCGGTTTTGGGGAAAACAAAGACCAATGTGAAGAAGCTCCAGAGAATTCCTTCTCTAGTCCCATCTCACGGTGCTTGCTGGTATGGGAGCCTGGGGGGTGGGGGTGGGGGTGGGGAGCAAGGGTCCTTTTACATGGGATTAGGTTCTCGGTGGCCACCAATTTCAGCACAAGCACTACTGAAACTCACATAAAGAAGAGAAAGCTGTGAAACTGAGGTTCCGGCCGGAGAGGCCCAGCTGTTCCCAGATAAGGGGAAGAGGCCCCGCCGTGGCTGGAGAGCATTTGCTCCCGCTGGGCCTGGAGGAGGCGCAGGAGCCGAAGCTGAGCCTGACCATAGTCTGGCGCGGAGCTGGGAGGAAGCTACGGCTACTGGCACAGACCTCACTGCGGCGCCTCTTCTCGGCTCCAGTTGGCACACAGCTGGTCAGTTCAGACCCTGCTGCCACACGTGACTTGAGGTAGGAGGCCCGTGGGGGCTGCGGACCCCTCGGCGTGAGAGCGGGAGGTGCGGGTGCCGTCCTCAGAGGAGGGGCGCGTGTCCGTGGTCACGTGTTGGGCTGGTTGAACTCGGCCTGAAACTGCCGTTCAGTTGCATCCATAGGATTCCAGTTTTGTGTGTTTCCTTCTCTTTCTCCATATTTATTTTTTTATTTTGTGGAGGAGGTGCAAATTGCAGGAGTGGTCAGGGACTAAGGACACAACTCTTTAGTCCCATCAGTGTGAAGCCTGTGGCGCCTCCTCCCTCCCCTCGCACTGGCCATCAGTATTGTGTAAAGGAACAACTGATATACTTGAGTGTGCAAGCAATGAACCCATTTGACATGCTGCTATGAAGACTACTTCTAGAACAATTAAGAGAAAAAAAAAAAAAAGAAAAACTAACCTACAAAAAAAAACCCTTTATTCTTTAATTGTTGCTTTTACAGTGATATTGTGCATGCAAACCAGGAGCATTTTGTGTCTTAAGAAAAATAATCTTAGAACAGATGGCTGTGAAAATTACACCCGTGCACAGAACATGTCACAGGAATATAGTTCAGGATTTGGTTTTTCTCTTTTTCTTGTAAACCTGAAGGGTTGATATATTCTTTCCTTGCAGTTACTAGAACTTAGTTTTGTTCCAACAGTTGTTAAACTTGCAATGAAAAGAAAATGTGCCATTTTTTTCACTCAGAATTATTCATAGCTGTATATTTGAAACTGCTAATTACACATGTGCAGTGTATGTTGGTTTTTTAGTGCAATTTCTTCTGTAGTTATTCTTTGACCAAATTGTGGGTATTGTTAATATTAATTTATATTTGTCTCATTTTGTATGTATGTGTAGTGTGTTTGTAGGTATGTGTGGTTTATAATCTGACAAGGTCATGAAGCTCAGTTTGGCTGTAATTTAATTCCCTTTCCCTTATTTTTATTTATTTTTGTACTGTGCTGATTAAATAAAATGCACTGACCATCCATTACATGGACCTCTTTTTGTGGGCATGTCATTCATGAACAAGCCAGGAGCCCCTTTTATAAATGATTCCTGCACTTAGAACATAATTGGATTCGAGTTGTGGGGGAGGGGAAGGGACCTGGGAGTGGGGAGGAGGGCAGGGATGGGGATAGGGCTTAAAGCTTTAGTAGGCTGAGGCGGTTAGTGGGGAGGCACAGGTAAAGTCAACTCCTGGTGTGGCTGCTGGGCAGGGCCTGGAGTTGCTCCCCAGAGGCTCCTTTGGGTGGGTACAGACTGGCACTGTAAGCACAGGTGGTCCGGTGAGGTCTGGGCACTGTAGGTCCTGCAGGGACACCAGGCCTGTGCCTGTGTGTGGTGTCCTCTGTCTGGTTCTGCTCAGCACTCACTGCCCCCAGGCTCCTAGGCCAGCAGGTGGGCTTTGCCTGCCACCTTACCTCTGTTTCTGGAAGAGAGGAAGTCTAGTCCTGGGCGCTCTCGGGTAAGCAGCCACTGAAGCCGTAATTGTGAGCGAACTGGTGGGGAAATGGCACCCAGTGGCTGCCTAGGCCCTTGAGTGCTGGGGTACGCCTAGCTTCCTGGTGCAGCCCCCCCCCCCCCCCCCCCCCCCCCCGCAATCCCGATTCCTTTGCTTATTCTCCTGCCACCCCATCTGTCCCCCAAGCAGCCAGCCTGGGGAGAGACTGATGGGCCGGCCTTGCTCGCTCAGACCCCTCGCCAGGCTGCAGCCACAGACCCGCATCTGTCTTTATAAATACATGCTTTGATTTCAGGAAACATGAAAGCCACGCGCTGCTCCATTCAGCACACAGGCCTCAAATGGAAGAAAGTGTTTGGGTTCAACGCCACTGCCTTTCCCCTCACTATTCCTTCCCACAGCCCTCTTCTGGCTCAGTATTCAGTGTTTTTGTTCCGAAGCCTCACCAAAACGATCCTCCATTTTACAGCGTTTGTGCTTAGTGCTACCGCCCATGCTCTGGTAGCAGTTGACTTCTACAAGTGACATCTCACAACGAGAGGTACCGCTTTCATTACAGAGAAGCAGAACACTTTTAAAAGTAAGATTTAATGCTTTATTGCTCTTGATGGCAAATCAAAATATGCTTTAGAAATAAAGTTAATTTAATGGAAAATAGGAATATATGCACCAAACCATACAACTACACATTAAATCAAGAGAAACACTTCATTGTATACAATCACTGTGTCCTCTGGCTTGTCCCTCGGCACCCTGATACCATCACCATCATCACACCCACAATTTCTGATCCTTCTTCGGCCGCCGCTGCACACTGACTTCTTTTAGAACATCGCGACAAGTGTGCTGTTGACAGCTGACCCCCGACCTTCATCGGGTGGGCCCTGGCGCCGGGCTGAGGCCCACAGCATCCCCCGTCTCTGAAAGGCACTCATTTGGCATGTTCTGTCTTGGTGTCTAAACATACTTTTGCATGTGTCTAGCATAAAGCAACACGTCTGAGGAGATTAGTAGAAGGGACAGGAGATGTTCCAGTTAGATGGCTCAACTAGTGTCTATCGGCAATTGGCGAGACGGCGAGTGTTGCTACACGGGGCAGGTGGCACCGGTGGGCCTTGCGGGCGGCTGACCTGGCTCTGGAAACGAGAATGGGTTTCCAAAGACATAATGCCAGTAAGATTCACTGTTGCAAATTGCACACGGTGCAAATGTCTGCAAGCCCTGGGAAGCGGGGGCAAAAGGAGAGCATGAGACCCGGCTGCTGGGGGCCACCTGGCCATCAGCCTGGTGACCAGGTCAGGCCCTGGGCGAGGCTCAGGAGTTGTGTTCAGGCATTTGGTGTGTTCCGCACGTCCGGGTAGCAGGGTGGGAGTGTGGGGGGTTGAGCATCTGTGGCAGAAAGTGAAGAAAACTTCAGTGTCTGCCTCCTTTACACCTGCCAGTCTCCTCCTGAGATGTGGGCTCACTTTCAGCTCCCCACCAGTCTTTTCTTCTTTTAAGGCTTTTCCTGGCAGGGAGGCCTGGGCTGCCCAGGGGTTTATGAGTCCTCAGCTGAGGGGCAAGACGGGGTGGTCTCAGGAAGCACCTGAAGCGCATGTGCTTTCTGCTGGGCAGAAACTGGCAAGACAGCAGTTCCCTCCTGGCATGAGGTCTGTGCGCTTGGCAGCCTGGGGCCCAGGCTGCAGCAGGGGTCTGTGGTGGGGGCATCCTGGCCTGGCCTGCAGCGCCAGAATCCCCGAGCTCAGTTTTCTATCGTTCTGCTTCCCAAGTTGCTCTGTGGCCCCCTGCCCTGCAGTCCTAGTTCTCCAGGTGAGTTTGAAATAGAGATGTTGGAAGGGGAAAACTTTCAAGCCCTGAGCGCTCCCCTCACCTCTGCAACTCCATTTTCTTATTAGTGTTCCTTTGCCAGGGGGGCCACAGCAGATGATAAAGCATCTGAGTAGCAGCCCTGCAAGCCACAAAGCTTGAGTGTGAGACCACCTGGGCACGGGCTGCACCGTTAGGAAAGACGGTCCCGGAAACATCCCTGCGTGCGTCCCCAGAGGTGGCCTGAGGCCCAAGCAGGGCAGGCACCAGGAAGGGCACACTGCCGGCTGGGTGTGGCTATTCTGCTGCCTACTGGCTTTTGAGCTGAGGGAGGGGCTGGCCTGACAGGTGCATCTGCTTACCTGGAGGCTTTGGCTGGCTGACAGGGGAAGGGTGCTGACAAGGAGCTCTGAAGAACCCCCAGAGTCAGGAGGGGGGATGGGATCTAATTTGGGGAAGAAGTGACTGGATTCAGAGCTATATCCCAGCTCATCTCCCCTAATTCTCCCCTGCCCCTGCTCCCACCCCAGGGAGCATGTCTTTGGTTGGGTGAACTTTCCTGGGCTTCCCAGCCCCACCCTTTGCAGAATCAGCAGCTGCTCCCTGGGTCAAGGTGTGCTAACTTGAGCTGACTTCCCTGATGGAAGGTGCCATCCAGGTGCCCGAGGTTTGATGTGGGCTGGATGGCCTCCCAGCGGCAGGGGGCAGAACATGGGGTCTTTGGTTTGCTGAGTGGGGACCGTGAAAAGTCAGGACAGAGGAAGATGGAGACCGAAGGCAAAAAGTCAGAAGAACCCTCAGGGCGGCTGAGGGGCCGCATGGAAGGCAGAGGGGGCTCCTTCCCTAGCATGGCCCCCCGAGCTGATTTCTAGCGGGGTGGTGGCAGGGATTCAGCAATTAGTGGAACCAACAATGCTGAGTGTCGGGGCGCCCGACCTGGGTCAGCGCTCAAGCTCCGCGGCCCTCTGGCTCCAGGAGGCCTCGCCCGCAGGCCTCAGTTCCCAGGCACGCTGAGGATGAAGCCTGAGCGGTTCTTGGTGAAGTCAGGCTCTGGCTGGTTGAGTCGCGTCTCCACGGAGACGGTGCATTTCTTCCCATGCAGGCTGCACTGTACAGGGTTGGTGACGTTCACTTGGAGGTGGCGCTTCTCACTGGAAGAACCAAAAAGAAAGAGACCAGACAGGCAGTCAGCAGATGGCCAGAATGGGTGAGTTTCCCGGGCAACACCCAGCCCACCGGCACCCAGCTGAGGCGAACTGTCAGATTCTGGACTCAGCATTTCTTCACAGGTGCCTGGTGGGGGGACAGAGGGGCCATGGGCACAGAAGGCCTCAGAAGAAGGTGTGAGAAGCCTCAGGAGAGGATGAGGGCAGGAAAGACTGGCCGTAGAAAGCCATCAAAGTGCAAAAGAACTGAGGGGCTGGCGTTTGGCCCCTTGCGAGAACCCGGCATTGAGAGTGGAACTGGAGGCTGGAGATGTGGGGGGACCTGAAGCCACTGAGTGCGTAGTCTGAGGCTGAGGGCCAAGCACCCCCTGAAGCTTTAGATGTCAGTGGGGGGATTCTCCTGGGGTGGGCTTGTTACCATCAGCTATCTTTGGTTGTAACATGGAGCTTTAGGAGGCTCTTTGTCCTGAGATAAAGGGAGATACTTCCCCAAACATGCCCCCTGACCAGGAAAATGTCATCTTCTTGGGTCCTGGCTGGCTCTGGCCCATCCTGGGGTCCAGCTGCTAGAACTGGGTCTGACTCCAGTTTTCAAAGGCCTGGTGCTGGCTCCTCTCATTCTGAGAGCTGGGTGTTGCTGGGCTTTGCCCTGAGGCTGCTCTGCTGCTGTACATATGTCTACTTTTGTATGCACTTGAAGACCTGAGCAGACTTCCCATTCCCTGAGGGGGTCTCTGCCCAGGCCTTTCTGCTGCATGGGGGCCATGCTGAGGAGGCCCGGAGTGGTGCATGGGTGGGCGTGTATACCTACTGAGCAGAAGGCAGAACCCTGCCCTCCAGCTCCTCATGCCACACTGAACACCCTGCAGAAACTCCTGCTTACTTTAAGAGCCGAGAAACTTGTTTCAACAGGGGCTGGCACCTTGCCTCTGCTCACACATGCTGGCCACAGCCCCAACGCTGCACCTTGTCGGCTGTCTTAGAGCAAAGAGAGAGAGGAGAATGGCCAGTCAGCCTGGCTCCAGCCAGGATGGCTGGTTCTGCTTCCCATGCCAATGGAAGCCTTTGCTGCTCTCAAAGAGGCGTCTCGGCCTGGACAGGCTGGGCCCCTTGAATGCTGGGTGCCTGGACTAACGTTGCTCTTTGTATTGAACAAGCAAAGACACAAGTGCCCACACTGCTCTTGCCCAGCCAGGACAAGAGCTTTCACAGAGCCAAGGGGAACGTGAGGTACATTGGAGGCACCAGAGGGCCGGAGGACCCAGCCACTCGGGCACCAGCCATCCTGGCCCGCTGGGCAGCATTCAGGCGGGGCACGGCCAGAAGGGCTGTGTGTGCAGTGGCTCCCTGGGCCCTGTGCTGGAACACGTCACCTTTTGGCACATCGTCCTCACTGGAGGATGCCCAGCGGGCATAGCCCGGGGTAGGCCCCAGAGCCCCTGAAGTGCTCTGAGGTGTTCCGAAGGGCTCTCACGTTGCTTCACAATCTACTTACTCACTGAACATATTGTAAGGCAGAAAGTAGACACAGGAAAGGACCTGTGGTCATCACTCATGTGGACAGTAGGTATCTAATGCTTAATGTCGTGGCAGCCACAGCTAAAACCTTGGCTTAGACAGCTATTTATAACCAGGCTTGGACATAAAAATAGCAGAGCCCATCAGAGGCAATGACTCAGGTCCTTCTTCAATCCCGCGGGAGCCCGGGCTGCCTTGTGGGGTAGACGCATGGCCCATGGCTGGGGTCTGCTTGTGACGCTGCAGGGCCTCAACCCGGCCAACGGCCCCCTGGCGCGGCAAAGCCCTGGCAGTGTGCCCTGCCTGCTGCAGACACGTGGCTGGAGCCTATCTGTCTCCTGCCAACTCGAGCTTGCGAGGCCTTCCTGCCTCCCTGTCAACCTGGCACCACCTCTAGGTCCTCCCTGGCACTCATGTCTTGTGGAATACTCCTGGGGAGGAGGTGGCCCCTGAACCTTGCCTCTTGGTGGGTGTGTGTCCCCCCCTCAGGGCACTTCTGGGGACAGATTGCCCCCTGTCCTCAGGGAGCCCAGACAGTTGTTCCCACATGGTGGGTTCTCCATCACATGAGGGCTCAAAGCCTCAGGGACAGGCTCTCAAAGGCCTCCAATTGATGTCAGCCTGAAAAAACTGATGGGGAAAAAGAGTGAGGTGTCAACAGCCCCCCCGCCCCCCCGCCATGTTCATTCAGCTGGAACACACTATTCCCATAGGTCCCTATCACGGGGCTCAGTGTGCCTCCCCACCCCACCCTTCCTCCTCTTGGGCTCTCATCAGCTAGAGGCACCATCTTGGTGCAGTGTTACGGTCAGTGGGAAGTGAAGAGGAGCAGATGGTTATTATGGAATGGCACCCCAGGATTTGAAAAGAGTCCTTGGGGTTTCAGGGTCAAAAAAGCAGCAGAGAACTACTCACTGCTCCAGTGGCTTGTTGCCACACTCAGCCATGGCAGCATCTCTGCCAGCCTTGCTGGGTGCTGGTGAGCAACTTGGGGTAGTACTGGGGGGTGGGGGAGAGGGAGGGGAGGAAGTCTCCCCAGGAGATGGTGAAGGGGTTGGAGGAGGGGCAGGCCTTTTCCTCAGGGAGCAGAGCCGGGCTCTGGGAGATCCAAGCAAATAATACAGAAGTAACTACAGTGATGCAGACAGTGAGCTGGCCCCTCCTGACCAGACTACCACCCTACTGGAAAGAAGCTTCTCTGAGAGGCACAGATGGTTCTGATGGATGGGGGAGACCAGCTATAGGCCCCTTCCTCTTCCTGCCCACCTCCCCATGCCAGTTGAGCGGCTGCTTAGCTCCCACCCTGGTGACCCATGTGCCTCAAGTTTGGGGTGGTTGGCCAAGCACCATCCCTTCCCCAGGCCCAGGCCATGGGAGGACCCTGGCTTGGCAGGTGGCAGGGACACCAGTGTACAGAGCGTGCTCAGAGCCTCTCAGTGCCTTCCCGCAGCCTGGCCCTCCCCTGGCATCTATCCCAATTCCCTGTGACACCCCTCAAGCAAAGACAATCAGCCTAAAACACTGGCAAAGGCAAGGCGAGTTCCGTGGGGTTCCCTCACACTGCTCCTTGGAGCTCTGCTCAGCTCTTCTAAGCCCCTCTGAGAACTTTTCCTGATTCCTCTCAGGTATGAATCTAAGAGCAGGACCTGGCAGCGGAGGGTCCGAACGCCTCTAAGAGCCTTGTGACTGTGCCCATATCACTCAAGCTTCTGGGAGTCTGTCTTGGGCAACTAGCAAGTGTTTCTTGGCCCGCTTTCTGAATGAAGGTAAGTGGATACAGTAATTTCACAGAGCCCTCACGCGTTGTGTACAGACTCTAGGCCAGGCCCTGCACTGGGCACTGAAAATGTAGGAAGTGACTCTGTAATCAGGGGAGACCCCTGGCTAGCTGCCTGCCTTCTGGAGCTTGCAGGCTGGTGGGAGATCTGTGTGGGCCCTTTGACCATGTGGACCACTGCACGAGAAGAACATACACTATTGTCTCCCCTTCCTGAAGGATTTCAGTCCTAGTTAAATGCTAAGGAACCCCCCCCCACACACACAAAAGAGATAGCTCATATTTAGGGTCTTTACACATCTTTAGAATAGTTCAAAAACCCATATGAACTCCTGTATTGAATATTCCTTTGTGCCATCTACCATTCTGCATAACCCAAATCCTGCCAGCTTCATGGTGCTGGTCTCCATTTCCAGACCTCAAAAGTCCCCCATCACCCTCTCCTCTAACCCTTGGCAGTCACTCAGCTCTGTCTGCAGAGCACTGAGCAGCTCACAGATGGAGAGACAGGCTCTGCGGCCTTTTGGGGCTGGCTTCTTCCACTCAGCTGTGCGTTTGAGCTTCATTCATTTTCCTTTGAGTGATGTAAATATTCTGGAACTTGAGAGTCATGATGGTAGCACAACACTGGGAAGGTGCCAGACATGACCGATGGCACGTTTTATGTTCCATGTATTTTACTTCAACAATGATAATTAAAAACTGGATTGATTTAAAGAAAAAATAAGGACTTGCCCTCGAACCGTGTTTTCTCTCTCAGTTTCAAGTTCAACCCCAAGTGGCTTTAAGACCAGCGAGCGGTTTCTTCTGGTGCTTATTGTGGAGCGAGACGGTAGCAGGGCCCTTTGGCTGAGAGTGGGTATTGTGGGGGGGAGGGGCCAAGTGACAGCTCTGGGTGTACCCCGCCCCTCTGGGACTCTCCCTGGGGCTGGAGCATCTTCCTTGTTTTTTAGAGAAAGGAAGCAGGTTTTCTGGACAGAGGCAGGGCACTCCCTCTGATGGGGAGCCAAATGACAGCTGCCGGTGGGGGCTGGCTGCCAGGGGGAGATTTTTTTCCCTCATCTTCTGTTACAGGATTTAATGGCTCAGCAAACTGTGGAATTCGGGGACTTTCATCTTGTTTCATCTGTTCCAAGCCATCACTGCAGGCAAATGGCCTTTATCAAATTACTTTCCTTCATTTTTCATTTAGACGCCTGTCCTCTGCTCATTAGAGAAATCCTTGGGTAAAAGGCAAGGCCCAGTCAATGTAAGGAGGACACATGTTCCCTGGGTTCCTTGTAAAAGGGGGGCTGGGGCAGCCCAGACAACATCCCTCCTGCCAGACCCCTTGGGTCAGCTGCGACCCAAGACCTCGTCTCTAGGAGAGCAGGGTGTGAGGAAACCAGTGAGCAGCTCTCCTCTCAAGGGCCTCCCCTTCCGCAGCTTTAACAGACACGCTTTAAAGGAAGCCAGAGTCCACGAGGTTCTCTGGGGGTGTGGGGTTCAGGCAACAGGAGGCTGCTGCCCTGAGGTGCTCTGGGGCGGGCTTGCTCACAGGATGTGGTGGGAGGACTGATGGCTTGCACCAAGCACAGGCAGGTAGGAAGCAGGTGCTCTCGAAGTGCTGAGAAGTGTAGTGAGAGCTCACGAGCAGCCCAGGGGCACCAGGACAGGCTGTGTGTGGCACGTGGGGGCTGGGCTCTGACGGGGACAACGGCGGCCACCAGGCGTCAGCGCGGGTGTCTGCAGCTGTCCATGTGCATTTCACTTCCTTCTAGAAGCAAGCGGCCCCACTCGGGTCAAACCACAGAGGGTAGCGCTTTCAAAATCCGGCTGGAGGAAATGGTACTTCTGTTTTTGTGTGGGTCAGATGGGTCTAGGAGCTGTGCACAACACAGCGTCTCCCTGGGCCACAGCTCTTGGTCTATTGATCCTTTTGGGTCTGCTGCTGGCAAAGGATGTGGGGGGAGGCGACACCACTTTTGTTCAGAAAGTAAAACTTTGCTTGTCACTGAAGGCTCTGGGCAGGCAGCTGGTCCTGGACTGACTCGGGGGGCTGGGCCTTGTCTAAAGGGAAAGAAAGCAAAACGAATGGGGTACAGACTGGGACCCCATTCTCAAGGGGAGAGGGGCAAATATCAAACCCCTGCAGGGCACAGGGGAGGCCCCCTCACCTTGCAGGTGACATCTGACGGACACCCACAGAAGCAGGGATCTGGGAGGAGAGGCGCTTGGTTTTCTTGCCCCTTCAGTACTGTTTTATCTTCGCCCCTTTTCATGTCAGACATTTTCCCACGGCAGTACTGCACACCTGTGACTTCAGGGTCCACTTCACAGTCAGTGTCCCCTCTCCTAGCATGAGGTCTATGCTCATGTTCACAGTGAGCAAACAAAGTCCCAGAAAGTTCCGCAGACGGCTGAGTTTTCATGCGTCCGACGTGAGCTCATATTCTTGGCCCTTCCCCCAAACTGCTTCCTTCCTCTGCCAAGCCCGCCACAGCCAGCAAGGTGTCAACAACTACCCTGTCACAGATCCAGGAGGCCGGGGCAGCCCCACCTCCTGCTGCTGCCCACGTGGAGCAACCACATTTTATTCATTTCACTTTCGCCACCTCTGCCCACAGCCATTGCCTGAGCCCGGAATCTTTTTCCCGGTTACTGCTGTGGCCTCATAAGCCATTCCTCTGCTCACCTTGCCCCATGCATTGCTTCAAATACACCCTCTACACCAGCATAGAGAGCACTTTTTATGTTAAGTAGTTCACTTTTATATCATTTTGTGCCTTTTTCCATCTCCGTTGACAGAGAGCACTTTTTTAAAAAAATAATATAACAGTTTATTTTTACATCATTTTGTTCATTTTTTTTTTCATCTCAATTGTAATCCCTGTGGGTTTCCATCACCGAGTCACCCATGTGCCATCATCATAGTCCCATGCACTTCCCTCCTCCCACCCCGTTTTTGATCCCATTCCCCACTCCACCCCCACAAAATGTCTGACAGAGAGCACTTTTAATGGCAAAAAAAAAAAAAAAATTCCTGTCACTCTGCTAAAACTCCTTCAGTCATTCCCCAGAGGCTCTGAGAGCCCCCGCCCCTCACCCCCACCTCAGCCCCAGGCTGCCCTTGGCCTCTCTGTTCTCTGCATGCATGTGCTGGGCCCACAGCATGAGCAGAGATGACAAGCTTCTCTGACTATTTGTGAGTCTTTAGAAATGTGAATAAAATTCCACAGAAAGCATGTTTAAAATTAAAGTGGAGGCTGAAGGAAAGAAAGGCAAATCTCCAGGTGTCAACAGGAAGACAGGGAGGAGAGGCCAGCATGGGAGGGGTGGTCTCAGGGATGCAAAGCCCAGGCAGTGCAGCCCGGTCACCTGCAAGCGGCTAGGAGTGAGGTACTGTGGGGGCCGGCACCTGGCAGGCGGCCAGGCTAGGCACAGGTCTCTGGAAGAAGTCTGCCTTCCATGTGGTAAAGCATTGTGGGGAATCAAACCAACAGTCTTTCAGTAAAAGACTGAGACTTCAAGCTACTCCCCTCTCTCAACTTCTTGAAAAGGTCAATCTACTGCAGGTCACCAAAGACCAAGAGAAAATCCTAGGAGCAGCCAGACAAAAAGAAGCTAGGCCTTCTCAGCAAACATGAGAGAATATTGAAAACACAGATTCTTCCAAGGGTTTCAGGAAAATAACTGTCCACCTAGAATACCACCCCTGACCAATCGGCTGAGCGGAAGAGCGGAGCAAAGCCTTTCTCAGACACAAGGGCTCAGGGACTTGGGACCTTCAGCTCAGGTGAAGAATTTGGAGAGGCATGTCACCAGGGAAGAGATGGACTCTAGAGGAAGAGTAGGATATGGGAGACATCAGGGAGCAAATGAAACAGGCAAAATCACAGGCAAATCAAATAAGCATTTGCTGTGAAACAGTCAGAATGACTAGTTTGGGGTTTCCAGCAAACTAAAGTTCTGGGTAACAATAATAGGAAAGTCGGGCGGTGGTCTCTGAGGTGGTCAAAGGGCCTTCTCTTCAGATATGGTTAAGACAAGCACCACGAGGAAAAGAGGAACGGCAGATGAGAGCGCTCGGCCGAAATGCATGACCTTCAAAGACATACATGGGGGTGGGCTGGATGGGGGCAAGGCTGACGCAAAGGAGACATGTGCAGCACTAACACGCGAGGTGGGGTGTAAACCTAGTGGTGCAAGGGCCTGCTAGAAGGGAGCCCTTGAATTTTATTTGCAAAAGTTAAAAGCAGAAAAGGCTGGACCAAGCTATGCTAGGCAAATATTAAGCTGACAAAAAATGTTGCTAAGGAAAAAACTCACTGGAAGGTAAAATTATCAGAAAATAAAAATTAGCACGTGTGTGAGATAACATGAGATGGGCAAAGCCACAAGGACATGTATGTAACCCTGGTAAATGACCTTATAGTGTTTTTCTAAAATGCAGATGAGCAGAAAATGACATTTATAGAACACAGACACCCTGACTGCCAAGCTCATGTGTGTGTTCACTACTCAACTTAGAGCATACATATTACGTATTTTTAAAAGATTTGATTTTTGTGTAGAAGAACTGGGTACAGGCCAGAGGTGTGGGAAGTCAGAGGATTCACCAGAGAGGAGTGGGGAGCAGAACAGGAAGACTGATGAAGCACACTGCTGAGGGGAGCAGCGGCGGGTCAGGAGAGGTCTGCCGCGCCATGTGGGTCACCTCCGGGGCGGGGGATTGAACTCACACTGAAGTGGCTGTGGCCACTTGCAGGGCTGTGCTCTAACCTGTTGCACCACCAGGGAGGGCCCCAGAAGGAATGACTTTTAAAAATAAAGACATGATTAAGAAAGCAGCTGGACTCTCCTGGACCCATGGCTCACCAGAAGGCCTGCACAGCTCCAGGCATCTGAGGGCGCAGTGGATGTAAGTGGGCCGGAGCCTGCGTGGGGCTCACGGAGGCAGGGTTGGGGCACTCAGCACTGTGCAAGACTCGTGTGAGGAGCCTGCTGACAGCCTGCGACCAGTCACCAGGGATGCCTTTGGGAAACGGAAGGATTCTTTTGCAGGATGCATTATTACCTTGGTTTGTAAAATTCAGACTTTTCCTTCTAGGTGCTCCCTGCCCATCGCTAATACCTTCTGAGGGAAATAACACGGGTAGGATGGCAAGTCCTTAGCACGATGGATTGGAAACACACGAGGCTAGAGAAGTTTCAGGAATCATGTCAGCGTCTTTTTGCTTTGAGGATCAGTGGAGAGCAGCACACACTGTTTCTCCGTGACCCTCCCAGGGAGAGCCTACGCTGTGTGACCAGGTATTTGCAGTGGTCGCTGCTGGGGCCGGGGCTGCTCGCTGGGTGCCCCACAGGGCTGCAAAGAGGTCTTGGCTGGGACGGACTGTTCCTTACCAAAGCCTTATGCGGCCTATACCATGGGGGAGGAAGCAGAAGCTGAGAAAGGCCAAATAGCTCTTCACAGCCAGAAAGTGGTGAGGTGAGGACTGGGCCCAGGAGGCCCGGCAGGGGGTGGGGACGCCTTTTACTCCCCAGTCTGTTTGGCCCCTGCACTGAGAGTGTCTCCCCCCTGCAGTGTGGGGCTCCCCACTGCAGCATGCATTCTTTAATACTGGGTGCTTCTGAATCCGATTTAGAAAGCACTTGGAATCTGCTGTCAGGACACCAGGTCTGGGTATCTGTTTCATAATGCCGCCCACTGTGCACGCCCTTTCATAGCCCTCCGTGGGTCTGTCTCCCGTGGGTCTATCTCCCGGCACCTGCTCCTTCCCCTCCTTGGCCAGAAGATGACACTGAGGCTCCCTGGCGTGTCTGGTTCTGGGGAGGGGTGCTCAGGTGCTCCCAGAAACAGTGCACCGTTTTGGTTATGTGCCGATGCATGCCGTGCCCTGACTTTCCATGTGGGGTCCCCAAGAGGCCTGCTCCCCTATGGAGGCTTCTGCTTTGTTTTCAACAACCCGATGTTCTTATTCTCAGAACCCTGGTCTGGGGCTTGGCCTCCAGAGGCTGCAGGCGGCCAGCTGAGCTCACTTGACATGCCTGGGGCCGGCCCACTTGACATGCCCGGGGGGCCGTTGAGGCTCAGCCCCTGATCTGCTTTTCCTCTCCCAACGTCAGAGGCAGAGCTGCGAGAATGCTCCATTTTGCTTTATATATTTGGAATCTGAACTTTTTAGAGCCTGCATTCCTCTGTCCCTCCCAAAATAGCCTAATTAATACTTTATGCCAGGGATAATGAAACCTTTCAAAACCAAATGAAGAGAACAAAACCATGACCGTGGTTTCCTTAAATATGAGGAAAGAACAAAAAACAGAAGCAACAAAACAAAACAACACCAAACCAAACAAAAACCCAGCCACAAAACAAATGCAACAGCAGCTGTGAACAGACTGGGGGGCTGGGGTCCCCTCAGGGCCCCCCCCCCCCCGCTGGCCACAGTCCATCATCTGTCTGTCAGCTGACAGTGCTGAGTCTTCAGGCCTTCCCTTTCTTCCCCTTTTCTTTCTCCTTCCCCACAGCTTCTCACCTCAGTGCTTGTGTTCTAGAGTCTTAGTGGCTGCCTTTCATCAGAAAATAGCTGAGAGATTTTTCCCCTCTGCTGTGTCAAGCTTCTTTTTTCCTTTTCTAACCTCTTTCCTGTTTCCTGCTTACATTTCTACTTCTAGCTTGACGTGTTGTTAACAGCACCTCCAAAGTTAGCACCATCTGTGAACACGGGTGTTTATTTTCTAGTCACATCATTAATGAAGGTGCTAAATAAGACTGGCTTGAGTATGAACCAGAACCTACACCTGCCTTTGAACAGTCGATTTTTAGTGGTTTGTCAGGAACGCCAGTCTATCTGTGCTCATCCAACACAGTTACTGAGAAGCATCTGAGCTTGTATTTGTGGGGGGCTGTGGGTCACTCTACGCAGGCACTAACAGGACCCAGGCCCTGTCAGCCGAGGACTGAGCACCTAGGGCTATGAACCCCTCCCCGAAACAGACTGGCATCCTACAGAAGTCAAATCATCAGAAGAATGCAAAAATGGTATTTCCACTGGGTTCAGGTTATAAGATGGCCAGTCTTCTTAAATTATGTTTACTGAGGTAAAGTATCGATAGGTTTCCATTTTTGTGTCTGCTCCAGGTTTATAGCTTCAAGCCCCTACAAATCTGTGCTTTCGTACCCTGCCTGCCACAGGACCCCAGCCATCCTCCAGTATGCCCCACTGGGCCCCTCCTTTCCCCACAACCCCATGACCCTCCTGCTCCGATTGCCTCAATCTTGCAGTCAGATGCTGTGTTTATTACTGGTTTGGTTTTTGCCTGACCCCTTGCTATGTTTCTCTGTAGTCAACATATAAGTGACATCATCTGGTATTTGTCTTTCTCCTTCTGACTTATTTTGCTTAGCATTATAGGATGGTATTTTTGAACAGGGCTGGGAACTAAGAAAAAGAAATTTTGCCACAAGCTCAGGAATTCCCTGGCGTTGTCTTGAAACACATTCTGTATCAAACATCTCAGGCTAAGGCTCTGGGATGCAAGAGAAATAATAAAACAACCTCCGTTCTCAAGAAGCGGGCAGGGTGGGCAGGGAGGTAGGCTCGTGGGCTTGGCTAAGGTGCCCCGCTCAGCACTGCTACAGGCCTAAGGGGCATTAGGAGGGCACAGAGTGGAGGGGGGTACCCTGGGCCCAGCCCCTCAGCCCGTAGGTCTTGGGCTGTATATAGCCGGTGCCTGTGCTCTGTGGACATATCATTCCGATCAGCGGGGTCAGCTGGGCTCTCAGCACCTGGACCCCAAACACGACCTGCCTTGTCTCCTCACACCACTTGCCCAGGCAAGGAGGGGGGGACAGAGGCATGGCTGGGAGGGCAGCTCACACCGAGCCCTGTTCTCGCTGCCTTTCCCTGCCTCTCTGAGAGCCACCTGGGCCTTCCCAGCCTCAGCACTCTCTACCACCCTGTGGAGAAGCACCTCCTAGGAGCGGGAGGAGGCCTTGTGCAAACCAAGTTGATCTGGAAGCTTGACTTACAAGGGAGATTTAGAGAACAAGCCCAGAGTGGCCGGTGTGGGCCCAGCGTTTGGGACTTATGTCTGGGAGAAGGTGGTGGGGGATGAGGCTAGTTGAGCAGACTGGGGAAGGTGGCAGGCAAGGGGACTGGGCTTGGATTTGGGTGCAGTGGGCACACCCTTAAGGATTCTTGAGTAGAGTAAATAATACTTTGGATATATATATGTATTTTTTCAGGGCACTTGCTGCTGTCTGAAACTGACTGCTTTGATACTTGGCTGGTTTGCTGGGGCCCCATGGCTCCCCCCTCCAAAGGTGAGTCCTGGGAGGCCTAAGAGAGTGTCTGGCATAGCAGGTGTTTAATGAAAGAGTGGATACACGAAATTGTCGTAGAGGAAGCGGGTGATGTGGAAATAGACTGACAGGGCTACACTGAAGCAGGAAGGCCAGTTAGGAAACTGTACATCAAGGAAGAAGGGCGGTATTAAGAGCGCACCGTTAGGTCAAATCTGAGATGCTTCCTAGTTAAGATCTCGGTGACTGACTGAATGTAGGTGGCAAACAGGAGCGAGTCTGCTGACACCTCGCTGTGCTTTTGGGTGATGGAGGAGGACAGAGAATGAGCCTAGTTTTAGGCAATGTGGAGCAGGGCTTCCTCCGGGAAGAAGGATCCAAACGGTTTCATCGCACATTCTCAGACTCAAGTACGTGACTCATTCTCTGCCTTAAAGGAAACACGTGATGCAGTCAGGTCTATCATATATCCAAATGTTTCGCAAAACCTGCTTTGTAAGCAAATGCTGTTATCAAGTCAGTATTGACAGTATCAATATGCTGCTGTGCTAGACTAAGCAAACAAGCACGAAACTTGAAAGAAAGGCAAGTGCTGCTGTTTCCCGCACAGCCGCGCCACGCCACCCCTCCGGCCAGATGCCTGGGCACTTCTAACTTTTTATTCAATGTCACTCCTTTGTTTTGGATACTTCCCCACTATTCTTTCCAGCCATCTTTATCTAAAAACCTCCAAATGTTTAAAGTGGAGTTCCTAGAAGGGAACACAAGGGGTAACCAGAGCAGGTCGACCTAACCTTTGCTTTGCCAATGGAAAGTCACCTCCTCTAAAATTGGGGTGACTTATAGGGATTTGGAAGCCAGGTCACATCCCTGAAGGATCAGCAGAGGATGCTTCCCTGGATGGGGCCTATAGAGGCTGTAAGCATATCAAGCTGCTGGCTGAGCCTAGAAAAAGGGATTTTGCCCGGATACAAACCAGTCCTTTGGAACTTTGGCTCCAACATACATGAGAATCAGACATTCCAGCTGGCGGCAGCAGCCGGAAAGAGACGGGGACTGGGGACTTCCAGGTTCTGTGTTTTTCTAGGAATGTTGCTTAATAAAGAGAGACGACAGGGCAAGGGGGAGAGACCACGTAGTCTGCAATCAGCTAGTCTAGGGCTTGAACCCCGAGGTGGGGACCTGGATGACTACTTAATCCTCTGAAGCTCAGCTCCTTAAGTGGGCTAATGCCCTTTCTCCCAAAGGGTTTGGTGAGATTTAAGGGAGAACATATATGCAGAGTGAGAGGAAGGCCTGGCCCCAGTACATGTCCCAGTTAGTCTTTGCTAATGGATTAAAGGTGCTTTAATTAAAAACGTGCTTCTGTTTAGAAAGTTGGCTGGACAGGTGACACAGAGCTAGCAGGATCCAGGCGTGTGCTTCAAGCCCTCTGTCCTCGACCATGGACAGCCCAGGAAACAGCTTTCATAGCTCGTAGGCTGTTTTGGCAAAGAGGCATGTGGATTCTGGAAGGCACTTTTTCTCCCCTCTAGAGGACAGTGAGAGCACAGCCCCCCACTACCACAAATTACGTGGTGGAGTTTCCCACATTTGGGTCAGCACACCTGGGTGTAACGGGGAGCCTCGTGGGGGAAAACCACCTTTGTGATGGCGGCATCTCTCCAGAAGGCACTTTTACCTTATTTCGGTTTTTTTTTTTTTACAATCCCACTTACACTGATAAATGATGACGCTATCTTCTTAGATAAGGACACAGTTCTTATTATATATTTTCACCTTCACTCTCACTAAACCTTATCGCCCAACCAGGCAACTGTAACCCACGATGAATATTTGATTAGGCAGCAAATAACTGAAATTTCTGTTCTGAGGGGAAATTCAAAGAGGTTAAAACAGGAGCAACCAGCTCAGAAACCAACACCAGAACCCTGAGATGAAAAGAAAGATACTGCCCACTTTCTACTACCTGTTTGAGAACAGAAGGATTGCCGCTTAGTAGCTGGCTAAAAAAACGTACCCTTGTCTCATTTCGGTAAAGATTTTACCACACGGATGCTTTTGATGGAAAATCTACCCCCTGTTCCGAAACACCCTTTCATGCTGGTAAGAGCAGAGGCAAAGCAGGCCTTTCGATCAATATGTTCTGCGCGCTTCTCAGCAGCGCTGCTTTTTCTATTCTGCATTTGCTATTTTAAGCGAGTACATAATGCATCAATTTCCAGACTCTTACTCAATGCCACTGCTACAGAACAGAGGGCTCAGTAATCTTGTCAGGCAGCGCAGAACAATATCCCAACAGATGAAACATTCCATGCAGCCTTTCCTTCTTCCTGGGATGGGGCGACTATTTCTGGCCCTTTAATGAGAGAGGAGCCAGTGGTGGTGGTCCAGTCCTCTCTCAGGAATCCCACATCAGAGAAACCATTCCCCAAACGGCTGCTGGTGGACACATCAAAGGCCTCATGGGCTCTCAAGTCCATTTGACTGTTCCCTCAGTTCTTATTTTAAGTTCCCAGAAATGGCTTCTTCGGATCCAGGCTGGAGCTGGCTGGCTGGAAATGAGTGTGGGCTCTCCCAGCCACATCTGTGCTTTGCCTGCCTGCCACCAAGAGTTCCCACTCTCCCGGGTCACTGGCTTGAGTTAAGAGCCCAAAGTAACCTACACTTCTTATGAGATGTCCAAGAGAAGTCCCTCTGGTCCCTTGCCAGATTTGACTTGCCCATACTTCTAATAGAAAGTCAATTGCATCTAATATCTTGGTGGGTGGTGAAGGCAGATTTCCCTGCTGTGTGTGTTCATGAATGCAGGGGCTTCTAATACAGGTCTTATTTGCTGCCCGCAGAGTGACCTGGGAGGCAGGGGGAGAGCAGAACAATCTGCTGCTGAATGGGTTAGTCACATTTTCCAAAGATTTATATACCCTATATACGTGGCTGGTATAATGGGTTGGGCCACTGTGGTCAACTCCTCCAGGTTCTGCTCCTTTCATCTCCTATCAGTTAAAAATGGCACGACAAATTAGATGGAGTGCATGTATACGTGATTCTATTGAAAAGTGAATAATTCAGTAATGACACTATACCACAGCTTTCTGTGTAAAGAACTAATTCATGGCATCAAATGATTCAGCCATCCCGAATGGGACCTTGAATTACTGGCTCAACTTCATTAGCATGAAAACAATCAAACCAAATACACTCTTCCTCTGGGGCTGGACGTCAGACACCCTGAGTAATATTTAGGTCATGACTGCCTGGGCAAATCTGAAAAATGGTTCGTGCCCTGATTAGACAGTGAGACATTTGTTTATAAATGATTGTCATAGGAGGGGACCACAGGCTTTTTAGAGCAAACAGAAGTACTATGAGCAGAACTGAAGTGGACTGAGCCTTGTCCAGCTACACTGGACAGGCATCCCCTTGGTAGCTGAAGCCTGATCCCTGGGTAGATGAGCAGTGTTACCATCTCCCACTTCTGGGAGTCCACAGGGCAATGGCTCTTAGCCTTGATCGGCACAGTGGGGTTATGTGAGAAAGAGTGTTCCTAACCGTGGTCAGATCCCACGCCTAGATTCAGTCCACCTGTGCGTGACCCCTGGATGCTTTCCGTGCCCCAGGTTTTCCTGTGCAGTCCCCCCACTGCATGGGGGGCCCTCCCCTGGGAACTGGGAGGAAAGCCACCCTGTTTCCTCAGTAATATGCCAATCAGCTTCCCCTCAACTGCCTGGCAAAAGGCAGGGTTCCCCTCATAAGCAACTGGTTAATCAAATTTTGTACTAGGATGAATTTCAAAAATATGCCAGGGAGAATAGTTACATAAGAACTGTTTGGAGAAATTTATGGAGGCGCTTTGTAGATGAGGGGTCGAGCCTCCGTCTCCCAGCTCAGAGCAGAACTGTGGAGGTGGTAGCGCCCCCACTGCCCTGGCTCACCCCCAGACAGCACCCTTTCTTGTCCGCTTCCTCTCATTTCTGTGGCTCTTGGCAAAGTATATAAGGTCTGACCCATGTTCTCACAGAGCTTAAAGCGTGGACTTACATAAACACAAACCACGTACTTAGTGCGATGCACAGTTCTGCAAAGACTCGGAAAGTAAAATACGTGGAATGCTTATGGAGTGACACAGCGGGAGAGCTAGTCTAGTCTTATCTTGGGTAGCGGGGAACTTTCTTGAGGAAATATTCAATTTCAGTATCACATTTATTTTAAGAAGTTCCTAAGTTCCATGATTGAATAGGCACAAGGCCCAGGGTGAGTATGTTTTCCTTCTGCCATATTCCCCCCCCCCACAACAAACACTTACTGGCTTTTGCTTCAGACACAGTTGTGTGTGAATATATAGTAGATTTGTACATTAGGAGGTGATTTTTAAAAGTTTTTAATTTTTTTTTTTAATTTTATAAGTTTATTTTTACATCATTTTGTACATTTTTTTTCATCTCAATTGTAATCCCCGCGGGTTTCCTATCACCAAGTCACCCGTGTGCCATCACCATAGTCCCGTGCACTTCCCTCCCCACCCCCCCGTTTTTGATCCCATTCTCCACTCTGTCCCCACAAAATGTCTCTGGTATATGTTTGTTCATTATTTTTGTTATTTTCTCGCCTGGTCCATTATACTCCTGCTATGAGTGAAACCATCTGGTATTTTTCTTTCTATTTCTGGCTTATCTCACTAAGCATGATCTTTTCCAGCTCCATCCAAGTTGCTGCAAAAGACATGTGTTTCTCTTTTTTGGTTGCTGAGTAATATTCCATGGTATATATGTACCACATCTTTCTAATCCAGTCATCTACTTTTGGGCATTTGGGCTGCTTCCATGTTTTTCCAATTGTAAATAAAGCAGCAATAAACATGGGGGTGCAGGTATCTTTTTCAATTAGTGTTTTTGTGTCTTTTGGGTAGATACCTAGGAGTGGGATTGTTGGGTTGTAGGGAAGCTCCATGTTGAGCAGTTTGAGGAACCTAGGAGGTGATTTTAAAGCAAAACTGCAGCCTCTAGTTGTCTTCAAGGCCCACTACTCATTTCTGATGTAGGAAGGTCAGTAGCCGGGACCACGGCCTGATATGGGAGAAGACAGCGTACAGCCACCACCTCACGCGAGGGCTGTCAGAGGCTGACGGCTCAGTCAGGTTTCCTCATTTCTACATGAGGTGTGACCTTCCTAACACGGACGAGGCCAAATCATACTGCTAAACAAAAGGCCTAACAGTGCCGTGGAAATGGTTGGTGGCCCAGAAATGTTTTCTTTAAAAATTTTTTTGAAACACCAAGTTATGGTGTATCCTTTTAATTTTTTCTTTATGTTCTGTTTTTTTTTAAAAAGATTTATTTTTGCATACGGGGGTGTAGGCCAGAGTTGTAAGGGTTGAGAGGATTCAACAACAACAGAGCGGGGAGTAGAACAGGCTGATGCACTGAAATACACTGCTGAGGGGAGGGTGAGGTGGGGAGAGGAGTGGTCTGCTGTGCCATGTGGGTCAGCTCCCTGTCCAAGATGCAACTCAGGAGCAGGGTTTGATAGCACTGAGACTTAACCCTTTGGTCAACAGGGAGGCGTCCATCTCTATTTGTTTATTTTTTAAACATTCTAATAGGACAGATTAGGAAAATGTGAAAGACAAAGAGAGGCACCTGTATGGGCATAGGCAGGCAGGATAGCTGCGTGTGTCCTTTTTAATGCACACTTTGGTTTCTGAATTTTGTAAAATTAGAGAGCATCAGCTAGAATATCAGCCAATCTGTTTTTTTTTTTTTCAGGCAATGTCCTGTTGCCTCAGGAGGAAGCTGGATTAACAGAAGGGTTAGGGGGTGCATGTGGGGTCACTATTCCGACTCAGCACCCTGCATTAACAGTTACCTTCAATGCTTAACAGCTGCGTATTTTGTTACCCAGCAACCCCCAACCTCAATCAAGTGTTTTCAATCAAGTCAGGCCCATTCTGACCCGGGGGCAATAATCTAGATGAAGAACTCCTGGGGCCGGTGAGCCCTGATAAAGCGAGCCCTGACTGCCGGGCCCAGCACACCAGGGAGCAGTGGTGGGCAGGGGGGTCCCGCAGCTCCGCGGCGGCCTCACGCGCCAGGGTCACCCAGCGGGCCGCAGCCAGGGACACCGACACAGAGCCACGCGCAGAGCCCAGGAGAGGTAAGAGCAGTTCCTGCGCGGCCCTTCCAGTCTTAATCCTCTTTTAAAAACACTGGTTTCAAGTGAGGCATGAGCATCTCCAAGAACAACACGGGCCAGGAGGGGGCTCAGGCGCCGACCTCCCCGCCCCTGGCTTCCCGGGCACCTGCGGCGGGAGCAGACCCCAGAGACGCGCGACGTCCCGAGGCATGGAAAGGCCGCAGCCGGGCAGCGCGGGGGGACAAAGGAGGGAAAGAGGGGAGCAGAGGGGCCTGGGGGTGGGGGGGAGGGGAGCAGAACGCCGAGCGCGGGCGAGACAAAGAGAACCCGCACCCGCCCAGGGTGGGCTGCGGCGGGGGAGGCGGCGCCCGGGTAGAAGCTGCCGCTTTTAGCTCCGCCGCTCCGGTGGTCGCCAAGGCAACGCGGGCATTAGCGATTCCATCTGACTGTGGAACGCCGCCGCCGGCCGGGAGTGGGGGTGCTGCGGGCCGCGGGTGGGAAACGCGCGCGCCAGCTCGCGCGCCCCGCAGGCGCCCGCTCTTGAGGCTGTAGTTTGACGCATCGGTTACGTTTACAGTGCCCCCCACTTCGCCGCCGCCGCCCCGCCTTGTGGTTGTGTGTGTGTGTTGTGTTTGTCTTTCTAGAGAAGGAGGTGATTTGGGGTTTAGCTCATCCGCTGGCGTATCGATGACCTCGCTGGGCTCCTGGCTGATAGGCGCTCGGGCTATGGATATGGATTTGGGTCAGCGGAGGGGGTGAGGATTGATTGAAGACCAAAACAAGGAAAGGAATTGGGCAAATAGCGGGCCCACTTGCTTTCTCTCTTTTAACGCGGGCTGCATAGTAGCTAGAAGTAGTTAAAAGCAAAAGGAGGAGGAGAAAAGGGCCGCCCTGGCAGACTTGTGAAATAGGATTAGTGGAAACCCTGCAGAGGAGGCCCACGGGAACCAGCCTGCAGCAGTTTGCCACACGTGACCATTTTCCTGTTCAGATTCCTGCTCCAGAAAAGGAAAATGAATCTGTGCACGTGTGTGTGTGTGTGTGTGTGTGTGTGTGTTTAGGGAAGGGGGGAAAGGAGAGGCATCGATGGGGTACTTGAATACCTTAGGATATTGGCTCTCAAAGTATTTCAGCCTGAACAAGGGCAGGCTCAAGAAATGGGCTCTCCGGGGTGAGAATTGGTCTTAATCTTCTCATCTCTGCACAGGCTGAGCCACCAGGTGAGGTGGATGGCCCAGCCCTGGTGCACAAATCAAGTCTGCAGAAAGGACTTTCCAAGGTCAGCCTCCTGAATCTACCAGGGGTTGAGGCCAGAAACATCATGTGGGCCCACATGCCTGGCCATGAAGTCGAAGACCCCAGGGAGTGGCTGGGGAGTTTTCGAAAACTCAGCAAAAAGAAGAATGTGGATCGGAACCTATGTGTTTTGAATCCACCAGGTGAAGTCTCTTATGCCAGACCCAGGCAAGATGTGTCCTCTTAGTACTGTGAGTAATAGGCGTGTGACAGGGTGGTGTGGGCTGGCAGTAGCTGGCTCCTGACACTCTGTTCTCAGCTTCTGTGGGGAGCTCTTATTCTGAGGAATAAGAGGGCACCAGGTCAGCCTGGAATACCACTTCTTGATGAATAGGACTGGGGCTGTCCCAGGGAGGCAAGGATGCTGCCTGGCCGGGCCTTGCAGAACCGGTGATGGAAAACTGAATACATAATTGATGCCAACTGCTATTTCTGCTTTCCAGAATTCCAACCTTAGCATACTCAAAGATGAGTGGCAAAGTCCATCCTCCTTGTAGGTGGACTAGCGGTGGGTGGCGTATGGATAGGAACAGAGGGATCACGAGGCGGAGGACACGTGGCAAGGATTAGTCCCTTAGTTCAGCAAAGCTGAAAGATTTATCTACAAGACCAAATCTCTGTTCTGGAAGCTTCCAGCTCTAGAACTGGGCCTGGAGAGATGATCTGACCTAGAGTTGCTTTAAGCAGGGGAACATCTAAAGCATTCTGGCCAGGAGTCTATTTATTTCCTAAGACCTCTCAGGGACAGATGGTTGTGCCTCCCTCGAGTATCATGCAGGGAAGAAGTTCTCCCAGAACCATGACAACCAACCTACTCCTTAGAAACACACCTAAAATAGGGCTGAGAAGGCCCAAGTGGTGCCTGTGGTGTGTCTGACAGTGAGCAGCAGAGCAGGCTCCCTTTAGAAGCTGGCTGGTAAGGGCCCCCCATCCCCACGCAGTCCTGGACCAGCCTACGTGAGCACTGAGAAGGTAGAGAGGAATTTTCAGTGTTTTGCATCTGTCGTGCCTATATTTGACAGCCAGAGCTTTAAGGAATACTTACTAGTGAAACGAATGAGCAATAATTCAGAATGACTTGGGGGAAAGACTAATTTACCAAGATAGGGGTGGTGGTAACATCGTTGAACTGTAACCAGCCAACCAGGATTCAATGAATCTGTTTTCCTGAAACAGTCCAAGTATTTGTGTCTTAAAAAAAAAAATAGAATTCTATGTTCTGGGGTTAAGGGAAACATGGTGGTGGAGCTGTAACCCTACGCCCTCTGCCAACTCCTGTCTCACCAAGGAAGCCTGCTACTGACTGTCTCATCGTAAGAAAAAACTCC
Source organism: Condylura cristata (assembly GCF_000260355.1). Taxonomy (NCBI): domain Eukaryota; kingdom Metazoa; phylum Chordata; class Mammalia; order Eulipotyphla; family Talpidae; genus Condylura; species Condylura cristata. The sequence continues at coordinate 38,275,814 of NW_004567118.1, forward strand.
TGGACTCGGGGCCTGAAACCCTTTGGAGCACGGGTGATGAAAATGAAGGAATTCTGTTCCCAATGACCCTGACTTATCTTAACTTTTAGTGCTGACTTAAGATGAGTTGCTGGCCTTGGAGAGGACTCTGAGGGGGCACATGGGGCGACGGCACCCTCTGTCTCCTCAACAGCAGGGCCTGGAGGCAACAGGACAGAGGCGGGAAGACGTGCTTTATGGTGGGGAGGACAGGCGGTGCTGGGAGACTTGAGGGGACGGGGCAGTAGGACACTATGACAGGAAGACCAGGGGAAAACCAGAGCGGGCAAGAGGTGCTGACGCCTGGTGTATGCTACAGGCCGACGGGCAGCCGGCTCTGCCAGCCTGTCGGGGCGGCCCCACACTGCCGGCCCGTCTCCCTGCTGTGCCAGGGCCCAGCCTCTCCTATAACTGCGCTCACACCACTTCCCCGCCTGCTACTGGAGACCAGGAGTGGAGACTAAGGGAGGCGGGCCCCAGGGCTGATAGTGGCCAAGCAGAGGAGGAAGGGTGGGCGCTGGAGGGACAGGAGCCCACACCTTCATTCTCAGGCCCAGGGAGCTGGCAAACTGTGCCAGGCCCCTCAGGTCGCCAGTGGCAGAAGTGAAACCCTCACCCCAAGTTGAGAGTGCCAATTCAGGGTTCATTCGTCTGGTTTACGAGCAGAAGGGCCAAGTAGCACCAGTAGTGAAAGAGTAAAATGCAAATGCAGGCTCCCATGGATGCTCAGAAGACGCCAGAAATCAGACCCTTGAGTGTTTGTGACAAAACTGAGTCTGAGAAACACTGCGTAGAGAATGTGGGTTCCAGAGGGAGGCCGCTGGGGCATGTCTGGGTTCCCCCCACTTGACAAGTATGCTGGGGGCGTGTCCCCAAGCCTCTCCCAGGCCTCAGTTTCCTCAATCACAACGTGGGGTGAGAGGAGCATCACCCTCAGATTTTTGCTCAGAAGGACACACTCCCTGGCATAGTACTTCCTCAGCACAGCGCAGAGCTAAGTGCTTGATAAGCATTTGCTGTTACTATTTTAGGTTACTACAGAGCTGCTAACTCCCGGGGTAAATTTGTTTTTTACTATAAAAATGCAGTAAAAAAAAAAAAAGTTTTGCTGGGGCTTGTCTATGCACGGGAAGGCATATCTATTTTCTTTGGGGCTAAATGAGAGTGTGTATATATGTTTTTGAATTTCCCACAATAAAAAAAGGCAGCTTTTTTGCTTGTGTCTTTGGTGGAGCATGCTTCCTTCTGATGTTAACTTACTTTTTCCTCTACTGGTGAGAAAGTCCCAGTCTCGGTTTCAGAGCTAAAAAGGGTGCCTTCTTAGCCTCAGAAACTCTTTCCACGCTACCTGGCTCAGGCATGCGCAATGTGGGAAACGAAGAAGCGACTGTTTCTACCCTGTACTATTTTCCCTTAGGAAGTCACCTGGACTTGGGCTCAGCTGCGAGGAGGCCTTCTCAGTGACAGTGAGGTGCTAACATGCCTTCCCCCCCCATCTGTGAAATGGGTACATGAGGTTCACTCAATTAACACTCGAGGGGGTGCGTCAGCCCCTCTAGGGTACTGCTCTGTCGTGATCCCAAGACAAGCCTCCCCACTCTCCTTCCCGGAGTGGGTTTCTGCCGCTATCTCATTTAGAGACCCGATCCTGGGGAGTCTTGCATTCCTGGTTATTTTTAGCCTCATTTAGTCTAACTGTTCCAGTGTGGCCACCACATGGCCTGCAGCTGTGGAGAGCAGCTGCTGCCGTCCGACTTCTACTCAGCCTTACTTGACAATTCTTGTCAGGTGACTCTGGAAATTCCTTGTGTTTTTTTCAGATGATACCAAGAACTTTTTATACCCTAGGGTATATGGTGTGATATCAGGGCTGTGCATCTGTGAACTTGCTATGGGTTAGGATGCACGAGAACCACACTAGGAAGGATGACTGACTTCAACTGTCAGGACCCAGATGGCTCGGGCCCAGAAAGACTGCCTCTACGAAGGGACAGTGTGTTAAGCTCTGGGCCCAGAGGCTTCCTGAAGGTCCCCTCTGGTTTTCCTGTGGGAGGCCAGGGTATCCCCTGACAGGCTCTCTACTTCTGAGAGTCTGCAGCATCTTGCTGGCCTGCTGGGAAGCTGCCTTCATTGACAACAGCCAGAATGGACTAGATGCTGGGACACAGCTGGGGGAACACCAGGCCTGGCTGCTTGCTCTTGCAAACACTTGCCTGCTTTTCTCTCCATGTAAATCAGCTATTAAGTTTTTAAAAAAGATTTATTTATGCATACAGAACAGGGGTATAGGTCAGAGGTTCAGGGATGGTGAGAGGTTTCACCAGAAACAGAGTGGGGAGCAGAACAGGCAGATCGACGAAGTACACTGCTGAGGGGAGCAGCGGGCAGGTCAGGAGAGGTCTGCCACGCCATGTGGTCACCTCCCGGGCAGGCAGGGATCGAACGCATGCATGCGGAAGTGGCTTAAGCTTCTTAGTGCTGTGCTTTAACCCGCTGCACCACCAGGGAGGGCCTTGATTGAGGTCTTAACTCCCACTTTCTAGCCCAGGGTCTGGCCTGACACACAGTAGGTAGGTGCTTGGTCAGTATTTACTGAGTAATGCTCCTGACTCAGTACTATCACCTTTGCCGCCAGGGAGCAGTTGGATCCCAGCCAGGGAGCTGACCCACATGGGGAGCATAACAGGCCAATTGACTGAAAAGCGCTGCTGAGGAGAGCAGTGGGCGGGTCAGGAGAGGTCTGGCTCATCCCAGTTGTTCTACATACGATATTCCTGACTTGCCAAGAACATCCCCCTTTTTCTTGCCCTTACATATTTTTAGACTGTACCAAACTCTAAGTTGTTTGTATCACAGTATCTATTCAAATCCTTCATCAGTTCTGAGTTGAAAAATTTCACATGTGCATGTACGTATGAAAATGTGACCTGTGGACTGATAGGCAGGGGCTGTGTCTAAGACAGACCTGTGAATAAATGGTGAAAATCGTAGCCGGGAGATTGAAAAGAGCCAAAGACTTTTTTTTTCCCTGTGTTTTGGTCATTCTCCTTTATGGCATTTGATATTTTTTTACAGACTGGGAAGTGTAGGTCCCTATTTTCAAGGCACAGTTATTCTTGACAAGCAGATAGCATAGTCTCCTGCCATGAACAATCTTCCATTGACCATCTGGAACTGTTTTTTTAATTTCCTTTCAAGAAAATTCTTACAGTAGAGAGGAAGTTTTCAGTTCCATACGGTCTCTGTTCATGTCCTTCTCCCCACCCCAACCTTCTGCTTGGAGCAGATAGAAGCCTGTGCCCGGGGCCGCCATATCGCAGCTGCATGCCGCCCACCGCTGGCTTTGCTAGAGCTACTTTTCATGCTTTGCATGGTGGCTTCTTCGCCAGCCCCTGCCTTTGGTGATGTTGTAACAGCGGTGTGCATGGCTATAGCGTGCCTCTTCCTGCGACCCGGCACCTGGCAGCATCCACCTTGGTTGTACCTGCAAGAAGCCACAGGAACAGGGTCTCCACCAGGCACAGGGCTGCAGCCTCGCACCACTGGCAGTTGGTTGCGACGGCTGCCAAACGCCAAACCCTGGATGCTGGGGAGATGACTGGTGGGTGGCGGTTGACCCCAAGAGGGAGGGGCCTCGTGGCCAGTCTGGGAGTCTGTAGGGAGATGGAGGGTCAGTGTCCAGTCTGTCCACAGACTCTGGATGACACGCCAAAGACTTACTGTCTGAGTTCTAACAAACGCAGAGGCGAGGCGTGGGGTGTGGCCTAACTGCCCCCCGCTGGACGGCTTGATCTTTACGAACACTTACTTGGGATGGGCCCTATTTGAGGCCAGTTCCGGGCCTCCTGGTGTCAGTGCCTTGGAGATGTGTGTTTTGGTTTTCCTCATTTCTTCTGTTTCTCCCCGGAGACCTGAGACTGATAGCTATGTTTACTGTAACTCCCCTCAAAGCCTCCTCCGGTGCTACTGATACTGTGAATGTACCGGAGGCTTCGGGGTTAGGGTGCTGCTGTCCGCAGTGGGTACAGCGGGAGCCTCTGGCTGTGGAGCTGCACAGTGAGAAGACTGCGTGGCTCCCCCATGTTGGCTTCCACGCTGGAGTTGCTGGGTTCTTCTACAGCGAGGAGCCTTTCTCTGGAGAGCCTCCTGGAACACTGCCAAGCCAGTGGTGGTGTTCTCTCGCTTGGGGGAATCGCTCGCCTCTTGTGCCCTTTTTCCAGCTTCCCCCAGTGGTCACAGAAATGGCTTAGCTTCCTAAGCCTGATGCCTCTGTTCTTTAAACAAGAGGCGCCTACCCCAGCCAAGCATGTTGCAGGGGCCCCAAGAGGGCCTCGCCACCCCCAGCAGCACCCCCAGTCTCCTGTCCTGGCCATATCCCTGCAGCAGACCCAGCAGTTCCATGCTGATTTAAGAACAAGCCACCCCCCACCCCCCAAGGGTATGAGGTTTATCCTAGAAAAGAGTTAAGATGGATCAGAAAACCGGCCTGTGCTCCTTTACCCCTTTATTTTTTCTGAGGGAGCCCCACAGCAGGCCCACCCTTCCTTTCTCTGGTGGGTTTGCTCCTGCCCCACCATCGCCCACTTCTCCCATCTCTAAACCACTCCTGCGCCCAGCTCCCGTCTCTGTCTCGTGTGCCTCAGATGCCTTCTGGAATCCCCCCTGATTAAGTGGGGGGTGGGGGGACTTGATTCTTTTTCTCACTTCACAGCTTGTGACTTCAACCCCCCCTGAAGTGCTGTCAGACCTAAGGCTGCAGAGCCAGAGGAGGCAGCGGGTGGCCCAGGAGAGGATGTGTGTGGGGGTTCAGAACCCTGACAACGGGCTCTCCCTTTGAGGATAAGGATATAAAATGCCTGCGCATCTCTTACTAGTCCCACTGGGTAATGCTTGTTTGGAACAGAATAGGAAGTCTCGCGGACAGCACACCAGCTACCATCTATGGTAGTTTCCTCTTGCTGCTGTGACAGATGACCACCCACTTGGTGACTGAGACGCCAGAAATTTCTCTCACAATCTTGAAAGCCAGCAGTCCAAAATTAGTATTATTGATTCGACTTTGGTCCCAAATCAAGTTGTCAGCAGAACTGTGACCCTCTGGGGTTGGGGGTTTCTGCTCCTTGCTCCTCTGGGGGGCCAGCAGTGTTCCCTTGGCGTGTGGGTGAACCCTTGTGCTCTCTGCCTCTGTGGTGACCCTGCCTCTGGGTCAGGTCTCCACCGCCTTCCTCTTACAAGGACATGTGCTTGCATTTGGGGGTCACTGCCCCATCTCAAGATTTATGTAATCACATCTCTAAAGCTTTTTTTTTTTTTTTTTTGCCACGTAAGGTAACATTCACAGGTTCTAGGGATGAGGACATGGATATCTTGTGGGACTGTTACTCAGCTTACCCACTACCCCTTCCCCAAATTCCTACATATATTCACCAAATTCTATGAGTCAGCTCCTCTCCCCTCCTTTCTGATCCGGAGGAGCCCAGTTTCTTAGTGCTATGCTTTCCACCTGCTCACTTTGAACACCTCTAGTAGATCCTTAGTGGTTTACCACCAGCTGACCTAAAGGGAGATACCTTCTTGCCCAAGGAGCCAGAAGACTTCTAAATACTGTATCACGGTCTTGGGTACATCACAGAATCTCTTGAAGTCTTTCTGTTTGTGCGTAAAGTAGCTCATACAGGAACAGACTGTAGTCTTACAGGTTACTATAAGAATTCGATGAGTATGTGAGAATGCTTTAGCAACCATAATTGTTTCCACATGATACAATGTACACCATAAGGATATAATGTACGGCAGAGGAAAATATAAAAAAATTACACCATTGAGGGGTAGAAAAAAAATACTGTTTATCTAATTCCAAGAATATAGTAATTTCATTGTGATTCATCAGAATACTCTGGGATAATGAGAGACTCATTCAAGATACAGGAACATCTTGATATTGAATGTTGCCTCTAGTGTGCCCCATCCTCTTAGGACTCTGCCTTCACTCCCCGTGGAGCACGGGCCCACTGCCCCTCCAAACATGGGTGGTGCTGTTTACCAGGGAAGCTCCCCCCAGCCTAGGGCTTGGGGTCTTCGCCCATCATGGGACTATTCCCTGGCCTCACAGCTTTAGTCTGAGTGGAGACTTTCCTTGAGATTCATGTACTTTGAAGCAGGAATGATTTTTTTCTCTGTTGCTAGGCGGGCATAATGCAAGCCTGGGGCGGCCCAAGGCCAAGATTTGCCCTGGGGAGAGGAAGCCTGTGTAGGACAGAAGTCAGTTAATACAGAGAGATTGGGGGTGGGTGGCTAAAGAGAGGTGTATTGGGAGAAGAAAAGAATCTGGACAATGACCAAGTCCTTGGTTTTAGTGGTCCAGGATCCTGCAACTGAGTTCCTCCTAGGATACTTAGTTTCGGGTTTAAAATGATCATGTCATTTGAAAGAATTCTGATTTATACAGTGAATTTACTCTGCAATACTAAGTAAACTTTGAAGGGGAAGTAAACATGTTGGAACAAGTTTCTATACAAGCGATTGCTTTTGCTGAAAATTAAAACCGAAACGGGATCAACTGAGCAGTTAGAGATACTAATCCCCAAGCACTGACAACTTTTTGCATTAATCGAACATAAAGGCCACATGCGTGCAGAATAGGACCACCAGAAGAAGCACTCAGGTGAGGGTTGGGTTAGATTACTCTAACACTCGACAAATACAATCAGCGTGTGAAAGTGAGCTGAAAACATCCAGGACAATAAGGCTGAAATGTGGAGCAGAGTGACTGAGACATTTAAGCTTCTAGAGTATTCAGCAGGAGTTCTGATTTTTAATGGTTTGCCTACTGAATGGGAACATTCATGTCCCAACAGGATCAGGAACCACAAAGTGGTACCATTTTAGAGGTCACTAAACTTGAAGTTTACACTTGATCTTCATGCAAAGCACCATTACCAAGATGTCAGTCTGTTCTGGAATGATCTCTAACTCCTACAGCTCCCATAGGCAACGATGCTCATGGTCCCACACTGCACCACCCGATACCCATACGGCTTACTCATTTATTTTCAGTCTTCCTTGTGCCATGCTCTCTGTTAACTTCTAGCTTTTGTACTTCTGTTTGCTATCAAACTTCCTATACAAAGTTTTTTCTAAGGAAATAATCTGAAATTCCAACATATTATAGGATGTGCTGTAGACTATAAGTTATAATAAAAATTTGCAACTATCAAAATGCCCAACAAATAATTTAAAATGACTGCTCAAGTTTTATAAATGGAAGATTATTGGTACTATATTAAATGAGAAAATCAACTTGTATTAAATGAGAAGTCAAGTTATGAAGCTTCCCATCACAGCTTCCCAGATAATAAAACAGGAGTAGTTGTTATTTTTGCCTGGCAAAATTATAAGTGACTTTAACTTTTATGACTTTCAGTAAACCTTTTAAACAAAACAACACCTCTGAGCAAGGTAATGCGGGACTCCTGTAGGCTGTTTCTCTGGGGGGGAATGCTTTGTATGGAGAGGTCAGTCCTTAAGGTACTCAGCAGCTTACCAGAAAGTGCAGCAATACTCGGTTACAAAGGGTGAAGTGAAAAAACAGCTGAGCAGGGTGGACGAAGTTTCTGCCGACGTTCCAGAGACAAATGCTAGGGCTAATGTTAACTCCTCATTTTGGGGACGTGTGTTTCCATTACTAAATAAATCCTCCCCCTCTACCCCCTTACCCTTGTTGATGTGGGCATATGTTTTGGTATTATTGAACCAGTTGAAGGGCTACAAGAAGAAATGGGATGGCATGAGCAAAAGGTGGTTAATTGGCAACCCCCAGCTGCTGTGCTTCAGTCAGCGGGGAGCGACAGCTGTCATCATTGTCAATCTGTATGCCTGACCAGGAAGAGAGGCCACGACGCAAGCATGTGAAAGTTTTGTTCTCTGGGACAAAGCAAATCATTCAGCTAAGTCCATAGCTCGTTCCCAGTGGCCACTTGTGATACATTAGTCTTTGCAAAGTAACAGGAGACACTGCTGTGAGTCTCAGAAGATGAACTATATGGGGAATTTCCCACCAGATCAAACATGTATGCTGTTTCCATGAAAGGTTACTTTACGCTTTCATTAATTTTGGAGTTTAGTCCATAAACAGTGTTAGAAGACAATGCTATGCTTCTGGGAAAATGAGATCAAATTTTAGCTTGCCTGAAAATAGTAAAGCATAAAATTTCAAGCAGCATTTTTTGCTTACTTAAGTATGACTGCATATTAAGCTTCTAGCCTATAACATTTAGTGCAAAGTATAAAATAATAAACCAAACAAATAATAAAAACATACTTTTTGAAATGGATGTCAATATTTCTCTCAGGGCTTCACTGGTGGCACAGGGGCTAAAATCTGAGCCTCATCAAGCCATTGCCAGCCACTGGGGTGAGTTTGATCCCTGGCCAGGGAGCTGACCCACATGGCACACAGACCTCTCCTGTCTCACCCACTATTTGCCTCAGTAGCATATTTCAGTAGATCTGCCTGTTCTGCTCCCCACTCTCTCTGATGACTCCTCTTAGCCCCAACACCTATTACCTACACCCCAGTTCTTGTGTATATACATAAAATAAATATTTAAAGACAAATAATAAATTGTACTTTATATAATTATGTAAAACTCACTAATGTGAAGATAGCAACTGTGATGATCTCAGATAAGGCTATAGCCCTCAGGGAGAGGGCGCATTTCTTTCTCATGTTTAACTCTTTATGGATTAAGAGAGAGCACAAGAGAACAGTGGAAAGGAGTTAGGGGTCTTAGCCTATAGACTGGTTCTGAAAATAGGAAACCGGCATGAAATCACAAGTCATATTTTTTTAAGGGGGGGGGGATCTTATTGTATCATGTCATTTAAAACTAGCTTTTATTATTTCAGCTGGATAAAGTGTGTGGGCCCTTATTGGTTTAAATATTAAGAGGAATCATAAATATGGCTGTTTGGGTTAAGTAAGTGATGAATTTTATGTGCTGGCTTAATTTCCCAGATTTTCAAGTGGATAATTCTAAGGGGAATGCCAATTTATTAGTTTCTCAGAATTAGATTTGAATTGGAAAAAAGAGTTAGCATGAGTAAGAATTACTGTGCAGCACATATTTCATTTTAAGGGCTGAATTATTTCTTGGAATCTGCTCAGGTCATAATCTGTAGAATTTTCCATCTGACACCCTTAAACATGGGCAATGTTCCAACAATTGTTACTGACTCCTTTTAAGCTTCATTAGCCAGGATTTTCATCTTGGTGGTATGAAAAAAAGTCCCATGAATTGCATCCTTTCACAGTTAGAAATCCAAGAGTTCACACTTCTTGTCAGCAGGAAGTGGAGGTTGGGAAGAATTCTATTTTTGGAGTTGAAAGGTCACCTTTGACCCAGAAATGTGCAGTTGGCTGAAAGACGTTTCTCTTTTCTGTCTGTCTTGATTTACCCAAGGAATGGAGAAATGTGTGAGAGTGAAATTTCAGCAGATGTGTTTCCTCCCAGGGCTCTAAAACAATCTCTACTAACCATGTCTCAAGAATTTAGGAGTTTCAGGTGTTTATTTTAGTCTTGGGCGACCCCTGTCACAGTCATTTTAAGTTTAGATTGTTCAAACCCTCCCAAATTGAAGTCTTGACAACCTGCAAAGATATGAGGGTGAGGCTTGGTTCTAGATTAGGGGTTGGCAAGCTGAGGCCCAGGGGCCAGATGTGGTTTGCAGGCTCATTTTGTGAATGAAGTTGAACTGGATTATGGTCATGCCCATTCATTTACATACTAATCTCTGGGTGAGCCAGAACAGAGCTGAGTACTTGTAACAGAGATTGTATGGTCTGCAAAGTCAAAACTATTTACTACTTGGCTCTTTGCAGAAAAACTTTGTTGACCCCTGGCCCAGAGGAAGTGGGGAATTAGCAAGAGCATCTGCAGATACAGCACTGTTGTGGCCACGAGCTGTAAATGCCAGTATCACAAATGTCTCGCCTTTGGGATCTAAGCGCTTTGTATAATTGGCATGAGATTTATCAACGACAAACAACATGTTAAGACTCTAATTGTGAAATGAACAATCTGAACCAAGGGTTGACCACTGATTAGCATAGGAGGCGGTAGGGAAAGAGATGAGTCCTGGCAAGCGAACATCACCCTATTTGGCTGAGGGAAGTGTCTATAAAGTGATCTCAGTGCTAGTTTTTGGCTTGGAGCCATTGATGCGTCACCCAAGTATACAACAGTGTATACAGTAATGTCGGGCATGGACAAGGAAAGGCAGTGTCAAGGGCTCCAAGGTCACTGTCCCCTTCATACCACATGGTGGTGAGCTGAGTGGTGGGGACTGAAGTTGAGGGAGCATGAAAATGAGCTGCTTGTTTGTTTTTGCATTTCATCAACTTTTAATATCTTTCAAATTGGGGTGCTCCTTGTACTTGATGGTACCCTTAAAAACATAATGGTCAGTGCTGTTTTCCTTTAGTGGAATATAAATTAATAGCACATATTGTAACAGATGACATCTTAGATTTGATGATGCAATACTTTTTTTTTTTTTT
>NW_004567118.1:38286774-38343515 GCF_000260355.1 Condylura cristata
GTGAGACAGGAGAGGTCTGCTGGGCCATGAACATGATACATTTTAAACACTTCAGTTTGATTAAAAATACTATTAGTTTCTTCTGGCTGCTCCAACAAGTTATCATAAACTTGGTGAGTAACCAACAGGCCTCTCACATTTCAGAAGTCTGAAATCAAGGCAAAGTCTGAGTTTCTGGTGGTGGCTGGCATTTCTTGATTTATAACCAAGAAATGGTCACTAGTCCAACCTCTGTCTCCATCTTCATATCACCTTTTCTTTGTCATGTCCTCCTTTGCTATGTTCTCTTAAAAGCACACTAATGGTGGCACCTGAATAATTCAGGTAATCTTACTTCAGGACCCTGAAAACTATATCTTCAAAGACTTTTCCTCATCTGGTTATGGGGATTAGGATATTGAGAATTTATTTGGGAGCAGTTACCAGTCGACCCATGCATTAATTTGATTTCTAAAAAATATAAGTACTGGGCCTCCCTGATGGCTGAGGGGTTAAGTCTCAGTATTAACACTGCAATGGCCTGAGTTCAATCCCTGGCCAGGGAGGTGACCCACATGGTGCAGCAGACCTCTCCTGTGTCACAGTGTATTTCAGTAGATCCACATGTCCTCCCAACTCTGTCTCTGGTGAATCCTCTTACCCCCTGCACCTCCAGCTCACATCCTAGTTCTATGCAAAATAAACAAAATCTTTAAAAACTATATAAGTACATATAAAAATAAATATTAAGTCATTTTATAACTTGAAGCCTTTCACTGTCCACCCATAACTCCAGGATCAAGTTTAAATGATGTTTTTCCTAAAAATAGTCCTAAACCACAAGCACAAGAAAGAAAAGTAACTGCACTTCAAAATTAAAAAAAAAAATTGTTCCTCAAAAGGAACCATAAGGAAAGTGAAAGTGAGTCACAGAATAGGAGTGAATGTTCGCACACCGTATCTGATAAGGAATGGGAGCTAGACTATCCAAAGAACTCTGAGTTCAAAAATAAAAGGACAATATAGGTAAAAGCTCTAGATATTTCTTTCAAGAAGATATGCAAATGGTGAATTAACCCATGAGAAGATGCTCTACAACATCAGCTACCAGGGAACCACGACTTCAAGCCACCATGAAATACCACGTCCCCCAGACTCGGTTGATTATAATAGTAAACCAGAGGACATGTGGGCCAGGTATGGTGAAACTGGAGCCCTCATCGACTGCTGGTAGAAACAGCAAATGGTCCACCTACCTACTGTGGTACATAAACTGGCAGGTCCTCAAAAAGTTAAACGTGGAGTTACTAGCTAGTCCAATAATCTCACTCTGGGGGTGTCTGTGAATATACATAATCTCCCTGAAAAATGAAAACCAGCCCCCATCAAAACACAGGGGCATTCACAGTCATACCGCCGGCAATAGCCAAAAAGTGGAACCATCACAAATGTCCAACTGATAAATGGATAAGCCCAAAGCAGCCTGGTCCTCTGTTTCCGAATGAGGGACGCGTTCTAAAGTGTTAGGCGATTCTGTGTGAATGTCATGGAGTTAAGTACCCAGACCTGGACAGTGCAGGAGGCGTCTGTGAGGAGTCTCTACATGGGAACACGTGGCTATGTGTGAACATGGCCCGTTGCTGACTGAAATGCTGGTGTGTGGTGCATGACTGTATATCCATGTATTGAAAAATTCTTTGCCAACAGAGAGGAATGAGGAACTGATCTATTGCTATGGCATTGATGAACCTTGAAAACATTATGCTGAGTGAACCCATTGTAAAAGACCCCCTACGGGATGATTCCACAGCATGTGATGTCCAGAGCAGGCGCATTTCTAGAGACAGAAAGCAAATTAGTGGTTGTCGGGTTTACAGGGGCTGGGAGATGACCGGAAAAGGTAGGAGATGACAGCATTCAAAGTTGAGTGTGGTGATGGTCACACAACTCTGACTCTACTGAGTTGCTGAATTGGGCGCTTTACATGGCATAGCTTGATAAAGTTCTTCGTGTCTACAGCTAGTCAGTGCACAGAATCAGAGTCAGGCCCAGTCTTGGCCCCAGGAGAATGTGTGGGAGGAAGGGAGATGGGCATGGAAAGCCCGAGCATGTTCTGGCACCGAGCAGGTGTGCACGCTGTTATTTACCTGTCACAGGACTTGACCCTCGCCTGCATCTGGCCCCTTTACATCACTCTCACCTTTCAGGGACACCACTTCCACCCCAATACCTCAGGGTTCCCTGAGTCATTTTCAGCACATCCTGCTCAGACTGGCATAGCCTCTTTTCCCCTGCTTAACTCTTCCTTTCTCCCCCTCCTCAGCTGCTCACTTTCCCTGGGGTTCTGGAGACGCCCTACCCTTCCTGCTGGGTCAGCTGTTTCCTGAGCTCCCCCTCCTCTTCCTGGCATGAACCTCTATCAAACCACTTGTCATTCTCCATGGCACCTGTCTGCCCGCCTCATGTCTCCATCTTCACAGGCACTGTGCCTCAGAGCAACGAGGAGTAAGAAATGGACGTGCTACGTGTGCGCCGGTCTAGAGATCATCCACCACACCTGCCATCTGGCAGAACCCCTGGGCAAAGGAAACCTTTTCGCCCTTGCTGTCCAGATGAAAGAACTTTCTCTGGGAGCAGGAAGCCTGCTCTTGTGTGTGTGCACAGACCTGCCCCATAGCACACTTCCACGGTGTGATGGGAGGTGAGGTGTGGCCTCCCGTGACACCAGGGCCTTGTTTCTGTTACGGCCCAGTCAGCTCATGGACACTTTCTGGGTGCACGTGTGCAGACACGTGAGCTTAATAGGAAGGGACATCTAGAGAGCAGAAACAGCATGCTATTCACACCTTGCAGCATATGGAAAACGCATTTGCAAACTCTGTGGGAGGTAATGCTCAAAAGTAGCCAGCAGTTTGGGGATAAGAAGAAATGACTTTCTAAATATTCCCCACGTTATAATCAGCGATAAATCCCATGAGGCCTGTGTGAAATGCCCTCTACCCGTTAGCTACATCAGGGCTGGGTGACGTGGGAATGCAGAGGGAACTGGACCCAGTGTTCTTTAGCTTCACTCCTGGGACTTCAGATTATATTTGTTTGGTTATCTCCTGAGTTATTTATTTATTTCTAAGATTTATTTATTTATGCATACAGAAGTGGGGTACAGGCCAGAGGTGCAGGGGCGGTGAGAGGATTCACCAGAGACAGAGTGGGGAGCAGAACAGGTCAACTGACAAATTACACTGCTGATGGGAGCAGCGGGCTGGTCAGGAGAGGTCTGCTGTGCTGTGTGGGTCACCTCTGGGGTAGGCGGGGGATCAAACTCATGCTGAGGTGGCTTTAGCTTCTTAGTGCTGTGCTTTAACCTACTGTGTCACCAGGGAGGGCATTGTGAGAGTTATTTTATTATTATTTTTTAAAAGGCATGGTCTTTTTATTTTTTAAATATTTATTTATGCATACAGAACTGGACTACAGGCCAGAGGTGCAGGGAAGGTGAGAGGATTCACCAGAGACAGAGTGGGGAGCAGAACAGACAGGTCGATAAGGTACACTGCTGAGGGGAGCAGTGGGTGAGACCAGAGAGGTCTGCTGCACCATGTGGATCACCTCTGGAGCTAGGGATTGAAATGGCACTGAAGTGTCTGTGGCTAGTTTACAGTGCAGCGCCCTAACCCGTTGTGGCACCAGGGAGGACCTTGAGAGTTATTCTAAATGAGGGCTGCCATGGTGTGTGACTACATGGGTGCCCTTCATATCGTGGTTGGGGTGAGAGGCACCCCCCCATCAGGTATGAACGGTAGGGAACATGGAGCTCTAAGAGGTGGCCTCCCTAAATCATGATTAGATAATTCTAGTTATTTAAAGCAGTACAAGCTTGCTGACTTTTATATGAAACTGGCCTTCCCCTCCCTCCAAACACTATCGAGTTATATACGTGCCTTAATGAAGTGGTGAATGTATTTAAAAGGACATCCCCAAATGAGGTGGCCACTGGACAAGTCTTAGGGTAGTGCTCTGAGCAGACACCAGTGATCTTTTCTTCTCTCCAGTGTACTTTACTGGCCAGTATTAGAGAAACAATGGCAGGCCAGAAATCTCAGGAGAGTATGCCAGGTGTCACTTCTGAGAGTTAGACTCATTGCATACCTCACAGGTGTCCTGTCAGTCAGGGAATTATTTCCCCTTTAAACCAAAGAGGATCCCCTGGCCCTCGTGCATGTGTATGGGCACACATGCACACACTTCCATGCTTTTTTATTTTAATGTATTAAAAAATCTATTTAGTAGAAGAACTGGGGTACAGGCCAGAGGTATGGGGTGCGGGGGTGGGGTGGGGGGGTGAGAAGATTCACCAGAGATGGCGTAGGGAGCAGAACCCGAGGACTGCCTGAAACACACTGCTGAGGGGAGCAGCGGGTGAGACAGGAGAGGTCTGCTGCGCCATGTGGGTCACCTCTGGGCCGGGAATTGAACCCAGGTCCTAGCAGTGATAGTGCTGAGCCGTAACACCTAGGCCACCATGGAGGTCCCACTTCTATACTTTTTTAAGCATAAAAAACATGAAGAACAAATTAGTTTAATTTCCTACCTTATTTGATCTGATAAAATATTTGGCAGAGGATAAAGTGATTATTTTTCTGTGACTTTGCCTTCTCCACGTTTCCTCTTTCCCGTGACTGAGCACATAACTGGCCTGTCTGCCTTACAGTACGCACGGGGCATTGTTGCTTAATGGGGGGAGTTGAGGGGGGAGGGACCTGGGGCTCTGTGATGTCCCATCAGTATCCCCTCCTTTCGGTTTTTCTCCTGAACGCTATGACCCTCTTTAGGCAGAGTAGGGGAGAACAACGCAGGAATCCCGGTGCTGAGCACAACCCTGCCCCTGTCCCTGTTAGCTGTGGGGATCCCTGCAAATGCCAGTCTGTTTCCTCATTTGAAAACTGGGAGCAATACATACCCCATGGTGTTATTAGAAGGTTAATGGAGAAAAATTCATGGGTTCAGTGTACACTCAGCAAGAAGTGGATAAGCAGCAGCATATTATTTCCCCCTGTTATGGGTCCTCCTGAATGAATTTTGTCCCCATCATTAGGTTGTAAACGCTTTGAGGGATCATTTATTGAACTACTGGGGAAATGCATGTGAGAGGAGCATAGCATCCAGCTTCCTCTTACCAAGACGCTCCTGAGGAATAGTGAGCGCTGTCTGCCCTCTGCCCTGGCCGGGTCCCTGGTTAATCAGACTAAGGCGAGATTACCCTGTCAGCCAGATGGTAGATTTTCATTAGCAAAGACACTAAGGTATGAGAGGTTCGTTCTGGTATAGTTCTGTTGTGAAACATTTCCTTTCAGCTCAGGTTGTATATGCAAGTGACCAGTATATTTAACAACACCCCTGAGTTCTGAAGGGTATCCAGGTGATTTGGGGGGCAGGGCTCATATAAGTGACTGCATTTTATTGAACAGTACAGGAGTGACATATTTTCTTTCCCTCTGTTCACTATTCAAATTCAAGATGTTTCTCTTTTGTTGTTTTTTTTTTTTTTTTTTTTTAAAGGGCAGGATTACTTGGGGGCATGCATCTGAAGCCCATGGCTAGAGTTCTGGACCGCTAATATTACTAGGCTGGAAGGGGCATGTCCGCCACACTCCTGCTCAGGCACTGAAGCCGCCACAGACCGGGTGGCTGCAGATGCGGGCACACCTGCCTGGGCACCGCAGGCTGCCTGTGGACCAGCCCCGAGCGGTTCTCCACGCTGAGGCGGCCCTGGTGGAGACGGCTCTCCCTCTGTGGGTCTGGCACTGGGAGCAAGAACAGTAGCTCATCCACTCTCCAGTTTTCCTTTGGAATTCAGTAATGAACTCATTAAATCACCAACTTGTTGTGACAGGAAGCCATTCAGATGCTGATGCTATTGCCATGGAAACCATCCCTCTGCTCCGGGGCGCTGTCTGTCTCTGCCAGGGAGCACTCCGGCGGCTCCATAATTACTGTCATCCCCAAATAACACGGAGCCATCACGGCTCTGAGCGCGACCAGAAGCAGGGGCACGCAGAGACACTTCTGCTTTCAGATGAATTCTTGTTGGTTTTAGTATTTTTAGCACACATTTCTATTCTGTACCAGTTGTCTTTAATTCCCGTGAGCTGGCTCTTTTCCAGCACCTTCCTACAGAAGCAGACAAAGGATTTCTGGGGGCTAGCTGTCAGGAATAGTCACCTTAAGAGAACCTAGTGTTTTCCCAAATCTTTGTGCTTCTCAATATGGGGAAGTGAGTTAGGAGACACCACAGGAAAGAAACCCCAAATCTCGTTATAGTTCTTATCTGACAAAACCTAAAGGTTATGGCTAGCCTGGCAATGTCCAAATGCAGCCAGAGAGGCAGCTCAGAGTACAAAGCTGTTTGCTTTATTTGTTTGAGTTACCGAGGCTGAACGCCCATTACTGCAGGCTGCTCACGTCGCCAAAAGGGAGAACTAAGCTAAGGAGCAATCCAGTCTCTTTTTTGGCATGTCACAGCGCCTGGACAATTGTGGCTCTTTAAACATCACCCCCTTACTTAGCACCTGCCAGGCCCCGTAGGTGCATTGTCTCAATGACTTAAATTGATCAGTACGTAAATCCCACAAGGCAGGTGTTTTTATCCCAATTTTACAGCTCAGGGATATGAGCACAATGCCATTTGGTTACCTAACTACACGCCAGGTTTCCCGAGCTGCACGGGTGTCACCGTATCCCGCCTCCTGTGTCCACGGGCATAAGGTGGCTCGTGGCTGAGGATCATGCTCAGATGAGAAGTCAGGTTAGAAAAGCTCTTCCCTGAGTCTCTTGTCCACTCAACCAACATCTCGTAGAGATGCCAGTGGACCATCTGTTCCCAGCTTGAGTATGACCAGTGGTGGGGAATTTACTGGGACGAGCTGGCCACACCTGGACAGCACAATTCAGGGGTTTCTGAGTTTTTTTTCCCTGCCCAAAGATTGATTTATTTATGCATACAGAACTGGAGTGCAAACGAGAGGTGCAGGTGTGGTGAGAGGATTCACCAGAGACAGTGGGGAGCAGAACAGGCAGATTGATGAAGTACACTGCTGAGGGGAGCAGTAGGTGGGTCAGGAGAGGTCTGCCATGTGCCATGTGGATCACCTCCAGGGCTGGGGATCGAACCCACACTGAAGTGGCTGTGGTGAGCTTGCAGTGCTGCGTCCTAACCGTTGTACCACCAGGGAGGGCCAAGAGTGTCTGAGTTTGTTCCCAGTATGAGTAAAGAGCTGTTGCCACTGGAGCAGCTCTTGAATCCTAACCTGAGGAACTCTGGCTCTGGTCAAGTTTGTCCTCGAGAATAACCAGGCATGGAAGGGAGATGAGGGGAAAGAGTAAGGGGCCTGGCCAGGGTGGGTGGTGAGAACCATGTCAGAACTGCTTCCGCCCAAGCAAACAGAGACCCCAAAGGGATCACTGACTGCAGTTAGGGAACACCTGTCTTGGGAGAGCCACCTTTTCTGGGTCTCTGTGGAAAGCTGCCATTGTGGGTGGGGTTTTAACCAGTCTTTGAAATTTTACTTTTAGTAGTGTTGAGGTAACTTCTGTTTGTTTATAAAAATGGGATTTACTCTTTTAAATGCTCATTCACCTCTGTCTTAGATTTTAAACTCTGGAGGCAACATCTGTGATATATAAAGATGCCAGTGTGGGCCCTCTTTGGTGGTGCAACAGGTTAAAGCATAGCATTGTGAAGCTGGCCGCAGCCACTGCAGCACGAGTTCAATCCCCACCCAGGGAGCTGACCCACACGGCACTGCTCCCCTCAGCAGTGTAGTTCAGTAGATTTACCTATTCTGCTCCCTACTCTCTCCGGTGAGTACTCTCACCCCCTACACATCTGGCCTGTACCCCAGTTCTAGTATGCATAAATAAATCTTAAAAAAAAAAGATGCCAATGACATGAATGACTCTGGCAAGTCCTTTTAACCCAAGAGCATCACTTTCTGTCAAATGAAGGACACTAATTCCATTCTCTATCATATAGGAGTACTGTGAGGTTTAACTGAAAGCGTAAGAATCCTGTGAGAAGAATCAAATTTGCCAAAAAGGTGCCAAGCTCAGTGTTCTATGCTTGTGAATATCTAAATGCAGCAATTTAATTTAAAACCCAGTATTTGTGGGGGTCTCCCTAGTGAGAGAGGGGTTAAAGTCTCACACATTCAAGTTATCACCAGCTATTGTGACTTGAGTTTGACACCCTGCCCCCCATGCCAGGGAGCTGACTCACCTGGTGTAGATCTTCCTTGTCCCACCCATTGCTCCCCTCAGCAGTGTATATCAGTAGATCCACCTGCCCTGCACCCCACTCTGTCTCTGGTGAATCCTTTCACTATCCACCTACCTCTGGCTTATAGCTCAGCTAAATGGGGAACATAAATTCTTGTATCCATAAATAAATAAAATCTTAAAAAGAAAAAAACCCTGGGCTCTCCCTGGTGGCACAGAAGGTTAAAAGCACAGCACTGAGAAGCTAAAGCCACCTCAGCATGAGTTCTATCCCCAGCCCTGGAGGTGACCCACATGGCCCGGCAGACCTCTCCTGACCTGCCCACTGCTCCTCTCAGCAGTGTACTTTGTCAGTAGGCCTGTTCTGCTCCCCACTCTGTCTCTGGTGAATCCTCTCACCACCCCTGTACCTCTGGCCTGTACCAGAGGTACAGGCATAAATAAATCTTAAAAAAAAAACAACCCAGTATTTGTAATATGTTAGGTCAACAATTACTATGCAGATCAAATGATTTGCAAAGTTAAGTGATGATTTATTTGAAGCAACACTCAACATGAATTATTAGTTATGTTATTAGTGCAGAGGTGAGCTTTATTTTTTCTCTGTGTATGCTCTGTCTCATGGGCTCACCAGTTACAAAGAGTAAAGGGAGATGTTCCCTGGGATTCGTGAGGCCTTGATAACACTGCATCACCAGAAAGAGCACATCACAAACTGAGAGCCCCAACTTGTAGTCTTTGTAGATCTGTTTGCTAAGTACTTTAAGAGGGACTGTGAACCCACACCACTTTTTTCTAAGCATTTTGGACAAACGACAATAAAAGGAACAGAAGTCCCAAAAGTAATTTAGAAATAATCCTTTCATCTTATTCACAGCTCTTTCTTCTGAATATCTGTGAAACAATTAGCCTAGAGTTACAAATCATTTTCTCACTCTGAAAATATTTTATTTACTGTTACTAAGCGGGGAGCTGCCACTGTCTGGGGAGGACAGGGGTCTGAGAGATGGTGGGGACTGGAGCACCTAAGTGCGATGAGTATTAACACGATTTTGAAGGTCATGTGCCCGACGGGGGGGGGGGGGCACAGGCCAGCATGTGGGCTGTTTCTACTCAGATGTAAAGCCTGTCTCACAATAAGAAAACCCCACAAAGGGAAGTGAGTCACTCACTGAAGATCAGGAAGGCTCAGGCTGACTGACAGGGCACGCACAACCATGTCTCTTCTGCCCTGGTTTCACTTCCATATCCTGAAAACACCACCTTGTCTGAGTCATGGAGAGAGCATGTTTTTGGTGACTACACATCGGACACATCCCGCCTTCCTCCTCCTCCTGCCCCTTATGTGTACGCACAGCATGTCTGAAGACCAGAATGTGTGTCCTTTCTCCTTCAGCAGTCCTACTTCTGTAATTGTTCTAGACTAACTTTTTTTAAAGAAAGATTTATACATATAAGAACTGGGGTGTAGGCCCCAGTGGGTGAGAGGATTCACAGAGTGGGGAGCAGAACAAGTGGGTTGACTGAAATACACTGCTGAGGGGAGCAGTGGGCGAGACAGGAGAGGTCTGCTGCACCATGTGGGTCAGCTCCCTGGCCGGGGACTGAATTCCTGTTGCAGTGGCTGCTGATAGCTTAACAGTGCTGAGGCTTTAACCCCTGCACCTCTGGGGAGGGCCCCAGACTCATTTTAGATCCTTTGTTCTTCCTTAGCAAGCACCTATCAGCATGACGTTCCATGTTCTCGTCGGTGATAGCCCATCGTCTATCTTCTCTGTCTCCCTTGGATTTCCCACCAGATGAAGCCCTCCTGCTGCTACTTCCTCCCTGACCATCTGTTCTCATCCATCCACCACCTCCTCCTTTCCATACCGTTGTCTATTCTTCCATCCCCTTACTTTGCTTCTGTTCATACCTGTCAGTGTCTAACAGTACTAAATATTGTGCTATGTGCGGGAAGACAGGGAGACGGTCTGTTGTGAAGTGTTTTTGACCTGTTGGGAGAACTGTGTGTAAACATCTCCTTGAATGGGGTTTATTAACTTGGATACTCAGTAACTCTGTAGTGGAAGTCACAGGAATGAACACGAACATCAAGTCTACTCTTGCTAGGGGAATGTCCCTAGAAAAGTCTGAAAAGCAGGCATAAGTACATCCTTACCACACAAGGTGACACATTAGCCCTGAGGTAAGAGCTGGGGTGCTGAGGGCGCGTGAATGGATGGCTCGATTTTGGAGCGGGATGAACAGGATTACCTTCACCAAGGTAACATTTGAGAGCTGAGTGGCTGCCAGGTGGAAGAGGGACAGTCACTGTGGGCAGAGGGTGTAGCGTGTCTGACTGTAAGGCACGGTGAGCGGAGCTGATACATGAGGACATGAATCAAGCAGCAGCGGAAGGTGACGATCGGTTTGACTACACATTGGAGTGCCAGGTGCTGTGTTAGAGCGTTTCAAACCTGGAGGTCACTTCCTATCCTTGAAGTTCTTTTTCTGTGTTCTGGTTCTTCTACTTCTTTCAAAATTTCTTCTTAGTTCCTTTGCTTATTTTTCCTCTTCGACAACCCATTTCTACCCCTTTAATTTAATGTTCCCCAGAGCTGCCTTTTGGCCATGGTTTCCTTCTCCACACGTGGATTGTCTCCCTCCCTTCCATGCTTCAACTTCCTGTGAGCAGCTGGCCTCCAAATTCATGCTCCCTAGGGTAGACCTCTGGGCTCAGATGCCCACTTATCACTTGGTGGCTATCAACACGAACTGACCCCTACTCTTTGAAAATGAGTAAGTCCTAAGCTGTGTCAAATCATCGGCCTTGTTCTCCCCACCTTTCTAAGACTGTTTCTGCAGGTCTTTATACTCAGGTAATGGAACCCTGATCCACCCAGTCACTGAACTAAATACTCGAGTCACCAGTTATGTTGCTAATCACCTCGAGTCAATCAGTTGCTTGTCCTTCCAGGGCCTCTCCTAAGCCTCTTTCAAACACATCCTTTTATTTAAATCTCTACCAGTGATTCTCAGCAGAGACAGCCCCCCCCCACCCTCCCTACCATCCCCCAGTTAAAAATCATTGCATGTATACAGATACTATTGGTGGACATATGCTGTGTAACTCAATAGTATAGGGGCAAGAAAAAAAAGAAGTGAGGATCATGGTTATGACATATCCTCCCTGGCCACCCACAGGCATTAGTTAATTGGTCTCCTTGATGCCAGTTCCTCTTCCACAATTCTGCAATTATTTTTTTAATATAGAAGACAACTATTAGAATTTACAAAACTATTTAAGGATGGGTAAATATTCACTTGTATGTTCTTTTCAATCTTTGCATGGGCAGACTTTTGAAAATACTCCTGTAAAGATTAAAGGACTGGACTCAGTAAACAATGAAGAACTAATATAATTAAAATAATATAATTTTAAAAGACTAGGAAAAAAATATTTGCAACATATGAGGCTAATAGTCATAATTTATATAGAATCCTTACACAGTAGTAACCAAATGAAGAATAGACCTACAGACAAAGAAGCAAAGGATATGAACAATCCACAACAGATGTATAAATAAGAAGTTGATTCTTGGGATCCCAAAAGTGTTCTATTTCATTTAAGAAGTGTACATGAGGTCCTCCCTGGTGGCCTAGGGGCTAAGTGCCATCACCTCTACAGCCTGAGTTCAATCCCCGGCCACGGAGCTGACCCACACAGTGCAACAGACCTTTCCTGTCTCACCTACTGCTCCCCTTAGCAGTTTATTTAAGTAGTTCTGTCCTGCTCCCCAATTTGCTTTGGTGGATCCTCTCACCCCCATGAACCTCTGACTTACACCTCAGATCTTCTAGCAAAAAAAAACAAAACAAACAAAAAAAAAAAACAAAAAAAAATGGAGATGAAACAATGGAAAGCTTTTTGTCAAATTTAGTCCTGAGCAAATATGACACACTCATATTTGGTGGTGGGAGTATAAAGTGGCACAAACTTTAGAACTAAGCTAGAGAACTGTATGAAAAGCCTTGCAAAAATAAAACCTCTGACCCCACTGTTCCATTGTCTTCACACAATCATGTACATGAATAAACCTATCCCTCCAAGGACAGTTACTCCCAGCATAGTTTGTAATACTGAAAACTAGAAGCACTATAGATGCTCAACATTAAGAGCTGACAAACAAGGAACACCACATGGGGATTAAAAGCTGTGATGCGAAAGATTTCTTATCGACACTGTAAGACATGTTCAGAATGTTTGCGCCCTAGATAGTAAAACAGCAATTATAAAATAGAATGCATTTAAAAAAATCTCATTTTTGGAAGACTAAACATGTCTGTATGCGAAGATTTAAAAATGCTAACTGTGCTTGAATATGCTTATAGATTGTTTTCCTCATTGTCTTTGTATATACATTCTTCAAAATTTCTATATATGGTGTTACTATTGTTGTCAGAAAAAACATTTTAAGCTAGACACACAAATTCCCTCCTGTTTTGGCTGCCTGTTGTCTCCTGGATGAAACACAGGTCCCTTTGCCTGGCTCACTTGGCTCCTTTAGGCTTCCCAGCCTGCTCCTCTTTTAGAGTGCCTTATTCACGGCTACCTTGTCATACACATGTTGACCAACAAGAACTATTGCATAATTTTGCCTGCAGCAGCCACAGCCCTTCTTCCTTTTTACCACATACAGACTGGATTGATTCCACATTCTTCTAAGTGGTCTGTCGCTCCAACTCCTGGTGTTTTTTAACATTTTTTGGGTGCATAAAGTGGCACAAACTTTAGAAAGTTAATCTGGAGATCTGTATGAAAAGCCTTGCAAAAATAAAACCTCTGATCTACTGTTCCATTTTTAAAAAAATGCACTCTATTTTATAATTGCTGTTTCACTTACTGTGGTGCGAACATTCCGAACATGTCTTAAACAGTGTCGATAAGAAGTCTTTTCCATCACAGCTTTTAATACCCGTGTGGTGTTCCACGCTACAGATGAACTAAAATTTCTTTCTGCTGTTGTTTGCCAGCTCTGAGATCTTTTCTGGCTCCGGGCCTCTGCACCAACCAGTTTTTCTGCTGTGATCTGTCTTCACTTGATACCCCAACCCCCACTTTTCATCTTTCCGACTTTAACTTAAATGCCACCTCGTTTCATATCTTCTGATCACTTGACCC
Source organism: Condylura cristata (assembly GCF_000260355.1). Classification (NCBI taxonomy): domain Eukaryota; kingdom Metazoa; phylum Chordata; class Mammalia; order Eulipotyphla; family Talpidae; genus Condylura; species Condylura cristata. Next base: position 38,300,192 of record NW_004567118.1, read on the forward strand.
CCAGTAGGTCATCTCCTCTTGATCCTGTGTCTTAGCATCCTGTTTATTCCACCAAGCATTTAGTACAGTACTGAACTATTATTTGATTTTTCTATGTTATTCCATAGAAACAGTTTGCTGTGTTGGCTCTGTGTAAGTGTTAGGAGGACGGGGCAGTGAGCCCTTCCAGCCCAGGGCCTGACATGTTATAGATGCAATGTTTTATTCCGATTGGATAGATAATGGAAGATGTAACAACTTGTGTTCCCGTGAGACCTATGCCCACCTCTATAATCTGTCTCCACCTGCATTTTCCTCACTCAGTCCATCATGGACGTTCCTGAAGTGGACTGCAGGCACTCCCTGATGCAGACTGGGCATGTGTCAAGGTCTAGTGTGTTGTAGGTGCTCAACGAGCATGCCATCTACATGAACAGATGAAGGGGGCTTCCAGAGGGCTCCAAGTGTGTGGAGAAAACCACTCTTGGATGGCAGAGTCTCTACAACTCATGCAAGCGATAGAACACTGGGCCAAGTGCAGCTCACAGCAGTCCATTATATTGACAAACTGGCAGATGTGGAAGTTGTGGTTATGAAAAGTTTTAATTACCTTTACAATGAATTTGGCAACTAGTTAGCAAATAATTCCTGAAGTTCAAATAAAAAACAATAAGAAATCAACCATTAAAATCATAGAATTAAAAGAAGGAAGTACAGGATAGGAGTAGCAGTGTTCTGGGGTTTGTCATAAAGTGAACTGTCCTAAATTCCTTCATCAAAGGATTTGTAGGTTCCCCGTGAAGCCTGAAAATTGACTGTTTCCTTTACAGTGTGCTCCCAAATACCTCAAATGTTTCCCAGATAAGTATCACTGGGAAATGACCTCAACTAAAGTAGCTTAAATATGAAATGGCCCAATTTGCTATGACGAATCTAGTAAATGGTTAGTGACCTGTGGCACAAAATATCCAATCTGAGGTTTAAGGACTGCAGTTACTATTCAGCAAAATAATAGAGCTTTTCAACTCTGGAGCCTTAGCTTATCTTTGTAGAAGTGGCCAACCTGAGGGGCCTGAAATGCCATGTGGCAGCTCGTTCAGGGGTTGCCAAAGGTTTTCAGCAAAGGGCCAGATAATGAATATTTCAGCTCTGCAGGCCACACCATCTGTGTTGAAATTGCTCAAGTTGGCCAGTGCAGTGTGGATGTAAATGAATGGGCATGGCTGTGCTCCCGTAACACTTTATTTATGGAAAATGGAACTGAATTTCATAGAAATAATCCAAAATGTGAACAAGAATTTATATGTAAAGAAGCACATAACAATTACTTGTAACTAGTTAAAAACTAGAACTAGCCTAAACATTAGAGGAATAGTTAATGCTGGTATATGTCAGAAAACTGCATTCTCCTTTTAATTATCATCCTTTTGGTTATTTTCCCCAAGACGCAAGGCTATCTTGGTGGTGGGCTGGATTTGGTGACTGCTGGCTGACCTCAGGGCTGGTGTGTGGTTGGTTACCTGTACAGGCAGCTGTGGAACAGTGAAGACAAACACCTAGGGGCAGGGCCTTGATCACCAAAGTATTGAGCTCCAGCACTTGAATGCCCAAGCCTGACAAACTATTCATTTCCGAGAACAACCAGACTAGAAAATATGCAGGGCCCGAGGGGGTTAACATTTATTTTGAGATTAAGACTTCACTCTCAGAAGTGAATAGTGTTTGAAGTCTGATCACAAATGTTTTACTTCACACTTTGTGGGGGTGCATTATATTAGTGCTTTCTTACTGCAGGATAAACAGAAAATAAGTAATGCACTGCTGTCATTCCAAGCTCACACCGAGGGTTTGAAGTGGCAGACAATTCCTCTCCATTCAGGGGCTCACAGTCAGATAACACAGCCCCCGACAGCCAGAAAGCCTGGTCGTGTCCTTTCAAGGGAAAAAGGCTTCTTCCAAGGTTCCACTGGTTCTGCTACTGAATAAGTTCCCAGGGAGATGAGAGGAAGTAGAGTCATTTTACAAAGTCCATCGCTTCTGCCCCTCTCATTTTCTATTGTAAAATGTACTCCCATTCTGAATATTTCATTCCATCTGCTTTGAATAATATCAGTTCCTTACATCTGAGAGGCAGTATAGCCTGGGGTACAAGATGCTGGGGGTACAGCTGCTGCCAGCCTCCCTGGGGATTTGTCCATGAGTGAGCAGCTGTGCTCTCAAGCAGCAAGTTACATAAATCCTGTGTGCCTGTTTCTTTGCCTAAAAAGAGGGATGATCAAAGAACCCACTTTCGGGAAGACCCCAACTCCTAGAATTATCGTGAGGCTAGCATATGTATGGTACCAGGGATGGAATAAGGATAGAGGACATTTTTAGTATCATCTTCACGTGTCTGTGAAGTACCTTGGAATGTGAGCATGTGTGTGAGTACACACAACCAATTCTTGTTTAATAAGCATATTTTTATTTGAAAACCTATAATGCTTAAAAAAAAAAGTAACATTGTTTTACATTCTACCTTGAGTATAGGAGTTTTTTTTGGGGGGGAGGGGACACCTTAGCTTCAGTGGGATTTATCGTTCCCATTCCAGCTTATTTTGCTTAGCAGCAAAACTTCCAGTTCCTTCCAAGTTGCTGCAGTGACATGACTATCTTTTTTGACATACGTGTAGTCTTCCACGTATGTGTATATACACACACATAGATACCACTTGCTATCCACTCATCTGTCTTTGGACACTTAGGCTGTTTCCATATCTTAAATTGTAAATAGTGCTGCAATCAACATAGGGGTGCAGGTTTCTTTCAAATTAGTATTTTTGTATTCTTTTGGTAGATACTTAGGAGTAGAATTGCTGGGTCCAGAAACATTTAAAATTTTTAATCTTCACATTGCTTTCTAGATTGTTCTAGATTCCCACCAACAGTGTAAGAGGGTTCCTTATTCTTCATACCCTCACCAACACATTTTTTTTAAATATATGGGCCATTGCATTGGTGTGAAGTGATGTCTCATTATGGTTTTGATTTATATTTCCCTGATGAGAAGTGATGATGAACATTTTTCATGTGCCTGTTGGCCATCTGTAAGCCTTCTTTGGAGAAGTGCCTATTTCACTCCTCTGGCCTTTAAAAATTTTTAACTTTATTTAAGATTTATTTATGCATGCAAGAGCTGGGGTGTAGGCCCAGGGGTGAATATTCACCAGAGACAAAGTGGGGAGCAGATAGACTGAAGTACACTGCTGAGGGGAGCAGCGGGTGGGTCAGGAGAGGTCTGCCGCGCCATGTGGTCAGCTCCCTGGTGGGGGATCAAACTCATTGTCTGTAGCTGGTGATAGCTTCATAGAGCTGAGACTTAACCCCTTGCCTTTTTAAAAATTTAATTTAAAAATTATGCCTCTTTTTAATGGGGTATTTTGTTTTCTTTTTGTTCTTTTTTTCCGAGTTTTTTGTAGATCTTTGATATTAGTCCCTTATCAGATGTACCGTATGCAAATATTTCTTCCTATTCAGTAGTGTCTCTTCATTTCAGTTTTCTTTCATCGTGCAGAAGCTTTTTAGTTTGATGTGGTCCCAATTGTTTATACTCTTGTTTTCCTTACTGCTGGGGATGATTCCATAAAGATATCTCTGAAGATTGTGCCATGGAGTATTTTGTCTATGCTTTTTTCTATGTACTTTATGGTTTTAGGTCTTAGATCCAAGTCTTTACCCATTTTTGAGTTGATTTTTGTGTATGGTGTGAGTAGCGGTTTAGTTTCAATCTTTTGTATGAGGCAGTCCAGTTTCTCTGAAGAGGCTTTCTTTGTTTCAGTGTATATTCTTTGCTCTTCTGCTGTAGGTTTGTGGTACACCTATCTGTGGGTTTATTTTCAGGTTCTCAATTCAATTCCAATGCACACACCTAATTCTGATGTGATCTTCAGGCTGGTCAGGGAATAACTGAGTTTCAGTGGCTCATGGACATTCCACCATGACGTTTCTTTTGACTCTGAACCAAACTGTCTATAAATTAAGTGATCTTGGCTTTCCTGCCCTTGGCCTGTTAGGGAAGTTTCTTTCTTTTTGATTTTTTTAAAATGTTATTTTTTTTACATTGCAGTTTATTTTTAAAAAAGATTTATTTATTTATGCACAAAAGAACTGAGGTACAGGCCAGAGCTAGGAGGGGAGAAGATTCACCAGAGACGAGTGGGGAGCAGAACAGGCAGATCGACGAAATACACTGCTGAGGGGAGCAGTGGGTGGGTCAGGAGAGGTCTGCCGCACCATGCGGTCACCTCCGGGGCAGGCGGGAATCGAACTCATGCAGAAGTAGCTTTAGCTTTTTAGTGCTCTGCTTTAACCCGCTGTGTCACCAGGGAGGGCCGAGTCATTTGCTTTTTGTTGAGTTGTGTAAGATCTTTGATATCAGTCCCTTATCAGTTGTATGCAGTGCAAATATTTTCTCCCATTCAGGAGGATGTCTTTTTTTTTTTTTTTTTAAAGATTTATTTCTTTGTGCATACAGAACTGGGGTACAGGCCAGAGGCTCAGGGGCGGTGAGAGGCTTCACCAGTGACAGAGTGGGGAGCAGAACAGGCAGATTGACAAAGTACACTGTTGAAGAGCAGCGGGTGGGTCAGGAGAGGTCTGCCGCGCCATGTGGTCACCTCGGGGCAGGCGGGAATCGAACTCATGTGAAAGTGGCTTTAGATTCTCAGTGCAGTGCTTTAACCCACTGGGCCAGGATGTCTTTGTTTTGGTTGTTTCTCTTGCTATACAGAAGCTTTTTAGTTTGAGGCAGTCCCACCTGTTTATCTTCTTCATTTTCTTGGCTTTTAGAGATGAGCCTTCAAAGAGGTTTCTGAGGTTTATGTTGTGGAATATTGCGACTACGTTTTCTTCTATGTATTTTATGGTTTTAGGTTTTCCATTCTTTTATACATTTTGAGTTGGTTTCTCTCTATGGTTCTTGCATGTGATGGCAGTCTTTGTTTTTATGTGCGAGTATTCTTGTAAAAATTGTGATCACAATTCTGGTATTACATACTTGAAAAAAAAGTTAAGACTTCTCTGTGACCAAGTTTGGAAAAGATAAGTTCTAAAAATTATGTATCTTTTTGTCATGCGACTATGCCAATATTATTGTAAGGTTTAGGCTGTTTCTGGTTTTAAACTATTTATAAATAATTATTATGTGCTTCTCTACATGTAAATTCTTGCTCACATTTCTGATTATTTTTCTAGGACACATTTCTTGAAAGGAGATCACTAGGACACAGGATACGAACATTAAAAGATTAGTAATGCTAATTTAATGACTCTAAATGTGCAATGTAATCCTAGAAATAACTACTAACATTTTATTATGTTTCCCTTCAGTCTTCTTAAGGGCAGGGATAGTTTAAAGACTTCTGATTCATGCTTTCAAATGGTCTTCCAGATTTGTCCATTACCTCTCAGCAGCTACTCATCAATGCAGGACCTTACTCCATTCTCATTAATGTAGACAATCACCATTAAACTAACCCATACCGACTTAAAGAGAAAAACGGTACCTTATTAGTTTGTTAACACATCTTTGATAATTAGTGAAGTTAATAATCCACACCCCCAAATGTTCATCAAATGCACACCTATCTCTTTTTGTGAACTCCCATTCTCTTTTCTGTAACAGATATTTCTAAATGCATCAACAATGAATTAGTGGTGGAAGAAGCTAACCTAAAGCTCATGTCCAAGTGCCTAAGTGCTTCAGCCCATGCATTTGACTGTGAGTGGAACCACTTCAGACTGATTATACTAAGCAGTGCAGTGAAGGCTGGCTCTGTGCAGGGCGAGCCCAAGCTGGCCACTCTCCCTCCAGTCCTCTTACTTTGCATGTACGACATTCAGTCACACCTTAAACTGCTCTGCATCTGTTCAAGATGAACTACTCGTATTTAAATACATTTATCTTTTAAACACTTTTTTATTGAGGTAACATTGGGTTATAACACCACGTAGGTCTCAGGAGCCTAACTTCACACCTCCACAAATGTCTCTACCACAAGGCGCCTAGCACCAAGTCAAGTTTCCACCCACACCATCCAGCCCACCCTCCCCACCTGTCCCTCCCTCTCCCCGCCTCCTCTCCCTTTGCAGCTTTTTCGTGGATGCTATGAGCAGAGCCCAGACACAGAGGCAGTGGACTACCACACCTCTCCGTTTTTTCCTTCGTGATTTGATCAAATTGGGCAGAGAAGGAGGCTAGCAGGCAAAATTTTCTTCTCCTTGCTCTGAAGTCTCTAATGACTCACACAGAGCTGGATAGGAAGCTGACATCAGCTTGCTTCACAGCCACTCAGAAAAATCTCGGTCAGCATGTCGGCATTCTAGCCGACACCCTTCACTTAGCAATTATTGTTAAGTGGCCATACGGTCGGTGTTGTAGTGTAGGGTAGAACCCAGGGGAATGCCACATCCTCCCTTCCCCATGACCAGGGCTTACCAACCTGCTTGCCTGCCTCCCTTGCTTCTTGTGCTTGGAGCAGCGGCTGACTCAAATAAAGACACAACACTCCTGGTCTCAATGAACCTGGAGTGTCATGGAGACACACTAGGCATTAAATGAGAAAGTAAAAGTCACCACAAGAGATAACAAAGTGCCTCTCCTGACCCTGATTCTAAAGGGTCATTTGAGATGTTGAGGGGGCACTCTCAGAGTGAATCCCAGCAGGGCCTGTCTGCATTCACCATCTGTTACAAAGAGTAACAGGCGGTCTTCCTGGACTCTCAAGTGTACAGAATAGTCCATCACTGTAGAAATAATGTCATGATCTAGAAAACATCGTAAGTGCTATTCCTTAAAGAGAAGATTCTTTGTAGGAACTGAAAAACATCCTCTTTGACCGTGTGGTTCCCACCTTGTCCCCCCTTCTAGGATCCTCACCTTGGGGGCCCCAGAGGCATGAGCACAGAGTAGCTGCTCACATTCTGGAATCCCATCAGCCCTTAGCCATCAGCCATCTGTGTGGCCGCCTGTGCATCTGGACTGGTGGGCAGTCCTCACAGAGCTCCCCAGAGACTCCTGAAAGTGATTGATGCTTGCAGACAGTTGCGCAAAGATGAATTACAGGTGTGGTGTTATGAAGGGAGCCATAAGGTCCTACGGGATGCAGTGTGAGGACTTACACTGTACTTGTTTGGGGAGGAGGCCAGGTGGAAGGTTTTGGGGAAGCATTTAAGCCAAAGCCTGACCGAGGCTTGGGAGTGATGTGCAGGATGGGGCACAGTGCCGGCGTCTCTGAGGCATGGGTGAGGAGGCAGATGGAAGCTGGTGTGGTCCCGCCGGGGAAAGAGGAGATGTGCTGCTGCTGGCCTGTTGGGGTGTTGAATTGTGAAAATACTGATGTGAAAGCAGTTTCTGACTGAGAGTAAAGGGGGCACTGGGAGACAACAGATGGAAGGGAGAAGTGTTCAAATGAGAAGCAAAGGGAAAAACAAATGAATGAGGTGTTTGTCTAAGTATCTCGACTGCAGGAACCTAGTTTATTTTGCCCATAGCTGTACCCAAGTGCAGAGAACACTGCTCAGCTGGTAGCACATGCTCTCAATATGTGCACTGAATGCCACACAGGTATACTGGGACACATGTGACTCTAACAATCATGACAAAGAAAGTAATGACACCAGCCACTGTCGCTAAGCACCTAGTGTGTGCCACACCTGTAGAGGAACTTCGCTAGACCAAGCCAAATCCAGCAAATGCGAATCAGGACTTGTTGTCTTTGGACAAGGAGCTAAGGAACACAGAGGTGAAGGCCAACCAGGTCTCTCATCCAGAGGTAAATGTAAACATAGGCCATTCTCGTGCAAAGCCAGGGCTCCCTCTGCCACGCCACGCTGCTTCTCAAGCACCAATGTGTCCATAACTGAGGCTCCAGGCTCTTCCAGATGACTTGGTCACTGTGGGGTCTCATGCTGTCAGCGTGCTTAGTCAGCAAAGCCAAGCTGTCCCACAGGAAGGAGTGTCACCCAAAGTGGGTAACACAGGGTGACACAGAAGCCCACCTGAAGGTGCATTTACTGAAAGCGCCTTGGGGAATAAGGCTGAGCCTGCTTAGCTCAGTGGTGCTGATGAGGCCACGGCTATAGATCAGTGTCCATGTCCAACTAGCTCCGTGGCTTGGGACACACCCCAGTCAAGTCATCCTTCGCAGAGCTGCCTGCATTCAGTAGTTTCAGAAAAGATGGCTGACAGGTGTGGGTGGTTGGCAAAACCTGTTTTCTAGACTAAGAAAGCTATTCAAGAGATGTTTCGTAATAATGATCAGTAACTGTTTCCTACATGCAACTCTGTGAGCCAAACTTGGGTTACTGGAGATCCTTTATTTTTTAAAGACTTATTTATTTATGCATACAGAACTGGAGTACAGGCCAGAGGTATAGGGACTGAATGCAGAGACAGTGGGGAGCAGAACAGGCAGACTGACTGAAACACACTGCCTAGGGGAGCAGTGGGTGAGACAGGAGAGGTCTGCTGTGCCACGTGGGTCACCCCCCTTGGGCAGGGATCCAACTCATGCTGCACTGGCTGCAGATAGATTCATAATGCCGCACTTTAACCTGCTATGCCACCAGGGAGGGCCTTGGAGCTCCTTTATATTGCTAAGACCGTTCCTCCAAAAATGTCTCAAAGTTTTTTCTAGAATTTTCTTTACATCTTGGTGATAGTGTTATTATTTTTTAAAAAAGGCAGGCTAGTAAATATGTAGCTACCATTTATGGAAATTATAAGAAGTTAAAACACTAAGACATAGCCAGAAGTCTATGCAACTCTTTGATGCTATTGAAAACATAACTGAAGACAGAGAGGAGCTTATTACCAAATTCAGGCCATAAGGCAATAATGACCATATGTTTAAAATATGGTTAGAATCTAATTCGTGTGCAAGGCGAGTGGTATCTAGTTGTACTTTCTGTGGAGGTCTTCTCTGCTGCTAGTCTCTTCCCTTTACAGACTGTTCTTGTAGCTGTTCGAGTGATCTTTCTAGAATACAAATCGGAGTTTTATATGACCTACCCCCTCCCTTTGCAGAGTACTGTGAGGCGACCATATGATTGAGCATTAAAAGCAGCTTCGTCAATTATCATGTCCTGGCAACAGGTGTAAACCAGGACTGTCCCTGGCAAACCACAGGGCCTGTGGTCACCTACGTAGGGGGTACCTGGCACCCTCCCTGCCCTTGCCTTGCTCTGACCAGCCGCTGGCAGGTAGCTATCCTTCTAGGGCTTCCCCTGCCAGGGCCCCAACTTCTTGCTGGATGAGCTGTTGCTTCCAGACCAGCTTCAACAGCATCACCACTGCTCACTAAGGCAGAGTTGGGGTGTCCAAGCACCTTTAATACGGTGTTCTCTGGTTTATCAGCATTTTCTTTCTAGAGTGACCTCTCTAGACAGTTGAGTTCCCCAAGGTCAGGGGCAGGAGATTGAGGTTACTCCTCATGGAGAGAAGGTAGTTCGTAAGCTCAAGTCCTCTGTGAATGTCAGTTGATAATGAAAAGATAAATCCCATGACTAGGGAACCTGCAAGTTCAATACATGCACTCAGGCCTGTATTGTAAATAAATGTTTATGATGAGAATATTTCTTTTACAGAACCACTGACTGTCCTAGTATCATAGAAACTTGCATTGATTCCCACCTAGGTGAGCATATGGACATTTCATATTCTATGAGCAATTTGTTTTCTCAGGGAAGACAGTAACAGGCATATTCATTTCTATTGTTCACTGGGGATATTCTGCTCTAGGCTAAAATGCAAGCCTGCTCAGCAGTGACTAATCTAGTTGGGTTTGGCCCACACAGGCCTCCCAGACTTTAAATTTGAAGTGGTACTCAGACATGACACATGTTCTAGAGTGGTGCTGGCTACAGAAGAGACACTTTGACATTCTCCTGTGGCTCTTCCCTATCTAACCTGTTTCTTACAATGGCTAGAAAGGAAGTTCCCCAGGCTGAGACGGAGAAAGGCCACCTCCCACTGGCTGAGCAATGGAGTCCACACCCAGGAGCGTGAATTCCTTGTCTCAGTAATATTTTCCCTTTCCCAGAGTATTAATCATGCAGCAGTGAGCAATGATGGGTGAACTCTTCTATCTAGTTAGCTAAATCTGAATTTCCAGTTGTGCTGCAGAGGGAGGAAGTAAATGTAACTCAGAAAACACCACACCGGGATGACTTTTCCACTGCTCTGACCTCGAGCACTTACAATTTGAGTATATCACAGAGTCAGAAAGTGAGATCTGTGACGACAGGAGAGAGAAAAGGTCAGAGGATGAGTGTATGAAGGTGTCACAGGGTGGGTCACTGGGGGATGACAGCTGTTTCCTGCAGCCCCTGAGGGCTTGAAGGTGTCAGTATGTAGGGACTTTTGCTTCAGAAATGGGCCCCGGTTTTCCGAGTGGGGTGTTTTAAGATCATCAACTAAATCAACAAGCTCTGGATTAAGTTCTCCAGTTGGGGGCCCTCCCTGGTGGTGCAATGGGGTAGGACCTAGCATTGTAAGCTAGCCACAGCTGCTTCAGTGCAAGTTTGATCCCCAGCCCCAGAGCTGACCCACATGGCGTGGCAGACCTCTCCTGACCTGCCCGCTGCTCCCCTCAGTAGTGTACTTTGACGATCTGTTCTGTTCCCCACTCTGTCTCTGGTGAATAATCTCCTATGCATCTCTGGCTTGTACCCCAGTTCTGTATGCATAAGTAAATCTTAAAAACAAAAACAAAAAAACAGCAGCTGGGGACAAACAGGCAGGGATGAGTTCGGCTGAAATCTGTGTTTCCCGTTTTCCCAGCGCTGCAGTCCCAGGCTACCCCACCAACTGCAGAGAGAGATGAGCAGACCCCAGAACCAGAGGCCTGCCCCATCAGCAATGTATGCCTTCTATTTTTAGGTATCAGTGAGGATGAAAAGCAGTGATGTCAGGTGTCCTTCATCATTTGCTCAGTCTCTGACAGTCAAAACTTGCCTTTAGGCTTAATTAAACGTTCTTTGTTGTAAGGGCGGGGAAAGGAGACGGCTTTGTCTCATGTACAGTAAGCTGAGGTTAGCATGTACTCCTCACACGTTCTAAGCTACTGTTCAGTTCAAGAAAATGCAGAAGACTGACTTAAATGCTAGTTTGAGATGACTGATCTGTGATCTGGCAGAATTCTATTCTGCCAGGTTTTGGGATCTGAGGAGTTAGAGATGGAACCTGCAAGGATTTTTAATGCAACATTCCCACTCCTAACACACTTTCTCTCTCGAGGTGTCTGCCAGTACCACTCCATGAGTATAAGCTACTGCATACATCTCTCTGTTGTTGGGGAGTGGAGGCAGGGTAGCATCAGCTTTAAGGGGGCTGCAGGAGGGCTGGCATAGTGTCTGAGGGAGAAGGAGGCAGAGGGGATCAAAGGCGCAGACACAGATCCAGGGAGGATGGCCAGGTGAGTACAGGAAGGACAGAATTGCTCCCAAACTCAAAACATTGCTCGGGACAGTAAGAGCCAGGTCTTTCTCCAGTTCATGCAAGAGCGGTGAGTCAATGGGAAGCTGCTCTGGGCTGGTGGGGCTGGAGAGGGGCTGCTGGAGGAGCACAGGTGGGCGCGGGCAGGCAACGGAGGCAGGGAGGTGGGAAAAGAGAACCCAGTTAATAGGTAAGTAACTAGCCAAAGTCCCTAAATCCTGCACACCGTCCTGTGAGAGCGGCCACGTTTCAGCGCCTGTCGGTGCAGCCAGTCTCCTGCCCCTGTGGGCTGCTTCCTGCAGCAAGCCTGTGCTGCTGTCCTGGAACCCTCCTTCCACGAAGCCTGCAAATGGCCTGCAAAGATGGCAACTCTGGTGGGGGCTAGGGTAGTTCCCTAGAAGGCGCTAAAGGACAAAACAGGGTTTAAAATTAGAATTAAGTCAACCAAGTCAAGAAAGGGACCAACAGCTACTTTTCAGGTTTGACACATGGCAGCATACTCACCACCACCTCCTAGCACCTTTAAAAATGGAAAATTCCGGCCCTCCCTGGTGGCGCAGCGGGTTAAAGCACAGCACTGAGAATCTAAAGCCGCTTCCGCATGAGTTCAATTCCCGCCTGCCCCGGAGGTGACCACATGGCGTGGCAGACCTCTCCTGACCCGCCCGCTGCTCCCCTCAGCAGTGTACTTCGTCGATCTGCCTGTTCTGTTCCCCACTCTGTCTCTGGTGAAGCCTCTCACCGCCCCTGAGCCTCTTGCCTGTACCCCAGTTCTGTATGCACAAATAAATAAATCTTAAAAAAAAAAAAAAAAGGAAAATTCCTGGTACTACTTTTTTGAAGAATAAAGACTTTTGCATCCCCCCTCACTACCACTCAGTTTTGAGCCATCAAAACACTTGCCTTGAACATGCAGAAAATATGACTCTTGAGGCAATTAAAAGCATTACCCTCTTATTCTTTAACAAAGTAACTCACATAAAGGATTGATAAAGAACAAGACAACCCTCCAGGCCACAGACTGACCCACTGGCCACTTCTTGCACGCTTCTTTTCAATGCTTCTATTTTTAATTTAGTTTTTTTTTTTGATCGTTCTAATCATGAAAAATAATCTTATGCTGTTTTTATCAGTTTTAGATATTATCCACTGACTGATGACAGATTTGCATTTAAATCACTAGTGGCCTCTCCTCCTCCCTTGTAACTTTACAGTTCCATCACTTGATTATCTTTATTAAACACATACAGCTGTAGTTCCTGTTTTGTTCCTTGTTGCCCATTGTGTAAGGTCAGGATATCAGCATCTCCACCTTCCTTCAGCACTGTATCTCCCTCCCAACTCCCACCTCCTGTCAGCTCTACTTACACATTCTGGAGGTTGACAGTACTTCTTTTGTAACCTCTCCACAGCCAACTCATGAATTTTACTTCCAAAAATTGCTTTTTACCGCCAAAGGTGCCCCGCTGCCAGTCCACTCACTCCATCTCACTAGATGCCACAGCCAGAGAGTGTCTCCTTCCCTTTCATGCGACATAGGTCCTGTCATTGCTACTTCCAAAATATATTCCCCCCATCTCCACTGCTAAAATGAAAAGCAAGTCACGGCGTTGCCAGCAGCTGGTTGTTCTCTTGTTCTACTAAAATCCATCTTCTACAAAATGACCTGAATGGTTTTTCTGAACTATTAGCATTCTGAAATATACATGAGATAATAATCATTCCTCTTGTTAAAAAAGGTCTCTCCTTGCAACCCCCTTCACGTTGCATGTAAGGCCTTCAATGAGCTGACCTGACCTGGACTATGGCTGAGTTCCACTTTCCTATATTCTTCCCCTCATTGACTTTGCTTTTGCGGGACTGGCCTTTATTTTTTGACTGCCAGAGCCAATTTCTGTTTTATTTTTATTTTTTTTAAAGATTTATTATATTTATTCGTACAGAACTGGGGTGCAGGCCAGAGATGCGGAGGGTGAGAGGATTCACCAGAGACAGAGCTGGAAGCAGAACAGGCAGATCGACGAAGTACACTGCTGAGGGGAGCAGTGGGCGGGTCAGGAGAGATCTGCCTCGCCATGTGGTCACCTCCGGGGCAGGCGGGAATTGAACTCATGCGGAAGTGGCTTTAGTTTCTTAGTGCAGTGCTTTAACCCACTGCGCCACCAGGGAGGGCCCTCTGTTTTATTTTTTAATTAAAAGTTTTATTTACTTATGCATATAGAACTAGGGTAAAAGCCAGCGGTGTAGGAGTGGTGAGAGGCTTCACCAGAGACAGAGTGGGGAGCAGAACAGGCAGATGGACGAAGTACACTGCTGAGGGGAGCAGCGGGCTGGTCAGGAGAGGTCTGCCACGCCATGTGGTCACCTCCCTGGCAGGGGATTGAACTCGTGAGGTGGCTGTGGCAACCTTTCTGGTGCTGTGTTTTAACCCGTTGTGCCACCAGGGAGGACCCCAAATTCTTGCCTTAAGGCCTTTGCTCTTCTGCTTGACAACACCCCCAGATCGTTCCCTTTTTCTGATCCTTCAAATCCTAATTGAAGTGTCACTCCCTCACACATGAGCAAAGGGTAAGGTAACCTCGTATCCTTAGCTAAGCTCTATCATGCTACCCAGTTTTATCTTCTTGGCATGCTACACATCATTTTTTTGTGTATTTATTGTTTTACTTTCCTTTCCAGAATGTGACCTTTCTGATAACTGACTTGTTCTGTGCCTATATCCCAGCACCCAGAACAGTGCCTGAAGCATAGCAGACATTAAAAAAAAAAAAATTATCAACTCAGTCTTCTGTAACATTGCTAAAGCTTCTATGCTCTAACAATTGTAAAAGCTAGAAATCAAGCAGCATATATATATATTTTAAATGTCTTAAGTATTTCTTATTTCTAAATTTAGGCTGATCTCAGACTCAAAGCAGTATATTTTTATGCTGCTTTTTATGCAACCATTCCATCATTATTTGCCGCTTCAGAAAGTGTCGAAAATGTTTTCAAATGTTTTTTTCCTTTGGAATTTACAATTGCCTTTTCTTTCATGATCTTGTTTTTTAAAGCTAGAATACAGCTCCCTGAAGTCCCCTCTCCCAGGCCCTGCTCTAACCTGGTGATGGCTGCCAGAGGCCACTTTGCTCTCTTCCTCCTGATGTGGGTTGGCCCCAACCTGGCTCTTCCGCCTCCTCTTTCTGGTTTTATTACTTTACTTTGTTGAATTTCCCCTCAGAACATCTCCTAAGAAAGGGTCTGTGGAAGGTCTCTGCTTGTCTGACCTTGCTTTTTCTTCTCATCATTGTTTTTGGCTTTTTAACTTCACACCGATATTCCGCCTGGGCCAAGAATTACTGGTGGACAATACTTTCGGTACTCTAAAGACAATTTTCCATTTTTTGAAATATCCAGTATAAATGAAGACGATTCACAGAGACACACTGGCATAATACCAGTCCCAACCAAGGCTTCTCATGAAAGATGTTCACAGTAGGCAAAGGGAAACATAATTGTCAGTACTTGCAATGAGTGACACTCAAACTGATGCACAGAAGATAAAATTTTGTAAAGTGAGTGCATTTAAATGAGCTGAGTTAGTTTAGAGGACACTGAGTAAAGAAATTAAACTATTTCTCCTAGCTGTAGAGTGTCTCTGTAAAGTCTCCTCTTGCTCAGGCTAAATGCTTCCTTGTGAGTCTTTTCCTGATAATTTTCTTAGTCAACCTCTTATTCACAAAACTCCTGTTTCACCTGCACAACTGCAATGGCTTTTTATTAGCTATTTGTAGACTGAGTCTGGCAAGGAATCATGTCTTGCTTTTTGCTGTATCTCTGGCATCTAACTGATCTACAGAACGCCTAGCACGTTTGAATTGGGATTCATTACTGAGGATGAGGGAGCAAAGGCATACAGGGGGCATGTGCAGTGGAAGCCTTTGAAAGTGAGGAAACACAGTCCTGTTCAGGAGCTTCTTGGGCTCCTGGTCTTTAGATAAAGCCAGTAGCTTTCAGGGTCATGACCTTTGGAGTCAGAGAACTTGGGTTTGGATCTCACTCTTCTCTGCCAACTTACTAGCTATGTGATGATGTTGCGTATGTCATTTACATGTTCTGAGCACTGTTTCTTCACTGTAAAATGGGGATGTGTCTGCCTTGCAGAAAAGTGATTTTGAAGATTAAATCAGATAATTTATGTAAATGATACAATGGTGGGATCTTACATAGCTATTGTTATTGATACCTAAAAGTCAAACTCTAAAGAATGAATGATAAAAACATTCAGAATTTACAGACTGCTTCACCTAACACTAAGCGTTATAAAAAAATTTTAGTCAAACTGAAGTAATTAGCAAGAATCTGAACCCGAGGCTCCTGTGTCCATGCTGAGTGCCCTTTGCACTCCCTGTTCCCCACCCCACCGTACCCCACCCCACCATCTCTGATCGACCAGGTCTGTATGGCTCCGTCCATTAAAAGAAATCAATGGCAGGAGCCTCCAGCTACAGTCTTACATTTTCATATCCTTTTACTTACTGATGAAAATTCTGGATAAAACAATAGAAATTAATAAAGTTTCATTATGTTTCACATTTATAGCACCTGGTAGGGTTAAATGATATAAAATCTGTATGTAGTTTGATAATAGATAGCAATGAAAGGTGTTCTGGGGTGACATCTGGGGCGTCCTCTCAGCTGCAGTGAGAGCTCTGCTCAGGGGGCCCCTCTTTCACCTGGTGGCAGGGCCTCCCTCCTCATTTCCTCTTGAGTGGGCTTCGCTTGTTTTCCCTCCACTACCTTTAAAGGAAGGTTTTCTGTTCTCCTGAGTTTGCCCAGATGACTGTCCTTCAGAGAAAGGACAGATAGAGTCAGAATAAACTCATCATAGACCCCAGAATTCCCTGGAAGATCGATCCACAGCATCCTGCCTGCCCATCGCCACGGGAAAGGTAACAGGACTTTTAAAAAGCTGTATCCCCATTACACTCTTTGCATGAAGGAAGCATCTTTTTGTTTTTGTTTGTGGTCAGTCGATGGCCTCATCCGAGGGTCATGAAACCATCAGAGGTGCAGAAACAAGGCAGATAGGAACTTCAAAACCACAAAAGACATCTGATTCCTCTTAATCCATGAAAGGGAATCCACTAATAGAATCTGAGATCAAAATTGCAGTAAATTTAACTTGTTGTTAGGTAGCTCAGAGGTGAGTCAGGGAGAGAGGAGAGGAAGCATGTCAAATACCTGTTTCCCCAAATGTCAAGGCTAAGAACACTGCAGAATGGGCAAGCTTGCTACTCTGCCCTATTTGCTACTTAGGTTCCACACACTATACCTGATGGCAGGTTTTTTAATCATAAGGTTTTATATTTAAAGGATCTTGGGTCTCCTGAGCTGCTTTCTTCTCTCACCAAGATGGAAGTAACTGAGGACAACACACTCAGGGCTCAGCATCCGTGTGACCTACCTAGACTTTCTGAGGACTGTGACTTTTTAAAAAAAGATTTATTTGTGCATACAAGAACTGGGGTACACGCCAGAGGTCCGGGGTGTGAGAGGCTTCACCAGAGACAGTGAGGAGCAGGGCAGGGTGATCGACTGAAATACACTGCTGAGGCGAGCAGTGGGCGGTCAGGAGAGGTCTGCTGTGCCATGTGGGTCACCTCCCTGCCCGGGGATCGAACTTGTGCTGCAGTGGCTGCAGATAGCTTCATAGTGCTGCACTTTAATCCGCTGCATCACAACAGAGGGCCGACCTGTAACTTTCTAACTCTAATCATGAAGAATGCAAGATGAAGTTTTCTAAATAATACAGAACTCTAATACATATAAAAAATACTTCACACACACACTTCAAAATACCAAACCTTTAAATTAAAAATTGGACTAAATGATAAAACATCAGTCTACATGTCTGAGAAATGTGCTTCTGTGAGTTAATATTCGTAACTTTGCAATTTGATAAAATTCAGTTTTGATTTTTACTGCTTCTCTTTAAAAAAAGGATAAGTGATTCAGATCAGGGGTGCTGTGTACCATCTAAAAGTTAAGGTTTGTGAGATGTTTATTTCTTTGCCTTTCCTTTTGCTGAAGGTATCCTTGCAGGTTTGAGGCCGCTCTTCTGAACAGTGCAGAGTTTATTTACTAACTATTCCTCCTCTAGTCACAAAAGAGTGAACACAATGAGCTTCTTCTAGAAAATACATAAAAATCTTGCAGATGGAGTTTTTAAAATTCAGAAACAATAATCAAAGTGACCTGAGATCTGCTTGGGTTCATAAAACATAAAAAGGTTGGCAGAAATTATATCTAAGGAGGTAGCAGAACAGGGCTCTGAAATCTCATATATAAATCAAGTGTCACCTGGGAAAGCTATTTCCACCCCCCCCCCTTTTTTTTTTTAAAGATTTATGCATACAGAACTGGGGAACAAGCCAGAGGTGTAGGATGAGAGGATTCACCAGAGTGGGGAGCATAACAGGCAGACTGACGAAGAACACTGCTGAGGGGAGTAGAGGGGAGAGAGGAGAGGTCTGCTGTGCCATGTGGGTCACCTCCCTGGCCAGGGATTGAACTCATGCTGCAGTGGCTGTGGCTAGCTCATAGTGCTGTGCTTTAGCCTGCTGAGCCACCAAGGAGGGCCCCTATTTCCCTTTGTGAAAGATCTAAATTCTTGTTTCAGTGTGCATGAGAGGCACAATAAGCTGCCAGTAACAACAGTGGGTAGTGCTTCTGCAGAAGCATGGGGAGAGGGAACCCCTGTGTCAGAGGCCAGGAAAACTGTACCCTGGTAAAGCTTTACCTGCTACTTCTCAGAGACCCCCTCACTGCTCACACCCAGTGGCACAACAGGAACTTCAGAACCTCACTCCTCTGGGAGCAGGCATCAGAGCTTGTGGGGATCAGACATGTGGACAACTGGCTTTTCCAGTTCTCACCCACAGATAGCTGGAGCTGGTTTCCTTGACTTTGTACAGCATTAAAAAAAATGTTTTGTGGCCCTCCCTGGTGGCGCAGTGGGTTAAAGCACTGCACTGAGAAGCTTAAGCAACTTCTTCATGAGTTTGATCTCTGCTGCGCCACCCCGGAGGTGACCACATGGCTTGGCAGACCTCTCTGACCCGCCCGCTGCTCCCCTCAGCAGTGTACTTTGTCGATCTGCCTGTTCTGCTCCCCACTCTGTCTCTGGTGAATCCTCTCACCCTCCGCATCTCTGGCCTGTACCCCAGTTCTGTATGAATAAATAAATCTTAAAAAAAGTTTTGAGCCAAATGTCATAGACTTTAGAACAGAGAAATATACTAGTACTTTAAAGATCAGATGATGCTGATTATTTTGGTGATTTGGTTCTGAACCCCATTGCTAAAGAAACATTCAAAGGCCACCAAGTTGAATGGACTTTTTGGTTCTTAATCTCTTACACGAGGCATTTGGCCATGTGCTGCTCTTCTACCAAGAAGTTTCTTTTTCCAACTCTCTTTTTGCCTCTTTGACCTTCCAGCCATTAAACACAGGGATTGTCCAGGGTTCCAATCTGGTCCTGCCTTTCAATCCACACCTTCTCCTTTGGCATAAATTCAAACTCATTACATTGCCTTCAAGCTCCCTGACAATCTAGTCATACCTACATACCTTTCTAGTATTTCTTGTCACTCCCTTCCACACCATCTCTGATGTCACCACCTGGGACAACTACTCACTGTTCTCAGAACAGGGCCCACATATCTTCAGTGTTTCCTGTATGGCTTTATTCTTACTGTTTTCTCCAAATGCATTGCCCTATCTCACTGCGCCAACCCACTCTAGACTTCTGAGCCAGTTCCAACCATATGATCAGCTCTGTTGAGGCATCGCCCACATTCCAAGTATATAGTTTAGCAAGTTTTAAGATGAAACCACCACTCTCAAAATATGCCTTTGGTTTCTAAGACCCCTTGTGCCCCTACGAGCCTCTCTTTCCCACCCATCTACTGACCCTCTTCCTCTCACTGTAAATTACATTGCATTTTCTTGAGTTTTATCTAAATGCAGTCATGCATATTTCCCAGTTGGGCTTTTACCCAGCCAAATTATTTTGAAATTCATCCACATGGTAGTGTGTATCAAGTTAAACTGCTGAATAGGAGTTCAGTGGAGGGATGTTTTAATTTGCCTATCCATTCACCTGATAATGGGTGTTTGTGTTCTTCCCAAGTTCTGGCTGTTACAAATGAAGCTGCTACATGAATTTGCATATGAGACTGCTTTAATTTCCTGTGGGGAAATAAATACCTAGGAATAGTGTGGCTGGAATATATGGCAGGCTTATGTGTACCTCATAAAAACTACCAAACTGCTTCTAATTAAAAGGTAACAATATATATTATTAATTATCCAAAAAGGACAATACAAACACCCTATAATTGCCCAATAGTGTTGACTCCACCTTTAGGTGACAGCACTGTCTCTGACCATTAAAGATATTTGCTTTAGATTTTTCATAGATGTCCCTTACCAGGGTAAGGAAGTTATTTTATTTTTTTAATTTTTGAAGTTTATTTTTACATCATTTTGTACATTTCCCCCCCCCCCCATCTCAATTGTAATCCCCGCGGGTTTCCCATCACCAAGTCACCAAGTGTGCCATCACCATAATCCCGTGCACTTCCCTCCCCACCCTCCGTTTTGATCCCATTCCCCACTCCACCCCCACAAAATGTCTCTGGTATATGTTTGTTCATTATTTTTGTTACTTTCTTGCCTGGTCCACTATACTCCTGCTATGAGTGAAACTATCCGGTTTCTTTCTCCTTCTGGCTTATCTTACTAAGCATGATCTTTTCCAGCTCCATCCAAGTTGCTGCAAAAGACATGTGTTTCTCTTTTTTGGTTGCTGAGTAATACTCCATTGTATATATGTACCACATCTTTTTAATCCAGTCATCTACTTTTGGGCATTTGGGCTGCTTTTAAGGAAGTTATTTTTATTGTTAGTCTATTCAGAATTTTTATCAGAAATGGATGTTGGGTGTGTCAAGTGCTTTTTTTCTACATATATTGAGATAGCATGTTTTTCTTTTTAGTTTATTTATATAAATAAACTGAAATTACATAGTTTTTTTAAAAGATTTATTTATACATACAGAACTGGGGTACAGGCTAGAGGTGCAGGGGTGGTGAGAGTATTCACCAGAGGCAGAGTAGGGAGCAGAACAGGTGGATCTATGAAATACACTGCTGAGGGGAGCAGTGGGTGAGAAAGGAGAGGTCTGCTGTGCCATGTGGGTCAGCTCCCTGGCTGGGGATTGAGCTCATGCCACAGTGGCTGATGATAAGTTTCATAGTGTTGAGACTTTACACCCTTTGCACCTCCAGGGAGGCCCTACAAATATTAGTTTTAATGTTAAATCAACATTACATGCTTATGATAAATCTTACTTGGTGAAAAGTATTTAAATCTTACTTGGTGAAAAGTATTTAAATCTTACTTGGTGAAAAGTATTTAAATCTTACTTGGTGAAAAGTATTTATTGTTGAACTTAATTTTAATTATTACTGTTAAGACATACTACAGGTGGTGTCGATTTTTTTTTTTCTTTTACATTTGTATTCCTAATAGATACTGATCTGCAGCTCAATATTTTTGTCTGTCTCTAGTTATCAGGGTAAGGCTGGTCTTATGAGTATTTCCTTTTTAGTTTTCTGTAAGAATTTATATAGGATTGGTATTTCTTCCTTGAATGCATAGAATTCACTAGTGAAACCATCCAGACCTAGAGTTTTCTTGGTGGGAAAGTTTTAACTACTCATTCAAGTTCTTTAACATAGTAGTAATCTGGCCACTTCTTTTGTGTGAACTTTGGTAGTTTGTGCCTCTGAGGGATTTGTCCATTTTATCTATGCTGTCAAACTTACTGGTAAAGATATTCTTTCTTAGTTTCTTGAAGTAGCACTGAGGTCACTAATTTGAGACCACTCTTCCCTTCTAATCAGGCAATTCACACTATAAGCTTCCACCTAAAGTTGCATTAGCAGCAGTACATAGATGTTTGTTGTTTTTATCTTCATGCAGTTCAAAATACTTGCCACTGTTTTGCATTATGCATTGACATGTGAGTTTTTTTGGTAGTATTATTTAACTTCCAGTTATTTAGGGATTTTTCAGAGATCTTTATTACTGATCTCTAATTATATTTCCTTATGGTACAGTTCCTGAATCCTTTATATTAATTGTGTTTGGTGTCATGGCCCAGAATATGATCTTAGTAAATATGCACTTGAAGGGAATGTGTATTCTGATGTTACTAGGTACAATGTTATATGTTAATCAGGTGAGTTCCACATAGTGTTCAGATCTTCCATAAGCTTACTGATTCTGTTGTTCGATCAGTTATTGACAGTGGGGCATTGATATGATAATTGTGGACTTGTCCATTTTTTTCATGTAGTTCTAAGTTTTTAATTTCTATATTTTGAAAAACTTACTGGGGGAATAAACATTTGGGTTTGTTATGGTCTTGGCATGAGTTGACCTGTATTTGTTGCTGTTGTTTTTTGATGGAAAGTTGACTTTTATAAAGATTGAAGAAATAAGAATCACTATTTGCTCTTGTGCCTGTTACTGCCTGAGCTCTTGTTCACTTGCAGAGATTGAATTGCTATCACTTTTATTCTGCCTAAACATTTCTCATATTGACTCTTCTGGTCATAACTATTTCAGTTGTTATGAGTCTAAAGTCTTGTCTTCACCACTTTTTTGGAAAGCTGTTACTGGGTGGGACAGAAGTATATGAACTGACATTTTCCATCAGTACTTTAGGCTGATGATGTATAATTTTCTCAGTTGCAATGTTTCTAAGACAATAAGTTTGCCCCAACCTTACCTATTCTTTTGTATATACTATGTCTTTTTCCTCTGGCTGCTTTTGAGATTTATTTTTATCATTGGCTTTGAGCAAGCTGGTTGTGAGATTTCTCGGTATAGTCTTCATGATTTGTGTGTGGGTAACTCTAGCATCTGTGAATTTATAAAGTTTCCTCAACTGTGGAAATAAATTTCTCCCACTATTCAAATTTGTTTTATCCTTCACTCTGGTTGAACACTTCATTTGCAACACATTAGGTGATTGTTCGCTGTTTACTAAAGGTTGATTCCTTTTCTCCAAAATTTCTTTTTTCTCATGTTACATTTTAGATTTCTGTGGCTGCATATTCAAGTGCACTACTCTTTACTTCTGCAATGTTTAATGTACTGTTTCATGACAGGATAATTTTCACTTCAAGAATTTTGATTTGGGTCTGTCTGGCCATCTTCCATGTCTTTAACTGTTACAATCAGTGAAAAGTATTTTAATGTCTTTTGTTGATTACTTCAAATATCTGTAGCTTTTCTGGGTTGGGTTAGATTGATTATTCTTCTCATAATGGATTCTATTTTCTTGCTTCTCTGCAGGCCTGCTAATAATTGATTGAATGCCAGACATTATGAATTCCACCTACTTAAGTGCTGGGTAATTTTGCATCCCTACAAATATTCCTGATCTCTGAGTTGTGGTTAAGTTACTTGGAAATGATTTGATTCTTTTGGGTCCTGCTTTTCAGATTGGTCAGAGGAAGCCAGAGCAGTGCTCAGTCTAGGGCTAATTATTCCCCGATACTGAAGCAGCCCCTCTGTGCACAATTCTCAGTGCCCCATGAATTATGAGGCTTCCAGTCTGGCTGCTGGGAAAAGGCTCTACTCCTTACTCTGTGTGCCAGGCACTGCTACCTCTCCTCTTTTTGCATTCTTTCATCCTCAGGCACTTTTCTAACACACAGTGCTGATCAGGACTCAGGTGAATACTTAGCTGGGACCCTAGCAGAACTCCAGAGTTCTCAGTCTGTATAGCCCTCTTCTCTCTTACTCTGCCCTGCAAACTTCAGCCTTGGTCTCCCAGGCCCAGTGTAGCTCCACCCTTTGGCCCCTTCCCATGGCTGGCACAACCACTTAAAGCAGCAACTACAGGGTACACATATTTTGTTTGCTGTCTCTAGTGGATCACCATCCTTCATTGTCTGACATCCAGTGTCTTCAACAGTATTTCATATATTTAATTTTATGGTTGTATCAGGCAGACAGTAAATCTCTTATGTTCCATTTTGGTGTAAGTGGAAGTTTGCCACCCTTTAAAATTGGAGCTCTTCGATAAAGTCTTGTACAAATACTACCTGTCTTGAAAAAGTTTCCCACCTCTTACTCCTGTAAGAGGAGTAAGACCTCTGTGCTTTAAGCCACTTTCTTTATACTGCTATGAATTTACTATGAGTTAGGCATTTGTTTCCCTGAGAGATCATCCTCTTCTTGATGGCAGGAGATTGATCTTTGTACCCTGTGCCTAATCCATGTCTGATAGGTTTCTGAGCTTCAGGAAATAGCCCCTGTTATTTTTATGGTGCTACTCACCAACACTGCCTTGTTTCCACCATCTTAACCATTTGTAAGTGTACCGTTTAGAGTATTAAGTGTATCCACACTGTTGTGAAACAGGTATCTAGATCCTTTTCATCATGCAAACAGAAATTAAACATGGACAAATTTGGTGCTGATGTTTAATCTTTCAGATAAACCATGGGACAAGAAAATGTTGATTTGCTCATGGGCTTACAGCTAGTGTGTAGTGGAGTTAGGACCAGAAGCCACATTGTCTGTTTCTTGTCAAATACTCATTTCTACTAGGTCTGTTAACTCAATGCATATGCTAAATACAGCAGGCCAAGAATTGCCATGCATCAAAGCAGCCTCAGATGTGGAAAGCCAGAAGTTACTAATTCTGAATGGCATAATTTAGCGAGGTTGGGTTTCTTTTTTTTCTTCTTCATTTGCCTTGGTTTGCCTTGGTTAGCTAGTGTAATATCCTTTAACAAATTGTTCACTGATTTTTTTTTTTCTTTTCTGACAAATGATCTGAGTCAATAAGGCTACGTTCCTTTTCTACCAAAAAATTCTCCTTTCTGTATATCATCAGATTCTTTGAATTGCTTATGGTATCTCTAGACCTGCTTAACCTTTTACCCTAACTAAGATACAAGTCTTAGCTTTATCTATGTACTCTCCTTGGCAAGATGGAATCAGTGCTAAATAGCACAGACTTTTTTCAACTATGAAAAAATTTTAATTCATTGGTTACTAGTTACTTTGCTTCTGAAGAAGAGATATTCTAAAATATCTAATATCTAAGTTCTCTTTTTCAGTGCTATCTTCTGATTATAAAGTTAATTGACATTATAGAAAATCTGGCATTCCATAATTTTAGAGGCAAGTTAGAAAGAAAACCCAAGGAAGAAACATTAAATGCAAAAGTCATTTTTAATGACACCATAAATGTCAGGTCAGCTATTTTCTTTTGGCCTCAAATACGAAGGAAAAGGAGACTTAGAATGATTTTTCTGTGTGTTGAAGAGAAGCTACAGGAAGTAATTGCTGTTACCTTTCTAAGAAAGGTCAGATGACTGGCTTTGAATCCAAGCCGTCTCTCTACATACAGAGAAGCCTGGAATCCACTGTGGGTGTGGCCAGGAACATTTGCAATGAGGAAACAACTGAGCAAAACATAAGACTTTGTTTTCAGAGGTTCTTTGAACGTTCTAAGCTTTAGAAAATAGGACGCCCTCTTGCTCGCTGAAAATTCAGGGAAGAAAATGGTTCCAATTTAAAGTGAAAGAATGATTTCTTATTCCCTTCTGCAGTGCTAAATTTCTTACCTGCACCCTGTGCTGCATGTGACTGAGAGAATCATAGATATGAGTCTTGGGGACAAAAGTGCCAGGAGGCTTTCCTCTGACACATAGGTGCAGATGACATCTTGGACCCAAAGGCAGAATGTTACATTTATTTCATTGGTTACCTTCTTATTATTCTGGCCTGTCAATGGAGTTTGAATCCTGATTCTGTCACTGGAAATACAAGTTATCCTTCCTGGATTTACAGCATGCAAATTTGGAAGTATATCTTTACCCAAAAGTCACCGTTTAAAGGAAAATATTTAAAGATTAGTTCTTATCAATTTCTTCACCCTGAAGTTAGGTTGCTTTTCTTCTCCACTAAGAATTTAAACATGATAATTTATTTTAGAATTTTGCTAAGTATTTGTCAGGTTCAGTAATGATGACATTTGGATCGTTGTTCACATTTGCGAAACTAAAAAACCCTTTACCTGCCTGAGGTGTCTGGCATTTCCAAGCTCAGTGGCTGCTCAAAGCTACTGCGGATGGAAAGGGTTCCTATCAGTGTCTTCTCCCACCTGGGATGCAGCTTCCCTACTGCTTGTTTTTAGTTTCAAAGCCTCACTTCTGGATGGGTAAAGTGAAGACACCTCTTATATGCTGCTGCTTTTTCCGAACAGTGATGAGGTTTCACTTACTCCAGCACTGTTTCGGCCTTATTATTGCTGTTATTTTCGCTGAGCTCACTGATGACTTCAGTCTTCCTGACAGTATTTTCACAGGCCATGGAGTGTTTCTGACTACACCTTTCATCTATCTTCCTGGCTTTTGTAAAATCTGAGCTGAGAGTGCTGTAAGGTTTAGCTATTTTGACTTCTTTAACTTCTTCCCCTGTTTGTTATATAAAGCCATAGATGTTTCATGGATAAAGAAGGATGTTCCTTTTCTTCAGCCTATTTTACTTTAGAGGTTTAGTCATGGATTAATATTTGACATTTTTTGAATCTGCTTTCTAAAGTTTAGATTGACTATTTTTTAGGCTTGCCTCATTATTTTGCCTCATTTATTACAAAATTCAAAAGGACACTAATTTAACAAATCCAATAATTATTATTCTCATTTCAATTGTATATTAGTTTTTTAAAAGATTTATTTATGCATACAGAACTGGGATACAGGTCAGAGGAGTGGTGGGCGAGAAGATTCACCAGAGACAAAGTGGGGAGCAGAACAGGCAGATCGACAAAGTACACTGCTGAGGGGAGCAGCAGGTGGGCCAGGAGAGGTCTGCAGTGCCATGTGGGTCAGCTCCCTGTTGGGGGATTGAACTTGTGCTGCAGTGACTTCGGAGCTCTTCATAATGAGGCTTTAACACATTGTGCCACCAGGGAGAGCCCTAGGTTTTTTTATTTCACTCTGGGGAAAAGCAAAAATGATGCTGGGAAGAATAATTTAAAAGAGGTAAGATTATGGAGATGGAAAAATAGGATTCTGTTTGACAAAGTAGACAATATAGCAATTAAAAACCCAGTCTTTGATTTTGATGCCCAGAGACAAGGAAAAAAAAAAAAAACAATTTAACTGGAAGATTTTGATGAATTTTAAAAGCACAGTTACAAAATCAGTGAAGTTAAATTGGATAAAATGCAAGCCTACAATATCAACTTGTAAAGGAATATCTTTAATAAATACAAAGAAGTTAATCCCCCAATATTTATAAAACTGAGATCCCTGAATCTGCTAAAGCAAGCAAGACTTCAGAGGCAGTTGCAATAATGTAACAACTATAGGTTTTACCAAGATCTAACAATATTTGCTCTATTATTTACTAGTTTGGCACTAGTATATGAAAATGATCGAATTTTGTAGGTTCTTCACTTGAATTTGTTACAAAAATTGTGGAATGCCAGATTTTCTATAATGTCATTACTTTTATAGTCAGAAAAAGCCACTAAAGAGATTTTAGATTATGAGATAATGTCAGGACTCTGCTGGATGTAAGAACAAAAAAAATCCAATTTCTATTAGCTTCTAGGGGAACTTGTTATAAAGTGGGACAGTTCACAGATGAAAAGTAATTTGCCAAATGGTGAATTCACTGAAGCACCAATCTGCTGAATGACCAACTTGCCAAATTTACCAAATTTGCATACTTAATAAAACGCCTTTTTTTTTTTACAAATCCAATTTTTATTGGAAGGATCAGCAGGGCCTACAAAGACATGAAAATGTCGGGCTTTCAGATTCTCCCTTGCTCCTCAGCCTGTCCCTCAGCCGCTCCCCTTCTGTGGGTGGCAGCCCATTACACAAGCACCCACCCTTTTTTCCTCCTCTGGGCCAGTTAACCCCAACAAGCTAGAAATCGTCATAAGCTATTACCACATCAACAAAACACATTGCTGTAAACTGGCGAATATGGTGGGAGAGTACTAGATCTAGATAGCAAGTGGAAACTACCTGAAAGACAATTTAAAAATTTAGAATAAATTTAAATTCCTATGAGAAATGCAAAAATTGGTGGATTTTGAGAATTGCTTTATATTTTAAGAACTGTTTTGGAGAATGGGTAGTTCAGCTTCTAGGAGGAGCTTGGGCCTGGCTGTCTGTGTGTACCGTAAAGCCCTACCAAACATCTCGTACTTCTGCTCCGGTCTCGTGAAGTAATGCTTATATAAAATGTGAGCGCTTTCGAGCTCTTTGGGAGCATCTAACAAAAAGATGTCCTTCCCTGACCGAGCTAAATCAAACCCCTAAAAAGGCCAAGCCAAATCCAAGGACCTTAGTTTTCTTCAATCTGAGCATGCCTTAAGATGCTGTTAAGTGGAACATATTTAAGAATATACTATTCCTTATAACCAGTTTTTGGTTAACTTAATTTTTGCCTGAAATTGGCCATTTGGCAAACTGACTTTTGGTGATTTTGGGGTCCATTTAAAAAAACAGGTGGTAAAAGGCGTAATATAAAACTTCTCCCGGGCCCTCCCTGGTGGCGCAGTGGGTTAAAGCACAGCACTGAGAAGCTAAAGCCACTTCCGCATGAGTTCGATTCCTGCCAGCCCTGGAGGTGACCACATGGGCGGCAGATCTCTCCTTACCCGCCCGCTGCTCTCCTCAGCAGTGTACTTTGTAGATCTGTCTGTTCTGCTCCCCACTCTGTCTCTGGTGAATCCTCTCACCCTCCACATCTCTGGCCTGTACCCCAGTTCTGTATGAATAAATAAATAAACCTTTAAAAAAAACCAAAAAACTCCCAATAACTTCCAAGTGTATGGTACATTACCGTCAGCCGCACGAACACTGGTTAGCTGACTTCTGACAACTGGCCTGCTTCAGAGCACACAAGACCTCAGTGTCAGACCAAGTTCTTCAGTCTGCACATGAAGGCTTCCTGTTGCTCCTGTGTCTCCTTCACTGCTCTTTCTTCTCTACCTTTGGAGAAGTGACCAACACCTCCCAAACGTTCAGCAGGGAATGGCCCTGAGGTCAGAAGCTCAGTCATCTGGCGGAAGGGAAGCATGGTGCACTGGGGGTTTGGTGTGGCTCCTGTGCCTCCCAGACGTCCAGGCGAAGGAAGGATGTGCCCCCGTTGGTGGGAACCTTGGGGGAAGGTACTACGGGGCAGGCTGCTGCACAAGCAAAGAATACAACTCTGCCCGCACTCAAGCTCTTCCTCCCTGCATTTAATATCACCACACCCACTCTGCCCTTCGGAATTATTTTTTTTTAAGATTGATTTTTTTTTATGCATATAGAACTGGGGTACAGGTGAGGTGAGAGGATTCACCAGGACAGAGTGGAGGGCAGAACAGGCAGACCAATGAAGTACACTGCTGAGGGGAGCAGCAGGTAAGATAGGAGAGGTCTGCCACGCCATGTGGGTCACCCCTGGAGTGGGGGTTGAACTTGCACTGAAGCAGCTGTGAACAGCTTGCAGCGCTGAGCTTTAGCCCGCTGTGTGACTAGGGAGGGCCCCTTTGGAATTTTCTACTGAATGGGATGAAGACTCTTTATCCTCTTACATTTTACTGTCCCTCAAAGCAAAAATCTAGGTTTTTCTCACTGTAGGGATTTTATATTTTGGGTAGCCAAAATAATAAACAGAAGGGAAGTTACAAAGGCTGAGGAATTAACCTTACAGGTTTTGCCCTTTGAGGACTTTTTCTTTCTTTTTTACTAAGTGTGTACCTGCTTTTCTAACCTATACCTTTGTTAGCTCTTTCTTCGTTTAATTCATTTCTTTTAGCATGTTGGAGCCACAAACTTATCAAGGGTTCTCAAGTTGCTATTACCTTCAAGTGGACCATTATCATCTGATGCAGAGATATTCCTGATACCTGTGCCACTGGGCTCACAAGTAAATGGAGCCAGTTCGTCCCCTGGGCATGCACGTCCTGGGCCTCTCACTGCATGTGTGCCATCTTCCCCTTCAGACTAGGCTGTGAGAGGCGAAGGACCCAATGGTCCATCTTGTGTGGTCCCATCACTCAGAGCTGGACCTGCAGGGGGAGCTTGGAGAAAGCAGGCTGGGGTGGGGGGTAGCATGAAATTAGAACACCACTGCAGATAAAGCACTTGGTTAACTATATTGTGCTTATATACCATTCGGATTCCTATGCCACTTTACACAACTTGAAATCAACTCATGGAGAAAGCTTTTAAAAATCTCATTAAGTTAAAGAGTTGTATCTGATACTCAATTTAGAAAAAATCTTACTGGGATACTATTCACTAGTTACTTGGAGAATTTGAGCATACCTCCCAGAAAGAGCTCCATCTTCATACACTGTAATGCTAAGTGTTACGGACCTTGAGAAAAGGAATCTGATTAGTTTGTAGAACTTAAATTTTAAAATGAGTCAACTTTGTTTTATATCACTGTTTTGGGAGTCAGGGTTCACAGCTCCTCAAATGTATGGTTCACAGCTCCTCAAATGTATGTTGTCACCCCACACTTGCCACCAAACTACCAGTAACATCCCCCCGGAGTCCACTGGACCCCTACAGACCTTTTGCTCTGACTTCCTCTGTAACTCAAATCCTTGATTTCTGCTGCCAGAAACTAAGGATTTGTTTTGGTTTTGATGGGTCTTCTTCCTTTGCTTTTTAAAAAATTCCCATGAGTGAAATCACTTGATATCTGACTTATTCCTAGGTAATTTTGCTTAGCACAGTCCTTCTACTTCATCTTGAAACAGCTGAGTTGTACTACATTGTGTTTAAATATACTATATCTAATTATTCTAAATGTTAACACATCTCCCTGCAGAGATGCTAAAAAGATGATCAGTTTCCAGGACTTTGGATTTATTCTTCCAACATGAAAAGCAACGATGGCCATGTCATAAAGCAAGTATCTTTGATCTCCACAAAAATCCCCAGAATCTCTCTATCATGAGAGCAGGGGATATAGAGGATGACTGTGTACCCTGCGTGTCCTCTAAGGGAGCTCTGGCCTATTGGCAGGCACGTCTCAAGGCAGACAGACGGCACAGTGCAGGGGGAGAAAAATGGCAAGTTGGTAAATGGCTCGTCTCTGACATCTGTTCCACCTGAGTGCTTTCTGATCCTGGCTTGGTCACCCTAAGAGGCTTGCAAGACTTCTGTGTTCTTTTTGTATGAATGGGTTATGTTCACTATGTGGAAACCTGCTATTTGCAGGTGGGGTTTCTTTGAAATGGGCAGGCAGGTTCTAGCTGCAAACTTCTTAGGGCAATTAAAAACCACTGCTTAGAGTGAGAGATGGCCCATTTGGGGACACATCAGGTGGTAGAAGGAATCCTGGCCCTTGTGACTTACCTGCCAATTCTCATCTAGTTTCTAAGCTGCTTTATTCTCCTCTCTGAACCTCCGCCCACTCCTCACCTCTACCTCCCTTTATTGGGACAGGAGGAGATGCTTATTAAAGAAGCTCCTTTGATCACAACAGCTTCAGCAAAGTGATCCTATGAAAAGATCACGTGTTTATCCTGACCATTTTCTTTGTCAGTTCATGAAATCTGCAGGGATCCCCTGAACAGTTTGCAAGGTGAAGACCACTGGAGATTATGCCTTAGAAGTCTTGGCATGAGACCTAGGGACTTGTCTTGTGATCAAACACCTCCATTTGATTCAAGTACAGATGCAGCCCTGCTGCAGGAACCTTGACACAAAGATTCATTGATCCTCTTTAGGCACATCCACATGCTATTTCATTGTATGAAAAGAGCATGATTTATTTACCCATACTTACGTGGACGCGGCTCTATATCGTTTCTATGTCTTAGAGTTAACAGTACTGCTATTTGTTCTGCACAGCATCACTTTCTGCTACTTTTGGGAAATGCTGGTCTCATATACTTCACTTTCAAAAATTCCCACCACCAGCAAGCAGTACCTTGTTTTCTTCCAAAACAAAAAAAAAAAGTTCTTCCTCTGGTCATGTTTCAGCCCTCCATGTTCTGAGAAAACCTACTTCTTTAGTCATGCGGCGCCAATCCTATTATTCTGGCCACAGTGGGTGGATTAATGGGAGCACTTCCACAAGATTTCTGAACATCAGCCCAGAGAACATGGCCCTTCATAGCTTTGGTGGCAAAGCTGGAAAAGGAAGTATCAGGAGTTATTTAGACATTTCCAGTCCAGTGAGAAAAGCGATCATGGGAGAGTGAAGTTGAAAAGCAGAGTAGAGATAAAAGATGGGAATATGATAGATTGGACTTCCTGAGCACAGCTGTTCCTCTTCAGAGGCCTTCAGTACGTACTTTTTGAGGCCTGTTAAATGCAAATGGCAACCTAGTTGGGTATGTAGTTCTTGAGCCCTAAGTTTCCTCCTCAAAAGACTAAAGATGCTGCGACATGGGATTCTTACAGAACAGAGAACGAAGTGATCATCATTTTTGTTCCTTTATAAGGGCATTTTCCCCTTACCCTGTCCGTATGTGTGTGCAGACGCCAACCTTTTGTCATTACCTGATGATGGGGCTTCTTTCTTCCTTTCACATCAATCCTTCTGCCATAGCAGCGTTGATTTGAATTAAACATATTAAAAATTTTAAATCAACATGAATGCTTTCTGACTTTGGATTAGTGAAGGCCTCTGCTTCCATGCTAGCACCTCTTCATCTCAGCCTGTATGTGGTCTTTGCTGTTTACCAGTATCTATGCTTGCTTGAATTTGAGTACAGCAGTTTCTGTAATGTAAATTTTCTGTTGTGGTCCTTATCAAAAAGTGCTTTACTAAGCCTAAAAAATCTGCATCTTTCTCACTGTTACCAGCTTTATAGGTCTCATAGCTAAAGAGACATCTACCTAGTCCTATGTACAAAAGGGACATCCTATGGATTCTTCTGGGTTCCTTACAGTCCCTTGTTTGTAGTAAGAATACACTTCTAGGCTGCTAAGTTGAAGCACTGACTTATGTGACAGCTTTTAGTGGTGGCTTTGAAGTTTTTTTACTTATTATGAAGCTGCTGATCACAGCAGGAATCCCTGCATCTTGCCTCTTTTCCAGCTTACTCACAAGGAGAGTGAAAGCATGCCTAACTCTTTTAGTTGTTAAAAAATAACAAGCCCCTCCCCCCAACAACACAACTGCATGAGAAGCTGCAACCCCCCACTATACAACGCTCCATGGTTCTTCCAGCCCAGAGCCCTTTCAATCGTCCATTTACCACCTTGAGCT
Source organism: Condylura cristata (assembly GCF_000260355.1). Lineage (NCBI taxonomy): Eukaryota > Metazoa > Chordata > Mammalia > Eulipotyphla > Talpidae > Condylura > Condylura cristata. The sequence continues at coordinate 38,332,963 of NW_004567118.1, forward strand.
ACTTCCTCCTGCTATTCCCCAGGCATCTTTACTATGTAGAGTTGCGATTTGGAAGAAAAGGGTATCTGTGAATGGAAGTAAACGATAAGAGTTCTTTCTTACAGAAGGAGGACTAGGTACCATTTTCTTGTGGGGAGGAGCAAAAAAGTGTCTGGTGGCCAGTGGGCCCCACCAGCCAGCCCCTCTAGTCCACTGGAAGCCTTCCAAAGGCCAGCAGTGGCAAGGGAAAAGTCCCTGATTACAGGCTTATATTTTAGTTGTGATATGTATAGCAAACAAAGACTGTACCTTGTCAGATGAAGAGGAGAGCACTGTTCTAGTTTCAGTGCTATGGAAAGGTGGCATTTCCATTTATTTTTTAAACTGAAGCATCGCACAGGTTGCCGACGTGTACACACTGCGTCTCCCTGTTTTCATGCCTATCTCCTCTGGGAGGTGGAGAATGAACTGTGGACTCACATCTTGTCAAAAATTATAATTATTGAGACAACTGCAGTTATAATTTTAAATAACCCAAACACTTCATTAAGGAGATAGACATATTTAACTTTTCCCACCACCCCGTATTTGGCTAGTTACATTATTTTTAACTAACTTATTATATATATATATATATATATATTTAAACTGGAATATAAACTAAGATTAATAGGAAAAGCAGTTTGTGACTAGAGACCAAGGTTCACAGAAGTGTGCATTCGGTGAGGGGAGCAGCAGGAAGGCCATGAGAGTGGAATCGTGTGCTTGACATAAAGGGCCAGGAGCAGAGGCTCTGAGGGTGGCCTCACTCCCCAGCTTCCACCACCTCTGGTCAGGAAGCCTCTGGTCACAACCTGCTTATTGGTCTGAGTCTACTTGTGGTTTTAACTGTGAGTAATGAAGAACATAAGCAAATGGCAATAGGGAAGCTGGTCAAACATTCAGTAAGGGTGCTCTTTGAATCGAGTAGATATTAAAGATACTGCTTATGAAAAAACAAGAAGCAGATGGCATTGACTTCTGGCTTTCACCCACAGAAATAGAACAGGAAAAATAAGAAATTTCTATGCCGAAGATTGGGGTTATATTGAGATTTCCACCACCCAGACAGGCAAATGCCTGGGCAGATGCGTAGGGCAGATGGGTCCTTTGACAGCTTAATATTGCTGAGTTTCTGGTGACTCTGTAGTTAGGGCAGCCAGTGTGAGACCATCTGTTTACTAGTGGGCAGGAGAGCTCACGACCAGCAGGTAGCTGCTGCTGCGACTGAGCTACAAACCAAAAGTCAAGTCCGCCATTTGCAAACCTCTGCCAAGCACAGTGGCTAGCAAATCACTAGCACATCCATAGGAAAAGAAACCACCTTTACAGTATGAGACCACGCAGAATATTCTGTGATATTCAAATGCTGTGAAACAGGTCATTCATTTAGAAAGCACTTTTGTTCTCTTCCCAACAGGAAAGGAACAGAACTTTGAATTCAGAACCATCTATTACAATAGTCCTTGCTGCACCACCACCCGCAACTGCAACTGAGTACCATTTGTTTGTTAAAAAAAATTAAGGTTAGCGACACACATTTGTTGCAAAAGGCTTACAGTGAAAAAATCTTTCCTCACTCTCCCCTCTCCCAAGGCAAACCATTTTTATGTGTATTTTTTTCTAGATGTAGTTTATGATAGACATAATTGTGTGTGTGTGTATTAAAAAAATACATACATAGCTCATACTGCAGTAAAGAAACCTGTTTAAGGTTATTAGCATATCCTAAATACATCTGACTCTGGGTTCCCTCCCTTCTTCCTTTGTGTATGATTTCTGATCTGTGGCATAGAGCCAAGATTCGTTGGTAAGGCTGTATCGGGTATTTCTGGAATGAGTCTAGTCTGATTGGTCTGTGCGTGAGACATGCTGGTTATTAAATATTCCAGATGGAATATACTTTCTTAAAGCCTTCAAATGTTTTAGAAAACCATGAAATGTAGGGCTGGGTACCTGAGGAGGCAGAAATAATGGGACTGCAGGAGGTAAGAGAAAGAGACTACTGATACTTAGTTGGATTTAGTTTCAGGATTAGTATGGAAGGAAATACCCCGGAAGCCCTCACTGTAGCTCCTGACTGACGATAGAGGAAAATTTGATAGAGGGGAAAAGCAGTATCTCGAGTACCAGTGCATTTCTCATCTAGAAGTTTGACTTAACATTTTTGAAAAAGATTTCCTACATCTTTAGTTAAGTTTCGAACATCTGTTTATGTGTCTATGAATTCTAACATTTTTATCAGTTCTGGGTTGCTTTTGCATGCCTGGTAATCTTTAGCTGGAACAGACACTGAATTTTATCTTGTTGGGGCAGGCATTTTACTGTTGTATTCACGCTGTGCTAGAGCATAGTTAAATTACTTGCAAGTTGTCTGATCCTTTTGGGTCCTGCTTGTAGAATCAGGCAGCAGTAAAGCATTCTCTCCCTAGCACTGAGGCCAAATGTTCTGAGTGCTCCACCCACAAACCTGTGAATTGCAAAGCTCCTAGCCTGCCTGTTAGAACAGAAATGATTTCCGCCCAGTGTGAGTGCTGAGCCTGTTTACTCTGGTCTTTCCCTGGCCTCCATAGTTTTTCTCTTCCTTGTCCCTCACCAGTTCTCTCTGGACTTCCCTCTTCTCTGGTACTCTGTCCTGCATGTTCAACTGCCTGTTCTCCCCAGATGCCCCCGCGTGCACTGTGGCCTGGAAGTTTGCCAACGGCGATACTGTAAGTCATCAATCATCATTGTTGATAGGGTCTTGGAAATTGCCATGACCCTTGAACAACATGGCCCATGCAGTCAAAAGTCTGAGTACAGATTTTGACTTGCCCAAACCCTCATTAATACCCTGTTGACTGGAGGCCTTGCTGATAACATGAACTGACCCATATTTTCTGTATTCTTACATCAGAGAAAGAAATGCTAGGCTCATCACAGGGTAGAGAAATATATGCTTCCAGTACTGTATTGATATGAGGCGGATCATCTATGAAATGCTCCACTCCTCCCCAGCTGCCATACATTATTGGATCTGCATGGTTCAAACCCATGTTGTTCAAGGGTTGACTGTATGATAAAATCACTTTTTCCTTGAGATGATTCATATAAATAAAAGTTCCTAAGACTTACCCTTGGGAACAAAAACATCATCAACCTTCTAAAATAAAGATCCCAAACAATTCTAACATTTTGTATGCATTTGTTCATTTACTTCCAACCCTGCTGTTCCAGCTCAGGATTACAGGTAGCCACAGCCTCTCCCGATAGCCCAGCGTGCAAGGTGGAAGGCACCTGGGACAGGAAGCCCTTCCACCGCAGGGCACACACAATGCCGGCACTCATCTTGGAGAGGCGGAGGAAACCGGCGCAGAGGTGAGGGGGAGTTTGTAATCCCACAGTCAGCAGCCCTGGCCGAGAATCATTACCTCCCCCTCAACATCACAATGAAAAGACATGAAAAGGGCAGTATTTCAGGAGCACTGGCTGAACACTGGGGTAGTTGTAGGTTCACTCGCCCTCTGATGCCAGGGCCTTGACAACAGTGGTTTCCTATCTTCTTTGTTTTACCTTTCAGACAGGAGGTAAGGCCAGCCTTCATCTACCTTTGCCTTATTTCCATACTGTGTATGCATAGTCCTCTTGCTGATTTATGATTTGCTTTGAGTGGGAACAGTCACTATTGCAAGAGAGCCCTTGGGGAGGTGAGGTCCCCTCTGGGGCTGTCCCCCTGCTGTACATGTCAGAGGCCATGTCTTCCCTTAGGAGCTCTGGGTGATAACTCTGCATCATTTCTGTTAGACTGAATTTGATTGGCTGGTACAGGTTTGCTTTATCCCACTGATGAATATGTTTTATCAAACAGTATTTTTTGGGTTCTATTAAGAACTATTATGTGAGTAGATTAATAAACCTTTCTAATGGATGTCATCCTTAGGTATAGACTCATTGGCAAGATACATTATTTTAAAATGCTCTTGGTGGGCCTCCCTGATGGTGCAAGGGGTTAAAGTGCAGCACTATGAAGCAATCTGCAGCAACTGCAGCATGAATTCGACCCCCACCAGGGAGGTGACCCACATGGAGCAGCTGACCTCTCCTGTCTCACTGATCCCCTTGACAGTGTTTCGGTGGATGTGCCTGTTCTATTCTATCTCTGGTGAATCCGCTTGCCCCCCCAGTTCTTGTGTGCATAAATAAATCTTTAAAAAAATGCTCTTGGAGCATTTAATTACCCAAATGCCTAATTTTGGGTGTTTAGTTAGAAACAAAAATATCTCTGCTGTAAAAACGTAGTTTATTTTCCCTTCCTACTATCCTTACTTGCTTTTGGTATAGTATTATACTAGTGTAATAGGGTTCCCCCACCCAATAAAAAAAAATGACAGTGACTCTCAACTCTAGTCTATTAATGGTATGTTTGCTAGAGAATTTCTCTTAATGAAATTTAGGGAAATTACCTAAAAGTTAAAGAATTAGTCTGGCATAAGGCTTTCTTACAATTAACTAAGAGTATGGGTCACATCATTACAGTCCCAGAGGAGACCTCCCTCCTCAAGGTTACCCTGCTTCAGTGGCTACTCCCACTCAAAGCAAATAATAAAGTATGATTTTCAAAGTCCTAAATCTTTCCTTAAGAATTCAAAGACAAATTGATGACTATAAGTTGGAATTTTCTGGGGTCAGGGAAGAAAAATTTTCTTATTTATGCTTTATCTCTTAATCACTGGATAGCAACATCAAGAGTAAATTTTTAAAAGTCGAACATCTTGACAGCTTTCTCTCCTATTTGTAAATTTTAAATACATTAAAAATTTTTACATATGTAAAAATAGGATTGTTACTACACACCTCTTAGAATGCAAATGATAGGGGGAAAAAGCAATTAATGAATGAGTTCTAAAACCAGGCTGATATGTTTCCATCACTGGAAAGGCATTTAACAGGTGTTGGAAATTTGTTAAACCAGGATCCAGATTGAGACAAAAATACAGGAAAAACTTCACCAGTACAGGCATCCAAATTAAAATTCTTTTGATTGTCCATACTTTGATATAATTGTTAGGAGAATAAACCTGATTTTTGAGTTATAGATGCTTTATCACTTCCTTCTCATCCATTCTTAAGTATTTCTCTTTGTTTTATAATTATTTGGCAGATGGAAATTTTAGTAGTCATCTGGTAGAAAAAAATATCCAAACCTCATGTTCTAGATCAAAATTGACCTTTCAATGTTTAAGAATGTAAATGATCTGTGCAGTCTGCCTCTAAAGTTATACTCTAATAAAAAATGATGTATGGACACCTTATTCCAAATATATCTTCATATAAAGAGGCAAAATCATGTCTAAACACAATAAAACAAATACTGAAAGGGAACAACTATAAGCCACGATGGTAAGAATACCCCTTCCCCAAATGTTTTCATAAGCAGTCATGACATAAGTTCCATCACTAAAATGGTGCCCATAAATAACCACACGAAATCACTCCCTTGTTTAACATCATCCACACACTGGTCCACAGCACCCTGAGGACCTACTCCTTGTGTAGACTTCACTATAAACATATCAGGTGTGGCATATTCTATGGACCTCAGATGATATGCCATCACGGTTTTGCTTCTTTTAGGATTTCCTCTAGACTTTGTGGACCTACATGCCTTCCTGAACATGCTTTCTAATTTATTTTTCCATCTATGGATTTTTATCATATTTGGATTGGCAGTGCAGAAAATCAACAGTAGGAAAACCTTTCACTGTTGGCTTAGGTGGAGGCTAGAAAAATAGAATCGCTCCTAATTAAAACTAAGACTAGATGCTAATTTTACCTTGCATGAAACAACAGATGATGTGAGTTGTCCTTATGAAGGAAGATAAATCAATACACTAAAAATGGCACAAAAAGTTCTATCTCAGTTACAAAAATCAAACTTTACCTTTTGAAATGATTCACCAGGACTCCAACAAGTTCCCCAATCCGATTCTCATGGGTTGGCTGTTTGCTGAAGAGGCAGACAATGAGGTCTTTGTTGTCTTTTGTATGGAACACAACAAGTTGGTCCTTTCCATTGGAGACACTCAGACCAGTCAACTGCAAAGAGACAAGCCACACAACATACTAGGAATGGTTTGCAAAAGAATCTAAAAAATACATTTTGTAGAGGACTCTCTGGTGGTGCAAAGGATTAAAAGGATGACTCTGGTTCACTCCCCAGCCAGGGAGCTGACTCACATGGCATAGCAGATCTCTCCTGCCTGGCCTGCTGTTCCCCTCAGCAGTGTATTTCAGTTGATCTCCCTGTTCTGTTCCCCACATCTCTGGCCTGTACCCCAGTTCTTGTATACATAAAAAATTAACCTTTAAAAAATATATTTTGTAATGGCTCTGCTCAGTAACCTGATGACTTTATTAAGTTTCATGGAATGAACAGATGAAAGGAAATAAAGAGTAAGAATTAATAGAAGTGGAGAACATCAGTGAAATAGATTGTATGTTCAAAAGAGCTATAAAATAGGTAAATAGCTAGTATGAAAGAAAGAGAAGAGCTAATTACTAATACCGGAAATGGAAGAGGGGCGGGGATATCACTATTGACCATAGAGATTAAAAAGATAATGGAGTATAGTCAACAACGTACATTAATTCAACAGCTTAGACAAAACAAAGCAATTTTTGAAAGCTACAAACTAAATTCAGAAGAAAATTTTATCTCTTTAGAAATTTAACTTAACCCAAATAATTTCACTGGTAAATTCTCTCCATATCTCTATTAGAAAATAGAAGGACCCTATTATAACTCATATGATGAAGCCATCATTATTGATAGACACAGGCAGTAGAAGAAAGCTACAAACCAATATCCAGTGCCCTTCATGAACAGGGATGTAAGAGTAGCCAACAAAATATTAGCAAACTGAATTTAAAAATGTATAGGAAGAGGCCCTCCCTTATGGCACAGCGGGTTAAAGCACAGCACTGAGAAGCTAAAGCCACTTCCGCATGAGTTCGATTCCCGCCTGCCCTGGAGGTGACCACATGGCGAGGCAGACCTCTCCTGACCCGCCACTGCTCCCTCAGCAGTGTACTTCGTCGATCTGCCTGTCCTGCTCCCCACTCTGTCTCTGGTGAAACCTCTCGCCACCCCTGAGCCTCTGGCCTGTACCCCAGTTCTGTATGTACAAATAAATAAATCTTTAAAAAAAAATGTATAGGAAGTATACCATGAAAACACACCACAATCAACTACAGTTTATCAAAATGCAAAGCTAGTTCAGTATTCATAAATTCATGAATATACTCTATCATAGCAACAGAATAAAACAGAAAGCTACCTGACCATGTCAACTGATACAGAAAAGGCATTCAACAAAAACCTCTCCTCTATTCATGATAAAAATCTCTTAGCAAACCCAAATCAGAAGATAACAATGAATGACATCTATTAAAAACATCACCACTAACACCATGTTTAGTGGTTAAAGGCAATGTTTTTCCCCCAAGAGTGGGAGCAAGGCAAGACTTTCCACTGTTACAGCTGCTATGTAGCATCACACAGGTCCCTGCCTAGTTAAGATATTTTTACAGAAGTGAAAAGGCATACAGATTGGAAGGGAAAAACCAGTGCCTCTTTTTAGACTACATGCTCACCTATGTAAAAGTCCCTAGGAATCTACAAAGTAGTTGTCAGAACTAGTAAGTGGGCTTAGTAAGTCACTAGGTAAATGGAAACTTACAAAAATAATTCTATATACTGGCAATGAACAATTTGGAACATATTGAAAACAAACACCTATAGCAACTCCCAAAACAAAAATACTTAGCTATAAACCTAACAAAATGTGTGTAGGACCTGTTAACTGAAAACTACAAAATGCTGATGAAAAGAAACAGAAAGGAATAAAAAAAACAAAACAAAACAAAACAAAAAAACCTAAAACAGAAAGCAATAATATACATAGGGGCTAGTAAACACTAGTAATATGCCGATTTCTTCCAAATTTATCCATAGATTTAATGCAAATGCGACCAAAATCCCAACAGGATTTTTTGTGGACATTAACGAGCTGATTCTAAAATATGTGTAGAAAGGCAAAGGAACTAGAACAGCCAAAACAATTGATAAAGAATATAGTTGGAAGACTCCCAGTAAATGATTTTAATACTATAAAAGCTACAATAATCAAAACAATATCATTGTCAAAAAGATAGTCAAAGGGATAAAAACACAGAGCAGTGAAATAGGATGGAGGGTCAGAGATAATCTAACACAAATGAGTTCTTTAAAGGTATGAAGGCAATTCAAAGGAGGCTCCTTTGGACATTTGGCTTATGTGGAACATTTGGGTATCCATATGTCAAAAGAGATAAACACTGACCTAAAGTTAATGTCATATGAAAAAACTCAGAGTGAATCATCGATTTAAGTATGAGATGTTAAACTATAAAATGTTTATGAGAAAACATAGGAAACCTCTGTAGCCTAGAATTGGGTAGAGATTCTTTGAAATGACACTAAAAGCACAACCCATAACAATGAGAAAATATTCAAACTTTAAAGGAGAATGAAAAGATTAGCTACAAACCTGAGAAAATATTCACAAATATCTGATGAAGAACTTATTTCCTGAATAAAGAACTCTTAACACTGATCCATAAGAAAGCAAACAACTCAGTTTAAAAATGGGCAAAAGTGTGGTGATGTACCAAAGACAACGGAAAGGAAACATGTGAGAAGATGCTCAACATTGCTAAATACTAGGGAAATGCACATTGGAAGTATATGAAATAGGACTACAAACCTACTAAACTGGCCAAAATCAAAACAACAAAAAGAGTGACAATGATATGCCAGTAAGGATTCAAGACTGGGACGCTCATATCGTTGGTGAATCACTGGAAAAAGTTTGCAATCACTCAAAAAGCTAAACAGAATTATATGACCCATTTTATCCTAGACAAATAAAAATTAAAAAAAATTCTTAATTTTTATTTCTTGGTAGAAGAACTAGGGTGTAGGCCAGAGGTGCAGGGCGTGAGAAGATTCACCAGAGACAGAGTTGGGAGCAGAACAGGCAGATCCACAGTGGGTAAGACAGGAGCGGTCTGCTGTGCCATGTGGGTCACCACTCTGGCTGGGATCACACTCAGGGTGTATAGGTGATAGTGCTGAGATTTAACCCCTAGGCCACCAGGGAGCCTGAGAAATAACAAATTATGCATTAGTCACAAGCTTACACATGTTTACAGAAGCTCTAGTCATAGTCAATCTAAACTGGAAACTGGAATTTCTGCAAAGAAGTGAATGGATAATCCGGTTGGGATGCATCTGTACAATGGAAGGCTATTCAGCAATAAAAAGGAATAAACTAGTGAGGCAAATCATTGCTGTGGAACTTACATATATAAGTTTCAAAGGCATTATGCTGAGTGAAAGCAGCTGGTCTCAAAAGTTTACAGTGTATGACTCCATTTCCATGACATTCCTTAGAAGACAGCTGGAAGAATGAACAGCAGCTCAGTGGTTGTCAGGGCTTGGTGGGAGGGGAGTCCTGCCAAGGGGGTGTCTCCTGGCTACCCTGAGTGTGCAGTGGTTACACTAATCTACCATCTGCTGAGACTCAGACACATTTATCACTATTACCACCAAAAGCCAGTTTTATTTATCACCTGGAAATCTAAAAAAAAATATAGCTCCTTGAATGTTTTAATTCCTACATATTCCGCTTTGGTGAATAAAGCAGAAGCCTGAGTGACTGCTCAGAATGTAGCTTGTTTTTCTATTGCAGAAAATACCAAAGTGCCACCTCCTGGCCACCACAGGTGCTGTCAGCTGGTCTGGCAATCAGCTCTGACAGGATGTCCAAGGGAGGGAGGGAGGAAAGGGTGGTCTGGGTGGGGACAGAAGTACCCAAGATACGTAAGGGTCACCTTGGCTCTAGAGGGATTCATGATCTAGTTGGGTCAGTGGAAGAGACAGACAGAAACAACTATCAGTAAATAACACTTAACCAGTTTGTACTGTGGAAGCTATTTAAGTTCCATGCCCCTATTTTACAGATAAGGAAACTGAGGCTCAATCTGCATCATTGGCAGAACTAGGAACTGGAAGACAGGCCTGCAGACGAACCAAACCCGTTCTTCCTGTCGTACTATGTGATATGAACAAAAGCTCCAACATATTCCTAAGCATTGAGTGGATATATTTTCATTGGAGGTGAGTTCTTAGCATGAGTTTAAAGAGTGCCAGACACAGTGCTTAGTGAAGAGAGGGGAAAGTATTCCAGGAATTGGAAATCATTTCACAGTTATGCAGATCAGGGCCCTCCCTGGTGGCGCAGCGGGTTAAAGTACAGCACTAAGAAGCTTAAGCCACTTCCGCATGAGTTCGATTCCCACCTGCCCCAGAGGTGACCACATGGCCAGGCAGACCTCTCCTGACCCGCCCGCTGCTCCCCTCAGCAGTGTACTTCGATCTGCCTGTTCTGCTCCCCACTCTGTCTCTGGTGAATCCTCTCACCCTCTACATCTCTGGCCTGTACCCCAGTTCTGTA
>NW_004567118.1:38344180-38358324 GCF_000260355.1 Condylura cristata
AAACAAACAAACCAAAAAACATTTTATGGCTATAATCCTTCACTCTCATTTGATTACTTTATATGCAAAATTCAAAATTGAATTTATATAGCACTTCACAGGAGAGCTTAATTGAAGCCTAATACAAGGAGAACCATGGTAGTAGTAACTGCCAGCATGCCCCAGAAGCATTAGCGACAGGGGCTTAGGGAAGAGAGTGCCAGCAGTAAATGCTGAGACATCCGACAGAGATCGCTTCATGGTGTTACCTGGCCAGAAGAAGGGAGCCCATGACTCTTTTCTTAGCTACCTTTCCATCTTGAGGTGTGGGCTGCTCTTCCTGCCTTCCCCTGTTCTGCCTTGTCTGAGTGGCTTTATTCTGTGCACAGGAATTCTTCACGTGAATGCTCCTACCTATGGCGTGTCAGAGTTCCCAAAGAAAAGAGGGAAAGCAACACCTAACTTCTTCTGCTATGTACATAATGACAGGTTAAGTCCCACTGTCACCAAGGCAGGGCAAAGGGCATCTAGAATAATGGCTTGACCTGGGAGCCAGGATGGTTAGTAGGGAAAAGCAGTGGAGTAAGGGGTGACTTGGGTGTTAATCCTAACTCAGCCTTGTGAACTTGAGTGAATATTTAATTTCTTGGAGGCATCTTTTTCCTTTCCTACAAATAAGGATGATGCACTAGACAACCTGTTCCCCTTGTAAGGTTGTGGTAAAGATCAAACCATAGCAACTCTGGGATATGGAAAAGTAAGCAAAACCTCTCTGCCTTCAGGGTTTCTATGTGCTAAGCAGAACAATGACAGAGATACTGGAAAGCTCAATGGCAGTCCTGTGCCACTGGAAGATGCTGTGGGATATGTGGGACACACCTGTTGGGGAAACGTCAATGCCTCAGCTCTCTTTGGCCAGCACAACACATACACTTTTCTCCAAACACATGTGAAGCCTAATCCAGGCTCTGTCTGCTAGCTGTCATCGTAGATCTGTAATCTAAGACCTTAGCTACCAATGCTAAGCCACCCTCTTGGCTTGAGGTCTGAACAGGGCAGATGCAGTCTGCTGCAACCCATCTCCATACTCGCAGACTCTCTGAGGAGGGAGAACACCATTTGATCAGCAGAAGGTCCTGCACAGTTGAGGAAGAGGAGGCTAGCCTGAGGAATCAGAGCAGAGGGTCTCCTTTACAACAGAGTAAGAGCAAGAAAGCAGAGCAAACTAGAAAAGAAAGTTGTCTCATTAATGAGACAGCCCAATATTAGAAAAAAAGACTGCAAGACAAACATACATTAAAAACACAATGAAAGCATAAGTAACAGAATAGATAATACAGAAAATCAGAGACTAGAAGAAAATCAGTGTCACATGCATTCTTTAGATAGGAGGCACAGGTTAGTTCAACATAATAGTGGAAAGGTAGCCCAGAGAAAGCACTGAATTACTCAGATAAAAGGAAATACCTCCAAATATGTAAGCACAAAAAATAAGTTATCCACATTCAGGTTGATAAAATTCTTTTATATGAAACTATAGGGAGGTATGGGCAGAGGAGAGGAAGGAAATTCCTATCAATTTTGTAATCATTCTATAAATCCATTTTAATCTTGATATTGGTTAAGAGAAATCAGTTTAAATGTTTAAGAGTAACTGATTATTTTATTTTAATCATATAATAATATAATAATCATAGAATGTATAACTTTCTAATCATGAGAAAGAAGATGAACTTGACCAACACAGCCACTAGAATTGACAGCAAAAACAGAGGGAAGTGACAAAGAAGCATAAACATTATAAAATAGTTAAGTAACATGATTAAATTTGAGATGAAAAAGTCTTGTTCCTATAAGAAATGGTAAAGGGATGCAGTTTCTTTATGCTAACAGAGTACTGAGCTCACAGAGCAGGTCAAACTAAAATTGAACCATCTTCTGTTTATAAAAGATGCATCTAAAGCAAAAGATACAGAAAGAGAATAAATGAGGATAGACAAAGGTATACCAAAAAGTAGTGGTGGGATTAGTAACAGACAAAGCAAAATTCAAGGCAAAGATACAAAATACTTTCTATATGACAGAATAGCTTCAAAAACAAGCAAAAAAAAGCAAACCCCAAAACTATTAGTTATCAAGTACTGAACATAGTACTGAAACATGTAAAGCAAAATTATCTTGATACGAGAAGAAACAGACAGATGTGTTTAGTGTATTTGATGGGTGACCCAGTCTTTGGCAGTGGAAAACAGATAAAAAGCAAATACGGGTGAAAAAAGGCTGAGTCATCAACGGACCTGAATAGCAGTTACATGGAACTCTGATATACAATATGGTCCCAGAGACACTTATAATACGTACTATGTATCAGGCCACAGAGAAACACTCTCCCTAACTATAAAAAGTAGGACATGTACTGGCAATCTTCTATAGTCATAGTGCCAGAAAATGAGAAAATTATAAAAAGGTTAACAACAACAAAACAACCTTGTTGAGCATTTTTAAAGGAAAAACACAGTTTAAAGCAACTCCTAGACTAAAGAGATTATAGTTACAGTTATAGGTAAAAAAGAAGTTAATGAGAAAGAAGGGCACATGTCAAAATTCATGGTTGCAGCCCAATAGCATCCTAAAGAATGCATATATTTAAATGCTTATTTATCAAGTCAGAATGAAAGAAAATACTCAAATAGCTAGAAAAAGAACAAAAGAAACCTAGGAAGTTGTTAAGAAAAAAAACCTAGATAGGAAGTTGTTAAGAAAAAAACACAAGGTGATGAGTGAGAAAAAACAGTATATATGATAAATGCAAGAACTGGTTTGTTGAAAAGACCAGTGAAAGAATCAAATACTTGGCAGAGTCTATTCCAGGATAAACAAGGCAAAAATCACAAATATCTATTGGAAATAAGAGGGGATTTTTAAAAAGGTGTGTTGATTTTAGAAATTGTCAGTAACACTTAAAATCTCATATTAATAAGTTAGAAATCTTTAAAATGTAAGATTTTAATGGGAAATATTTATTATTAAAATTGACTAAAAGTTGGGCCCTCCCTGGTGGTGCAACTGGTTAAAATGCAGCACTATGAAGCTATCGCAGTCACTGCAGCACGAGTTCGATCCCTGGCCTGGCTGCTGACCCACATAGCGAGGCAGACCTCTGCTGCTCCACCCACTGCTCCCTCAGCAGTGTACTTTGTCGATTTGCCCCTGTTCTGCTCCCCACTCTGTCTCTGGAGAATCCTCTCAGCCCCCTCACCTCTGGCCTGTACTCCAGTTCTGTATGTATAAATAATCTTTAAAAAAAATAAAACTGACTAAGAGAAAAAAATAAAATTTATAGCTAGGGAATTCTGAGGAATTTTTATTTTGTTAGAGATATACTGTCTTAAATATTTCTAGGCAAACTCTGAAGGCCCAAGTAATTTCCATGATACTTAAAATGTTCTAGAACACATAAAGGTAGAAAACACTTCAATAAATTTAATTCTGGTAGCAAAACTAGATGGGTATTTCTTGTATGTGTGTATTCTCTCTCTCTCACACACACACACACACATTTCAACTGTCAAGAACAGAGGCAAGTTAACCAACTGAATTCTGTAGGAAATACACTGTGACCAAGAGGTTAATTCACTTCAGGATAGTTAATAATAAGCAACCTTGATACTGCTCAGCTTGATAACAGATTACATGAAATGTCCTTTCTGTGCTTGTCCAACTACAATGATCTTGCAGTCAGGTGCCATGGCCTTTACTTTTTTATCAGGTGAGTCTTTTTTTTTTTTAATGATTTACTTATTGATGCATACAGAACTGGGGTGTGGTCAGAGATGCAGGGGGTGAGAGGATTCACCAGAGGCAGAGTGGGGAGCAGAACAGGCAGATCAATGAAGCACACTGCTGAGGGGAGCAGCAGGCAGGTCAGGAGAGGTCTGCTGTGCCATGTGGGTCACCCTCCTGGCTGGGGGTTGAATTCACAATGAAGCAGCTGAGGCCAGCTTGCAGCCCTGTGTCTTTACCAGTTGCACCACCAGGGAGGGCTGGCCTTTCCTTTTTAAGGGTGTGATTTGTTTTATTTGTATAATGTTTATTTTACAATACTCCCTGGTATGCAAAACACTATTTCTCTTCATAGTAAAGTGGTAAACAGATAAACACTCAAATTTACTGTTATTTCATCAGTAAAGTGCTGGTTTTAATTTATTTCAAACATCCAGTAATCTTTGGGAGCAAATACGCAGATAAAAAGAACAGACTTCCTGTACTGTATAAAAAGAATTATTTAAGGGCCTAAAAACAAGTATTATGACTGAACACAGATATGCCTAGCTGAAACTTTCATTGCAATTTTTAAATAATAGAAACTTAAGTAGATTATACCTACTAAACCACCTACTTTATTTATAATAAAGGGAAAAATAAAATATCCAGAGGGCCCTCCCTGGTGGCATAATGGGTTAAAGTGCAGCACGAGGAAGCCAGCTGCAGCTGCTTCATTATGAGTTCAATCCCTGGCCAGGGAGCTGACCCACATGGCGCGGCAGACCTCTCCTGTCTCACCTGCTGCTCCCCTCAGCAGTGTATTTTGTCGATCTGCCTGTTTTGCTCCCCACTGTCTCTAGTGAAACCTCTTACCACCCCTGCGCCTCTGGCCTGTACCCCAGTTCTGTATGCATAAATAATCTTAAATAAGTGGAAATTAAAACATATAACCCTATTCCACCAACATATCCCATAAATTGACCATAAACAGGATTTTAAATATTGGGACATAATTTACATATATTTGTACCTCAAATTGGCTTAGCTTTTGAGAACTAAAAAAATTAACTCATTATTTAGACCTAATAGAAAGCCAGGGACCCATGGTTGTCAGAACTCACAGAATTCTGAATTTTCTCCCTATTCTTCCTCTGTTTCCATAGTTGTACCATAAAGGTTACAAGAAATTTACAAAGAAAATAGCCTTTGAAGATGACATCCCAGATCAGTGCTATCATGGTAATTGTAAAGGGACTATTTAAGTTTTTATAATAACAAAGCTTTAATCAAAATTGGGTGAAATAGGTTGTTCAGAATTTAAACTATTTTTGGTTGCTTATATATTCTTATAGTAAGTCTGATGACAGAATTTCACTTTATCTGATCTTCTCAGTGGACAGGCACTCAGCGGTTTTTAGTAATTAAAACAGCGTTGAGCTCTGAGCTCTCAGTGGTCGGATTAGGTGCAGTCTTCCGCTGCAGGACAAGAGCAGCTGTACATAGAGTCTGCACTTGAGAAACTGTGTCTTGAAACATAATAGCACAGAAAGCCAGAGGATGGGGTTCTCACCCCCCCACACCCCACTGAAATTGTGTGCCATTTTGTTTGCTGCCATTTTCCTTCACGTGCCTCTTTATTTTTGTCTGCCTCTGTAGGTCTCTGCTTTTCTGTAAGTAGGCAGGCATACTCTGTAGAAACCATGGGGCTGAGAACCTTAGCTGTAAATTCCAGAATTCCAAACGAAAATTTCAAGAATCTGCAAATTTCTGCAGAATTTGTAAATCACAACCAAAGGCTCTGACATTTCAAGACAAAAACTCCAATAATGTTATAAGGTCACGAGCTCCTGTTACTTTAAAAAGAGTTATTCTTTTTAAAGATTTATTTATTTATTCGTACAGAACTGGGGTACAGGCCAGAGATGTAGAGGGTGAGAGGATTCACCAGAGACAGAGCGGGGAGCAGAACAGGCAGATTGATGAAGAAGTACACTGCTGAGGGGAGCAGCGGGTGGGCCAGGAGAGGTCTGCTGTGCCATGTGGTCGCCTCCGGGGCAGGCGGGAATCGAACTCATGTGGAAGTGGCTTTAGCTTCTTAGTGCAGTGCTTTAACCTGCTGCGCCACCAGAGAGGGCCTAAAGAGTTATTCTTTTAAAATGACGATCATCTTCCTTCAAGTCAAGGACTCAATATGGAAGAGAGTGTGTGTGCCTTCTTCATAGTGGCTCCTGTCTAGTCTTTCCTCTGGCCTCTTCTTTCCAGAATTAATCCTGAGAAGCTGCAACTCATGTTCTTACGTGGGAGAACTCTCAGGGACTGCATCAATTTGGGCGGTTTCCCTCGAACCCAAGATGTGCCTAAAAGCCTCTATGAAATTGTAGTAGTCACTTAATTTCATCAGGTATCTGCCTGAATTTGGATATACACACTTGGTCTGTTGGATTTATCATTCTCTACTTCAGTTCTTTGGTTTGACTGCAGAGTTATAATATTTATGCTCTTTTGATCTCAATTAACAAATTGATTTTGGCTGCTCAAGGATGGAGAACATTCTGTTCATTCTGTTTTTCATTCAGAAACTTGGAAGACAGATGCCTTTTTTTTTTTTTTGCAGGATGTCTGGTGAGTTTATTTCTTGCTTAGTCTCTGTTCTCTATTCATATGTCTCCCTCCTCTACTTTATTCTCTCCTATTCCTTCCCCCTGCCCACCCCCACTGTTTCCTCTCCTTTCCTTAAGTCCCACTAGGTGTAGATTTGAAATTTTAACTGTGCAGATTCATCAGTGAATGATGCAAGGGCTGGGAGTATCAAGTTTATTTCTACAAATTTTCACCATTCAAGGCAACCAAGTGCTTGTGCCCTGGCCGCTATATAAGACAGTGATGGTCCTGGGTGCACCATGCTTTGAGGAAGGGAAGCCCAGGAAGCCTCTCGGTGAGAAGGCAGGGTGGCTGCTCCCTTCAGGGGTCCTGGCCAGACAAGAGTGTATGACCATCCAGTGATTCCAGTCCTCGCTGTCATGTAACACCCTGGCCCTACTATGCCTGCTCCTGTTCCTGACCATGGACACCGTCAAGTGCTGGCAGTTTTATTCTACTAAGTCTGTGGTGGTCTGCTATGCAGCAATGGTAAATGGAATAAAATTTGGGCAGAAATGAGATACTACTGTAACACAATCCTAAAATAGTTGTTACTGGCTCTGGGGAGTGGGAAGAAGCTGGAACCCTGCATGAAGGTTACCAGTGAACCTGAAGGAAAATCAGGAAACATTATTGCAAGCTGGAGGAAAGGAGATCCTTCTTATGAAGGGACAGAAAATTTGATAAAACTGTTGCCTATAGGCAAAGAACAGAACAAGGTTGCCTCAGTGGAAAGACCAGAAAATGAGCCTAACAAATCTGATCTAGATAAGGAAATTTCTAGAGAGAATTCTGAAAAGTGCCATCTGGCTCTTCTTGCTGTCTATGAAAAAACGTGAGAGAAGAGAGAGATCTTAATAAAGAACTATTCGCTTTCATGTAAAATTTAGAGGAAATATAAAGAAGCTTGCACTTGCTGAGTTTGAAAATAAAACTGTTTCTTATTCCCAGCTTCTCCAGATGGCAAATGATTTTCAAATTAAGAAATGGTTTCAGGGGCAGCGATCAAATCCAGAGTGGGATTGTAAAACCCTTTGTCAAAACCTCAGAGAGATCTAAGACAGTGCTTCATAAAGCCTTCCACACAGACTAAAGGCTCTTTCCAGGGCACGCCTTAAAAAGTTCTCTATTAAATAACAGTCTCCTAAGAGCCTTAAGGGCCTTGTCCCACTGTAGTTCACAAAGAACCCAAGGTACACAAAAGTTATCTTGTAGAGGTTTGTGGGTGTGTATTTTGTCGAGTGAAGTGGACTATAAATTGATACACTTGAAAGGGATATTCTGACTGCAATGAGAAGATCAGAAATACAAAACATGAAGAGGTTTTTGGGTTCCCAACCTTTGGCAGGCGGGAAAGCTAAGAATACTTTGATATAAACCCCGATGGGCCAAGTTTACATTGGCTCCCATCCCCTCCTCTTGGAAGGGGGGTATCTACTGTGGCACCCCATCCATCCCTTATCTTCACTGTGTATAGGTTGGACAAACTGCCCTTTTAGTTCACAGGTGTTCAGACTGAAGGTACTCTAGTGAGGAACTGTGCTTGGAATGACTTGTCCTTAGTCCTAAACCTGATATTTAGGGCATCCTCACAGGGTGAGTGCATTTGAAATGTCCACGTAATGTAAGCAATTCTGACCAGAGGGCAGATGGTGGAGGATTTAAAGCAAGTTCACAAGTACTCTGACATTTCTCCTACTGACAGATGTGGGTGTGTGTTCCTTCCCTTTGAATCTGTAGGACTTGTCAGATTAAGTCACGGGAGGTGATGTGGCTTCTGCCTTGTTCCCTGGGACATTCGTGATTTTAGTCTAAGCCACCTTGTAAGGAATCTGACTTCCTTGATGCTGCCAGGTAGTGGTGAGGAGGGGAGCATCTCTGAAAGGATTTATGAGGTTCCTGATATAGCAGCCCCAGTCCTCAAGTCCTCCTATCCCATGACAATCATCATAGTGAACAAGGCTTCAGACGTCCCCTGAGTCCTCCAACTTTGAAGTCTTCTCAGTGGAGGCCTCAGGTGTTCCAGAGCTGAGACAAGCCACTTGTTCTGTCCTTTCGGAATTCCTGATCTAAAGAAACCATGACTAGAAATGTTTTCCAGTTTCATTAAACATAATAAAATCATGCTTTCACTGTCTTAAGGATTCAGAGCTATCAAGTGCATTTTTGGGGCTTCCAGAATTCCTGTGACTGTCCTCTGGATCACATGCTCCAAAAGTCCTACCAGTACTGTGGAACACATGACATTTTATGGTAAAATAAAACCTATTATACAAAATAGTAATAGGGTCTCTGTGGTGGCACAGGGGTTAAGGCCTCAGCATTATCAAGCTACCAGCAGCCACTGAGGCATGAGTTCAATCCCCAGCCAGGGAGGTGACCCACATGGTGCAGCAGACCTCTCCTGGCTCACTGGTTGCTCCCCTCAGCAGTGTATTTCAGTGAATCTGCCTGTTCTGTTCCCCATTCTGTCTCTGGTGAATCCTCTCACCCCAGTTCTAGCCTATACCTTAGTTCTTGTATGCAAAAATAAAAATAAATCTTAAAAAAAAAGCAAAAACCCCAAAATAATATATAAAACAGCAAAAAAAAAAAAAAACAGCAAGCAGAATAAACAATCGACAACAAGAAGATGTTATGAGCCTGGTACTCCTGATCATTATCATTCAGGTTAATGAAAATAACTGTAATACACTGATGAAGGGTTAAGTTTGTATATCACTGACTGACAAGGGATTTCAACCTTTGATTTTCACAAACTGATGAAAACAACTCAAAAGTATAATACCATTTTATCTTATCTGCACCTCCACATCCATGAGATTTCTTCCCAGTATTCCGTATCCAGACAGGATCCAGGGCACCATCAAGAAGGAAATTACAACCTAGATAATGTTCTCACAGCAAATGAATTTCATACTTCACAAAATTAAGTGCGAATTCCTCTAGAGAGTGGCACACAGGATGCCGGGCCTGCCATGATCTACTCTACTAATTTAAGTGATTAAAGAATTCAACATTTTTTTCATATTGCTGTGAGTACCTCATTTATGACAAGCAAATTTTTCAACTTTAGATTCAGTTTGTCAAATGCCTTACTAGAAAGATGATTAGAAATTACTGGTTCACAAGCATCAGCCAAAAGGCTAATAACTTGATTTTGTGCTAAAGATCACTGACAGGCCTACTGGAGAGCTCATGCCTAGACTACCTGGCAATTTGAGCTCCTGGGTTTGTCTTGTAACTTGAAACTCAGTTATCTTCATGAAAATCTGAATTTTAATTGAAAAAAACAAAAACAAAAACAGCTCTGAGGAAACAGCTCAAGCGATCACTTCAATTTTTTAATGCCAAGCCATCTAGCAGAACTGAACTAAATTTCCCCAGTCTTTTACTTTTGGTGCTTGGGTATTGCAACTATCAATATGCCTGCCTGTAAGAGGCTGGCTCCTTTTTAATTACTGCTGCAGATTTATTGTTGTGGGCTCAGGAAACAGATAATCAGATTCATCACAAGAGTGCATGAGGCAAGACAAGTGGCCCAAGAGGGTGCCCCTTCGAGAGCTGCAGAGTTTTGTGCTCAGTCTGTCAGGTCTGTTTCGACTATTCAGAGGCTATAAAATCCCTCCCCCTTGTATTCTATTTATCCTCCATGGTTCATTTAAGCCATGGCTATCAACCCTGGCTCCTATTACAGTCACTGGGGAGACTGATTTATTCGGGGTCAGACTGAGCATCTATAGTTTTTAAAGCTCCCCAAGTGGTTCTAATCACATGCAAACATTGATTTAGGTAAAACTATTAAATAACTAGGGCCTAGATAGTCAAGTTATTTGACCAAGTTAATGGTCTTACTAATTCAATTAAGTTTTATATTTCTATTTAAATTTATTTTTTCTCTTAAAATACCAACTTAATTAAGTTGCTTTCCTTAATGGACTTTTACTTATTTTTTTTCATCTTTACAAATTAAGCACCCTCTTAATGCAAACAGAATATTCTCATAATTTTAGATTTGTCCTAGTCTATGTTTCTCAACAAGCTGGTTAAGTGGGAACTGTGTACACTAGTACCTCTCAAATACATACTTTACATTATTCTTCATTTTGTACATTGTTTCATCTCAGTTGAATCCCCGTGGACTTCCCACCATCACTTCACCTGTGTGCCATCACCACAGTCCCGGGTGCTCTTCCCACCGGTTTTGATCTTGTTCCCCTCTCCTCCTCCGTAGAATGTCTCTGGTTTATAGTTGTGTTTTCTTCTCTTTATTACAGTTTCTCTCTCTCTGTATTACATTCCTGCTATGAGTGAAACCATCAGTACCTCTCTTTTAAGATGGTTTTGATCATATCCTGGTCATTTTGGAAACTGCTATGAGGTCTTGTATCTCATGGTAAATCTTCTATTTTAGGGTACCTATGTTAAAAATGGGCCAGCAGGGGGAAGGGAGCACCCAGGTTTTATTGCTGGCAGCAAGGGGAAGTCCAGGCCCCACTTGGCCTCCACTGACTGTCATGCTGGGGAGGTTCAGAGGTGCCCCAACCACCAGGAGACACCGCTCCCGCAGACGCTGTTGAGAGGGACAGGCACCTTGACGCCACCTCGGAAGGGACGAGGTGGCGCCTCTTTCCTGCCAGGCAAGGACAGAGCTCTGAACTTCCCAGTGGGTGATGGGACTTGAAGGAATCTGCAGTTTCTCCCCCTGTTCTAAAGCAAAGCGCTTACTGTGAAAAACAAGAGGCTTTACTTGTCTGCACCCACTGACATTTTGGGGTTGGGACAGGAGGCAAAATCAAGCCAGACTCAACCCTGGGAGCTCACTGCCATGTCACTTCTTGAGTTCTAAGGCCCCGAGCTGGCCTACCTTCTTCTCTCCACCTTCCTGAGTCTTCTGTTTGTTTTACAGCATCATATCCAGCATTTTTCGCTGTGTTTAGAGAGGTTTAGGGAGAAATGCAACTGTTCCGTCTTCTCCTGACCTGGAAGTTCCAACTGTCTCTTTAGATTTCACATAAAAATGAATTGCAAAGTGGCGTTTTCTCTGTAGGGAGTTTACAATGCAGTGTATCCAGGAAGCACACTTCGCAGGGGTGGACAACATGAGCCTTGTCTGGGAGAAGGGGCAGTAAACATCCCTGTCTTTAACATCCTGATGCTTCTCAAATGTGAATGTCAAGCGTAGGCTTTTCTCTGTCGCTCCTGATGAGTATTTCTCCCAGTCTGGTGAAAGCACTGGATCTTTTGGAAACCACGTATTTGACCAGGCAGAAACGAAATTCACTGCCTTGTCCTAACTACCTTCATCTTCAGGAGGGAAAGGGAGTATCCAGGCTTTATTGCCGAAAGTGCCACTAGTCACACCATATCCCAAGTCCCTCAATTTCTCCCACTCACCCATGTTCAGCCAAAGATACCCGGGGGAGCACGGGCTCCGGAGTTAGACTGCCTGGGCTTTAAGTCTGGGCACTGCTGCTCCTGCCATTATGTCTGATCTATGCTCTGGGCCTGGTTTCTTAACCTTAAATGGGGTTATTAATAAACTACCCCTACTTCACAGAGAGGATGAAAAAATTTCCTACATTAAACTAGTGCTGGCACATAAATAATATTAAAAAATGTTAACTTTAATTAAGAGGAACTCAGAAACCTCTTACAGCCTGTCTTTTCTCTCTCTCTCTCTCTGGTGCCACCGTATCTGTTGAGATCATTCCCTGATATGGTATTTATTTCAGCAGCCTCTTCCCATTTCAGTCCATACTTTGTAATGCTGTCAGAATTAGCTTCCTAAAAAACAAACCTCATCATGTCTCTGAAAATCTGTTCCTCTGCATTGCCAAAAGCAGTCAATCACACATCCCTTTAAGAATCTGAAAAGAGCTACAAGTGCCTGGTGCAGAGAAATGCACAGAAATTTGTGTATATTTATAAAGCCCTGAAACTCTTCCCAGCCCGCCTCTGTGTGCTTTCACAGCGATTCATGCTTATCTTTATAACATTTAATAAGTACTGTGAAGATTTCTGTATGTATCTGCCTGACCCAGTAACCAACAAACAGGAGCAGTGTCTTTCTCGTTATTTCCCTAGTAGCTAGCACTGAGACAGAACCATGCAGGTGCTGTGATGGCCGAGGCTTCCTGACTGCACAGGAGCAGTGAGAGTAAAAGGTCAAGAGCAAAAGGTCACCGGGTATCCTGCTCAGGAAACTTTTGACAGTCACCACGCGTTCCTCTTGGCCAAAGCCAAAGCTCATCACAGCCGTCACAGGTATTTTTACTGGCCCCTTCCAGGCAATTTCCCCCTTTTCTCCTTCTCCTCCTTGGATCCCCTCGTGGTTTCAGTTACCATGCATTCATAGCTTCCAAGTCTATGTCTCTACTCTAGATTGTTCTCTAAAAACCCAACTGTCTGCACTGAATCTCCCCATTTTACATTCTTCAGAAAACTCAAACAAAACCATTTTAAAACTGAAATGATTTCCACACTGTCCTGCCACATCTGTGCTTTCCCATCCTGGCTGAGACACCACTCGCAGCCTCTCGCTACCCACGCTGTCTCAACAGAAACCTGTGGCCATGTGTCCCTGTCCTCCTGTGTCCACTGCCTGTTGTTTTACTACTTAAATAGCCCCTGGATCAGCCCTGTTCGCCCTCTCGTCTGTGAGCTCAGGCCCTTGTAATTTTTTCACAGGATTACAGCAGCGTCGCTTAACTGCCTTCCCTATTTCCAGCCCTGCTCCCATCAGCACCTGTGTATTTGGCACCGCTGTGCCTGGGAACAAGAGTCCTCAACCCTTCCTCACAAAGCTTCAAGTTCTAGTCGGGTATAGCTTAAACGGGTATAGTGTCACAGATGGTGACTTAACAGAGGAGGGTACAGTCGGAGTATAAAGGCGTAGAGAGGGGCAGCATGAGTTGGGCACCATTCTGGACAAGTCCTTTGGGGGGGACATGAGGCAGAGATGGGAATCAAGTGAGGGGCCATGCAGCCATGTGGGAGATGAAACTGCAGGCGGACTGAAAGGCAAGAGGTGGGGAGAGTCGGTGAGGCATGGAGCTCTGACTTCACCCTCCTCCTCTGGGGGGGACTGCCAGTGTGCATGGGGCACGCTGTAAAGATGGCTTGACTTAGATGTAATTGCAACAAAGTGAAATTCTTTTTATGTCTAGTAGGTCAGAAAATCAGATTGTCCCTGTGCTGCACTGGAATTTCATTTCAGTAATTCAATGTAAAGAAAGTTTGCTCTGAAGTTTAACCAGTCACAAAGAAACAGGTTCATTCATTTAAGATGTGTGAGTCCAGGACCAGCCAGGGGCCTCCCAGTGATGTGGGTCGGGCCAGGGAGAGGATGCGTGCAGGTGTCCAATATAAGGGATGAAAACCACCAAGGGAAGGCGATTTCATTTCTCATAAATGAAATCCTGGTTAAAGAAAAATCTATTAAGACAGTCTTCAAACATGAAACCATAGTCCTTAAAGATGAGTTGGTTTTTGATCCAGACCATGAGGTTTTCTAGAAAACATACACTCCCCCCCCCACCTGTCTCTCTTGTGAAGGCATGTCTCCATGCATGCACACACAGGTGAGAAAAAGATGAAATGGCAGAACGGAATTTGGGGATAAATGAAACCTTCAAAAAATGTTTCCAAAAATAACCAAACCAAAGATCACTAATTGGGAAAACATTTTCTCACACAAAAGTAGCGATAAAGGACTGATCACAAAAATATATGAAGAACTGATGAAACTCAACAAAAAT
>NW_004567118.1:38359808-38361422 GCF_000260355.1 Condylura cristata
TAGTGCTTTAACCCACTGCGCCACCAGGGAGGGCCAATTTAGTTTCTACTTTTAAAGCTAAATAAAAAAATGTTTCTTCTTGGAAAGGACAGGATTACAATGAAGACAGTAAGAGCTGTGTAAATAGGAAGGCAATGTGGCAGCTCTCTTCAAAGGTGCTGGTTTTTCCCCTCCAAGAGGAATGTAAGAAAAGGTTTTATTCCACTGGATCATACCTTGAAAGTCCTTGACTTGGAAACATGGCTAATACACAAGCTCTAGTTTGGATCATATATATTCCTTCGGAATCCCCAAGGCCTGCAAGTCACTTACTCCTCAAAAGGTTAAGGTAGGATATTTAGAAAGCAATTACTATTGTGAGGGTACACAAACAGAAGAAATGGAAGAGCGAGAACACGGTGGGCCACTAAGTCAGAAGATGCCCATGTTTTATGCTCTCATAGGCATGCATGTCCGAGAAATCACAATTGAAATCATGTACTACTAACTTCACAGAAATTGGCTCTTTCATTTATAAAATGATAATTAACTTCCTGAACAGGAGTCTTATAAAGATATAGTATATGCAAATCATCTAATAAATGCCTGGCACTCGTCATGCAACAAATGTTAGTTCTGTTATTTCTTTTCTCCTCTTTAAATAGGATTAGAGTTGAATGTGTTATTCATTATAAAAGGGAATCAGTGGCAGCAGTGGGGACTGTGCTTTTCCTAGGGCATCAGGGTCAAAGAAACTCAGGTGTGAAGGTGCCAGCTGCAGTCCGTGGGAGCGCTGTGACCTTGTTCACAGAACCCTTGTGGTCACTGCTTCCTCCACAGAGGAAGGGCTCATCACTAGCACCTACACGGCTGCTCAGTGAGTGAGGAGGGCCTGTGTTGCTTGGGATAGTTCATGCCTTTCTTTCCCATGGGCTGGTATGGTGGCATGGGCAGACTGTGTGATGTACTGTTGTACTGCTAGTGCTGGGCACTGCACAGCACATAGTAGGTGCTCAAGAATACTGACTGCATAAGAGAGAGCTCTGATAAGACAACTTTGTAAAAGGAAGCCTATTAGTGCCTCATTGAGTACTTGTGCAGCTACAAAGAGCTTTCTACCTATATGCCTCTATTTAGGGCTTTGTGTTAGAGGACACTGTTGCTAGTAACCTGACCTCTGGATAAGTATAGTGGTGCCGAACTAATTTTTACATACTTTAGTATTTTCAAGCCTTTTTGTTTCTTTAATGAGACAGATTTTTAAAGGAGTCTGAATTGCCTTTAATGATTGTTGATTTCAGATACTGCTTTGATACATCTTTAACCTTTGTAATTTAATTTCCACTATTACATAGCACTGATCTAAAGAAACTCTTCGTCATGCCCTGGAAGCACTGACTTTTGACACTGTACAATCATTTGCTTAGTACTGTTTAGCACAAGCAGTGGTCTCTAACTAGTAGAACAAAAAAGCATTTTCTTCAAAATGTTATGTCAGGGAAACAATTAATTGGGTAGCTCTGAAACTGATTCTTTCATTAAAAAAAAAAAAGAGGCCCTCCCTGGTGGCGCAGCGGGTTAAAGCACAGCACTGAGAATCTAAGGCTGCTTCCACATGAGTTTGATTCCCGCCTG
>NW_004567118.1:38362327-38366541 GCF_000260355.1 Condylura cristata
ACAATATCAGGTGCTTAAAAAAAAATTTCAGGAGTATGTTAAGATTATTTATTGCCAGATCCATCAGTGCAAGAAAAATTAAACTGAAACCTCTATGCCTGTGTAAAATCTTTAAAATTTTTTCTTTCATATAGAGATGATTTCTTTCCTAAGAACAGAGGTTCCCAAGTATCTGATATTGCTAAACAACTCTTTGTTGTAACAGGCAAAAGTATAAATGTTTACACGAGATGTTCAAGATAATAAAGCTTCCAGGAACTGCTGAATATTAATTAGTAAGGTAAATCTATTACTGAAATAAATAAATAAACCTGAGTGGCACTTGGGGTATGACATTAAAGAAGACTAATAAATACTGGATAACAGCTCCATGTGGAGCAGAGAGGGGAGAGGGCTGGAATTAGCCAGCACAGGCGATGCCAGACGTCAGCTGACCACCTCCACCGAGATTACCATGGAAACACCTTCTCTTGGGACACTGCCATGAAGTTAGGGTGCTTTAGAAATGGTGATGGGGAGCAGAGGCAGCAGTGGATGGATTTCAGCAGGGTTCACCCATGCACACATTACAAGGACAATCCATCTTTCAAATGAAATGATATCTTTCTAGTGAGTCAAGTCACATAGAGTAATAAAGCATGAGGGCTGACACAATTACAATTCATTTACCTCTACCAAACAGTCACATCAGTGCAGATAATTGTCTCTTTTCTTTCCTGCTTGCTTCATGTTCTCCACAGAACTAAAGGAGGTATTTGTGTAATTAATTGCCTACTTCCGTAGCCATTAATCCCGTACCAATAAAAAGGGACTATATCAAACAACATTAATGAGCAGATACAATATTCTTCATATCATCCCATCAAGCAAAACGAACACAACTCATCAACAAAAGGGTAAGAAGAGTTCCTGCTGAGGTCAGGTTAAATGAATCTGTTTATGTGGTATCTCTGGAAACCAGGGAACAGATTTCATGTTTATGCAAATTAAACTCAATCCTGGCAACCAGATCCTGAGCACCAGCTGGGTGAGCAAGGTCCACATGAACATGAATGGATTCAGTGGCAGAAATGCATCGATTCAAACAAGGGGTCTCAGTGGTGGGTGCCATGCCCCTCTCTCCCCCCCGCCACCCTGGTTTATAGTGATCACTCAGATGATTCGCAGGGTTAAAGAGGTGGTGATCAGAGATCTGGACACATTACTAGTTACATAGATTGCTTCTTGCCTTTGTTCTCCTTATCAAGTCACAGCAGCCACAGGTTGCTTTGCAAAACATTCAAATTCTAACCTCCCTAAGCCATGTTACAAAAATTAACCTTTCTTAACAACCAGGTGAGAATTAATGTTTTAATTTGATGTTGCAACTTACAAACATAGAGCAAAGTGACACTAATTTGACAATAACAGATTCCAGCTGGCTGGAACCTGATAACCTAAACCAGAATTTGCACATTGAAAGTCACTCTGGCTAGTAAAGGGGTCACCTGTTACTTGGATGTTTCGTTCTCAGACTGCTGTTTCCAATAATGTGAGAATACTGCTTACTGAAGATATTCTCTAAACTGGTCATGCTTTCCTATGTTTTAATCTTTTCTGTGAAGAACAGCTAGAATCACTGTTTGAATAATTTTGGCTAATGGAAAGGGAGATAAGGTACCAAATTTATCTTCTAGTTATATTTTGCTTTGACTCCCATAAAGAACAGCCTTTATCTCCTGAAAACCAATCAAGTAATGAGAGTGGGAAGATGAACTGAGACTCTAGTGTGGTTATGTAGTTTAGGATAAGAGAAAAATAGATGATGTCATTACACACCTGTTAGAATGTCCAAAGCTTGAGAAAACTGATAATATCAAATGGTGAGCATGCTCAGCAACAGGAACTCTCTTCTATTGCTGGTGGGAATGTAAAATTATACAGCCATTTTGGGAGATTATCTGGCAATTCTTTAATTAGCTAATTAATTTTAAAAGATTTTATTTTTATTTATGCATACAGAACTGGGGTACAGGCCAGAGGTACAGCAGTGAGAGGTTTTACCAGAGACAGAGGGGGTAGAACAGGCAGAATGCCCAAGTACACTGCTGAGGGGAGCAGCAGGCAAGACAGGAGAGGTCTGCCGCACCATGTGGGTCACCTCCGGGGCTGGGGATCGAACTAGCATTTTAGTGGCTTGCAGTGCTGCATCCGTTATAACCCATTGTGCCACCAGGGAGGGACCAGTAAGGATGGTTTTTAAAAAGAACATAATTATTATACACTAGTAAAAAAAAAAAGCTATGGTAGTATTAAAGATATAGAATTTATGAGAAATAAGGGAAAACTAAAAGAAAAGTTCTGACTGGAGGAAGCAAGTTTTGAACTAAAGGCAGAGCAGGGAGCAAACACGTCCCAAGAGGCAGGCAGTGCCGCTTTGTTGGCGGTGGGCTTTCCCTGAGAGGAGGGAGCTGGCTGGCTGCACAAAGCAGGATGTCCACAGGCAGGGCCCCTGGAAGCTCTGAAGATCTTGGAACAGCAGATAAAGGAACCAGGAAATGTCTTGAACTAAGAATCCCTAATTAAGAGATGTGTCTGGTGAGAATTAGTTCTTTGGCTATTAGAGGCAGAGGTCGATATAAGGGGTAGCAGGAGTCTAGGAAACTCTATCTTACAAGGTAATAACTGTAGAATTAAATAAGAAATATAAGGAGCAGGTCCTCCCTGGTGGTGCAGCGGGACAGAGCACAGCACAAAGAAGCTTAAGCCACTTCGCATGAGTTCGATTCCCGCCTGCCCCGGAGGTGACCACATGGCGTGGCAGACCTCTCCTGACCCGCCCGCTGCTCCCCTCAGCAGTGTACTTCGTCGATCTGCCTGTACTGCACCCCACACTGTCTCTGGTGAATCCTCTCACCCTCCGCATCTCTGGCCTGTACCCCAGTTCTGTACGAATAAATAAATAAATCTTTAAAAAAAGAAAAAGAAATATAAGGAGCAAAGTACTGGGAGAATTTGGTTTGACAAGAGACTGGGAAAAGAAATAGAAAATAATAGACAATATTAGCATTTGTGAAGAACAACTTATTAATAGGCAACTGTTTGATGGAGATGTTCTTATTTTTTTTTTAAGATTTATTTGATTATGCATACAAAACTAGGGTACAGGTCAGAGGTGCAGGGGTGGTGAGAAGATTCACCAGAGAAAGAGTGGTGAGCAGAACAGGCCGACTGACAAAGTACACTGCTGAGGGAAACAGCGGGTGGGTCAGGAGAGGTCTGCCCAGCCATGTGGGTCTCCTCCACTCATGCTGAAGTGGCTCTAGATTCTTAGTGCTGTGCTTTAATCTGCTGTGCCACAAGGGAGGGTCCTGTTCTTCTTATTTTTATGGTAAATTATAGTCATTCAAAGGGAAACATGGGGGTCTATTCTACTTAGGCAATTAGAAATATAAGCTACAGTGGGGACAAGAAAATAATAATTTAGCAACAATGAAATATTTTGCAATGAGGGGCACAAGGCAGAGTTAAGTTATATGTGTGTTGTTTTTGTTGGATACAAGTTATAATCTTAAGTATGTGGATAAATGGAATGAGTATGAGAAAGTTTACTATTTAACTTAAACAGCCACTTCTTAATTTAACTTCTAGTTTACAGGAAATAGAGTAACTTAAATGAAGGAAGAGGGAACAAACTGACAATTGAGAAAAGACCAGTCCTGAATTCTTTAAAAAGTCAGTGCTGTGTGATACCAATAGTGAGGATGTAGAGAAACCAGAGCTCTCAAATAATGGAGAATATAAAATAGAAAGGTCACCTTGGAAAAGCATAAACAAATGCCACATGACCAAGCAATGCCATTCCAAGCTACTAGCGCAAGAGACATGAAAACAAAGAGATTGGTATGTGAATATACAGGCCAGGGAAATGTCCACAGCCAGTGAATGGAGACGTGGAATATGGCGCTTCCACGCAATGGGATATTTTACTCAGTAACAAAACAAACTGGATAGGTGGAACAATGTGGATGACACTCAACATGCCAAGTGAGCGAAACACAAAGCAACAGCCTTTGTATGAGTCTATTTATAGGAAATTTCTAGAAAGGTAAAATTACAGAGACAGAAAGAATACCAGGAAAACTGATTACTCAGGGCTGAAGTTGGAAGTGGGGACCTAGCAAATAGGCAGTTGTGAAATTTCTGGAGTGATGGAAATATTCTAAAACTAGATT
>NW_004567118.1:38367506-38428744 GCF_000260355.1 Condylura cristata
TAAATAAATCTTAAAAAAAAAAAAAAAGCCAGTATCAGACAAAAAAAGGATATGTGTGTGGAGAGGTACCTGGACTGAAAGAAGTGTGACCTTTAAAATCAAAACATGAACCTAAGTAGGATCCTGCTTAAAAAAAAAAAAGGTGTAAAAGATATTCTTTGAACAAGTGGGGACATCTGGATTTACTATTAGATGATACTATGGAAATATTAATTATTAGTTATGAAAATGGTACTGAGATTATGAAGGAGAAGGAAGCATTTCAGTGGCAAGGCGGCAGGGAGAGACAGCTGGGAAGTAGAGCAAATCCATGCTTACTGATCCAAGGGGAGGCGTGTGAGTA
Organism: Condylura cristata; assembly: GCF_000260355.1. NCBI lineage: Eukaryota > Metazoa > Chordata > Mammalia > Eulipotyphla > Talpidae > Condylura > Condylura cristata. The sequence goes on from NW_004567118.1 coordinate 38,367,850, forward strand.
AGTCCCTGTCCTATTCTTTTATATGTTTGAAAATTTTTATGATTAAAAAAATCAGAGGGATAGAAATAGCAGTGGATTCTGAGGAGGTAGATAGTTCTCAAGAGAGAAAGGGGCCCCTATGTTGAAGATTTCCTTATTCCTTTCCTTCTTTGCTAGTTTTCTTCTAACGCTTGTACCCAGTTCTAGCTTTTAATGTGAGACATGGTTAGTGTCTATTTCTACTACATAAAAGCTAGCATAAAGCATCATTAGATTTTAGAATTTTTAATGTTTGACATAGAAGAGGCCAAGGAGGATATTTACAGCTCATTTAGAGCAACAAATGACAAGTGAAGATCTTTTCAAGTAGAAGCAGCAAACTGGGTGGCTTGAGATAACACATAACCTACAGAGGTGCTGTGTTTGGCTTGCAGAGCATCTTAAAATTAGTTCCTGACTTTAATCAGGACATTTTACATGAATTGCCTGTATTACAGACTTGAGCTTTTCTTGGTGAATCCAGAGCCCTGGCACATGGGCTTAGGCATGGCCAGGACTGGCGGGGCAGGTGTACACTCTATTACTTCTGGACCTCTGACTCCTAAAGGGTCTTGACTATTTTTTTTTAAAGATTTATTTATTTATTTGTGCGTACAGAACTGGGGTACAGGCCAGAGGCTCAGGGGTGGCGAGAGGCTTCACCAGAGACAGAGTGAGGAGCAGAACAGGCAGATCGATGAAGTACACTGCTGAGGGGAGCAGCGGGCGGGTCAGGAGAGGTCTGGCTCGCCATGTGTTCTCCTCCGGGGCAGGCGGGAATCGAACTCATGCGGAAGTGGCTTCAGATTCTCAGTGCTGCGCTTTAACCCGCTGCGCCACCAGGGAGGGCCAGGGGTCTTGACTTTTTGATAAAGAAAACTGGGTAAGCCTTCTAATAGGTTTCTTTTTAGCCATCCCTTCCCCAGCTCTCATTTCCTTGATATGGACGTAGCTGAGAACATTATGTTTGGAGGGAGGTGAAACTGAAGGAAGAAGGGATTTACTGTAATTTTAGCTTTTAAAAATTTGTCCAGGGCCCTCCCTGGTGGTACAGCGGGTTAAAGCCCAGCACTGAGAAGCTAAAGCCACTTCCGCACAAGTTCGATCCTTGCCCCGGAGGAGATCCACATGGCGGGGCAGACCTCTCCTGACCCGCCCACTGCTCCCCTCAGCAGTGTCCTTCGTCAATTGGCCTGTTCTGCTCCCCGATCTGTCTCATTGCCCCTGCACCTCTGGCCTGTATCCCAGTTCTGTATGCATAAATAAATACATCTTAAAAATAAAATCTGTCCAACAGCAACTAGGACAATAATTGGCACAAGGGTAGCAAACAGACCACTAGAGTTGAGCAGAGAAAGCAGAAAGGTATGTGGACATACTTAAGACAAACGTAAGAGTGACAAGCAATGTGGAAACAGATGGTCTTTTCAGGAATGGAATTTAAGTCAACTGTTTTATCTGCTTGGGGTGGAAATGAAAGCCCATGGCTTCACATGTACATAAGCATCAATTCTAGGTAGATTGTAGATGTCAAAGTAAAAGGAAAAGTAATAAAGTCTATAGAATAGGCCAAAAGAGAACATCTTCATGACCTTGAGGTAGGGAAAGATTTCTTAAAAATAACATAACATCAACTTTAAAGGAGAAAATTGATAAACTGGAACTACCTTAACATGAAAAATATTCAAAGACACTATTAAAACACATAACTGCCAAATGGTAACATATTTATTGACAGAATGTAAAAAGAACTAGAAATGGGTGTCCTCCTCTTCCCTCTCCACATACAATATGCCACTGTACACATGTATGTAATATGCACTATTTCAGATCCATAAATATACACACATACATAAGTACATACACACAATGCAATGTTATTTAACCATAAAAAGGGAAATCCTATCATTTGCAACAACTTGGATGAACTCTAAGGGTATTATGCAAAATGGAATAATTCAGAGAAAGGCAAAGACTGTATGGTCTCACTTTTATGTGAAATTTAAAAAACCTAAACTCACAAAGAGAGCAAAATGGTGTTTATCAGGTCCTTGGGTAGGGGAAATGGGGAAATGATGGTTAAAACACACTTACTTCTTAATATGAGAAGAATTTTTTTGGAAACCTAATGTACAGTATGGTGATTATAATATAGCTGGTGAAACTGTATTATTACTGAAAGCTGCTAAGGGAGTAGATCTTAAATGTTCTCACCATGAAAAGGAAATGGTAATTATGTGACATGATGGAGGTGTTAGCAAATGCTACTGTGGTAGTCATTTTGCAACATTTAAGTTTTTGAAACCAACCTATTATATACTTTAATCACCACTGCACAAAGTATATCACCACAAACTACAGTAATAGCTGAAATCTGAAAGACTATGGAAATTGGATCAACAGAAACTTTCTTAGATTGTTGGTGGGGGTGTAAATGGCAAGCTGCTTTGTAAAACTGCAATTACCGACTACAGTTGAACAGCAATTTCACTCCTGGGTATCTGTCCACTGAAAGTGTGCACACACAATAGAAGACATGCACCATAATGACAAAATAATCTCAAAAATCCATCTGTCCATATGTGAACAAATATGTTTCCACAAGGAAATAACGCACAACAATGAAAATGAACAACCAGAGTTATAGGAAATAAAAGGTAGGTAAAAGGGATACATCTCACAGATATAATACTGAAGGAAGTCAAACAAGAGAGAATATGTAGTGTGTGATTTAATCTATATTAAATTCAAAACAAGCAACATTCAACCTCTGAAAAGGAAGAGCGAGGAAGCACAGAACGGCCTTCTGTAGGGAGGGTGAAAGGAGAGAGCATCCTCTTAATGGCCTACATCTTGACTTTGGGGATGTCACAGACTTCTGTGATAATTCATTAAGTTGTAGACCCTGAAGAATAGTTTTCTTTCCAAGTTAAAATATCATTAAGTTGTAGACCCTGAAGAATAGTTTTTTTTCTCCAAGTTAAAATATCTGAAAGTTAAAATATTTCCCTAGACATAAAGGGTGGGCGAAGGTCTGTGCCACTCATCAGTAACATTTTCAAAAGCTCTGTGAACCCAATGATACCAGTTTTACTGAAATCACCCAAGCCTCAAGAAGTCTGAATATCACTATTCTAATACAACAGCAAATATACTACATTCTAGTTCAGAAAAGACGTTCTAGTTCAAAAATTCATCTTCAAAGAGAAACAGCACCAGGACTCAAGTGACTAATATTGTTACACTTGTTAGGAAGACGGTGAGAGTGGATGATGGAGCAAAGGATGAGATGTGGAAGATCACTAAGAAAGAATGGTTATCTTCAATTTGTTCTTTTCATTCTTTTAAGTTTTAACTTGATTTTTTAAAAATTCTGTGGTTTTCTTTTTTTTTTTTTTAAAGATAAAAAGCTGGCCAGAACAAAACAACAGATGAATTCTTATATTTAAAAAAATTTAGAGCCCATTGTCTCTTCTGCACTGGGAGCAACTCTCTGAAATGGGTGCCCGGCTTTTTCAGGTCGTCTCTGCCCCTCCCTGGCCAGGAGCACCTCTCAGCTGCTGAGCAGATCATTGAGCCGGAGTGCCAGAGTTGGTGCTGGGCAGCCCCACAGCCACTGAACTCACCAATTCTGAGCTGCCGCTTCCCACTCAGGGCCACTTCAAAGGACATGGATGGGCACAGCACTCACGTTCACGGGGCTGGAGCTGCCACAGCTAGGGAACAGGCCCTGGGGTGGCATCCACTGTGTTTGGGAGCCTCCTCATTGGTTATGCCAGGAACCCTTTTCTGAAGCAACTGCTCTTCCCCTTTGCCATTCTGGGCTTTGCCCCTTCAGTGCCATGGGCCTTTAGCCTCATCTTTCTCATCTTCTTTGCCATGTGAAGGGGTCGTCTCCACCTTCCCTAGTTTTCTCCCATCTCCTCTGCCCTTTTCCTGTATCTCCTTAGGCAGCCAAGTGGTGGCTCTAGGTTTAACAGGGAAGACACATAATGTATTAACAACAACAACAAAATAATTGAGGGACAATGCCAGAGTAGAAGTTGATTGCAGGATAATAGCTTTGTGTAGATTTCAAAATCTTATATATGTATATATGAAACAAAGATTGTCTCACAAGAAATAACTCTCAAGAAATAAAGTTTGTGATCTTTCCCCCTACAGAACACACATGTATCATAGATTATTGACAGTACATACATGGCACAGTGTTAGTCCTGTTTGACAAAGACTGGGACCCTGGTGATTGGAATAGATAGGTGGACAGAGTCCAAGAACCCAGGGATGCCTAACGAGCTTGGCCTATCTGAAACATTTCTGTCTGATTGCTCCTTTGCCGTTAGAAAAACATAACTGTTCATCTCAACACTCAGCAAGCTCTGTGACCGTGTCTAAGATGACCAAGGTCCAAATGTGACTTGGGCGTAAGCACAATAGTAAAAACAATGTAGAGGGACGAGATCAATGATGCCCTAAATGAGTTGTAGCAATTGTTTGTTCAACACTAGGACAAGTAAGGAAAGAATGTGCAAAGATTTGCAAGAGCTTGACAAGACAGTGCAGTACCACTTTGGATCAAGCAGAATTGGTTGCTATGGTGAGGCCTCATCTGAGACACTGAGTTCAATATATTATTGAAGATAAATCTCTCTTGGGTTGGCTGACTCACACCTAAGCCTATGCTGGCCCAGGCTGGCACACTAGGTAGCTGTTAGTTAAGAAGCCACACAAAGAGAAATAGAAACTGTGAACATGGCAGGGATCCTGCTGAAGCGCTCCTGTTGCAGGGAGGACGCAGGGAGCACTGTCCCAGAGAGCGGCCCGAGGCCAGCACGGCAGCATTTCCTGGTTTGTGAGAGTCCTCTCTTGCTACCAGGCGCATCCCGCTTCAGAACAAAATGAACATTACTGAAGGTATGTGGTCAATTAGCTCAGGGAAGCCAGGAAAGTCTAACTAGGTTCTAGGAAAGGAACCTACGCAGGAGAAGTGAAAAGTAGAGACACAGGATGGGAGGAGTAAGAGTGAGACTCTTCAGATGTTATTTTTAGTGATTATTCTGGTTTCTGAAAACTTTCAATTTGATTCTGAAACATAATATTCTCAAAGTTCCTTTCTTAGAATAATTCATAAGCTTATGGAACTGAAGTGGAAATTAGAGCTCATTTAGCACATTAAAGGAGAGATGAGAAAATGCCATAAAGAGGAGAGATTTCCTGTTTACTCCATTGCCTTCAGTGATTCTCCTTTTTCCACTACTTAACCATGGGCATTCTTGAACAATCTTCTTCCTCTGTCCCTCTAGACTCATAATTTCAATCTTCAATTAAACATGGATCCGCTCTTTAACCTTAAATGCTTAATTCCTTCTCCCTTTATAACAGACTTTCAATTATCTATGAAATACTTTCACCAGCATCCAAATCTCAACATGATTAAAGGCAAAATAATTCTCCTTTATCCCTCTGGCACTATCATTAATGTAATTTGGTTCCTTGTCTTATACTTTGTCTTTAATTTCAAAATATCTTAACTATCTAAAAAATATAAAGAATACCATAACAAATGCTCATGTCCCTGTCATATAAACAGTATTTTGTTATATTTGCTACAGACATAATAAACATTTTCACAGATGCAGTTATTCCCTCCTGTAAGAGGTAGCTACTTCTCCAAAGTTAGCTCCTCCCAGAAGCAGAGCTAAAGGCCAAGACTGAAGAGCACAGAGCTGACCTGGGAGGCACAGAGACACTGGTAAGGGATTGGCGGAGGTAGCGAGGGAGGGAAGGCAGACAGAAGGGCCCACTGTTAGGCCAGTCCTGCAGAGAAGCTCCGGGAAATGGTGTAAAACACACCCTAGAATAATCCTGGCCAATGAGAACTATAACTGAAGTGTTCATAAGCTCACACGCTTTAGTCACTGGGTGGCTGTGCATTTCTAGCTGTGTGTGTATAAGGGAAGGGTAGGATGAGGCAACCTGAAGGATAGTCTTTTGACAAGGAAAGGGCATTAACTGTTGAAGTCATGCTAGTGAGCTTGGATGGGTGTACACGGGGGCACAGGCAGAGCATTCATTACATCTGCAACAACGTGTCTATCCTCTTAACACAGCGTGACCTTTACTACAGCTGATAAACATTGCTAATTTTTATGACATATATTACTGATGACAGTGATGATGATGATGATGAAGGACAACTATAAATATACACCAACCAACGTGAAAAAGGAATACTGCTTGGGAAAAGGAAATTCAGTTCAAAGACTTGTTTAACTATTGAATTTATATCATGTGCCTCATTGATCTCCTAAGAAATAAAATACACATCACATTTTATTTTTGTTTGGTTTCATGCTTCCCTAGACTGACAAGATTAGATTTTCTTCCTTATCTTTCTTCTACTCTGATTTTAAGATTGCTGGCTTGGTAAGCTTAAATTGAGATTGATAGGAAAGATTATAAGTTTTTGTCAAGAAGACTATACACAAATAAAGGATGTCTAGAATATCATTTTCTTCTCAGCTGCAATCTATTAACCTTTCTATTGAAAGGGAGAAAGGTGTACATGTGCATGTGTGCTGGTCGGAGTGTATAGTAGAGACAGAGCTCAACCATAATCAGGGTAATAGCCTGCAATGTTCTACATCATTGAGCAAAGCCAGGAATAGCTACCCTTCTTCGAACCTCACAACCACTCCTGATTTTTCTCCTTGTAAAACAGGAGAAAAAAAATTTAACTTTCATATGGATATTCAAAGAAGTACCCACCAAATTTCATATTTCAAATGAGAAATGATAAATAACCAAATGGAAAATCCTATGGGAATAGTAAACAACTGAGTAGATTTAGATCAGATATATATATAACCAACAATTATAGGTACATAAAAATACACTGGCATAAAGGACATCTAGAAGCAGCATACAGGTGCATTTAAAAAAAAGAGGTAATGGTTTCACAAAGTAGTTCTCTACTATTTTCTAGCTGATTCAATTTCCATACAAAAATAAACCTTGAGAAAAGAAATAAACTTATTACATATTACCATAATTAGGCAGTGAATAGGATGAGGTATAGAGAAAGGCAGAAGGTATGGTTCTTACACTTAAAAAATGTCTACTTGAATCTTTTCATTGCTTCGATCCTTCTTATAGAAATCTGTATGTCTATACAAAACTTAAGATTGGCATAAAATTTTAGGAACCCATGGCCCCAAAGGTTCTAGCAGCCATTCCATCCACCAGAAGTGGTCCACAAACAGCAGGATTAAGAGACCACAAAGACATTTACTTAGAGAGAAACAGAATACTTACATTGTATAGTGGGATAGTCTTCATCACCTTGTACTGTTTAGTGGGGTCCATTTTATATAGGTGACGATCAGTGACAAAAATTGCTCGGTCTTCTACCTTACTGAATCGATTCACCTGTAAGAAAACCAATCAGTAAGCCATAATGTCTCATCAAGAATGACATCAAACTATCTGCCAGAAAAACATACAGGGACAGAGCTGGCCAGCTGTGGAGACAGTCTTTAATAAATGTGTACCATGATTTGTTTTATTTAAATCACAAGCCACTGCTGGATATAATAGAGATCTAAAGAAAGAGCAGCAGTTCCCAGATTTGTAGAATCTACTAACTTTCACAATTCAACAGGGAAAATCAGAAAAACACAGAAGAATTAAAGAACTAAAAGAATGTAACCCAGACACTATAAAGAAAATGAAAAGGCAACTCACAGAAAAGTTTTGCAAATTATATTATTGGTAAAGGGACTTTATTTAGAATATATTACATAAAGTAACATATATAATGTACACTAGATTACCCAGTACCTAGAATATATCATTCAATAATAAAAAGACAAAACTCCATTTAAATAGGTGAAGTAAGCAAGCAGACATTTCTCCAGAGAATATGTACAAATTGCCAATAAACACATGCAAAGATGGTAGACATCATTTGCCATCAGGGAAATGTAAATCAGAACCACAAGATAATACTTCACGACTACTAGGATGATGTGTGAGAGAGACAGAGAGAAACAGATGTTAGTCAAGATGTGGAGAATATTGTCACAACTGGTATAAAGTGATGTGGCCACTCTGGAAACAGTCTTGAAGTTCTTAAATGATTACAAAGAATTACCATATGACCTCAAAATTCCAGTCTGAAACACCTTATAAAAAACACAGCATACAAAAAAACCCCCAAAAACAAAAACACAGCATACAAAAACTTGTGTCCAAATGTTTATAGCCACAGTAGAGTAGCAAAAAAGCAAAAAACAAAAACACAGCATACAAAAACTTGTGTCCAAATGTTTATAGCCACAGTAGAGTAGCAAAAAAGCAGTTGTGACCCAAATTTCCGCAAACTTTTGAGTAGATAATAAAGTGTGATATATTCACACAAAGGAATATAACTTGGTAATACAAAGTATCACATACAGATCTATACAATGACAATGACAGACCTTCAAACATTTTGCCAAGAAGAAAGACAAAAAGGATAGTGTTTGGTTCCATCTGTATGAAATGTCCAGAACAGGCATATCTACAGACAAAGCAGTGGCTGAGGAGACCTGGGGGAGGTGGATAAGTTGGGGAGGTAAAACAAAGGGGAGTGGAGTTTCTCTTTGGGCTAATGAACTGTTAAAAAATTACCTGTGGTGATGGATACACAACTGTGAATCCACTTAAAACTACTGAATTATGTACTTGAAAATGGTGAACGGCATGAATTATATTTCAACGACTTCATTATTTGTAAGAAAAAGATGTAACCTACCCATGTGAACAATCATTCTGCCTCTTCCTAATGTGTTGGCCAGGTATATTTTAGACTAGATCTCCTAAAATATAATGATAGTATACCACTAAATCTCTAGGTTCAAAGATGTATAGTGCCTTTCTATGCTGAAAACATAAAGACCTGTCGCACTGTTCTGACTGCCACAAGAGAATGGGCCACAGGGCGGGCAGTGGGGCCCCACAGGACTCAGGGCAGGACTCAGGCCGAAGCAGCTTGGTGGATCTAGGTGGGTGTTGCTGGACAGTGCTTTGGCTAGTAAAACAGGGCATTGCCAAGGTCTGCCACACGGAGCCTGTGATTCCTAAACTTGATACTTTTTTTTTGTCTTTTGCATAAAAGAACTGAGGTGTAAGCCAGAGGTGCAGGGGGGGAGAGGATTCACCAGAGACAGAGTGGGGAACAGAATGGGCAGACTGACTGAGGTAGACTGCTGAGGGAGGAGTGGGTGAGACAGGAGAGGTCTGCTGTGCCATGTGGGTCACCTTCCTGGCTGGGGATCGAACTCAGGCCACAGTGGTGATAGTGCGAAGACTTAACTCCTAGACTACCAAGGAGTCCCCCTTTACTTAACTTTCAAGGGTTATCCTATCTGCCATGATTTCACTTTATTTCTTCAAGATGTCTGATCCTGTTCTATACACTTCCTCATGTTCCTCGTGTTTATGACCTTCCACGCCCTCCTTTCCCTCTGTACTTGTGTGTACTTCAAGATAATACTGAAGCACTCATTCCATTATAAATCCTCTTCCAAATTTATGTAGTGGAAGATGACCATTTTTTCCTCCAAACTTCTGTTACACAGTTGTAGAATCAGTATTAAGGATAAGGTAGAATTAATAATGAAATAAAATACTAACACTGAAACTAAAGGGTACCAGGATTCTTGAGAATATGAGGTCAGCTTTTGGTTTGTTTCTGCTAGTGTAAGACACTGGGGATATCACTGTTCTCTATTTGCAAAGGAAGGGAAGACCATTAGCTGATATATTAGTACTGAAACAATTAAGTTACCACTATGCTTAGCTTGTTTCTTTTTACTATGAAGCTGAGTTACTGTCTACATCTCTCTGCGAAAAGGGCAAACACCTTCATTTAATAGTTGGAAAGTTTTCAATTTTTAAAAAATTTTATTTATTTTTTTACATCATTCTTCATTTTCATACAATGAATGCTTTATCCACTCATGAATGATCCCCTAGGAGTTCCCACCACCAGTTTACCCATGTACCATCACCATAGTCCCTTGTGCTCTTCCCATCTGTTTTAAACCATTTTCTTCCCTTCCACCTCTGAAGAATGTCTCTGGATTATAGTTGCCTGCTGATTATGATTTTTATTTTGTTTTAATTCTATTCCCCCATCCCTTATTTGGGTCCCCTACAATCCTCCTATAAGTGAGACCATCCAGTATTTCTTTCTGGCTAACTTTACTGAGCATGATCCCTTCCAACTCCATCCATGTTGCTGCAAATAGCATGAGTTTATACTTTTTGATTGCTGAATAATATTCCATTGTATACATATATCACATCTTCTTGATCCAGTCAACTGGGTTGTTTCCACAGCTTACCTATTGTGAATTGTGCTGCAATAAACATAAAACTGACAGGTGCTCTTTTGAATTAATGTTTTTGTGTCTTTTGGGTAAAGGCCCAAGCGTGGAATTGCTGGGTCATATGGAAGCTCCATTTTTAGCAATATGAGGAGCCTCCACACTGTTTTCCATAGTGGCTGGATCAGTTTGCATTCCCACTAACAGTGTAGGAGTGTTCTCTTTTTCCCACATCCTCGCCAACATTTGTTGTTGCTATTCTCACTGGTGTAAGGTAGTTTCTCATTGTGGTTTTGATTTGCATTTCCCTGATTACCAGTGATGTAAAAATTTTTTTCCTATGTCTGTTGGCCATTTGCATTTCCTCTTTAGAGAATTTTCTTTTTAGACCTTCTATCCAGTTTTGGACTGAGTTGTTTACATTGTTTCTTGAGTTTTGACAGCTCCTTTAGGTCTTTGTGATCAGTCCCTTATCATTAATATTGTGCGCAAAAATTCAAAATTTTAAGGGAAGGTGACTTGCAATTTTTAGACTATGGAGGCTTGTTATGAAAAAGTACACTTGCTAAAGTAGTAGCATATTGTGTTTTTAAGCTCACAGTTGAAGCTGTTTGGCAAAAGAGGTTGCTTTTACTTATTAAACTACTGACTAGAACTTCCCTAATCTACCTCCAATTAATTTAGCCAATATAAAAGTTTAAATGAATCATCATAAAATTGGAAATGTGCTAAAGAAGTTGCTGCTCTTTTTGCAAATAGCTACAAAGAAAAAGCTATCAAAAGTGGTTCTAAATAAGACTAACAACTTCATTTTAAAGCAGACTAAAAGCTGTATATGTATATGATTTCTTTTTAAATGAAGGTCAAGGAATAACACAACTCATCAAAGGTGAAAGAAGTGGGAATGGTGGTCACTGCTGGTGTGGTGGAGCTTGGCTGGGAAGGGATGCAGGGGAGCTTTCTAGGCTGATGGAACTGTCCTCTGTCCTGCCAGAGTTGGGGTTTACATGGATGTGTATAATTGTCAAAACTCCCCGAACCTGGTGGAAGAGGGCTCAAGCACACAGGGAAGGCTTCAACATGCAAAAAAGTTCCCCAAGGAACAAACGAAAGTACAGTGGCTCAACACCTGAAGAGTCCACTGCCCACTTTGGTCTTGGAAAAACCTCACCTCTGCTCTGAAGAAAGTGGACTGGAAAAGTCAGTAAGCAGTTTCTTTCAGGAAAGCCCGCTAACGTAGTATGCTCGCACATGGACTGTTGATCCGCAGTGATTTAAGCTCATGATTGGAATTACTGAGATTTGCTTGTACATTTTTCTTTTACCTTAAAAATTGTCTTTTGCAAGAGTTAATTTTATTTCTCTCTTTAAGGTCTAAGTTTCCAATAGGCAAAACCTTTACAACCAGCCATCACTATGAGAATGTACAGAGAATGCCAGCAGCTCAGACAATCTTCCTGATGGACCTACGAGAAATGCCCATGTCTGAACTTGCAACACTGTGCTACTTGCTAGTAGTATCCCTTATACTTTTATTCAGAAAAGTGTTTTTCTGTAATCAGAAATGTGAAACATGTAAGCTTTGCTAGGACACACTGACTCAGGACAGGTAAATGGGGCATTGCAGGATGTATTCCTGCAGGTTGGACATAACTCCCTCTTTTCCCAGCTTTCAGAAATCAGTCGGTTGTCTCAGCATTTCTTTTATAACCAAATCATATTAGGAGTAAAACAGTTTATATGTTGAAATAATTACTACCAAGAATAAAGTATTTACTTTATATAGGAACACTTCTGCCATAAAAGAGGTCTGGCACTTCTCAGAAGACTTGACACAAGGTGGTGTTTTGCATCAGCATTTTTCTAAGTTGTTCTGTAACCACCAGCCTCCTGTGAGGCCTTGTGTAAGAATAGCTCACAGCAAGTGGGTTTGAGAACAATGCACACCTCAGCCTCCCCTCTGGTGCTCAAAACCTAAAGGCTATGAGAATTTTGGAAATGTTTAGCTGCTCAACTCAGCCATTCCCCCAAAATTTAAAAGACAGAACATTGATTTGTGAAACCTAGGAGAACACAAATCATCCCCTGTGTTCATCTTAGAATATGGAGAACATCTCAAATGGAACCTGAATAATAAGTAATGCTCCTCATTTGTAAAGTTATACTGAGAAATATATGCATGTGTCGCAAAGTTGTAAGAAACAAAATCTTTATTTTTAGGTTACACAAGAGTCAAAACCAACAGACTACAATAGTGGAACATAATGTTCTCTTTATGATATATCCAGGAGTTGATATGGAAACCAACAAACAAGAACTTCAGAGCAGCAATTAACTGAAGCTACACTTAGAAACATTACACTTTGGGGCTTCTCTGGTGGCCTACGCATTGGGACTCAGCACTATTACCTGAGTTCAATCCCTGGCCAAGGAGGTGACCCACATAGCACAGCAGACCTCCCCTGACCTGCCCACTGCTCCCCTCAGCAGTGTATTTCAGTAGATCTGCCTGTTCTTCTCCCCACTCTGTCTCTGGTGATCCTCTTACCCCCTCACACTTCTGGCCTACACACCAGTTCTTCTATCCAAAACAAAACAAAACAAGTGACTTTTAATTAAAAATTGTCATGTTTCTAAACAAAATGGGTCAAAAACCTTCACCTTTTGTTTTAGCAACTAAAATTTTCCTTAAAGGATAAAACAAGTGAGTGGGAAGGACATCATGTAGCAAAGTAAGAGCTTTAAATTGCATAACTTAGCTAAATCAAAATGGCGAAAAAACTTTCATATACACACGTAAACATGTAAATCCAGATTTAATTAATTATAGGTTTAGTCAGCACTCTGAGGGCCAGAGGTAAAGTTTCCTTTTGAGTGCCATCAGAAGAAAACACCCTGTGAGTGAGAGCAGCTATTTGTGGAAGTCTCCTACCTTAAAGGCCGTTTTATAGCTATAGTTAGAGGGAAATGGCTGTTTCAAAAAGTATCAGAGAATAAAGAGATGGTTTTACTGAAATCATATGGAGTTTATTTTGGTATGTCCTTGGGACTGAAGAAAGTTTCTATAGAGACATTATCTAAGCTTCAGTGTAAAGAAATATTATTTTGCATGAAGTTTAGAAATACAGGAACTTTTCAGTTTTTATTCAGCAGGATCCAGGGAGAGACATGTGGTGAGACAGACAAATGTCTTCAATGGAAAGATAGAATCAGTTCAAGCTGACTTTTCTATCCTAGATGACATAATTCTCAAAGCCATCCAACCACTTTGATGAATTCTTCTGATGAATAAATTGACTTTCCAGATATCCTGGCACTTGAAAGGAAAGCTTTTATATGAGTATATGAAGATTCATTGAAATGATCCATTCCTTTGTTAAGTGTGCCATAATGCCACAGGTTGGCATTATGCCTTACACTTTTTTATATGTGAATATGAATCTATTTAACAAAAAATCATTTTGGATGGTCTGTTCAGTGTAGGTACATGTAAAAATATTGCTTCTGGATCTAGAAATTCAGAATTTTACTCTGGACTTTGGTAACCATCAAAATAGTGCAGGTATGCTTTCGTTGATAATGTTCACTTCATTCTAACTTTAAAGCCAAATGTCCTCTATTTTGTTAAGATGTGTACACTACACTGAGTTGATCTCTTCCAAGCTATGGAAACAATCCAAGTGCCCCCACACAGATGAGTAGACCATGAAGATGTGGTTCATATACAGAATGGTATATTACTCAACAATCAAAAAAAAAAAAAAAACAACTCATGCCATTTGTGGCAACATGGAACAAGAAGGGATTATGCTAAGTGAAACAAGACAGAAGTTCAAAGACAAATATTAGAGGGTGTCACTTATAGATAAACCAAAGGGTGAGACAAAGACAGACTTCAAAACCAACCCTTGGGCCCTCCCTGGTGGCACAGTGGGATAAAGCACAGCACTGAAAAGCTAAAGCCACTTCAGTGTGAGTTGGATCCCTGCCCCCACATGGCGTGGCAGACCTCTCTTGACGCGCCCGCTGCTCCCCTCAGCAGTTTACTTCGTTGATCTGCCTGTTCTGCTCCCCACTCTGTCTCTGGTGAAGCCTCTCACTGCCCCTGCACCTCTGGCCTGTACCCCAGTTCTGTATGCACAAATAAATAAACCTTAAAAAAAATTAAAAAACAAACAAACAAACCAAAAAAAACCCCAACCATTTAAGTTGACCATAGGCTAGAGGCATGGGCTGGGGGTTGTGGAGCTGAGAGAGGGGAGGCGGAGAGCACAGGTCTCTACAATGGGGGACATAGTGCTTCGGTGGTGGGCACGCTAAGGTGGCTACACCTGAGAGGAGATCCTGCACCCTCAAAATACAAGGATGTAAACCAAGGGAAATTCAGTTAAAAAAAAAAAGTTCAAACACGAATAGTTATCATTTCTTGAACTACAGTGTTTGACCTTCCCCTATGACAGCATTTGGTCAGTTTGGCTTGTGAATTTTGCTGATCTTAATTAAACTAATTTTTCATTTAGTTCTTTTATTTCTATCATTTTTCTATTCTTTGATTAATTTCTGTCTAACCTGTCATTTTCCCTTTATGTTTGTGTTAATTTTAGCTTGCTCTTGATTCTCTGGTATCTTAAGGCAAAAGATTTACACAATCTGAAGGGAAACCAGGATATTCTTTGGTTTCCTAACATGGAATATTAGTGTAGACGTTGCATAGCTTTGCCAGATTAGATTATCAATTTGCAATCTTTCATCTTTTTTACTGCTAGCACTAAGCAGTATTTCAGTTGTATCCCATATTTTTAGTATGTTGGGACTTCATTTTCTTAGTGCTGTGTTTTAACCCACTGTACTACCTGGGGGCCCCAGGTCTTCATTTTCTAATGTTCAAATTTCCATGTAGCAGTTTCTTGGACTGCTGGTTATTTAGGAGGGTGTCATTTAATTTTTATCTTTTGGGGTATTCCCAGTTTTTTCCTATTATTTATTTCTCATTTCACCATTTCACTCCATTATGGTTGAAGAACACCTTTTATGTGATATAAACTCTTTTAAGTTTATTGAAGCTTGTTTGATGACCAAACATTAGCTCTATGTGCATTTGAGAATCATTATTTCCTTCTGCTTAATTCATTATTCTAATCTAAATTAATATTAATTTCCTCTTCTTTTTCTAGTTTCTGGAAATTGAGGATGTTATTTTAGACCATTCTTATTTTCTCTTTTTTACCTTTTGGATTTTTATTTTATTTAAAGATTTATTTAGCTATGCATAGAAGAACTGGGGTATAGGCCCAACCAAAAAAAAAGCCCTGTATCTAGCCAAATGCTATCACTCTAGGCATGTCATAGATATCCTGCTTCAGATAAATAAAAATATGTTCACAGCACACAACTTCCCTCATACCCCCTTCCAAATCTCACTAAGCCCTTATTCCAAACTATGTTCTTCCTACCCCTTTTCCTGATTAAAAAAAATAGTATTGAAACAAGCATAAAAATCAGTAATGGTTATTACAGACAAAGCAGATCAGCAGGTGGCAGGGAGGATACACAGCCAGTAGAACACAATCTCACCTCCCTCAGGAATGCTCCACAGCCTAACTCTTTAGTCACAGTCATTCATCAATGCCCCACACAAATATAGCTCACCCATGATGTAGCTTTTGTTAGGTTTTACTGCAATCAGATTTAAGTAAGTTTCATAGGAATTGTTTTCTTTTTCTTTTCAAGGAGGTCTTTTTCTTACCTTCCGGACATGACAGGAAAAGAGGACATTCATGTACTTGTCTTTTCGTTTCAGTTCATTAGCAACAGGGACAAAAGTGCCTGAGGTCTGAGTTGTATCTTGCTTCTGAAAGAAACATGGTAAAACGAGTCTGTCTAGCATTTTATAGAAAAAGGCCATCTTTCAGTGCACTGCCTTAGAATGACGCCCACATTGCTACTCATGTACTTTTTATCTCCCTGTTACAGATGGAAAGCCACCAAAGGTTTGTTTTAACTCCAAAGGTTCTATGAAATTTTAAAAATATGGAGCGGGAGAGAAGAAGAAATGTTGCTTTGGGAATAATTAATATCAAGGTGGTAATTTAATATAGTTGCTGATTTATGCACAAGAAGTAAAATTTAAATGGGCAAAAGCCATGTTTACAAAGTGTACCTATGAAATGGTTATAAAACAGAGAATCCCTTTTTAAAGTAGGGGGAAACAGCAATTATTACATACTTAGAAGCAATCAAATCTTTTAGTTTAGTATCTCTTAGAAATACACTTTCTGAATGTGTCTTAGTCTTTCTCTCTCTCTCTTTTTTTTTTTTCAGTTTTTCTTTAACTTCTGGGAGAAAAACTTCTCTCTTGACTTTCCACTTTTTTCTCCTGGACTTACCGAAGCAAGATAGTTGCCCTCCCAAGCTCTCTGCAATCCAAGGTCAGCCCTCTGTCCCTTCAACATTTCCATGGCTGCAACCTTTGCCCTGACCTGGGGCAGGTCTGTAGGAGGTAGGCTGTTGATGAGCTGGGATGCTCGCCATCTACAAATAGATTAAAAAAAAATGTAGGTAACTTTAGAACCTCATTCATTCTCAAAAATACAATTAAGCAGAATGAAACTAAACCAATGTAGGCTACCCTACAAAAAGTAAAATGTCTCCAAGAGAAACACAGAACTTGTTTTAATTCTGTAAAACTAGCTTTGCTATTTATTGTTTGACAGCAGTTCAACTATAACCTAGTGATTCTTGGGCTCACATCATTTAGAATTAGGGCTCAGAAACTTTGGATTCATCATTTATTCACTTGACAAATGTTTTCAAACACTTACTGAACTCCAAATACAGTTTAGACAATGGAAGCACAGTGGTAAACAGATGAAGCTCTTTCCTGATAGTTACTTATAATCTAGAGAGACAGACATTCGACAAGTAAAATGGACAGCATGTATCACCACGTAAGAGTTCTGGAGAAAATAAAGCAGGAGAGGACGGTAAGAATGCTGCACAGGGAGGAATGGGAAGTGGGTGCTACCTATATAGGGTGGTCTGGGAGGAACCGCTGCTAAGCATATATGAGCAAAGACCTACAGAAAGCCAAGAAGCCAGCTTATAGGGATATCTGGGCAAGTGTTGCAGGAAGAGATCACCATTGTGCAAAGGCTCTGAAGTACGAGCATTCCAGGTATGTCTGGGGATCAGCCAGCAGTCCTCTGACATTAAGGCAGAACTGGGCAGAGTAAGAGGAGGGGAGAGAGAGGGAGAGTCAGGGCCAGAATCTACAGAGCCTTGAAGGACGTCATCAGGACTCTGGCTTTTACTCTGAAGGAAGTGGGAAGCCATTGAGGATTTTGAGCAATGAATGCACGATGACCTGACTCCACTTTACAGGGTGGTTCTGATTACTGAGTGGAGGAAAGCAGAAGGGGAGCTGGGGCAGGGTGACCAGTGAGGAGGCTGCTTCCACAGTACATGATAAAGGGCGAGGCCTGGAGTAGGGAGTGGAGACAGATGTCTGAAGGAAGTGCCAGTAGGGCTTGCTGATGGATTAGATGTGGGAACAAGGGAGTAGGAAAGATTTACAGGTGACTCCAAGGTCTTTTGCTATAAGCAACTGAAGCCACAGATTAAAAATAATCTATCTCAGATTAAGAACAGGGTCTTTTCAGCTCTTAGCCCTAGACCTTAGCTCTCCTTAAAACTTAGGCCCTCTGTTAGGCTATAGGAGTTGAAGTAGGAAGGGTGGAAGCAAACTGAGAACTTCCGTATTTCAGAAGAACTAATCAAATTGCTTCCATGGAATACAAGAATGAGACTCAGCTAAAATTGAAAAAAAAAAAAAATGGTTTTCTTTCCCCAGTTTACATACAGAAAATGTTAATGAGGTTCTTTCATCTCTAAGGTCTTCCTGAGATGATCTTGCTTCAAGATTGTGACTTGGGTCTAAATGTTTTCTCTCTCAAGTTCCTTTTGAAATTGCTAATACAAAAATATTTATATTTATAGCAACACCAGGAGATGGTAGTGCTGTAATAAATTATAGGATGTGAAGACTTTCTGGACGATAAGAGCTCATGGGATCGAGCTCTTGGAGCAGCAGGTCCATAGTGGACAGTCCACACAGGACGGAGAGGGACTCCTTCAGCAGAAATGGCTGAGACTCTTCAGCCCAATGTAGTAGGGGCTGGTAGCAAGGGCAGGTGGTCAGGACTCCACAGTGGGAGTTGTGCCAGCTAACAGTACACAGACAGGCTAATCATATCTGTTAGAGGAGGCAGTCAGGGTCAGGTGGCCAAAACAATAACCATGGAAAAAGAACAGGTCCAACACGACAGTGAGACCCTCATCCCTACCTCCCGTGGCTAACCAACGCTCTGATGTGACAGACTGAGATCACTCCAGGAGGCTGGAGGAGTGACAGCGTGGGAGCACCAGGTGGGCAAAGTCACAGACCTGGTGTCTAGAACATCCTATGGCACCAAGTGCCTTGCTAAGCAACTGGCCGATTAGCCATTGAGCCCACATTTCTTTCTTGGTGGGGTGAGGTCCTTGCTCTGCTGCTGTTTCCAGTCTCTGTCACTGACTCCATACACAACTGACTGCAGAGGTGTGCTGACATCTGGGCCTGACGTGGGCCTCTCATTCTGATTAACTGCCATGTAAAAGCATGTGCAGAGGGCACAACAGTAAAGACTGCCAATCTCAGAACAAGAAAGGGGACAAAGTTGGGCATGAAGAAGGCCCCCACTTTCCTAGCATAAAAAAGAATTACTCTGAAGACAGGAGTGAGTCTCAACACAGCTGGACACACATTGAAATGTGAGAACCAGACAAAACCCCTACAGTTATGATGGAGTCCTTTAACATATTCCTTGTCCCTCTGTTTCCATGGGTCCAAACAACCCAAGATTAGATTAGATAGGATATAATGACTAGATCAGGAGCCAGTAAGTCGCTTGCGCCCATGGCCTGGTTCTCTGCTGCTTTTCAGCTGAGTAGCTTGTACACGTTTTAACACAACCAAATCATATCAAAGCAAACTATGCGAAGACCTTCTATACCCCATGAAACCTACTTACTAATTGACCTTTACAGATGTGGCTGACAGAAGTGACATTGATTCACTGGGAGAGAGAGGCCAGGAGAGAGGAAGGGAGAGAGAAGGAGAATACAGTCAACAGAGTAGACAAATTATTTTATCAATGCCGCTGTGACTATAAGTCCTGAGAGGGGTGGACTGTCTTTAGCATCTTTCTTGTTTGTTACCATATCCCTGGAACCTAGCTCAGTAGGCACTGAGTAATTATTTGCTGCACAATTAATTGGAATTTTACAAAAATTAATAAATTCCAAGCCATACATAAAACCTCAAAATCTAAGAAGATTATAGAGGTCACAATGTAATATAATCAAAATCATAATTTTTGGTAGTCATTAAAAATAGGCCCTCCCTGGTGGCACAGCGGGTTAAAGCACTGCACTGAGAAACTAAAGCCACTTCCGCATGAGTTCGATCCCGCCTGCCCCGGAGGTGACCACATGGCGCGGCAGACCTCTCCTGACCCGCCCGCTGCTCCCCTCAGCAGTGTACTTCATCGATCTGCTTGTTCTGCTTCCCGCTCTGTCTCTGGTGAATCCTCTCACCCTCCGCATCTCTGGCCTGTACCCCAGTTCTGTATGAATAAATAAATAAATCTTAAAAAAAAAAAAATTATATAGCACTTGGTTATGCACAGGACTCCTGACTGACTTCAGTGTAAATTTGTATAACTGCACTATAATCCTGATTGTGCATAAAAAGAGCCCAGGTGCTCTGTGATTGTGTATGCGTATCTATGCTCATAGCATGAGCAAATGTTTTCATAGTGCCGAGTGTGTCAGGCACTACCTGAAATGCTGCATGTATTTACGCATAGAAATTTTGTAAGTGAGTATGAGTTCTCACAAAACCTACCCCAGGGTCAGGCTTAATGGATGCTGTGGCTTCTGCTTCTGCATCTATCACCCAGCTTTATGGCGCTGCCTCCACACTTTCTCCAAATGTGTTTACTTCTCTCCACCTGAGCCACTGTCCTGGTTCTCATTCAAGTTTTCATCTTTTCTCACAAATTGGAAGATGTCCACCTTAAAGCCTAATTT
The DNA here is from genome assembly GCF_000260355.1 of Condylura cristata. Taxonomy (NCBI): domain Eukaryota; kingdom Metazoa; phylum Chordata; class Mammalia; order Eulipotyphla; family Talpidae; genus Condylura; species Condylura cristata. Next base: position 38,388,366 of record NW_004567118.1, read on the forward strand.
TTTTTTTTTAATATTTGAAGAGAAGGTTTATTAGGGAAAAGGCCAGGAGTGTTGGACACTTGCATAGGCACAAGCAGGCAGGAAGAGCTGCCCCAAAGGGACAGGCTTGCTGAGAGAGGACTGCAGGGTCACAGGCAGGTGGCCTTAGGAAAGCGGCCTCTGCTGAGGGAGGTCAGTGCAGAGAAGCCCTGGAGGGCATAGGTGATGGACAGGCAGGAGGCTGCTGCCCTACAGAGGGAGAGAGTGGGCAGAAAGAAGCCCCCTGCATAGTCACAGGTGGGCAGGAGGCTGCCTGTAGCCTATTTTTATTGTATTTCACTTAAAAAATGCGCATTTGTTGCCCAAAAGTAGATGACTGAATTAAAAAGATATGGTACATATACACAATGGAATATTACTCAGCAACCAAAAAAGAGAAACACATGTCTTTTGCAGCAACTTGGATGGAGCTGGAAAAGATCATGCTTAGTGAGCTAAGCCAGAAAGAGAAAGAAAAATACCGGATGGTTTCGCTCATAGCAGGAGTGTAATGGACCAGGTGAGAAAATAATAAGAATAATGAACAGCCATATACCAGAGACATTTTGTAGGGGTGGAGTGGGGAATGGGATCAAAAACGGGGGAGGGAGGAGGGAGGAAAATGCACGGGACTATGGTGGTGGCACACGGGTGATTTGGTGATGGGAAACCCGCGGGGATTACAATTGAGATGGAAAAAAAAATGTGCAAAATGATGTAAAAATAAACTTTTGTAATAAATAAAAAAAAGAGCATTTGTTCATATAAAGCTTACTTTTTAAGTTATGTCTAAAGTGCAAGTCAGAGATAATATTAATGCAAACATTTATATAAGCATTCAATAGCTTGGCAAGATTTAAAACCAGCATTTTATTTGGAACATGTGATCTGAGAATTGTGGTATCTTTACTTTCAATAATTCTTTATTGTTTGATTTTTTTCTTTATGTATAATTTATTTTTTCATTAAAAAAGGCAAGTGAGATACATATTAAAAGTTCTTTTATGCATTTTCCTTTTGATATCTGTCACCAATTACACAGCGCAAAAACTAAAGGAAGATAAAATCTGATTTAGCATAGAATTATAAATTAGTTCTTTTACATTCATCAATCAATTATTTCACGGCACCCTTTGGGGAATACTGTGATACCAAATGATCACATTTGAGAGCCATTAGCTGGTTTATGTGACTAGTTGGTTGTATCTGAGACAGCTAAATCTACCTGGTATGCACTGGCAGCAAATAAACTAAAAAAATGAGAAGAAGCTATGAACAAGGACAAACTCAGATTCAGGGCAGTTTACAAAAAACTAAGATCAGTTGGAAAAGTATCAACTGATTACATGGGTTATTTATTTTAAGCAACAGCTTGCTTTAAAAGAGTTGTTTTCTCCCTTGCACTTTTAAATCATCTGGAAAACTCTAGAAAGGATCTCTGCTTGGGCGCCACTCCCCAGCTTCATTCAACAGGACTTTCTGGAGGTCTCTTGGTGAGTTTTACAAACTCCTTGTTGCTTTAAGGTACAGCAGGATCATGAACCATTGCTCAGAAACCATGAACAGACTTTCCAGTTTGAGCTATGAGTGGTGATTTTAATAAAAAGTTGCACTTTGCTTGAGTACAACCACTATGGAAAACTGATTGGAGGTTCCACAAACTGCTAAACATGGAGCTTCTCTACCACCCAGCAATCCCACTCCTAGGTATCTACCCAAAGACACAAAAACACTGATTCAAAAAGATACCTGCACCCCTATGTTTACTGCTGCTTTATTTACAGTTGGAAAGGCATGGAAACAGCCCAAATGCCCAAAAGTAGATAAACGGATGAAAAAGATGTGGTACATATACACAATGGAATATTACTGAGCAACCAAAAAAAAAAAAAAAAGAAACACATGTCTTTTGCAGCAACATGGATGGAGCTGGAAAAGATTATGCTTAGTGAGATAAGCCAGAAAGAAAAGGAAAAATACCAGACGGATGGTTTCTCTCATAGCAGGAGTTTAACAGTCCAGCCAAGAAAATAATAATAATAATGAACAGCTATATACCAGAGACATTTTATGGGGGTGGAGTGGGGAATGGGATCAAAAACAGTGCGGGGAGGGAAATGCACTGGACTATGGTGATGGCACATGGGTGATTTGGTGATGGGAAGCCAAGGGGATTGCAAATAAGATGGAAAAATGCACAAAATGACGTAAAAATAAACTATTATAAAAAAAAAGTTGTGTTTTGCTAATAAAAGTAGAGAAAGCATGCCCATGGCTTAAACATGGTGAGACCCAGGAGCTGTGGCACATTGCTGTCAAGTTCTGCCAGGAAAATCAATGGGCAGTTATACCCTGCTTTTCTGAGAGGAAAACAGATGTGTTCAAAAAGCCAGGTATACAAAACTGAAGAGAGACGTTCCAAATGAATGCGAAACTGAGCAACGACTGGCCCCGGACCTCAGATTCTCTGGGAAGTGTGAGCCCTAAATGTTGTCCACACTGTGCATTCTTACCTATTAAAAATTGTCTGCAAGGCCTCCTCGAAGCGGCGGAGCACTTTGGGCGGGGTGGGCCACTGCACGTGTTTCCCATAGTCCCTCATGGCCTTGACGCCCTGGAAGCGCCTGGCCACCTCGCGGATGTAGGATTTCACTTTGTAGCCCCGGTAGTATCTGATAATCGCCAGAGCGGCCTTGGTCCTCTTGTATCGCATACGGGCCAGGGTGCCCCTCCACACCTTCACAAGAGAGGAAGAAAAAGAAAAGGCTAGTGGCAGGCTGAGTCGTAAATGACTTCGACATGCTCAGAAGCTCCTCCCCTTGTAAACTGAACTGGGGCACACAGCTGACAACAAAATCAGCCCCAGCGTTGGCCAACGCCTGTCGATTCTGCCTGCCACCAGATGGTGCTGGGCATCACGCGGCCATGTTGGTGCCCTTCTGGCTGTCCATCCATTACCCACACCAGAGCAGTGTGTGCCCCGTTTGAAGTGCAGCCCTGTTTTGAAATGCTGCCATGTTTCAACGTTCCAGCCATGAAAAGCAGAAAACCAAAATACAAACAATGTGGCGTGGATATTTTAAGAAGGTTGAAAGGAAGCAAGATCAGTCAGAATCACATGTTATCAGCATCTGAGTTCTTAGGAAACCTAGCCTGACGTAGATTAAACACAGGGGCCGCCAGGGTAAGGTCAGGTTCAATTTACAATATGATTTCTACAGTCTGTGTAGCACCTCTCCCCAGGTGCTACGTAAACTCTTGAGAACGTAATTGAATTCCTGGGGAAGACGCAAAACAGGAATCTCTTGATTTTTTTTCAAGTGCTCACAAATCAAAAAGAAAATACATGCATGTCTCCATGCCAGTTTTTTTAAAAATTTTTTTGAAGATTTATTTATTTACACAGAACTGGGGTACAGGCCAGAGGTGCAGGGGCAGTGAGAGGATTCACCAGACAGAGTAGGAGCAGAACAGGCAGATCTATGAGGTACACTGCTGAGGGGAGCAGTGGGCGGGTCAGGAGAGGTCTGCTGCTCCATGTGGGTCACCTCCGGGGTGGGAATCGAACTCATGCGGAAGTGGCTTTAGCTTCCTAGTGCTGTGCTTTAACCCGCTGTGCCACCAGGGAGGGCACCTCCATGCCAGTTTTATCCAAGCACAGGAAATCAGGGGAACTTCGATATTTTCTCAGCATCCTTTGTCTAGGTTCCTGTGCTTCTCAATCTCTTGTGCAAAAAGAAATGGCTTTTTCTCTTTTTGACTCTTTCTCCTATGGTATTTCCAGTACAAGCCTCTCTCTCCTCTCCTTTCTTGTCCTTTCCTGTCCTGTCTTCTGTCCTGCACCCCCCTCCAAACTATCCTGTCTTCTTTGATAAATTCCTTGCCATTACTGGCTCCAGCTAATAGTCACCTCTGCTACTTAACTTGCAATGCTTGGGTTGATGGTATTACTTTTCCCTCTTGCATCTCAGGACCAAGATTTTCAATTTCTCCTTCAGGTTTCTTTTATTTCTCCTTAAATCTCCATCTGTGCCTGCCAGTTTCTCTCTGAGACACTCCTGCCCTGCCGCTTTCATTCAGTCATGCTGGGGCTATCTTTGTTCAGACGCTCATCCTGGACCACGTGCCTGCAGTACTTTCCTTTTTCAGCCTGCTGCACAGTAAAGATAGAGCTGTTTGCATACTACATGCGACCGAGGTCATCCAGGGACCCCAGAGAGGAACTAACAGGCCAAACAAACCATGGTATGTGAGGGAAAGACGACATATGCACAATTTGTGATGGGAACCTAGCAATTTGGAATGCAAGCCTATACACAGCATCTATAAAGGCAATGAGGCAATGAAAACTAACTTGTTATTGCATGTGGCATCAGCACAGCAACCCTTTTTAGTCAAAATGGCTTTCTTCCTAGTAGCTGAATCCATCCCGCAGATGGCTTTGTTACGCCTCCACCCAAATGCTAAAATAAAGGCCCCTTCTTTAGTATCTTGAAAAACCACAAGAATACAATTAGAGGGTGAAAGTCTGTGGTTCCATTTCTTAAACAAAACACATTTTTAAAGCTTCATACTGTTTGTTGCTTTTCTATTTTTTCAAGGCAAAGGAAATGAAGACTCCCTGGAGTCCCATCTGTATAGGAAATCAATCTTACATTTTTAAGAAGTGCTCTAGAGGGTTTTTCTTAAATGATTTTAGTTAGATTCTTCAGTAATTTGAAAAAAATATATATATTTTTTTAATCAGGAAGTGCTTTTTTAAGGGATGGGTCTTTTTGGACATATAAAATGTCATCTGTGTGGTTGGTGTATGTTTTATAGAGTGGAGAAAAATCAGACAGTACAAAGATGCTTAGGAAAATACAGCCACCCTTCTTCTTGCCCATCTAACCTCACCCCCTCACCCCACAGTCGCATTCCACACAGACTATTTTAACTGCATCTATGGTATTTACAGTCATACCATAGGTGATGCACAATACCGTTATTTCTTGGTTGATCTTTTAGATTCTATCCAAATTACAGAAAGTGATGATTTAGCTCTCAACCCACCATTCTTATCTCTTCTTTATCATCCCAATGAATATTACACCAACAACTTTCAGCTGATAGTGTTTACAAGATTACACAATTTATATAATACATGTACAGATTCTGTATGTTACATATAAATTTGGCTCAAGAGTAGAACATGACTTTTATTTTGTCACGTAAATTTATATTTTACCTGTAGTTAAAAGTGGTCTCATTTTAAAAACTTGCCTTATTTTCTATATATCTACTGGTAATTTCTGTCAAGTGCTCTATCTAAGACCCATCTAGTGATCAACCATAATCTCCCCACTGTCCAGCACATCAGCCAAAGCTTCTCCTTTCCACACTGTGTCCTTGTCCTCTTAGACCCACTGCACTGCTCTACGCTGGGACTATATAAACCACTCTTTCAATACTTAGAACTCTTGTCCAAGTTATATTTTTCTTTTTTTTGTTCCCACCCCTACTCCTATGTTTCCAAGAAAGAGAGCATGACCAGTAACTTTCTATTCTCCTTTACTTTCCTTGCACGTGCAAACAGTGCCTGAGATGTTTTGCATGTTTCTTAGGGCATGGCGGCTGACTCAGACTGCCTGTTTTAATCCTTGCCCCATTTTTAACAGCTGGGTAAACTTGAGCAAGCTTCTTAACCCCTTGGTGACTTCATTTTTGTGTCTGTAAAATGGGCATGATTAATAGGTGGCACTGAATTATTTTAAGATTGAACACTTAAAATAGCCCTGGTGGGCAGGGGGTGCTCAAAAAACCTCAGTTGCCCTGACAACCTGTTTGCCTTCAACAGGCTGTGCTACTTCATCTTTTCTAAGTGCAGCTCTTAGTGCAACCTGGAGAGTCTTTAATGAATGGGAGCATTTCTTTCCCAGCCTGCTCTTGGCCCCCACATGGTGTTTAAATGTTTATTTTATTCTGCCATCAGTGACACAGACTGGATATCCATAGTTATGTGCCTCAGCCTGTCTTTCAGCTGTCCAAGAGTTGGGGAGAGAGAACAGTTCTCTCTCAGCTGCCACTGAGTTTCTTCCTTAATATTAATAAAATACAGGCAGTAAAAGTTTGTTTACTGAGTCTGGTGGTGTACTGAGGTTTTTGGTTTGGTTGAAGACCACTATTCTTTTTTCCATATAGAACTTTTTCTTGATTCTTCTGTAATATTTATCCCAACTAGAGGCTTCCTCTATTCTTTGCCACTTCACTGATAGAGCAGGAGAGCAGCAGGGACGACGTAAACACTGGCTCTCTGGCCTGGAGGAAGACGACTTACTGACGGGAGAAAGGTCCCCAGCGGTGGTGTGGCTCATTGCAGGCCTTCCCCAGGCACACCTCTATACTTAAGACCAACACATTGAAATGGCAAGATTTTGCAGAACCCACCTCGCCCCCCCCAACACTTCTCCACGATCCATTCTTGAAAGAATCGGTTGATTTTTTTTTTTTCTTTTAGCACCTTCTTCCAACTTGGCCCAATTTCCCTTTTTCTGGATGATACTTCTCAAAGTTCACAATACAAAGTTAGGATCTTTTGTTGGTTTCAGAGCTGATGGCATACTCTTTGTTACTTTTACATTTTGTTAATTTTAGTGGTGTGTGCCGGTAAGTGTCATACAGAAGTAGTTAACCCTGAGCCACTTCCCATGGTCTTGCAGACCAACTTGCTGAATTAGTTGACTTGTGACCCTCACTTAGGACGCATCTGTTTCATCAATGGCCTTGTTCAGATCCACTGGCCTAGCAACTCTTTAACGCACACAACTGCTGCCGATTAATTTCTTGACCATGATGCTGACATGAGCTGACAACCTCCTTGTTACTGCAACCTCAAGAAGCAATTGAATCTTTTGGTCAATTACTGTCAGAAGACCACTCAACATGCAGTCTGTCAAGCCCCAAATTGCATTTATTTTGCAGACAAATGAAAATAAACCCACTCTAGCTAACAGGCTTAGTAATTCTAACAGGTCCTTCAGGATTCAATCTTGTTGAAAAGTAAATACTGTGATAGCTATCTTTTGCTTGCTTTTGTTTTCTTGGAAGAGGAGACCCAACAATGATAATTCGTCTTCAGAATCTCTCAGATAGAGGCAATTTTGAACCTGTTTCTTGACATAGAAGTGCAGGGTTTTGATCCAATTTGGGGGCATTGGAGAGCCAGTGAAGCTTCTGGGGATGTCTCAGCTTTGAGATGCTGCCTGCCCTCTGTACCTCCAGATTGATCTCTAACACAGGGGTGGCCCACCACTTGGTCAGGGTACAAGTTGATTGTGCTGACATTTCTTCCTTTATGTCCGACATTTAAAATATGCAGAATTCCTTAAAAAAGAAAAACAACAAAACCAAACCCTATGCCTTTGTTAGCAAATGATCTTAATTTTGAATGCTTCCTTCAAAGGTTTCTGGAGTCTGGAGATTACTCAAAAACTCAAATAATAACTCATATTTGAAAGGAATAGTGAAAGGTATAGGCTAACATTCATTTCCATAGAATTCTAAACATGAATTCTGGAAAACAAAGCTTTTTAAATGGCCCCTGAAAAAGAGATTCCATGGTCAGTAAGTTCAGGAAAGCTGTATACTGCCAATTCCCATTTTCAGATTCATATACATATTAGCATATTAAAATTTCTGATAATTTCTTTATCATAAGCCTATTATAACTTTAACAGAATTCAAAGAATGTATTTGACTACAGAACCCTTTGTACACAGATGAGATATTCAACTTGAAGATGCCACTTTTGCATAAACATTATTTTGAACATTTGTTCATTCTACAAAAATTTCCCAAATTTCTATTGCATTTATGTAGTTTCTGAAGGAATTACAACGGAAAATGGGAAACACCTATGACAACCTATGAAAAACCTAATATACTGAGATAAGTGAGAAACAGCTATAGCTAATCCCTTAAAAAGTCAGAGTTGGGGCTTCCCCGATGGCCAAGGGATTAAGTCTCAGCGCTATCACTGTGAAGGCCTGTGTTCGATCCCCCCTCAGGGAGCTGACCCACATGGCCCAGTAGACCTCTCCTGTCTCACCCACTGCTCCCCTCAGAAGCATATTTCATTGGCTCTGCCTGTACTGCTTCTCACTCTGTCTCAGGTGAATCCTCTCAACCCCCGTGGCCTACACCCCAGTTGGTCTATGCAAAAAAAAAAAAAAAAAAAAAGGTCAGATCTGGTCAAGCTCCACAGCAATGTAAATGTGCATGTAACATAAGTGTTGTAACCTCCTTCTCCAAGAGTGAGGTAGGTTCAAGAAGTCCAGCACTATTGGAGCGATAGATCCCTGGCTGATGACACCTGGGACAGAGAGGCCAGATTAGCCCAGGGAGTCCTGGGGACTCAGTCAAATTTTACAGGCTCTGAGTTTGTCACTAGATGGTATGTAAGTCACTAGATGGTGTGTAAGTACACACTCTGGCATGTCATCATACTAGTGACTGAAAGAATAAACATCTGAAAGGTTCTTTCTAACCCCCAGTGTACATGGAGCTAATAACTACCATCTTTGATTTTCACCCGATGATTGTTATTATCTCTAACATTATTTCACTATTATCTGCCTGGCCTTGTGTTTAGATACCTGACATACATTAAAAATTGGTATCTAAAAAGCACTTTTTTTTTAAACATGTATTTGTCTGTGTACTGTTGTTACATTTCTTTACTAATGATTCACCATAAAAAAAGCAGGAAACATATTTAACATAGGTTTCTTTAACTCATACATTTAACTCATACATTCTTTAACTCATACAAATGCCTAGTTTGGGGAATAATTGTTCAGACTTATGATCTTGCATCTTCTAGAGAGGAATGCAGTGTGTGTCACAGCTCTTGCCAGCTGCCTGGCTCTGGCAGAGGGCAGTGGAAGGCGGTGCTGGCAGGTTTTGTTTAGACCAGTCTTCCTCAACATGCCCTGTGTCCCAGCGGTCACCAGAGCACGCTCCCCACGAAACTGGGTAAAGACGCTTCCTGGTGGGGGAACCTTGGGTGGAGAGGCTAAAGGGACAAAGTCCTTTAGGTTACTTAGGGTAAACAACGATGCCTCTTCTTCCATGTTCTTGTCTTAGAGTGTAATTAGCCTAAGGGCAGGAAGGCAGGATAAGAAAATGTACATGTACTAAAGGCAGATACTTTTTCAATAGTTCAAGCTTGCCCAACGCCAGGTGAACATAATATAAGTCATTATGAAGACCAAGAATAAGCATAATTCCATTCCTAAAAGGAAGGAATAAAGGATACAACAACTGCAGTTTGAAGCACGATTTCTCATAAGAACAGACAGTACATGGGTTTAGTGATAATAAGCTCATGTTAGAAGAATATGGTGATACAGAAAAGATTACTTTTTAGAGAAATGCCTAAGTACAATATTAATTTCCTCAGTGATGCTGAGATTTCACATGTATTTGCATACATAACTGTTACTATCTTTACTACCAAAATTCTACCAGAAATGTAACCCTGTACTTGTAAATGTGAAAGTCCCACTACCTAATCTAGTTCTACCCTGAGAAATGTTTCCTAAGACAATATTTAAAAATTGGGGTTTTGGGGTCAAAACTGGAGGGAAGAACACAAGGGAATATGGTGATGGGTCACGGTACTGTGGTACTGACAGAGACTACACTGGAGGGGAGAAACTAATGTCTGTGCAAAGTTAAACAACAGTGTAAGGAAAAAAACTGGGGTTTATTAGTTACCTGTTAAGTCAGAACAGATTTAAAATAGATGTGATAGTTATGTGATTTATCTTCAGCTAACTTTTCTAGAATCTATAAATGGTTTCACATATAAGTATTTTTATAAAATATATATTTACATCTTTTATCCATTTCTTGGTATTATCTTCATTGATTTGTATGAGCTCTTTATAAGTTAAGGGAATCATCCTTTTGTCATTGGTGAGTGAAATGTTTTCCTACAGTATATCAATGGCTCTTTGGTACTATTCATGGTATACTGCCATATGAAACTGTTTTGTAAAAAATTTGATGTAGGAAAACATACTCACTTTTTACCCTGGCTACATGCATATTTTATACAAAACTAAGCTCATACAGTCACTAGACTATGCTCTGCAGTGCTTTTTATTTGCTGCATCAGGTACATTTCCCCATATGATCAAGCATCCTCCAATCATGTGATTCTGAAGGGCCTCACATTAGTCAGGTAAAGAGATGCATACACCTCACTTCACTAATCTCCTACTGTGAGATATTTTTGTGTTTTCTATTTTTGCTTTATTTGAATGTTTATTTTATTTATTTATGCATATAAGAACTGCAGTACAGGCCAGAGGTGTGGGAGAGTATGTATCACAGAGTGGGGAGCAGAACAGGCTGATTGACTGAAATACCCTGTTGAAGGGAGCAGCAGGTGGGAAAGGAGAGGTCTGCTGCACCATGTGGGTCACCTCCCTGGCTGGGGTTCGAAATCGTGCTACAGTAGCTGGTGATAGCTTGATAGCATTGATATTTAACCCTTGTACCACCAGGGAGGTCCTGTTTTCTATTTTTTTCAAGTATAAATATTTTAGAAGTGCTATACATAATGATTTATGATGAAGTTCTAGAAACAGAATTTCTGTTGTGACCTATTTATGTTTTCAACTACCACATAATATGCTACCCATTTCAAAACTCTACCATGTTCCAAACTCCACCTTTAGTCTCATGTACTAAGACTAAAGTGATAGTCTACAATATTTTTGCTATGATTAAATTGCTGTCACTATTTGTATTATTCACTCTTTTAAGATTCACTATTGAGTTTTCTTTCTTTTCTGAATTGGCTCTTCATTCCTTTTTTGTCCACCACCACATATTTGTAAATTTACATACATGTAAATTTATGATCTATAATCTGTGAAATTTACATATATGATCTGTGAGGAATTTACATGTACATAAATTTACTAATATATGATCTGTGAGGAATTTTGTGTGTGAAACTAGTTTTCTATCACATTTGCAAAGTTTTCTAAGCATTTTGTCTTTTACCATCCTTGATTATTGGTTCAGGTCAACAGAATATAAGAAGAATTTTACTAGGTATTTCTGAGGAAGAAAACTTCTCACTATCCTGAGAATGCCCAAGAACTTCTAGATGTGACTCTCCAACATGGAGGTGAAATGTGGTGGCTGAAATTGGAGTAGTGACTTTGCAACCACAAGAGGGAGCCAAACTTAGAATGAAGGTCACTCAAGAGAACAGGAGCGGCTTCCGATTGCATGAAATAAATCCCTGTTATATTCTAGTTTAAATTGCCTGCCTTCCTCAATCCTCTCTCCCTTCCTTTTGAAACTAAATCTATTGTGATACAATGGTTTCATTCTGAGAAACAGAGGTTTTAAATGTTTATGCAGGGCATAAATACCAGTCACTCTTTTGCCTTTTGAATAGAAAGATCTTCCCTAATTTAGTATCAATTATATGCCCATAAAATGAATTTGCTTTGTTAGGAGATAAGCTCAAGGGGAACTTGATCACAAGTAGGAGAGAATCATTTTACAATTACTTCACAAATGGCAGGAAATTGTGTCTATTGTAGTGGATTATCCACAATTAAAGATGTATGCAATGCCCACAAAAGCTTTGGATTCTTTGAAACACAAACAGGTTATCAGCAGTGGCTAATGAGTATGACAGGAGAAACGTTCTGCTTGGGCCAAATTCACATAAATGCACTGAAGCTAAGTCAGCTCCTATCTGGTTAGGCATTATGAAGAGCTAACGTTGGAAATCTTTATAGGGTGTTTCCTTATAAATGGTGGTGTAAGAAGCCACTGGGAAGTAATGGGAAAAAATGTACACACGCGCACCCCACTCTGGTACACACACAACCACACAAATTACGGGATTGCAAAAAGCGTAAGTGATAGTGAAGACACTGTTAACTGTAGATTCTAATACACCAGTCAGATCAAATCAGTATTTCATACAAAGTCAGAGCAAGTTTATCTTGAATTAAGAGAACAAATCAGATGACTTCAAATCCACACCTACATTAGACTGTTGATGAAATCTTTCCATATGTGAACCTTGGAAATACTTTAGGATTATCAAAAGCTACCCTTTTTGGTCTTTCCTTCAGATCAACTGACTTGTGACTAATACTTCATAGAACTCTTCATTCCCTGCCCAGCTGAACACTTACCGACTTACACACTAACATGGATATGCACTAGTGACAGAAAGTGACAGACACAGGCACTGCAGCAGAGAGATGAAGAGGCTGTCCCCAAGTTCATGCAGCGTGCACCTTAGTTCTTGCTGAGGCCCGCTGCTCTGTTTCCTTGGGCTTGCCTCTCCACTTCCTGCGTCAGATGCTGCTCCTTCCTCAGGCCTCCATTTAACGTGACCTCTTCAGAGAGGTTTCTCTGACCAGCCTATCTAAAATACATTTCCCTTGTCTCTGGAATGAACTCAGTTCATTCCCGACTCAGTTCTTCCCTTTCTTCACAACTGTTACACAATTTGTGATTATCTGTTGACTTTTTTTGTTTCACCCTTTATTTAGAATGCACATACCACACAGACAAAAACTATTTCTATTACATTCATCACTGCCATTCCAAAGAGAGCCTGGCAAGAAGCACAGTTGTTGAATGAACACTTACTGGAATGAACAAAGGAGATTTGCTGGCCTGTAAAAAGGACCCTATGGTCACCTGAGGGTTTAGAAGCTCACTTGAAAGAAATGGGCGGCACATCCTGCTACACAACTGTGAAGATGAGTCTAGAAGATTAGGAAATATTTAAGGAAAAATACATGGCACCTGTCATATACCATTTTTAAGTCTTTTTTTTTTTTTTGGAAGATTTACTTATTCATGCACACAAGCACTGGGGTACAGGTCAGAGGTGTGGGGATGAGAGGAGTCACCAGAGACAGAACGGAGAGCAGAACAGGCAGATCTGCTGAGGGGAGCAGTGGACGAGGCAGGAGAGCTACTCAGTGAAGAATCACAATCCACACCATGTGGGTCACCTCCCTGGTGGAAAGTTGAACTCATGCTGCAGTGGCTGTGGATAGCTTCATAGTACTGCGCTTTAACCCACTGCGCCTCCACTCCAGGGAGGGCCTTATTTTCAAGTCTTAATGGAAATTTTAATTCAGTGCTGATGGTTGATAATTATGAGCATGACAGTTCTAGAGCAGTCTGATGGTTTGAGAGCAGTGTAGCATGAGTAAGCATCAACTAGAGAAACTGATGCTTATTAATGAGTAAACTGATGCATGAAAAGATTTGGTTTTAGTGAATTTTTTTTTTACTAAGACTGTAAAATTTTTATCTTAAATAAGCTGTGTTCTATTATAGTTGGGAAAATGTGGGCATTCTAAAATAAGTTACAAGATTTATCATGAGAAATTCCCCTTTCACCTTATTTATCTTTTTTATTGGGGGAAAAGGGAATGCCCTGGGGTTATAGGATTTTACTAAGTATGAAGGAAGAATGTGATGAGCCAGTCTCACTGGCTTCTCGCTTGAAGCCAGTGAGACTGGGAAAAACCCATGATACTGGTTATTATTCTCCTCTCACCAAGTCTATGGGAATGGACTAATTCCTCTATAATAAGAATGAGAGGAAAGAAGGGGGGGGGGGGGAAAGAGGCCAGGAATCAAACCCAAATATAGGAATGCTGTATATTAGTTCTCAAATCAACAAAATATCAGATTCCAGTGCATGTGTACAGACACAAACCTTGGTTAGGCTACATAGCAGAGCTGGTCATTCACACTCACAGATGCATGAGCACCTGCTGCTATAATTTAGCTTTGGCTTTGACTTAGCAGCTGATGGCCCCTCCGGCTCCCTTCTCTTTCCTTAGAGGCTATCAAATATTCTATTCTTACACAGAAAAGCTTTGCTTCTTTTCCATATCTACAAATAATGCACCCAGTTACTACTGAAGACTTCCCTCAACTGTGGGGGGAAATAAAAAATCAGGGAACAAGTTTTCTAGGATCGCGAAGTCAGGAATGTATTTACTGTTCATAATTAAAGACCTTAACAGACATAGTTCCTTGACTTAACCATCAGATAAGAACTATAGAAAACTGTTTTACCACTAAATAAATAATACTCTGGATATTCTTCCTTTTCCAAATAAGCATATAGTCAACTTAGCTCTAGCTACTGCCATCTACAGAAAATGCTGTGCCAAGTTATGTTGTAGCAGAAAATATTTCTTCCTCCTTGTTGACTTTCATGTGTCATCCAGTTGTCCAGACCTGCCATGGTCAATATAGTGCATGTGACCCAAGGGCCTGACAAGGGCTGTGTGGTCACCCTGGCTCCACTAAGGTGCTTGCAATTACCACACAGAGAACATGCCCCAAGGGCCATGGCTGGAGGAAAATGAGCAACTCAACTCAGAACCTGGGGGTAGGCTCACCCAGGAATGGCCAAACCCCCACACATGAGTAAGAAATAAATTCATTACATTTTAGGGTGGAATGGTTGCTGAAAAATGGCCCCTCTGAGAGTACCTATCTCTAAATCCTGGAGCCTATCAATATTACCTCACACAACAAAAACAGATTTTGCAGATGTGATCAGACCAAGCTACTGGAAATGAGTAATTACCCTCAATGATCTGTTTGGACCCTAAATGCAATCACATCTATCCTTGCAAGAGGGAGTTAGTAGCACATCTGAAGACACAGAGGAGAAGGCAGTGCAAGCATAGGGGCAGAGATCAGGGCCACAAGTCATGTAATTCTGGCAGCTACCAGAATTTGGAAGAGGCAAGGAGTGAGTTAGTCCCTACCACCACCAGAGGGTAGCCCTGTGAAGTGGTTTTCAGGTCCATAGAACATCAGAGAATAAACTGTTGCTTAAACCACCAAGTTGGTTTTTACATCAGTCCCAGGAAACTAGTACAGGTGGCTTGTGGGAATAGTTTATGAATATAAACCCACACTAATAGTATTAATATTTTATGAGTTATTAATAGTAACAAATACATAGTGCTTATTATATGCAAGGCACTATTCCTAGCAAGTCAAATATTGACTATTGAGTAACTGAATATTCACAACCACCCCATAAGGTGTGTGCTATTGTATTTCCCTGCCACATGAGGAAACTGAGGCACAGAGATTCACAGAAGCTCTACTCTGTAAGTGCCAAGGCTGGGATTGGAAACCTCATGCCTTATGTTCAACTGGAGCTGAAAGCTGTCTGCTAGTTAGGTAGTAATATGGTCTAGAAATTAACTGGAGTAATGAAATTAGTGATTCTTCAATTCTGGCAGCAGAGTTAAAATTTAAAGACTTTTTTTTCCCCAGTTGGGAATAACTCTTGTGCTAATTAATTCATTTGCTTGGTGTTATGAAAGTACCTCACTTAAGTGCACATGAATAGCTCTTAAGCATTAATAAATACCTTAGCTTTCATACACGTATAGCTAATATGAAACTTTATAAATCCCTAAGCACCTAGTAGTGAGTCATGATAATATAATTCTATTACTGACAAAATGCCATCTAGTACTACTCTGTAAACGGCCCTGGGAGGACTTCAAACAAGTGTAAGGACACTGCTTCACTCAACAATTTATAATCCAGTTGAGGAGATAAGAAAAATATGTAAAATTAATAGATGATCTAAGACAACAGGAATTATAGAGCCCAGAGGGGATGTTTGAGTGAAAGACTTCCTATAAATCATCTAGCTCACAATCTGATTCCCTGCCTCACCCATGGCATACCTCCTGAAGGATCTTCACTGTGCAACACGCTTCCAGAGCCTGCACAATCCCTGGGATGTGCCTTTCTTGCCCACTCAAGAAACAAGTCTGATAAAAATAACCTTGAGTCAACTCCTATTTGTAAAATTAATTAAAACATATGGTATAATTGTATGTGTGTGTGTGTGTGTGTGTGTATTCATACACACACAGTGGATTACTACTCAGCTATAAAGAGGACACACCTGGCCCTCCCTGGTGGCACAGCGGGTTAAAGCACAGCACTGAGAAGCTAAAGCCACTTCTGCATGAGTTTGATTCCCGCCTGCCCCAGGGGTGACCACATGGCACAGCAGACCTCTCCTGGCCCACCCGCTGCTCCCCTCAGCAGCGTACTTCGTCGATCTGCCTGTTCTGCTCCACACTCTGTCTCTGGTGAAGCCTCTCGCCGCCCCTGAGTTTCTGGCCTATACCCCTGTTCTGTATGCACAAATAAATTAATCTTTAAAAAAAAAAAGGACAAACCCTTGCCATCTGTACCAACATGGATGGAATTAGAGAAGATAATTCTAAGTGAAATCAATCAGGAGAAAGAAACATACCAGGTGGTCTCACTTATATGTGGAATATAGAGACACATAATAGAGGGTCAGTCAAAACCAAACCAATAAATAACTCTTAATATCTGACTGCAAAACCAAGATAACCAACCAAAGGGAGAGAGTGTAGGGCTGGGAGTAGGGGTGGGAAGTGCCCAAGGAAATATAGTTGAGGGTTGTTGGGTAGTCAGCAGGGTATAGAGACTTATAACCCCTGAAGCAGGTAAGAGGACACAAACCTACGTTACCTTTTGGTGAGATGATAGGTGATGTTGTTTTTCTCTTGAACATGTTTTTTCTATTTCACAATGAACACCTATTATTTTACACAAGAAACTGCTACCTAAAAGTTTTACATGGAAATAATGTGATTATAGTTATATGTTGTTCCTATTTATAATCCATTTAAAAGTACAATAAGCTTGTGAATAGAGTTCTCTGTTAAATTCTAAGTGTCTGATTTAAAAAAAAGATTTATTTATTTATGCATACAGAACTGGGGTACAGGCCAGGGGTGTGCAGGCAGTAAAAGGTTTCACCAGAGACAGAGTGGGGAGCAGAATCCGCAGATCTATGAGGTACGCTGCTGAGGGGGGCAGCAGGCAAGACAGGAGAGGTCTGCTGCGCCATGTGGTCTCCTCTGGTGTGGGGATCGAACTCATGCTGAAGTGGCTTTAGATTCTTAGTGCATGTGGTGTACGCACACCACAATGAAGCTCATCTTCTTTTAAGAACATTTAATTTCAAAATAAGATGCACCACCGGGGAGGGCCCCTAAGTGCCTGATTTTATGTTGAGGTCTTCAAGTTATTTGTAACCAATATATTTTCTCTTGAGTTGTCTGAAAAATTTTTTTTTTTAATTTTAGATTTTGTATTAACACAAATACAATAAAAAACACAACCTGGGATAGCTGACTAGTAAACATCTTATTTTGAAATTAAATGTTCTTAGAAGAAGATGAGCTTCATTGTAATAATAAACTTGAATAGATAATATTTGGCAACATTGAGATTTTCTGATTTAAAACCACAGAATAAAAAATATCCCCAAGTTATCTTTATTATGAATGAAGTTCCCTAAAAGAGTGACTCATGGGTTTCTACTCATTATATCACAGGTGTGTGCGTACACCATGTGCACAGGTATTTCTACAATTGGTGAGATGGTTAAAAAAGGAGTAATATTGAGCATCCTCTTTAGTAACATGTTTTCACTTAACATTTAGAATTAGTATGAATACTTTTGGTGTTTTACATTGTTATTTTAAATGGCTACTTTGTTTTCTATTGTGAGGCTGTATCAAAATTTATATAATTTCTTAATATTTTCTCCATTGTTTTCTACTTTGATGGAAAATGTGGATAATTATTACAACTATTTTTTTAACATTTTAATAAGACAAGTTTATTAGGAAAAGGGTAAAGAAACAGAGAGAGACCTGCATGATCCCAGGCAGACAGAATATATTACTACTAAATTTTAAGAAATTCCTAAGAATTTCCAAAGGATAGGATAGATTTCTAGAAGTGGCAAACCCAATTCCTTTTTTTTTTTTTGAAGACATGTTAAACTATCCTATATAATGTTCTCACCAATTTATTTTTATACCAGTAGTACACATTTCCTCAACAATACTGTATAATTTTCTAGAAAATCCTAAGTATTATGATCTCCTTGGTGGCACAAGGGTTAAGTCTCAGCACTATCAAGCTACTGCCAGCCACTGAGATGTGAATTCAATCCCTAGCCAGGGAGCTGACCCACATGGCACAGCAGACCTCTCCTGTTTTGCTCCCCTCAGCAGTGTATTTCAGTACATCTATCTGTTCTGCTCCCTACTGTCTCTGGTGAATCCTCTCACTCTACCCCCACACATCTGGCCTATACCCCAGTTCTTGTTTGCATAAATAAATGGATCTTTAAGATAAAGTGTTTTTTTAAAAAAAGCTCTTAAGTGTTAGGTGAAAATATGACTAATGCTCATTTTTTTTTGTTGTTGTTGACTGTCCATATTTTTTGCTCTGTTTCCTACTGAGATATTTATCCCATTTCTTTTGAAGGGCCTTTTGTACCTTAAAGGTATTTATAGCACTTCTTAAAAACAAGAGTTTAAAGCCACTAGTTCCCCCAGAAAGAGAAAATGAATGCTCTAAATATGTGTAATATATATTTCCCAGAACATGTTGAATATTTCATAAATATTTTTGTTGTTGCTGTTGTTAAAAAAAATTACACAGTCCAAGCAGAATGAGTTTAAAACTGCCATGACAAAGAATATGGGCCATTTCTGGATTTCTTGGCTGTTAGTTACATGCATTTGCAGAATAAGAAAAAAGACACAAATACATCTCAGCATGGTAGTCCCACATTGAAACCAGATATATTCCATGATATACCTTGATTTGGTAAACAGTTTTTCTGAGCGTAATGAAATAGGTTTCAAAATTATATATTTGAGAAGTCTTTTATTCTTAGAAAAGTCAGTTTTAAAAATAACCCTTTGGGGGGGGTGTTATGTCAATGTCAGCATCATCACTAAGCAGTAAGTCTCCATTGCAATAAAAATACTTTCATCATTCCCTTTAATATCTGTCATCCAATTATTTCTGAAATGATCAGAGGAAACTTAGGGACAAAAGTTGCACTGACTGTGGGGTCACTTAAGGATAAAAGGACAGCTATGGGGATAGGGAGCATGTGGGAAGCAGAAGTGCCAGCCTTGAAATTCCTGGATGGGAATAAACAGCTGAGCCTGAGCCTTCTGGCAGCTCTAGCAAATAGGAAGTTTAATGAGTAGTATGGATTCCATTATTTAATAAAGTTTATTTATTTATTTATTTATGCATACAAGAACTGGGTTATAGGCCAGAGTTAAGGTGCTAGGGGGAGGGATGTGAGAGGATTCACCAGAGACAGAGTGGGGACAGGCAGACCCCTTGAAATACATGGCTGAGGGGAGCAGCAGGCAGGACAGGAGAGGTCCCTGTCAGGGGTCGAACTCATGCTGCAGTGGCTGGCCATAGCCTGATAGTGCTGAGACTTAATTAACCCCTGCATCACTAGGCAGGCCCAATGAAGATGATAATTAAAGTGAATGCTCCCTGCATCTAATGCATTCTTAAAAAAAAAATTAAACAGTACTTTTCTGTTGAGGAAGAAAAATTACCTACTCAGTATGAGCTGGTGGCATTTTGTTTGACTTGGCTGTGTGCACCTTTAGCTACCTGTGTAACTGTCTCTCCAGACAAGTGGAGGATGTGCACACACTGTCTATGAGCTCTTTCATGGGAGCCTGGGATAGCAATTGTTCAGAAGGTTTTAATTTAATGTAAACATTTATTCACTGAGTCGCTACCCCTCCACTAATGAATCCCTGACAAAGAGTAAATCTCTTGAGCTTCCAGCAATTTAAAATATTGCAAAAAAAAAAAAATACCCCACAGTCATGGGTTTTTTTCCTATCACCACCTATAGGGGCCAGAAAGTGTTGTCATGGAGACAACATCTGTTGGGTGATGAGTGACAGGTCTCAAGAGAGAAGTCTCTTGGAAAGGGAACATCTCAAGTTAAAAAAAAAAAAAAAAAAAGCAGGGAGGGAGAAACCAACACAGGCTCTTTTTACTCAACACAGGGGGAGCTCAGTTGAAAGGTATGTTTAAGCCAGGCAAGAATAAAATACTATTTTCCCCTTTCTTACATCTAATATAGGAAATATTTTCCTTCTAAAGGAGAACAGATTTCTTTTAAGTAATTTCAAGCATATGTACATATCTTGGCATAATTACATTTAAAATTGGGATTCACACTGATGCACCAAATTGGTTGCCTTAGTAATGAGATATCACCCAGGCAACAGATTTGCTGCTCTTTCAGGAGAGCAAATCATTTGCTTCAACTTAAAGGGGAGTGGGCTGGAGAAGGAAGGGGTGGCAATGGTTTCTTATTGGCAGTCTCTAAGCGGAGAGAAATAAAAAACAAATTACTTTTGACATGTTGCCATTATTTTTAAATATGCTTTTATCTTTTCTATTCATCAATTGGTTGGGAGAGGGAAAAAGGAAGGAAGAGGTAGTGGGGGTGGGCAAGGAAGAGGGAGAACAGAGGAAGGGGTATTGTGCTGTCCCAATTTTTGCTGAAGCATTTTAATTGTTCTAACAGACTCTGCATTAGTCAATATGTAAATACTAAGTGGTGTCAGTTACTGGATTATATTATAAATTGGTGGAAATTTTCATCACAACAATAACTTAGTGACTCAATTGTACATAGTCATGCATTATAAAATACTGCTCAGTAATACAGAGGGTAAGACAATGTGCCATAACTATTTAAATGTCTCATAGATGGTAAACACCCTTTAGTTTCTTTATTAAGAACATACATTCTTGCCCTGACCTACTTAAAAAAATTTTTTTACACACATTTTTTTTTCCCCCTAACCTATTTTCATTAGCAGTAGTATGCTTTAGCAGTAAGTATTCAATATGCCTTTTCCACTGGAGGATTCTGGTTACTGGTTTTTTTTTTTTTCCTTCTACCCCCTGTGCTCTGCTTTCATCCTGATAACTGACTTAAATCAGCTACATTTTTTCTTCCCTGACATATGTATCCAACTGCCTGGTGGTCATCTTGACTCAGTCAGGGTATCTCAGAGACACCTTGAACACATCATGCCCCAAACTATTTCCTCCTGCTTCTGACCCTCTCTCTATCTTATCTGTTAGTGATACAGCTCTCAAGGAACCTACGTAGGAAACCTGGGGTATGATGATTCTTGCCTTTTACTCATCCTGCAGCTAAACCATTACTATCATGACCTGCAAATTTTATCTCCTAAAAACTTCTCAGATTTCTCTCCACCTCCACTAGTATGCTTTGATTTAGACCATTAGTTTTCCCCTAGAGCACAATGTTGACTTCTGATACCCCCTTGACACATCTCTATTTCAGACTTGAAAATGGACATTACTTAAACCTCTCCATGGGCCTTGCACTGAGATGGTAGATATATAGCATAACAGATAATATGATATGCCTGCACCTAGAAAAATATAACAAAATATAACAAATATATATTTATATAGCTGAGCATGCAACAAAGTTAAGGACATACCCAGGGGTCAATATTAGATTGGTCCAAATTAAAAATTTTGACAATTCAAATTACTGATAAGAATGGGGGGCAGTAAAAACTCTCATGCAATTCTGATTAAGTCTAAGTGGATGCAATTATTTTAGAAAGAAGTTGGCAATCTTCAGTCAACTTAAAGATGTGAAGCCTTGCACAGCAATCTGTGGAGCAGCTCCTGGGGCAGCCACACTTGGGGTGTGAACTGGGGAACCAGGAGCAGAGCACTGCTGAATGCTTCCAGGGGATCCTCCAGGGAGACTGGTCCCATGCTAATACCAGCAGGCTATCTGCCTTTGAAATTCTCTTCCTCTCTTGAGTCAACAGTGCACTTTTACATGGCATCATTATTCTGATAGCCAATGCAATGTGTGCTCATGAATTCCAGAATGTTCTAAGGTGAGCTCTATAGGGTCTTTAAAATTTGAGAAGAGTTGCCCCAGAGACTGATTCACTTGTAGACAAGGAAGCATATTAAAATATTCATTGTAGCATGACTTGGAAAGTACAAACATTTGAAAAACTAAGATACTATTATCTGAAATAGCACCAAAGTAAAAGTAAACTAGAATTGCAATTATGGACCTTGAGAAGTTAAAAAAACATGCTGGGGGAAAAAAAATTAAGCTGCATAAGACTTTATATACTATACTATGGTACCAGTATCATTATTAATAAGCCACAACAAAGAAGGCTTCATCAGATCAGAGGCTACCAGCCTTGACTGGGAGTTATTAACGGGGAACTACCACAGAATGGGAGTTGTTGAATTAGGTGCTTTGAGAAGACAAGTCCTAAATTAGCCTTGAATCTTGCAAGCTAAGTAAGGGAAAGCAAACTGTTGCTTTCATGCATATGTGCTTCTTGATTATCTACATGACTGTTTAAGAAGGGCAAAGATCTCCTTTCTTGTAACAGTAAAAAAGCTGTTTTAGCAATGCCAAGAACTGGTACTGGTCCAGTTTATTATGGAAGATAGTATTTATTTGAATATTGTTGTGGAGAACTTTGTCCTTCATGTTTGGCACAAGAAGTCTATTTTTGACTCAGCTCTAATGAACTCAACCTGTATCAACTGTTTATGAAATACAGATTAAGATTGTCCTCCCTATTAAGTGTATTTTCAAGTAAAACCTAGTAGAGTGATTCTTGAACTTTTCCCACCCTTTCTTTTCAGAAATCTTTTTCTCCTAGCTTTGGTGGTTGCCTCTCTGACTCTACCTGAGTAGAGTCATCACCTCCTCCAGAGCTCCACAACTGCCCATTTCACCTGAGTGCTAACACATCCCCACCTGACTGGGTTGTCAGCTTCTTCCAGGTAGAATCTTGTCTTATTCATTTCTATGTCCCTATTTATAATGAATGAGCAAGTCCCCATTGAACACTCACTGAAGATGGCACATAAGCACCCTTCTCCTATGCAAACACACAAAATTAGAATGGACACATGCTACACATTTCTCTTCACTGCACACTGATGGACACAGTCAGTGGCCATCATCTGAAGAAAGACACATTCCATTTATTTCCTTCAAAACATAGTCATGGTCAAGTACCATATTTTTCACTATAAATACTCCACACAAAAAGCACCGTGTGGGCTGGCATTGGGGACAATTATCAATGTAGCAATACCCCTGCCCTCCTGCAACTCAGCTTCTGCTTTGTCCATAGTCATCCAATCACACCTTTCCCAACCAACTCATGGCTCACAAGTCTCTTTTACTAAGACAAATAAAACCTCTTCTCCTTGGAATATATATTTTCAGTAAAAAAAATAAAACCACTGATAAATTTTTATTATTGTACATCTGTCAAAGAGCTGAGTCATATTATCAACACTGGCATTTCTTTCCAATTGTGGTATAAATATATCTTAGTGCACACCCTCAATAGTAATTCTAGATGTCTACCAAGGTCATGTAATAAAGGAATTCTGCCAATCTCTGCAGGGGAGGGGAGAGCCACTATCACTCTTGTGGCTGGTTTTATAAGCTTTTCTTCAATAGTATCAGTCATACTTGTTTTTCCTCTACGTAGTGCGTTTTAGATGATGCCACTGTAGTAAAAGGGAATAAAGAGATGGCTAGGGCTGGATGGGAACACCAGTCCTAGGATCTAACAATTGTGTGACCACCAGCAAGTTACTAAGCTACTCAATGGCTTCAGCTTCCTTCCTATGAAATGAAAATAATAATAGACATATAAAGATTTACTTTATATTATATGTGTGCTTGCTGCTCACTAAAGAGTATCAGTAGTTGGTTTGCTTAATTCTAAGGGCAAAAGTAATAATTAGGCATGATACTTGTTTTGCTTTAGTCTGAGAAATAAAACACAGGGTTGGTGTCATGAAGTCGTGAACTTTGAACAGGATGTGAAAGCTTCACATCACTGCTTGGCAAAGCTTCACAATAAGCAATACATTAGGGAACAGGAAGTGAATAACTAAGCTAATAAAATCTAATTTTCAGATAATGATTCTATTCACACATTCTTTGGCTGGTTTGTAAAATTATTACACAAAGGTCAATATTAACCTTTGGGACAACTTATAATTAGTAGTTAGGATATTATTCTTAGCTTCAGAATTTACTATTCTCACTGTATGTTTATGCTTTTATTCCTTAAAATCCTTCTTGTGCTCTTGGGTCTATAAGACAACCCGACAACAAGAATGTGAAATTCAAATTTAATAAATAAATATGAGAACAAAAATGTTATGCTATATTGTTAATTAGGGAGCCAACCAAGGCAGTCCTTGTGATGTACAAGTCGACTTTAAATGATATGTGGTTCAAATTCGTAATTAACACAATTAATTGTTTCATTCTCAAGGGTGCCTCAGCTTCAGAGGTGACAGGAGTGCCCTGGCTCTCATCTCTAACCATCTGTGAAGGGCATTTTGAAGTCAACTGGGAACAGTGAATGCCAACTATGCTCAGGTAATTAAGCAATGTATATGTATATGGCATGCAAACAGTATATTAAAGTCCTTATCTGTGAAGCTTGCCCTGGTGTGTAGAAGTGACATGTTAAGACAATGGGGATTTCCTTGTAAAACACCAAACAAAACAAGTGGATTAAAACAGAAA
Source organism: Condylura cristata (assembly GCF_000260355.1). Lineage (NCBI taxonomy): Eukaryota > Metazoa > Chordata > Mammalia > Eulipotyphla > Talpidae > Condylura > Condylura cristata. The sequence goes on from NW_004567118.1 coordinate 38,412,961, forward strand.
CGTGGAAAAGCATGAGGTGCACAGTAGATCAAATAAAAATGGCAAAAACCTGACAACTGTTCAAACTGGGAAATGGGGACTCATTATACTAATCTCTCTACTTTTGTGAATATTTTCAATTTTTCTCATTAAAAATATCTAAGAAAATATACCTTCTTTCAAATTTTACTAAAGAAGTGACTGTACACTAGGCTCTCAAAAGTCAATAAATTCCAGAAACTGGAAACTGTACATTTACCACCACTCCATGCTCATCATGCAGTAAAGATAAGTTAGAAAACAAAAGAAAACTTACACACAAAACACATATCATTTAGATAGGATTAAAAATTTTACTACCCCATGTCCATACCACCAAAGTACAACCTATCTGAAGAGGGTTGATCGTATACCCCTAAGTCAGACACAGTGCTGTGAACTGATAACTCCATAAGATTATACAATTACAATGTTTTAAAATAACTTTTTATGCAAGAGCTATGAACAAAAAATATTAAATGCTTGTGAGCCAGGTGCCAGAAGTACAGTAAAAGTAATTCTCAGACCAAATTCCACAGTCCATTATTAATAAATGGGAAAGATAAAAATGTATAAAGCAGGGGCCCTCCCTGGTGGCGCAGCAGGTTAAAGCTCTGCACTAAGACGCTTAAGCCACTTCCACATGAGTTCGATCCCCGCCTGCCCCAGAGGAAATCCACATGGCGCAGCAGACCTCTCCTGACCTGCCCGCTGCTCCCCTCAGCAGTGTACTTCGTTGATCTGCCTATTCTGCTCCCCACTCTGTCTCTGGTGAATCCTCTCACCCACCGCATCTCTGGCTTGTACCCCAGTTCTATATGAGTAAATAAATAAATCTTTAAAAAAAATGTATAAAGCATCAACTCCATAAATTGGAAAAAGATAAACACCTGTTCACTTATGCTCTTTATATGCCCGAAAAACAGCATATAAAAATATAAATATAAATATAAATATAAATATAAAAAATAAAGATAAAAAATCAACTAGGAATAAGAAAATGGTGGAGTTAATAAATAGATCAGAAAGCTGGTTATTTGGCGGAAAAAATCCACTAACTAAAGATGATTACAGATGAGGGTGAGTACAAATCAAACTCAAAATTAAGAGGGATGACTTAAGATACAAAGGAAATGAAAAGCATAAGTGATTATTTGATTCTATTCATAAAATTTGAGAATCTGATGATTTTCTAGGAAAACAGACGTCACCAAAACTAATCCCACAAAAGATAGAAATAAAAACAACACAATTACACATAAATAACTAGGTCTCACATGGCCCCCTTTCAGGAGTCTTCAGGGGGAAATTTAACTTGAACAGCTTAACTCCAACACTATTTAGGTTGTTCTAAAATATGGAAAAAGAAGGAAATGCATTTATGTTGTCTTGCTGAGGCAACATAAAATTTTGATAGTAAAGTGATTTGTATCTGTATTGCTATCTCAAAGAGAAATAAAATTCTATGCGCCTGTTGATACTTGCTACAGAATAATTCAATTTAGTTCAACATCTATTCTTCATTTGAAAGTACTCCTAGCTCCACTGGAATAGATGGATACCTGCTTAAAATGCTCAAATGCATCCATCTCAGTCAGTATCATGCATAAATGAAAACACTAAGAGCATCACATTTAATTCAGAACATTTCAAGGATGTCCAATACTGCTACTCTAGGAAACTATAATTGAGATTCTACAACAGTGAGGCTCCCTCCTTATAATGTGACCGTCAGCTTCAGGGTAGAGTCCCAGGAGAAGCACAGTTAATTCTAGTATAAGGACAGAAAGACATTTTCCCATGAGCCATGTCAAAAGGACAATGGATCTTACATACTTCTGTTTGCCAAATGTTATACCTGATTCACCGATAAAATCAGGTAGGCCTATTTTTTTTTTTAAAGATTTATTTATTTGTACATACAGAACTGGGGTACAGGCCAGAGGCTCAGGGGCAGTGAGAGGCTTCACCAGAGACAGAGTGGGCAGCAGAACAGGCAGATCGACGAAGTACACTGCTGAGGGGAGCAGCAGGCGGGTCAGGAGAGGTCTGCCACGCCATGTGGTCACCTCCGGGGGCAGGCGGGGGTCGAACTCATGCAGAAGTGGCTTTTGCTTCTCAGTGCAGTGCTTTAACCCGCTGCGCCACCAGGGAGGGCCAGGCCCTTTTTTTTTTTTTAAAGATTTATTTATTTGTACATACAGAACTGGGGTACAGGCCATAGGCTCGGGGCGCCGAGAGGCTTCACCAGAGACAGAGTGGGGAGCAGAACAGGCAGATCAACAAAGTACACTGCTGAGGGGAGCAGCGGGCGGGCCAGGAGAGGTCTGCCGCGCCATGTGGTCACCTCCGGGGCAGGCGGGAATCGAACTCATGCGGAAGTGGCTTTCGCTTCTCAGTGCTGAGCTTTAACCCGCTGCGCCACTAGGGAGGGCCAGGCCTATTTTTTTAAATGATAGTCTCACAGTATTAATAGATGGTAAATGTCAAATATTTATTTTTTTAATTAAGAAAAAGTATCACTGCCTTACAATTCCTCTTGAAATTAGAAACAATCCCATATACTTTCAGTACAGTTTGAATATTTTCTTTCACTAGTTTGAGGTCTTTCCTTCCTTCCTCAATTTTCTCTTTTTCAGTTTTTCTCTCTTCCATCTTTCCCCCACTCTCTTCTCCATTTGTTCTCCCCACCCACCAATTTTGCTATGGCTTAGTAAATAATCAAACCACTACCACCCTCTAGTCAGGAAGCTGCCGCATCAGCAACAATAAAATCCCAGAGTCAACTGGCCCTAGGAAGCCAGTGGATCTAATGAACATTGAAACATGAGGCTCCTCTACTTCCTGTATCAACAGGGCCACAGCTTCATGTCACTTTCTGCTTGCTGTGAATGCCACAACCACCTCCTAATCAGGGATTCCCAGTTAGGAATGAAATAAAAAGCAGAAAAGTCAGGAAATGGAGTGTGGTGTAGATCAGGGTTAGCACAATTGAATTTCCAAAGGGTTGGCAGCTCTTGCTGCTGTAGGATTCATGAGCTCTAACTGTAATCCTAGGGAGTAATTTTATGAGGTAATATCTATGTTTGGTAGACTTCAGTGTGCAGCATGGGGAGGGCTCTTGACCTGTTAACTACACTGTGGCACACTGGAAAGGCTAAACCCCATTCCTAGAAACTACTATGACTGAAATGGCCCAAGTAAAGATGAAAGTCTTTGCTATAATTACAGATACCTTTTAGAAAGGGTCAATTTCCCCAATAAAAACACAATTCACTCAAACATCTATTAGTCCTACAGATAGGTCAAGAAAGTCATGCTTCAAATTACCAATCTATTTCAAATGTGTTAATGGTCACACAAGAGATAAACTTAAATACTTTTCCATCTGTCCTTGAGAATTCATCTTTAATATTCACTTTATATGACAGTTTTGATCTTAATCTATGATTCTTCAGAATGAGAACATAGGTTTTAAACTATACATGCACCAAAAAAATAAGTTCTTCTTCCAAAACAACAAAATATTTTAAGCTAAATGGGTAGGTAAAAATATTCTAATGCACTTGGTACACTATTCTAAGGTACTTGGTACACTATTTTTATTAAAGTCAGCTAACTATTAAGTGCTAGGTAACAGCTACAACTAGTCTCTTTTGGATTTCTCCAACCAAGCAACCAATTAATGACACACAGAAGGTGAATTATATCTGAAACCAGAAAAGTCCAGGTTAAAGAAGAAAAAAAGCTCAAAGAACAAAATCCATTTGATAAGGTCTGCCTCACCAGACCCTCAGCACCATGTATGTGCTGTTGAACTGATCTGATCAGCTTCCCAGTGCCTCTTTGCTTAATGCTGTCATTCTGGAAACTTTAGTTCTTTCCAAGCTGTCTAGAAATCCTTTCTTATTTAACTTCTTGTTCAAATGTGAAGCAAGGAACATTTACACAGACTCAAAGGTAGAGGGCGAGTGAATAAGAGAAGCAATATATATTGTGAAAGAAGAATGATTAAAAAAAAAATCTCACTGTTACACTAAGTCATTTCTTTTAATTTAATGATGAAAGAAGCATATACCACAAGTGGGGCTTTTGAGAAAATGCCTTTTCCAACATTTTGACAAAGCACGCTTTTTTTCAAAAAGGGTGTTTATAAGATGAAATATTGAGAATTTCAGTGATATAAGCTCTTTCATGCATTAGCTGATGGGGATATAAATTGGTGCAATTGTTCTGAAAGTGATTTATTAGTAGGTATAAAGATCTTTAAAGTGTGTATCTTTTATATCAACAATTTCATGCCTGAGAATTTACTCCCAGAAAACAGTCAAGGTTGTTTAAAAATACCTAATAGTAGTGACAGTGCTAATAATAACAACAGCTAACATTTATTGAACTTTGCATCAGTATTACTCTAAGTAAACAGATACCACCACATTGGGAGTGCAAGAGTAAAAAAGTGGCAATTATTACTTAAATGTTCAGTATTAACAGACTGACTGGGGAAAGTATAGTGTATCATGTCAAGAACAAAGTCAACTGTAAATATGTAAATTAGTGTTTACATGTGTAACCTAACAAAAATGAATGCTACAACTTATTTTTACATTTAATGTCAAATTAAGTCTTAAATTTGAAATTACATGTTTTTCTTTTTCTTTTTCTTTTTTAAAGATTTATTTATGCATATAGAACTGGGGTACAGGCCAGAGGTGCGGGGTGGTGAGAGGCTTCATCCAAGACAGTGGGGAGCAAAACAGGCAGATCAAGGAAACACATTGCTGAGGGGAACAGCGGGTGGGTCATGCCATGTGGTCACCTCCAGGGCAGGCAGGGATCGAACTCATGCAGAAGTGGCTTTAGCTTCTTAGTGCTGTGCTTTAACCCGCTGCGCCACCAGGGAGGGCCTGTTTTTATTTTTCTATATGACTTTGTACCACTATTTTTATGTGTCATAAAATCCATGGAATACCTAGATGGTTATTTCTAAAAAATGGTATAACCATTTTCTAACCATTTCAAAAGTTTCCTAAAATATTAAGTATTGACTAAGAATATGGGAAAAAAATAAAGATGCACTAAAGAGATCATCTATAATGTTTGGAATAGTTATGGTGTAGATGATGACAGCGGCAAATTACTTTTTTTTTAGGAATCACAAGTTTATGTCTCATTGGCAATCTTTGTGGTTATGCAATTTATTCCTTTAAGGACAATCAGTTTTGCAGGTTCTAGTTTTAATTAATATTTTTATTTTTTTAAGATTTATTTATTTATGCACCAAGAACTGGGGTATAAGCCAGAGGTGCAGGAGTGGTGAGAGGATTCACCAGAGACAGAGTGGGGAGCAGAACAGGCTGACTGCTGAGGGGAGCAGTGGGCGGGTCAGGAGAGGTCTGCCGTGCCATGTGGGTCACCTCCGGGGCAGGCGGGGATCGAACTCACGCTGAAGTGGCTTTAGCTTCTTAGTGCTGTGCTTTAACTCATTGTGCCACCAGGGAGGGCCCTTAATTAATACTTTGAACTCTGCTTCTACCAACCTGCCACTGTACTACCTATGAAGGCCCAGGAGAAGTAAAAGACTAAACTGAAAGTCAGGCTCTCACACCTGACCAATTAAAACAACACTAGGATATACATTAGAATGAACACAGTATAATATTAGCATGAAAATTAACTGGGGAATAAAGTAGTGGGTCCTGGAATAGATTCAAGTATATACAGAAATATAAGACAAAAAGAATTGCAATTTTATGGAAAAAGGGAGGAATTTTTATATAAACAGAATAGTTGGTTATTTATCTGGAACAAAACAGAATTGGAATCTAAATTAAATCATATTTAATAAGTCATAGATTATAATATTTAAAGATATAATATCAAGAAAAAATACAAGGCATATTTTGTTGTGTTAAGAGAAAAATTTCATGTAATTTTCCTTGGGTTCCCTCTATGTTTTTCTGCATGTTTTGGATTTGTTTTTGCAACGAGTATACTTTAATTATATAATCAGAGAAAAAGTGATTTCATTTTAAAAGGAAATAAAAATCAGTTATTGGAGATTCTTATTTAAAATAGCATCTCCTATTTCAATGCCTATGCTTCTCCTAACTTGCCATTAAATTTCTGAAAGGAAATAGAAGTGAAAACACCTGTCACATGGAAGGTTAGGTGACTGATGACTGATTCCCAGAAGCTGACAGAAATGTCCACTAATTTTATGGTCTGTGGGGTTGGTCTAAAAGAACATAACCTGTAGATCACATATGTCATAGCCTAGAATGGTCTAGTTAAGAATTGGGAGGAAGGAGCCCCCCCTGGTGGCATAAAGGGTTAAGTCTCAGCACTGAAGCTGTGGGCAGCCACTGCAGCAGAGTTTACACACACATAATTAAGACAAAGGATTTGAAAAATAGAGAAGAACAGATATATGACAATAATTTACTATGGCAGACAGGAAACAGAGCTCTAGCTTGCAGCTTATAAGCATTTGTGAGAAAGAAAAAGGAATGGAATAAAAGCAATATATAAGGGAAAAAACAATTAACAGAAGACAACTGTTTTAGGAAGAAACACAATTTAGTATTCCAGTCCAGAAGTTTTTCTGAGTTTCAGAAAAAAAAAATACAAGACCAATATTTAGAAACAGTTTGACAACTGGGAGGAAAGAAAACTTTCATTATTTGCACATGATATAATCATTTACCCAGAAGAAGGAATAGAATCAACAAATAGGAATTAAGAAAGGCTTCATTCTGAGTACAAATAAAGGAACAAAATCCTATATTCTCTGTACCAACACTATCATGAAGAAAATATAATAAAAAATTCATTGTAGCAACAAAACCAAAATATACGTAGGAATTAACCATGAATCCCTAAAGACTTTCTAAGTCAAAGGGTCAATGAAAATTTAAATAAGCCCATTTTATAGTCTTAAGATGACTTAATAAAATTAATCTTTCAAATTGATGTGTATATTCAATGAATAAAAATTATTGTTGAATTTGATGAACTCAATAAACAAAATTTATGTTGCGGAATAAGGATTGACACATTAATCAACCTTAATAAGACATATTACAATAAAAACTGTAGCATTGGTGCAAAAACAGGCAAGACTACTTAGGCTGAACACACACAGAGAAATTTACTATGGGATAAAAGTGGTACCACAAATCAATGGGAAAAGAACAGGCACTGAGAATATTCACTATTCAAAATAAAGTCAAATGGTTCCTACATAATGCCACACAGAGATGGGATCTAAATGGATGAAAGTGCTAAAGGTGAAGGCAGGACCAATCCAGGATACTATCTTTGTGACGCAGAGATGAAGTAAGTCCTTTAAAATGATAAAGAACAAAGTTATATGGCAAAAACTGAAGAATGTGATGATGTCAAAATGAAGAATTCTGTTCAACAAAGTATATTATAGGCAAAGTTCACTAGAACTCTATTCTGTAGAATAGTGTGTGTATGTGTGGGTGTAAAGTGAGTAAGTGATTAATGTTTAAAATGGTCAAGGAATTCCTGTGAACCAACAAGAAATTGACACTAACCAGGGAAAAGGGTATGAACAGGCAGTTTATGGGAAAACTAAGCATTTAATGAGATACTCATAGTCAATGGCAACCGAAGAAATATAGAGTAAAACGACAATGAGCTATCATAGCTATTATTCTGGCAACTGTCAGAGGACAGTTATGGCAGAGATGTGGGTGCACAGTGACCCCACAGACAGCAGGTGGAAGTGCAGGCTGCAGTCATTCTGGAGAAGCTACACCAACTTTCACCTGTGACCCAGAAAATTTCTCCTGCTATACATACATGTATATATATTTTTTACATTGAGATGGTTCATACGGTAGGTATTAAAATGGGTATGGGGTAAAGAAAAATACACGAGTGCAGGAATGAATGGAGAGGGGCCCTCATACATGAGTGAGGGCAGGTGCAGGCTCTAAGGAGTATCACCTAGCCCACACCTCAGTGAGTTCTGCTGGTTGGGGACAAAGAAGAGAGAGGTGGTTTCGAATATGTTGGCAAAACTTTTGAATGACAAGAGCAAAGAAAGTACTTTATGCACATAAAGCTGAATGGGAAAAATTCAGTTACCTACAAGAAACCAAAGGGGGCTGATTCAGACATCACTCTACATACTTAGTTTTGTAGATTAAGTAATTTTGAGCTCAGGCAGTCAAATTAGTTTTCTCTGTATGAAAGTAACAAGAAAACATTCTAAGAAATACACAGATACAAAAAACTTTCTGAATGAAAGAAAACGTGAAAAAGTTTTAAAAACATAAAAGCAAGGCCTTATCCTTGCACTGAAATAAATATACAGTTACCTTTTGTAGAAAGAGGACGATCCTTACGAGCATCTGGGCACGTTGTTCTTCCAAAGTAAATAATGTTCGGGGTGTACGAATGAAAATCTTGGTCTTCCCATAAGCTACGTCGTCCTGAAAGCCACAACCTTCTATCAGTTTCTTGACAGCCTCTTTGTCTGAAGGGAGGTCATGGTTGGGCCAGGTGAATTCAGAGAGCATCTTGTATCTGGGTGAAAAAAAGAACAGGGCATAGGTTAGGGGAGAACATTTGTATGGTTTCAACAGATGCAGAAAAACTATTCAATAAAATTAAAGATGCTCCATAGAAAGAAAAAAGGAAAAACAAAAATTGTTAGTCAATTAGGAACAAAAGGGACTTTAATTAGCCCTTTAAGAGATAGATCAGCTAGATAAGAGTGGAGTAGAAAGGAATGAAAGGGTGATGAGATTTTGTCCTTGAGCATTTTGGTAAGCACAGTTGTCATTTGCTGAGATAAAGAAGATTAGGTAAGAGAACTTTGGGAATGAAGCAAAGATGATGTCAGTTAGTTTCTTGGCCAGATTGGCTTTGAAATGCTTACTATACATGTAGAAGGAAATATTAATGATTAGATACATGTATGTTGAGTTCTGGAAAGAATTTCAGACTAGAGATAGTGATTTTGGAGTAATTAATATACAGAGTATTTATAGTCTTGAAACTGGAGGGAGCAGAGGAGACCCATGGCTGTGGTCTGGCCTGAAGGAACCAGCAAAGAGGAGCAAATAGTGAAATTGAAGAAACATCAGAAAAGAACACAGAAGACAAGAAAAGTGGCATTTCAAGAAGAAAATATGGCTGTGCAATCAGGTGATATAAAAGCAGAAGCTCAATCATTAGCTTTGGAAAAACAAAGGTCAAAGGTGAAAAGGATGGGACAGAGTCTGACTTGAGTAGGATGGGAAAATGAAGCTGGGATTTGGATGACTGCGAACAACTCAAGAGTCTGTGCTGTGAATGAGAACACAGAAAACTGGAGTGGGTTGTGGGATCAGGAGATACTAGAAGATGCTATATGCAGGTGGGGATGATTCAGAAGAGAGAGACAAACCAATGACATGGGAGGAAGGGAGATAATTATAATAATAATGCCCCTGAGAAGCAGGGGTAGAATCCCAACAGAAGCAGAGGGCTTGTCAGCTTTGGATAGGAGCAGGGAAACTTCACCCACAGCGACAGGACAAAGAGAATATGAGTGCAGATGCAGCCTGAAGGTCAGACAATGGCAGAGATATTGTTCTATTTGCTTCCGTTTCCTCCATGAAATAAAGTAAGGTCGTGATTGAGGGTCCCTCCCTGCTTATGAACCACCGGTGGTTTTCTACAGTCTTTGGTCAATATATGGCTTACACCCTTCTGATCTCGTCGCGTACCACATCTGCTGCTTGGCATCCTGCATCCACGCTGGACTGTGTCTGGTACCTAAAATGCCACACCTACTACTGCCATAGAAGCTTTTCCTGCTGTTGCCTCTGCCTCATCTGCTCTTCCCTTTGATCTTTGTGTGGTTGACTCTTCCTGTTATTACCATCTCCTCAGAGACTATGCTGACCAATCAATCTAAACATTTTAATTTTATGTACTTAGTTCTTCAGATGCCTGTAGAATCTGCCCTCTAGAACATTGGAAGCATTCAGTAAGTATTTTTAATAAATCAACAGATGGAATTCTGAATTATTCTTATAAGCTTCCACTGTTAACTAGCCTTATTAACAATAAACAAGAGCAATGCCGTGTATTTAGCACTGCTATACTTACTGAGTGATTACTTAACACATTATGCACTACCCCAGGGGCTTTACACATGAGTTAATCCTCCAGCAAACCTACAAAGCAGTTACTCTTATTATCCCCATTATACACATGAAGAAATGGAGGCATAGAAAGGCTATGTGGTCTGCACAAACTTACAAAGCTAAGAAATGACAAAACCAGGATTTAAATTAGATAGACCAGTTTCAGGGCCTCCATATTTAGCCACTTTATATTTTATTACAGTTACAATTACTAATATCAGCAGTGATAAGTAGCATTGATTATTTTTTATGTGCCAGCAACTAAGCTTTTCACTCATGTTAATTTAATCCTCTCAACAACAGCTTTATGATATTGGCATCAAAGACTCATTTTTATGGATACAGACACATAAGAGTAACAAAAGCTAAATTCTGGCCTAACATCATGCAGCCAATGTATGCATAGCTGGGACTTCAGCCCACATGTGACCCCAAATCCATATTCTTTCTGCCCTACTACAGTGTCCACATTTTCCTGCCACTGAAGGACAAACTTGTTTCCAAAATCTATAAACCAGGAATTCTGGAGACTTCTGCTGCTTCTGGGAGATTCTTAGATACTTCCTTGACCTTTTTGTTTATTCGGCAAACAACCAGATTACTATGTGGGGATGCATGTCAAACATGTGGAGGGTCATCATTAGGGGTGTGTTATCAGGTCTCTTTGTTTGGTCTAGTCTCACCTGTGAAGAAACTTCTCATATGACTGGCGGAAGGCAAATCCCGCCCGACGCACCCTCACATTTTCCAATAGTCCGAGATACTCCACTTGATGCCGGCAGCGTTCATCATCAAAAATCTGTGGGGATTTCTTGTCATTTGGTTTGATGCAACGTACGTAATAGGGTTCCTAAAAATAATTAGCAAATGATAAGTTTCACTGGAGAGAAATCCAGGGTCCACAATTAGGACACTAACATGCAATTAGTGTTTACTGAGTCAAATTAAGCTGGCATATATTTTCCCAGGCATATATTTGTGAATAATTATTCTTTCTTCTAATTTCCCAGGCATATATTTGTGAATAATTATTCTTTCTTTCCCCCCAAGACTGTAAGTTCTCAGGTAAATTTTTCTCTTATATTTTAGGATTTATCAGGAATAACAGAAAGAACATAGAGCTAGGGAATAAATAAGTGAGATATGTAAACATACAAAGTTTTTGTGTATTTCTGGAAACATGGTAAAAAGTAACAGAAGATGTTACTGCAAAATAAAAAAAATAACTGAAGAAAATTTAATAGAAAGAAGTAGCAGCTATGGTAAAGATGAACTGTTGTGAAGACTGTCAAGCTATTAGGCAGACCCCTGCTATATTTTCATTCCATTCTTTGAATCCACCTTTTCAATCCTTTATTTGAATGGCTTTGTGACTTGCTTTTAACTGTGGCAAAAGCAATACTGGGCTACTTATTGAGACTCAGCCTTGAGAGGTCTGTTCTTTTGGAACACTTCTTTCCTCATGTGGAGAAGCTCAGACCAAAGACTAATGAAGAAAGAAGTCAAATATCCCAGTCATCGTTGATGACATATGGGTCAGCCATTAGAACACTCCACTCACTAGGAGAGCCCAGCTGAAATCAGCAGAACTGGCCAGCCAACCCTCCAAATTGTGAGAAATAGTAAGTCCTTATTATTTTAATTGCTACATTTTAGGGTAATTTGTTATACGTTAATAGATAACTGATACTACTTCTTGCCTATTGTAGAATATAAATCGTTGGCTAAGATATTAAGTAGATATTAAGTATATTATTATAAAACACAAGCAGAATGTTAATTAAAAAGTGATGGATAATAAAATGCTAACTGAGTCTATAATAGCCTTTAAATGGAATATTTATATGGGGAAGTTATAGCTTGCTATTGAAAAGGACTATAATAAATTTAAATCAAATGTAATGAAATGGGGAAGTGGGAGGGCTGTTTATTGAGGATTTTCTACAAGTTTCCTGGGATGTAGGATCTTCATAGCTTGCTGAATAGAGTGGCACTGAGCACAGTTACTGGAAGGCTCCTAGGTCTATCTAGATGCTTCATGCTGGTGCAACAGAACAAGCATTACACAGGATCAGGAAACTTGGGTCTTGGTTGTCTCTGCTCTTAATTGGCTATGATCAAGTCTGTCTAGACCGAATGTACTCATTTATGAAAAGAGGATATAAGGGCCTCTACTTTAGTGATAACAGACTATGTAACTAACAAAGATACCCATGCAGGTGACATAAAAATCAGCCAACCCCGTGGCAGACCTCTCCTGACCCGCCCGCTGCTCCCCTCAGCAGTGTACTTCGTCGATCTGCCTGTTCTGCTCCCCACTCTGTCTCTGGTGAATCCTCTCACCCTCCGCATCTCTGGCCTGTACCCCAGTTCTGTATGAATAAATAACTAAATCTTTAAAAAAAAAAAAAAAAAAAAAAAAATCAGCCAACCCAGCAAAATACGAAGTATTAGCTTAGAGAAGCTGGTGTGCTAACAAGATGGGGGAATTACAGGGCAAGAATCCAGGAGAAGGAAGAACCACAGAGCACAGCCCAGATTCGAGACCACCTTTTTCCTCATGAAATTTGCCAATTTTAGAAGAGGCAATGACAGCCTCATGGAGCTAGAGACAGAGACTGGAGATTAGAGCTTGATAAAAATAAGGTGCTGGGTAAGCTCTTCTTACTCTGGGTTAAGATCCAAAAAAGGCTGCCATAGTAACAAGGGAGTCAGAAGCAGACCATCCCTCACAGGTACCATAGGTCAGCTTTGAATTACATCATCCCTTGAAATTCTAAGAGATGATTTAGAACACTAGTGCTCCTAGGTGTTTAATAGAAGTTAAAGATACATCTTCCCAGGAGAAAGAACATGACTTGGCTCTCAAATAGTGTATGGACAATTTTGCAAATACAATGTTTGGAACAAATTAAAAATGAACCAGACATGTAAGGAGTTAAGAGAACATGAATTAGAAATAGTAAACAACATACAAAATAAACAAACCTGCAGGGGTCCAGGTTCTGGAGTTACCAGAAAGTGATATTTAAATAACTGTTTACCATGTTCAAGATGGTAAAAGACAGTATTAACAATTTTTTAGAGAAGTAGAAATGATAAGGAGAAAAAGGAACCAAACCAACATAAAACCTAGAACTCAAAAATAGTACATATAAGCTCAGGGGATTACTTGAAGAGAAAATTAGAAAAAAGTGAACCAGAAGGCAGGTGAGAAGCATGGAGATAGAAAAAGATGGAAAACAAAGAACAGAGGTCAAGAAGAACAGAAGTGACAGTGAAAAGGTCTAAGAACTGCAGCCCTGAGGGGCAGAAGCAATATTTGAGCTAATAGCCAAGAACTTCCCAACACTGATGAAATAAATCAAGCTGTTATAAAAAAAGGAATTTTACAAACTCCAAGCAGAATAAGAAAAAATATCCACACTTACGTATATATCTCAGTAAAGCTTCTGAAAAATTAAAGAAAAGCAGCTAGAAAAAAAAAAGGTGGTTACCTTAAAGAACATCAAATAGACTGAAAAATGACTTCTCAAAAAAACAAAAAAAACTGACCAAAACCAAACAAGCCTCAAAGAAACCCATATGGAATGCATAAGCAAAGATGTATTATCTCTGAAGTGTTGAAAGAAACTGCAAGCTGTAATTTTACTATTCAAGAACGAAAACAGGGTAAAATATTTTTAGGTAAACAAAACCTGAATTTATCAGTATCAGATCTCTTATATAACTGGGTAAAGTTCCCATGGAAGAAAAATGATCCAGACAGAAGTGATAATGGAAGAGGAGAAAAGAAATGACAAATGAACAAATCTAAGCAGAATGCAGTAGCAGTAATGATGATGATGAAATTAATATCATCGTCCCACTGGCTTAAAATATATATACATATACATACACTCAAAACCATTTTATTATAACATTGGTAAGAAATAAGGAATCCTGACTGACACCAAATGAAATGAAGTTATTTGAAAACCTATTGTTTTGCTTAAAGTCATGGTTTCTGAGAGCTTACCGATGACAGTGAGGACTTATACATATATATAATATAAATATATGATCAAATCAGCATACAAGTTTGGAGGAAGGCCAATGGAATTCAAATGTTATACTGGCTTTACAATGTCCAGGAAAAGACGCTAAGTAATATTAGATATTTATAATAAAGAATGATATTGCAATAATTCAGGTAAAACAAGATTAAGATTAAAGCTTTCAAAACAGCAAGGGAATAAAGAGAAAAATAAAAATAATGGCAATACTGAAAGTGGGGTGGGGGTAGAAGGAAAGAGCTTCATATTCAGTCCCATTCCATACTCTGAACCAAATGTTCATAGTTTATACTTGGTATGAGTCTACTCGGGAGGAAAAGTACATGCTTGCCAGGAGCCAGGCTAGTGACTTTTGCAGCCATCCACACAGCAGTCTGGTGGCAGCCTGGATGCAAGGAAATGAGATGCACCTAGGCAGGTATGGGACGTGACTCTGGTTAGAAACTCATGTTCCACAGAAGCTGAGATCTCTTAAAACAATTTTGCAAATATAGGTTCCAGGGTCTTGAGAGGGCCATGCTAAACACATGGGTCACATTATACAGGGAAGTACCAAGTATGCTATCTCCTGAACTGACACTTGTTCTCCTATTACATATACAACTTACCAAAAGGGGTAATTTTTTAAAAAAGATTTATTTATTTATTCATACAGAACTGGGGTACAGGCCAGAGTTGTGAAGGGTGAGAGGATTCACCAGAGATGGAGTGGCGAGCAGAACAGGCAGATCATCTAAGTACACTGCTGAGGAGAACAGCAGGTGGGTCAGGAGAGGTCTGCCTCGCCATGTGGATCTCCTCCAGGGCAGGCGGGGATCGAGCTCATGCAGAAGTGACTTAAGCTTCTTAGTGCTGTGCTATAACCTGCTGCACCACCAGGGAGGGCCCAAAAGGGGTAATTTTTTATCATAAATGATGCTCTCTAGTAACATATTTCATACACATCTTACCAGCTTAACATGGGAATTGAGCCAGAAATTAATGAAGGTTAACTTATTAAACAGAGGAATAAAATTTATTTTACCCTTTGCCTACAATAATTAATCTAAAAGAATGTTAGAAAGGGAAGAATCAAACAGAAAGCACCAATGGTCCATTCAACATGTATTAACTACATTAAAAGTAAATGCATTAAGAAATTTATTAAAAAGACAAAGACAGGGCCCTCCCAGGTGGCGCAGTAGGTTAAAGCACAGCACTGAGAAGCTAAAACCACTTCAGCATGAGTTTGATCCCCAGCCCCGGAGGTGACCCACATGGCGCGGCAGACCTCTCCTGACCTGCCCACTGCTCCCCTCAGCAGTGTACGTCGTTGATCTGCCTGTTTTGCTCCCCACTCTGTCTCTGGTGAATCCCCCCACAGCCCCTGCACCTCTGGCCTGTACCCCAGTTACATACGTATAAATAAATAAATCTTAAAAAAAAAGAGACGGTCAGAGCGGATTAAAAAAAAACATAAAACAAAAATAAACAACCCCATCAAAAAATGGGCAGTAGAGCTAAAAAGACACTTCTCCAAAGAGGAAATGCAGATGGCCAACA
>NW_004567118.1:38429399-38431725 GCF_000260355.1 Condylura cristata
GATTTGGTGATGGGAAACCCGCGGGGATTACAATCGAAATGGAAAAAAAAAATGTGCAAAATGATGTAAAAATAAACTTTGTAATAAAAAAAAAACACAAAACTACATGTCATTTACAAGATATACTTGAAACATAAGGACAAAAAAGTATGAAAGTAAGAGACTGCAAGATGATGTAAACCATTGCCAAAGGAAAACTTCTGGAAGGATCACAGTCAAACAACAGACTTGAAGGGAAAAAGCAACAAAGAAATAGACATACTTCACAATAAGTGACTCAAACACTAGGGAGAATAACAGTTCTAACTTGAATAACCCTAGTGAATTCTCAAACCTCTTAAAGCAAAATGCAGGTAGACAAATGCAGAATCAAAGCAGATTTTAACACACCTTTCAAACCCACTTTGAACACTGTCAAATAGAGTCAAAGTCAAAAAACAAATTAAAAGGTGCAGAAAAACTGGACAATGTGATTAGCAAATCTGACCTAATGGACTTATTTAGAGTTTTAACATACACATAAAGGAAAGTTAACAAACTTCTATGGCCTGAAGCCACAGAATAAATTCCCTGACCACTTGAGAATAAGCTAGAAAGTAGGAACAAAGTGATAATTAGAAAATCCTATATTTTTGGCAACTAAGAAATTCATTTCTAAATGAATCTTAATAAGCATGAAAGGAAATTAGTATGAATTAGAAAATATTTTTTTACCTCAAAATCTATACAATTGTGCAAGCAAAGTAATCTCAGTAGAAGGTATCATTCAAGTAATGTAAGTAACTATACTGAACAGAAACCAATTGAGAGACATTTCACCATTACTGACTGATTATGTACAGGAAGTGGGCACACTGGATTAATACTCATGACCAACTGAGGGGTAGGGGGAAGACCTTTCATCCTGTTGAGCAATGTAAAAATCTTTAGATAAGGAATCAGTGGAAATGCTTTCTCTGTACAAATCAGCATTCTGTCTCAATTTATAAATGCCGCCTCTGCTCTCTTCTATAAATACCCAGACTGACTCAACCTAAGAAATCCTAAATCTGACAAATTATATGTGTCTTATAAAGGTTAGATCACAAAAGTTAACAGTGATCTTATCCCCTTGCACTTTTAAACCCACCTCTTCCCATATTTTCTGTGAAAAAATCACTCGTGAAAGTACACCCCTTGGGATATGTGTTAGCCAAAGACATTGTATGTAGATATACACTCACTTAGCCTTGTTTGAGCACTGTTAAAAAGAATGAAAGGCAAATTCAAATTCATATTGTATTGGTCTTTGTTGAAAGTAGTTAGTGGGTCATGGAGCAAGATGTCAAATCAGAACTCACTCCCCTTGCCATCTAGGTGAGGAGACATGTCTTTAAAAAGACTCCTTGGACTCTGAAAAAAAAGAGAAATCTGGATTTCCACTCCTGCTGATGGAGAATCAGGCAATTCAACCTTCCTGAAGAAGTTCCTACAATAAAAATGCTAGGCCAACTGTGGGGATTAAATCATGAATGTACTTAAGAGCCAGTGACAGCCACGATTGGAGGAATAGACTAAGTTCCAGCCAATGAGTCCAGCCTGCAGATTTGCTGCAGCGAGGCTGTGCTGCCCTGTGCGAGACTGTCACCAGACCGGGCATTGCTGCTGCCAACTTTGTGAGGCCAGCAGGATGCAAGGGGAGCTAGGGCTTTCGATGCAGGCCTGAGCTTTGGTCTGGAGGTCTGGACAGCAAAACCTGGCAGTTACAGGTGAATGGAGAACCATTGGGCCTTCAGGGACAGCAGCTGATCACTGTGCCATGCCACTGCAGGTCCTGAAAATGGATGAAGGGGATCCTGGACTCTTAGGGTTTATCTGATACATCTTTTTCAACTTAAACTTTCAAATTTTCTATTTAAGTGTCTTAATAAATGATGCATATCTGTTTTTTTCCCCTTAAATCTGGTCTAATAATTTTTGTCCATTTATATGCCAGGTAGTGACTAATACACTTGGATTTATTTCTCTTGTCTACTTTCTTTATGTGTATACTGAGTATCACAGAATCATTATTTTCCTTAAAATTTTGTAAAAAATCCTTTAGGTTCAGGCATGAAGGCAATTCCCTTTAAAAAAAATTGTGCTTGGCCTGCTAGTGGGAATGCAAACTAGTAAAACCAATATGGAAAACTGTTTGGAGGTTCCTCAAACTGCTAAACATGGAGCTTCCCTATGACCCAGCAATCCCACTCCTCGATATCTACCCAAAAGACCCAAAAAACACTGATTGAAAAAGATACCTGCACCCCCCATGTTTATTGCTGCTTTATTTACAATTGGAAAAACA
>NW_004567118.1:38431876-38444400 GCF_000260355.1 Condylura cristata
AGAAAAATACCAGATGGTTTTGCTCATAGCAGGAGTATAATGGACCAGGTGAGAAAATAATAAGAATAATGAACAGCCATATAC
The DNA here is from genome assembly GCF_000260355.1 of Condylura cristata. NCBI lineage: Eukaryota > Metazoa > Chordata > Mammalia > Eulipotyphla > Talpidae > Condylura > Condylura cristata. Next base: position 38,431,961 of record NW_004567118.1, read on the forward strand.
CAGAGACATTTTGTAGGGGTGGAGTGGGGAATGGGATCAAAAACGGGGGTGGGGTAGGGAGGGAAGAGCATGGGACTATGGTGATGGCACACGGGTGACATGGTGATGGGAAACCTGTGGGGATTACAATTGAGATGGAAAAAAAAAAGTACAAAATGATGTAAAAATAAACTGTTAAAAAATAATTTAAAAAAATCATGCTTGGCTCCTAGGTATCTACCCAAAAGACACAAAAACAATGATTCAAAAAGATATCTGCACCCCCATGTTTGTTGCTATTTTATTTACAAATGGAAAGATAATGGAAACAGCCCAAATGCCCAAAAGTAGATGACTGGATAAAAAAGATGTGGTACATATACCCAATGGAGTATTACTCAGCAACTAAAAAAAAGAAACACATGCCTTTTGCAGCAAATTGATGGAGCTGGAATGGGTCATGCTTAGTGAAATAAGCCAGAAAGAAAAAGAAAAATACTGGATGGTTTCATTCATAGCAGGAGTATAATAATGGACCAGGCGAGAAAATAATAATGAACAGTTATATACCAGAGACATTTTATGGGAGTGGAATGGGGAATGGGATCAAAAACTGTGGCGACAGGGAAATGCACTGGACTATGGTGATGGCACATGGGTGATCTGGTGATGGGAAGCCCATGGGGATTACAACTGAGATGGGAAAATCCACAAAATGATGTAAAAATAAACATATTATTCATTAAAAAAAAATCATGCTTGGATTAGACACCTGGAGACAATAACAGACTGGGACTACTTTAAACTGCTGGCTTGAGTCTTCTCAGGCCACCTAGGTAGTGAGAATTTGGATGGCAAGCCCCATTAGAACTGTTTAAGATAATACATTTTGAAAGGATGATGTTCTACCCACCCCATGCCCAGCTTAGTGCCAGGGACTAAGCCAGACAGTTTTTTTTTCAAATAATAAGGCATTATTTCTAGTTCACTCCAGATATAGGTCTTTAAAGATGCCTATGTGTGTGTGTGTCTTGGGCAGGGGTATGTGTTTATCTCTTATTAGACACCCTCCTTTCAGGAGACCCTAGGTTTCCCTTGAAGGATGCAGCCTTGAGTGACTACATACAAAGCTATCTATCTACTTCAATAAATCCCTAAGGGTAAAAGGCAGCCTTAATACTCTGATTATTTTTCTCTACATTCTGTTAATGCTGTCTTCACTTAGCTCCTGGCTTGCATGCTTTTTACTTTCTTGTTAGTTCAAAGTTACATTCAAGAAGTTGATTCTTTTATATCTTATCTAACATTTCAGTTGTCCTTATGGGTACACTGTTCACTATGTTGCTGTAAAACCCATTACTCCTCTATATTTTTTAATATGTTTACCTTAGTGTTCCTAAGTAAGATTGATATCTAATTTTATTTTCTCTTATTAACTTTGAGTTAAGGAAATGCTAATCTTGATCTCATAAAATACTTCTTCCCATCCTCCAAAAAACAGTAACTGTGAGTTACTCAAGAGAGTACTTCTTTTAAGTTCCCAAGTACATTTAAGACAAAAAATTTTTTCACATGACAGGGGTTATTGTGTTGAAGGTTCTGTAAAACTTAACTGCAGGCCCTCACTGGTGGCTCAGCAGGTTAAAATGCCGCACTAAGAAGCGAAAGTCACTTCCACATGAGCTCGATTCCCGCCTGCCCCGGAGGTGACCACATGGCGCGGCAGACCTCTCCTGACCCGCCCGCTGCTCCCCTCAGCAGTGTACTTCATCTATCTGCCTGTTCTGCTCCCGGCTCTGTCTCTGGTGAATCCTCTCACCCTCCGTATCTCTGGCCTGTACCCCAGTTCTATATGAATAAATAAGTAAAATCTTAAAAAAAAAAAAAAACTTAACTGCATAACCATTTTGGCCTGAGTTCTTTGGCAGAATTAAGGGAATGCAGACTTTTGATTAGTGAATCAGAATCTTTAAAGTTACAATTTTTATCACATTTTCTATTTCTTCTTGAGTTAATTTTCATAACCTTTTATCAAAATTTTGGTAAATTTTATCAAAATTTTGGATCATTTTTTAGAAAATGATCATTTTTTCAAATTTAATGGCATGTAGTTTTGCCATTATAATATCTTGATGTTCTTTAAAGTCTCTATAACATATGCATTTCTTTTTAAAGGTTTGCCTACTTGATTCTTTTGTCTATTACTTTTCATTTTTGCCATCTAAAAATTATTTTCTCACTTTTTAGATTTTCTTTTGTGCTTGTCCTGGCTTCTTGAGTTGAACCTATTCATTTACTTTCAATCTTCCTCCTTTTTTGTATAAGGCCATCATAAGTGTATCATTTTAGCATTACCCTATAAATTGTGATTAAATCCTTTGACACATAGTCCAAGATATTTTTTGTTGTTGTGATTTCTTCAACCTGTGAATTACTCAAGAGAGTACTTCTTTTAAGTTCCCAAGTACATTTAAGACAAAAAAAAATGTTTTTTTAAAGATTTATTTGTTCATACAGAACTGGGGTACAGGCCAGAGATGCGGAGGGTGAGAGGATTCACCAGAGACAGAATGGGGAGCAGAACAGGCAGATCGATGAAGTACACTGCTGAGGGGAGCAGTGGGCGGGTCAGGAGAGGTCTGCCACGCCATGTGGTCACCTCCGGGGCAGGCGGGAATCAAACTCATGCGGAAGTGGCTTTAGCTTCTCAGTGCTGTGCTTTAACCCGCTGCGCCACCATGGAGGGCCAAGACAAAAAATTTTTTAATGCTGATTTTATTTTCCTTGCTGTGAGGACAGAGGATGATGTATCTGTATGTGCATTTGTCAAAATAATTGAGACTTCCTTTGTGATCTAGTGGTTGATTTTTATAAATGTTCCATGTACCACTTGAGAGATATCTGTATCTCCTATCCCTGGGTACAGAGTTCTTTTGATCTAGTAGATAAGTTTTAATTTGCTTTTAAAGTTTCTGTATCCTTACTAAGGATCTTGTCTAAATGCAATGTTTCCCATTTGTGTGTGCCACCCACCTTCCTGCCTTCTCTTATATTGCTGAATCCTCTATACTCTTTTGCTTATTCCTGCTCCTGTCCTAACTTCCCAACCTCCATGGACATCCTCATATATCAGGAAGCTGCGTAGACACTGCTAGGTTAACTTGTCTACTTCATAGCCAGTATGTTTTTCCTACATTGAAATAGAAAACATTATTTCTTGTTGGATACATTACTGTTCAGAAAAACATGTACTCTCTAGCTTCCTTAGCAACTATGCATAGTGAATGAGAAGGAGCTGAAGTTTGGTGTGAGACTTCCAGGAAGTCTCTTTAAGGGGGAAGGACTTCAGCTGTCATTTTGGACCAGGAAATAGATGATGCTAGGATGGCAGAAGACAGACAGAAGGAACCTAAGTCCCTAATAATCCCAGAGCTCTCCACTAGTCCTGGGATAATTTCTTTTGCTCTTCATTTACAGGAAAGAAAACTAAGTGTTTCTCTTCTTTGAGCCACTAATTTAGGGATCTCTTTTACTAGCAGCTGAATAATTTCTGATAGCGAAATTACAGATGGTTCTAGGATTTTAATTTTTTCAAAATGCACATTTCATTACCAGTTTTAGAAAATAAAGGTGATTCTTTCTAATTAAGTAAATCTAATGTATTTTATGATAAAAGTACTTTACAAATGTTTTATTAATAATGTCTTATAAATCCTGAATTCAACTGTTTTCTAGGTCATATGTCTTCCTTCATTTTTTTTTTTTTTTTTTTTTGCTGCATGAAGCAGACAGGTAGAGCAGCTGAGATGTCAGAGGAAGAGCTCTAGTAGTATTTTTGTCTTCGGTTCCAGTGTCCTCGCCGCTGCCTTTCTGGAGGCTTGATTATACAACAAACTGTGTTCATCTATTGTCACTGAGGTCAAGAAGCCCATGAAAAGAAACAGAAGCTACTGAACAGATCTGTTTTTGTGGCATCTGCCTAATTTATCCAGGATGAAGTAGCCAGAAACAGTATATATTTAAATTCTTAGAGAGGACACTAATTATTTTTTTTTTAAGATAATAATGAAGATGAAAATAGCCAGGAAAAGTACCAAGAAGAGAAAGATAAAAATGAAGGAACCAAAAATAATGAGTCCCAGAATGCTGCCTAATTTATCAAACTTGTCAACAGTACTTTAATAGAAGAAATGAAGAAAAAAGAAAACACACAAAAGTTATCTAACAGTAGTAGATCTCAAAGGAAGAGTAAAAACCAGAAATAACTGTTAACAATGTTTCTTAGAAATAGCCTAAGGACAATATTAAAATATTAAACATCCTCTTAAAACTCTGACTATTTTGCATATGAGTAAAATACATGATGGAATATTACATGCTAATTCGAGATTATGTTTAAAAACCAGGTCCTGTCTTCAGCACAGGGTTGAGTTCATTTTGCTAGAAACATGATGTATTACTGTATTTTTAAGGTCTCAGTAAGACTGAGTTGACCTGACTACAATGGTGGGTAAAATACCTGAATATAAGTAAAGCATTTCATCTGGGACGCAATTATTTCATGCAACCACATTTAAAACAAAGCAAAAAACCCACTGGGAACAAACCTCTAATGTTCACTCTAAATATATGTTCTGCATTTACTATAACCATCTCAAAAGCAAATTATATATGTATATGTGCATGTATATATATATATATATATATATGTTCTTTATACCATACAGAAAGGGATTCAAGAATTAAAATGTCTATTTAGAGTAGAAGGTAATTACCTTTGACGTGAGGTTGTCTACCAGAGCGATCATGGAGTTCTTAAATAAGGTGGCCGCTGTGAGGGGTCTCTTGGTCACCTCTGTGATACTCAGTTTGCCTTCAGGCCACATATTCTTCAGCACAGTATTTGAACTGAGAAGCAGGAGTGCAATTCAAAGGTTACATTCAAGGACAGGTGACCAGCCCTGATGCACTATATTGTGAGGGTCATGACTAGACACAGACAGGACAGGCCTAATTGGAGAAGAGGGTCCACCCAGAAAATGATGCTGAAAGTATACTGCAGTGGAGAAGATGTGTTCAAGCTATACTTCATTTAAAAACTCCTATAAATTTCCTTAAAGTGACACTTATATTATTTTTATTATTACTATTGCCATCTAGGGCCTTCAAATAGTTTACGTAGCTCTTATTGTATAACAACAATTGATGGCTGTTATAAGAGAGGACAAGTAGGAAAATGACCTCCAATGTCATGGCAAAAAAAGTGACAGCATCTTCTAACTGAAGCAAGCTCTCATACTTGCTTCATACGTATTGCTACCAAAGCCATCTCTTCATAAAAATAGAGATGGGAATATAAAGTAGCCGTTTTTTTTTACATTGTCTTCTAGTTAATCCTTTCACTGCAGGTGAATTTTCGGTGGCACTGGCAGTTAGAATATTTTATTGGTGTGACACTAAGACTGTTGCAGGCCAATTTCTTAAAATGTTTTTCAAGCCAGTTTTTGTGCTTAAAAATACATATTTATTGCTTGACTCTATAGAGTTATTTGAAAACGAAAATGGGTCGTAGTCTCCACTGTGACTTTCTTCCTAATTCATTTTGGGTGCTTTTGACTGCAAAATAATTGGAACTTGAAATGTTGCTTACTTTCAGTAAACTTCTCTTGTTACAATCTTTGTTTTTGACTTGGGGGTTAAAGGGAAGGCATAGTTGACATGGATGTACACTGCTAGTTGTGCTAAGTGTTGACATCATTTTACCCACTTTCTTTTCAATGGTATAAAGGTGAGAAAATTAAGTTGGTTCCCCAAAACAACAATCCTGTACCCAGAGGTGCAAAATGGTAGCTGCAAAATACCGGAATGGACAATAAAAGAACACAGGTGGTGGCTGTGTGGGTGCCGTTTGACTGGCCAGTGAACCGGGAAGGACACCACTCCTAACCTCACCACAGCTGGCCAGGCTACACCCACAAAAACTGAACCCACAAGCTGCTTTGCTCTTGCGCTGGTCCTGCCAGTTTGGGCTTATGGGGCCCCACAGTGGAAGGAGGTGCTTTTCTGTGTGCTCAGGCTCTGGCTGCGAATAATCCAGAGGTGGTACAGGCCACTGTCACTCAGCCCTGCAGCCTCCCTTGAGTACGTCTTGGAGTCGCTACTGGCGAGCTGAGGCTGCTTATTCAATCTTAGTTTTCTGCATAGAGCAAAGTCAGACTGCCATTTTCCCCTTAAAAGTGGATGCTTCTTTTCTGGATAAATGCTCCCCAAGCGCCTCTTCCCTGTGGCCTCTTCCATGCATCTCCCCTCATAGTTACTCGTGTCTAACTTTCTAGGGAGGATGGCTCTGTCAACAGTCTCAGTGGCTTCAACATCCACACAGATTACTTACTTTATAGAAAAATTTCTTAAAAGAACTGTTTAAACATAGTGTCTCCCTGTTCTCCTTTGCCTCCTTTATAGGACAGTGACTTCATGACTGCTGAAGCCAAGCCGCCAAAAGCCCCATTGCTCACACCACTTCGGCTTTTGACAGTTCAGTATCACTTCTCAAAGCACTTTTGCTCTTGGCTTGGCCTCTGAGACACCAGTCTCCTGGTTCTTTTTCCTCCTTCACGGGCATGTTCTCAGTTTCCTTAGTTCTTCTCCCCTTGCTTGAGTGTCAACGTTGGCATGTCTCAGGGACTAGGCTTTTGAGTTCTTTCCACTTTTACTTTTCATCTCTGCTCACCTTAGACCATCTCATCTAATCTTCTGACCCTAAATACCACCAATGTATTGATGACCACGAATTTGTCTCTGGTCCCGGCTTTACCCTCAGTTCCAGATACAGTTGCCTATTTGGCATTTTCAACTGGATGTGCCAATATACATCTATCAAAACAACGCTCTTGACACACCCCATCAAATGAGCTCTTCTCGTTTTTCCCACATCAAGCGACCCTTCCCCATTGCTCAGGTATCATCTTTGATTGCTGTTTTTCTCTCACATCACACAGCCTATCTGCCAGCACATTATATTAGCTCCACTTTCAAAATTTCACCCAGTCTGATCACTTTTCATCATCTCTGACACTGCCGTCCAAATCTCAGTTCAGATTACTAATCTAGCCTCCAAACTGCCCTCCCTATTTCTACTCTTGCCCTTTCTTGTATGTGTTTGACATACCAGCCCTGAGGATTTTTAAAAATATACATTACATCATTACAAAAATTCTAGTGTCTTCCCTTCATACTTTATCCTTACCTTCCTTCACAGATTCTTCATGATCCAGGTTCTGCCTACCTCTCTGAATTCATCCTCTCCACTATGCCCACATTTCTACCACACTTGCCTTCATGCTGTTCTTCATCCATCCCAGTTCATTCTTGCCTCAGGTCTGGTGCCAGCTGCTCTCCTCATCTATTCCTTCCACCTCTGAAGCTTTCCTTTCCTGCACCAGTGTCACTTCCTAGAAGTGAGTTGTGCTGTTTACTGCCTACCACTTCCACAAGAAAAAATGAGCCAAGAGGGCAAGGATTCTATCTAAATTCTTTTCCCAGTTTTATCTGAGAGTGTGAAGAGTATGTGGCTCAGATGGGCTCAATACATTTTGGGTGGTCTGTTAACGAACTCATGGAGTGGACGTAACAAATGGGTGACTAGGGTCTCTGAATTTAAACGAAGCTTGTCAGGACTCTCTTCTCTTTATCATGGCCTTCTTCCCAAAATGTGCATACTAAGCTGAACTTATTATCCTTGTCTAGTTTTCTTTCATCACAACCTTTTCACAGTTCCTTGATCACGAGCTGTTCTGTCCACTCCGTCCGGATGTGTCCTCACTGACATTAGGTGCACCCTGAAAAGACTTGTAGTTGGGGGCAGATACTATAGTCAGAACCTGAGTGTGTAGCAGGGTCAGATGTTACCTGACACCTTCCAATGACCACTGGCCTAGACTGGGGACAGCTGAATACACTGGGAGGGTTGCTGAAGGATGGAAGCAGTGTACAGAGAAACTGAGGCAACCCAAGAAAACCATATTAGTAGCAGGTTTCTACTCTAAGTTGACGGATTGTACAATCAGACAGTAATGTGTTGTATTCATTAAGCATGAACCAGAAAATTTGCCAGAAACTCTTGAAATTGTCACATAAAAATAATCATATACATACATGTCACACAATGTATGTCAAAAGGCTTAATGTAAAGATGACTTATAAAATTTTAATCTTACCTGTTGTACATGAGGCGCTTGAAATCTTGAAATAAAGTATCTTTATTTTTGTCAATAAAGCCAATGACAGAATAGCTAATAGAGAGAAAGTAAAAACCATAGGGTACATGCATTATTCACCAAGCAAGAGCTACATTTAAGTTTTCTAGATGTCTACAAGCCTTTCCATTATTGATTGTGCAATCAATCATCTATAAAGCCAACACTGTCCACCCTATGTTAAAGTAGCTCAGATGTATCAAGTACAGGGAATATTGCTTCACTTCCTCAAAAGAAAAATAAACAACACCATCATTATGATTAAGATCATAATTTTCTACTAGTCTATTGCTTACCTCAGGAAGATGACTTTTTAATATAGTGGTATTTATCACGCAGCATTCGTAAGATAAAAGCAAAACAGCAACACCCAGGAACTAACAGTCTCATCCGTAGGAAGCTGAAGTGACCTACCTAAGGCTCACTCAGTGTGTTCAGGGTGGGATGAAAGAATCCAAGAAGAACTGCAAAGGATGGTAAGATCTGGATAAGCAGAGGAGAAAGCGGAGGGCAGATCACACAAAGAAACATTAAAGGCCGGGACAGAGGCAGGCATGTGCATGGGGACCTTGAGAGAAGGGAGGAGGCCAGGAGTGACAGCTTAGAGGGAGCAGTCTTGAAAGTCCGTTGGGGTTGTGGTTGTTAAGAAGGATAGGAATGGGAGCTGTCCTACTGCAGTGACAGGCCTGGGCTCAAGGAGGGTAAATTTCAGGGTTGAGGTATAAAAGTAATCAGGGATTCTGGGTGATTAAGTCAGAGGCTTAGGAGGCTGAGCAAATAGTAACTCTAGATGCAGCTGTTCCTTTGAGCTCTGCTTTCTTGCCTATCTGTATTTTCTTATTTGACAGTCACATCAATGTAGACAAATCTCAGATCTCTGACCTTGACCCTTCACTGATATTTTAGGCTTACATAGTTAATTCTGTAAGAAAATTCCTTCATGCTGTGCTGCCAGTGGGCAGCTGATCCAAAATCATACCCTTGTCTCCTCCAACCCAGTCTAGGATCCTTAGTACATTCAGTCACCTGGCTTTTAATGTGTTACCTAACCCATAAAATTAAAACTTCAAGGTATGCATTTTAAGATTCACAGTGATTTGATCTCAGTCTACTTGCTCCAGCATTTCTGCTTCTCTAGACTACAAAAAAGATATACTCCAGTCAAATGGTCCGAGCTGTTATTTCCTGAATATTTTTAGCACCTTCCCACTCCTGCCTATAAAAATAATTCCTAGCGTCTAAGAACCAGCATCAGCCTTTCCCGGATTTATCACATACAGCTTATAAGTATTATATCATTTGCTTGTTCTGAATTCTGTCAACACTTGTTATTACTCACATGACAATTATTTTAGACCATCTTTTCATGTGTAAGTGCATGTATGTGCATACAGGTGTGTGTGTGTATGTATATATATATATATATATTTAAAATGTATAAATAAATATGCCAGCATGTATGTGAGCATCTTACATAGAAAGCTCTTTGTGGACAGGGGCCATACCTTATAAGGTATTGTGTACAGAGAAGATACCCAATAAAAATCTACAAAAGGATTAAAGAGCTTAAGGAAAGAAAAGGCAACCTGAGGTTAGCTATCTGAAATGGGAACAGTTGTTTTACTTATTCTATAAACTTGCTGTGTGACCTTGGGTAAGAATTTTACACACTCTGCATAAATTTCTTTATCTAAAAAGCAAAGGGCTGGCTTAAATTTTTACACTCTAAGCCTCTTTCCAGCTCCACACCTATTTCATTCTAAGGTGTATGAAAGGATCCCTGTACAGGTGAGGCCCAGATTTTCAGTGGAAAATCTTTACAGCAGTGGGCCTCCCTGCTTCAATATTCTGGAACATGGGAAGAGGACTAGAAAAAAAGGGAAGATGGTACCATTCCAGCACTAAAGGCTAATTAGACAGATGGAGTGATGATTTTGATCCACATTATTTTATGATTCTAGAGTTTTAATTTAAACCAGGAACAGCTATTAAAATATCTTCAAAAGTCTTTTCAGCATTTATAGAAATGATCATTTGCTTTATTTTTTTCTGACTTTCTTCCTGTCATAGGTTGTAAGAATAGAACTCCTAAGGTAATGCATACAGAAAAAGGAAAAAGAGACAACTTTAAAGCAAGCAGTGGGTTCAGTGGAGAGTGGAAGCATACTAGGTGTGTAGGCTGAGAAATGAGCCCCTGAAAGGTCCATGTCAAATCCCCTGGAAACCATGAATGTTGCCTTATATTGTAAAAGAACTAACTACATGAAGGATCTTGAGTGGAGAAGCTTGTCCCATACTGCTCAGGTGCCATCACAAGTGTAGCTTGAAAACAGGCACAGGGAGCTTTAATATGGACACATACAGAAGAGGTGCTTTGACACAGAGGTAGAGACTACAGTGATGTGGCCACAAGCCAAGGAATGCCTGTGGTGGCCAGGATTGGGAAAGGCGAGGGCCAACCCTGTAGAGCCTCCAGAGGGACTGCGGCCCTTCCTACACTTAGATTTTCAACTTTTGGTCTCTGAGAACTGTGGGAGAATTTATCTATCTTCTTTTAAGCTTCCAGCTTGTGGTAATAATTTATTACAGCAGCCACTGGAAACCAAACACTAAGGTATTTTTATTTCTTAGTTATATTTTCATATCTGTTTCTCCTTGCACTGTCATTAGGAAATATGGCAATGAGAATTTTACTTTTTCAAATAATATTTGAAAAACAATATGGTAGAACTGTTGTTTGTTCCCATGGTTACCCAGCTACTGCAGTTCTTTACACACAGCAGTGACTATCACTGTTGGCCTGTTCACTTTCAGGGCTCAGCCTGGTTACCAATTCCTCCAGAAGACATCTCTATACTTCTCCCTCTGGATTCATTATTTCTCTTCAGGGCGTCCATAATGCTTTGTGCACTTTTAGTTTAACCCTTTCTCTTCTGTGAAGTGTTTTTGTATTTTCCACGAAACTGTCAGCTATTTCAGGGAAAGGCCTATCAGTGTACCTTTCAATCCCAGATCTGAACATATGTCAGATTGTTTTGTACAGCTGAGTGTGACTGAGTCCTGACAACACCAGGCACTATGCCTGGCCACAGAGGGTATGCTCAAAGTGTATGAAAAGCAAAGGATGAATAAAGTAGTGCCATTTTTTTTAAATAAAGAAATTAAAATATATTGGCACACGGGTGATTTGGTGATGGGAAGCCCATGGGGATTACAACTGAGATGGAAAAAGGCACAACATGATATAAAAATAAACTTGTATTTAAAAAATATATACTGGCATACAAAATGACTGAAAGATGCACATGAACAGAAATACAATTTCTAATTTCCCTGGTTAAGTCTCTGAGATGAGGTGGCATGCAGACCATCCCTTGAGATACCAGGGTGATATACTTACATGACATCGCCCGCGTAATGTCGGATTCGAAAATCTCGATCAAACTCCAGGATCTTGTCTGAGGCACAGAGCTAAGAAATAAGGAGGAGATTATTTTAAAGACAGAGAAGTTCACTTTCCTGAATATATATTCCCACTTAAAATTAGATAACACTGTCACAAATCATGTTATCATTATGAATAAAATCACATTGTGTGGGGCTTGCTTTGACTATCTGGCTTATTTGAGGACCACTGTCTTTCACCAGAAACCACAAAGCTAGGCTTCAGTTCTCATTCATCCTTGCACTTGGACACGGTCAGTGGAAGTGGAAGTGAAGGTGAGTGGAAATGAGTGGAAGTGAAGTGCCACCTTTCCAGGCCAAAGCTAGAAAGAAGTGGGCCCTGCCTGGTGGCACAGCGGGTTAAAGCACTGCACTAAGAACTAAAACCACTTTAGCATGAGTTCAATCCCTGCCCCGGAGGTGACCCACATGACATGGCAGACCTCTCCTGACCTGCCTACCTCTCTCCTCAGCAGTGTACTTCATTGATCTGCCTGTTCTGCTCCCCACTCTGTCTCTAGTGAAGCCTTTCACTGCCCTATACCTCTGGCCTGTATCCCAGTTCTGTATAGATAAATAAATCTTAAAAACAAAAAAAGAAGTGATCAATCCTCCTCAGTACTTTGTTTTCTCCTCCCATTATTTGGATACAGAAGACAGTCTTTTTTTTTTTTTTTTTTAAATAAACCTTAAAAAAAAAAGAAAATGTAATTCTTTCTTTTCTTTACACTGTTAATTTTTTTTTTATTAAAAAGTTTATTT
>NW_004567118.1:38446690-38449376 GCF_000260355.1 Condylura cristata
GATAAAGCCCACTTGGTCATGGTGTATTATTCTTTTAATGCATTGTTGGATTCTGTTAGCTAAGATTTTGTTGAGGATTTTTGCATCGGTGTTCACAGAAGACAGTCTTTTGAGGATGGAAAAAGCAGGAGATAGAAACAGTCTGGGTCCCAGAGAAAAAAATAGACTTCTAGTGTTTTATGACACTCAAATCTTGACATAGCCTCTTCTACCCTATCTGATACTATTTTTTTTCTCTACATGTTCCATCTGAGTCAGGCCATGTTGAGGTTTGCTATCTGCTAGGCACACATATGTCATTCAATCCTCATTTCTGATATTTAAGTATCGCAAGCTCTTTTTTCTCATACATGAAAACTAAGACTCAAAGAAAGGTAGTTGGTGGAAGACTACATAATTTTAAATGAGGATATAGGAAGGGTTCTTAGGACAGAATGTGAAGTGTTTGCTCTCGTATGTATAAAACAGCTAGGCCCACCTGTTGGGGACCGAGGCCGGCATCTGGCGTCTGTCAGCAGCCATAAAAAGGTGAAATGGAGTCCGGATAGAGAAAAACATCCGGGTTGCAAAAGGCATGTGGGAAGAACCCCCTTGTCCCCACCTTTTCCTTCTCCTCTTTCGTTTCTCACCCACCTATTATCAAAACACTGCTCCATTCTCGCCCATTTTTGTCCCTCGCGAGAACCATGTTATCAAACACTGCTACATGTTTAGTGTCCATTGGCCTTCTCCCTTCCTGGCATCCCTCTCCTCCTGTATACAGCTGAGATAAAACCCAATAAAGAGCCTCTTTCTTTGTTCTGCTACACGCGTGTGACTGCTTCCTTTGTTCGCCGGACCTGGGGCCCCGACTCTCCGGCCTTGCTGGACCTTGACCCACCTGTATTCTGCTAAGCTAGGGTTAAGTTCAGGTCCATCGTTCCACAGATAATCAGCCTCTTCAGTGCCTTCTCAGTGAAGAGCAATATACTTTATGGAAATTTAGTTTTAATACAACCTGGTGGTCTCCACAACTTTCTGTGATTTTCCTTGTCACAGTGGCCCCTAGACTTCCTTGTGAGTCCAATAAACTATCACTTGCTATCCCATAGGATCTAAACAGACACCCAAGAGTCTATAAAGCACTGAGTGCAACTATAGATAAAAAATTATGTCAGCTGTAATGTTAGATAACTAGCAACTCCATCAGGATACTGGTTTCCACTCTGACAGCTGGATTGTCCAATGAATAGTTTACTTACCTGACAGTATAGGAAACTAGAGCCAGACTCCCAAGGTTCAAATCTTGGCTCTACTATCTTATCTACTAGTTTTGTTTCCTTTAATATTTATCACAAAGAATTGTTCTGGAGGCTAAACTATGGAGATCAAAGTATCCAACACACAGATGGACCTCCAAAATATTCAATTCTGTGAATCACACTCACAAACACTTTTATTAATAAAACCTACTTATAGTGGGCCCTCCCTGGTGGTGCAAAAGGCTGAAGCACAGTGCTATGAAGCTACTGCAGCCACCACAGCACAAGTTCCATTCCTGCCAGGGAGGTGACCCACATGGCACAGCAGACCTCTCCTGACCTGCCTGCTGCTCACCTCAGCAGTGTATTTCAGTCAATCTGCCTGTTCTACTCCTCACTCTGTCTCTGGTGAATCCTCTCACCCCCCTGTACCTCTGGCCTGTACCCCAGTTCTGTATGCATAAATAAATCTTTTTCAAAAAAACCCTAAAGGAAAAGGACCCCAAAAGGTGTCCATACTAACTGAATATTCATAGATTTGGATACTGCAAAGTCTCACCTGATATCAACACAAAGTTCTACATTTTTCTTTTGTAATAATGATTGTATCACTTAATTTTATATGTTAATAATACACTGGAATGCTATGGCTTACTGGATCATTTGCATGATTACCTTTAATGCATAAGAAACCAAGTTAGCCTCTAAAAAAAAAACCATTACCAGTTAAAAAGCTCTTATCTAATAGTCTTATCTAATAATACTAGTTATTCAGGAATCAGATGCAAATTATAATACCTGGCTTAACCTACAGGCTAATAACATTATAATAGCAGGAAGATACACAGTAATTAAATATCCTGACAGCTGATTTTATTTCTTTCCTTCACCAGGCAAAACTCCCAGAGGACAACTTAAAAATTGCCATCGAGATACAAATTAAAACCACGATGCGATACCACCTCACCCCAGTGAGAATGGCACATCTTAAAACAACTAGCAACAACAAATGTTGGCAAGATGTATAGAAAAAGGAACTCTCCTGCATTGCTGGTGGGAATGCAAACTAGTATAACCACTATGGAAAAACTGTTTGAGGTTTCTCAAACTACTAAAAATGGAGCTTCCCTATGACCCAGCAATCCCACTCCTAGGTATCTACTTAAAAGACTTTACAAAAACACTGATTAAAAATATGGTCCTCCCTGGTGGCGCAGCAGGTTAAAGCACAGCACAAAGAGGCTTAAGCCACTTCCACATGAGTTCGATCCCCGCCTGCCCCGGAGGTGGCCACATGGCGTGGCAGACCTCTCCTGACCCGCCTGCTGCTCCCCTCAGCAGTGTGCTTCATAGACCTACCTGTTCTGCTCCCCACTCTGTAGTTGGTGGAAGACCTCACCCTCCTTCTCGCCCATTTTTGTCCCTCGCGAGAACCATGTTATCAA
>NW_004567118.1:38449505-38490204 GCF_000260355.1 Condylura cristata
TCCTGACCCGCCCGCTGCTCCCCTCAGCAGTGTACTTCGTAGATCTGCCTGTTCTGCTCCCCACTCTGTCTCTGGTGAGGCCTCTCACCACCCCTGAGCCTCTGGCCTGTATCCCAGTTCTGTATGCACAAATAAATAAGTCTTTAAAAAAAAATAGACACCTGCACCCCCGTATTTATTGCTGCTTTATTTATAATTGGAAAGACATGGAATGCCCAAAAGTAGATGACTGGATTAAAAAGATGTGTATACATATACACAGTGGAATATTACTCAGCAATAAAAAAAATAAGCACATGCCTTTTGCAGCAACATGGATGGAGCTGGAAAAGATCATGTTTAGTAAAGTTAGCCAGAAAGAAAAGGAAAAACAATGATGGTTTCATTCATAGTAGAAGTATAAAGGACCAGGGGAGAAAATAATAATAAGAAGAAACAGCTATATACCAGAGACATTTTATGGGAGTGGAGTGGGGAATGAGACCAATGATGGGAGTTGGGGGGAATGCACTGGACTATGGTGATGGCACAAAGTAGATTTGGTGACGGGAAGCCCACAGGGATTACAACTGAGATAGAAAAAGGCACAAAATTATGTAAAAAAACCTACTGTATTATTTAAAAAAAAATTCCCATTGCAGTACTAGTTTGGGGAATAATCATCACCCCAGAGCCACCTATCTGAGAATCTGGGAAACTTAGGCTCCCACATTAAAAAAAAGTTAAAAAGAAAAAAATCCATCTCCATAGGTGAAGTTACTGTCCAGCATGTTGTATTACATTGTAACAACCACTTTAACGTATTACTATGTTCAGTTGCTACCTGAAGAAGGATTTTTAAATATTTGGTTGATAAATTTAATTCAGGGTTATGAGTGGCCAAGGGGTGTGAAATTCAGTTATTTGTTTCAAGGAAGTAAAATCTTGCACATTTGAATTTAAAATTCAATGTCCCATAAGATCTATTTGGTGTGATTGTGACCAATTCAACTCAATTTTACAAACACCTGGTAGGCACAATGCTAACTAAGCCAGACACCAAAATCTGAATTGTGATTATAAAGGACATTATTTTCAACATAGGACATGTCTTTACTGCACTGCCTTTACAACCATCATTAAATGACTCAGGGTTGCTTCTACTCTGCTCACGATCCTATCTCCTATGCTCATCCTGTACCTTAAAAATGGCAGGCTTTTATTAAAAACTTGTATTATAATTCTAGCCAGAATACTCAGTCAAAGGTCAAGGGCAGTATCTGAAGGCTAACCCGCAGTAAGTTACCCCAACCCTCAGAAATAGACCAACCAGAATATTTTAGAATTAAACTGGTTTAAAATAAGTATCAATCAGTAATCTGTTTCTTTCTTGAAACTATATTTTTTATTGATGTAATGTTTAATTACAATACTATGCATGATTTAGGGGTATACAGGTTAACTTGAACACTTCAGCATAAGCAGGCTATCTAGTTAATGGTAGAATCTTACTATTCAGATCACGTAATCTCAAATGGGATGAATTTAAATGAATTTAAAAGAGTTACTTGCACTATAAAATGACGTGCCTCATATATAAATGTGGATTATGAAACAGGCTCCTTTCATGGAATGAAGAATCATGAGACCTGCGTTCTTCAGCTTAAAGTTGCTGGACAAACTGACATTGTGGGGAGCATTTGGGGATGACGTGTCCCTCCTGGGGAAAATGGTAAACATTTTACAAGCAAGGCATCATACACTGATCGCCTACCTACCTTTTGAGATTAAGCACCACACCGCTGCCAATTATTACAGAAATGAGACACTTTTAATGTGAAATAGAGAGTGAAAGGGCTACCTATTCATTTCAGAAAGGAGTTTCATTATAACAGAAATTACAGCTAGAATTTCTTTGTTTTTGAGAAAGTCAGAGAATCTGAAGCACTATGGCAGACCACACAAACTACATTTTATAACTGAGGAAAACAGTAAAAAGTCAAGGACAAAAGCTGTTTCAGGAACAGCATTATCAGATGCAGCAGCAAAATTCCAGCACATGAACAAGGACCTTGTACCTATTGGTTATAAATGACATCATGCTTTCTGAAGAATCATGTTCACTTTTCCTATGTCCAGCAAACTGAATAGTCTGGAGCTCCCTCTCCTGGATATTATGACTTTTATCAACCTTGTCCTATAAACCGGAGAGGCAAAATTTACCCACTGAATAAATACTTTCATAGATAATGATGGCCTTTCTTCCTAGGTGAGTGACACTTTTAGTCCACCACATGAAGTCATTTTATTTGGCCACATAATGAGGAGACTCTGACAGATCAAATAAGTTGTTCTCATTAAACACATTACCTTTCGGCTAGAGAAATGACCGTGCTTGGCCAATTTACTGTTAAGTGCTTCGAGGAACATTTCATCGGTCACTTTGCCGACGTTCATGCAGGCGTCATCGAGGATGGGGATGATGCCCTTGTGCTGCTGCTCCACCAGGTCCACAATGATCTGATTGTTGAAGTAATCGATCTGTAGAAAGCAGGTGCAGGCAGTGAGACGCCAATGTCCCCATATAGATCAGGGTCAGTAAGCTACGTGGTAAGTGTCATCCGTAAGGTCTGACACTAAAGTGAGCATGTTAATTTTTAAATTTCTTTGTTAACTTTGTATCATGATACATTTGACATAGATGAGTGTAACTAGGACAAAAAATGGTAAAGTAGACATTTATACTATTACTGATGCCTGTTTTAATTGTCTCTAAATCTTGCACCTAGCCCTACTGCTTCATACTCTCGGCACCCCCAATCTGTTTACCATTAGCCACATGATCCAGATTTCACTGAACAACCACCTTCAACTACTACCTGATATATAACATAATGAGATTAAGTTATTATATAGAACTTGCATTTTTAGTAAAATGGTCTAGATGACTCACATCCAACAGAGCATCTTCTTCACTTTCTCCAAAGTTAAAAAAGCATATATGAATCTAACAGAGTTTTGAAATTTGTTGGGGTACAATATAAAACATTTAATTCTGAGATGTATGTATCTAAAACAGATAACAAGCTTTTCTTTTATTTCCATGAACTGGATGAAGTTGTAATTTCAGGCTTTTAAAAAGCAATTTCAATATACACAGGGTACAAAATTGCTCTTCCACACCTGTTTATTCTGGTGACTAGCAGCACAAAATCAGCACTCACACAGAGAACACACACTAGCCAGACTCAGGAAAGCTGTATAGCATCTAAATATGGGCAAATTATTATACATAGAATCCTATGTGCTGATGAACCCCATCTCACTTAGACATGAAATGCATGTAGATTTATACAGATACCTAAACTGAGAGTTGTCTCCCTTGCCTTCTGTAAGACCTAGACCCTCATAACAGGCTATTAAAGTGCTTGCATATTCCAGTCCCATGCTCTTTAACATTCAACGAGCCAGGCCAGTTGTTTGTTTGTGGCTTTCAGCTTCATACCTCGCCTTCCAACTTCTCTTTCCATGGGCTGATGTCTGCAAACTGGGTGGCTTTTACATTCTTTTTAATACTTTTCTGTTTTGCCTAAATCAGCGATTCACAGAAGCCGACTGTGCTCCTCCCAACCCCTACTGGGGTACTTGGCAATGTCTGCAGACAAACTTTGATCCTCGAGACTAGAGTTACTGGCATGCAGTGGGTGGAGGCCAGGGATCAGCATCAACAGAGCACAGACTCCCACAGCAAAGAACTTACTATCACCCAAGATGTGAGTAGTACAGGGGTGGGGAAGACCTGGTCTGAACGTTTACCTTTACTGTGAACATGGACACATTTCTAATTAGGGAGAGAGCACTACGATTTTTGTCCTAAGCACAAAAGAATGAAGTTTCCTAAAATTCTAATTGTATTACTAAAAGCCACTAATTTTTGCTGAAGAATCTAGTAACTTTTAATTTGGAAGCTAATGTGGCTTCAAATATTACTTGAAGTAGTGGTTTTCAAACCAGTTTCTTTCAGCAAACTGGCATTCCCAGCAGATTTCTTTGGATTATAGCGGCAAGGAGAGACGTGGTAGGGTGGATCGCATTAGGCCTCACTCCCTCACTGAGCAGTGTTCTGCTTGCGTCAATATATAGCTAAAAAGGACTTAGAAAGTACAGTGCTAAAAGTCTTAAAAAGTGAACCATTAAAGAGGCGATTGAACGTTATTAACCTGATGAGGCTAACGTGTCAGTTCACATACCACCTATGAAACAGACTGACAAAAAAAAAATACTGATCCCGAATCCAGTCAGGACTCCAAGTCTAACAGCCAATATACAGAACACACAAGGAACCTCTTCTGCATTAGATGACATCTCAGGAATCTGACAACAAAATCCAGGCTGTAGGAAACTCTACAGAGCAAATGATTTGTTCTTTTCAACAAAAGATTACAAGAGAAAAAGAGACAGATGGAAGAGAAAAATCTACACATAGGCAAGAAACCTACTAACCAACCTGATTATGGTTTCTGATTTGAAACCATAATCAAATTGTGAAAATAAAAAAGCTGTAAGACAATTGAGGAAATATTAAAATGTGAACACTGAATGGATGTATATTTGGTAACATTAATTACTGATATATATATATTTTCAATGTGATAGTGGTGTTAATGTTTCTGCAAAGTTCTTTATTCTTTAAAAGTAAAAGCAGTGGAGTACTTAGAGATGAAACAATACAGTGTCTGAGATTGCTTTGCAGTAAACCTGGGGGTGGATGAGTAGGGTACAGAAGACCGTAAGTCACGGACAACTATTGATGTCAGTGGTTTTTTTGTATTGTTGCCTCCGCTCTTATGTATGTTCAAAATTTTCCATGAGAAATTAACAAAAATAATTAGATACTATATTCAGAAGTCTGAGGCATTTAAAGGAAATACTTGCCCAGATTCTATCTAATTTGGGGGCCTTGGCATATAGTCTTGTAACTATTATCTTGGCTTCTATTTCCTCTAGGACACATATTTCTTGGTTTATTTCACTAAGAATTTTTTTGCATTTTTTTTTGTTTTTTTATCCCTTTTTCAGATGTTTGGAATAGTTTGCTATAGTTGATTTTTCCCTTTATCAACTATGCCTGTGGAATTTGATATTCTGATTGTTAGACTATTTTTGGTCAGAATCTCTGGGTTACATCTGAACACACGTTTTGTAATTATTTGCTGCAAAAAAATTTAAGCTTCGGTTATAATTGTATATTATACAATAGATTCATTTTAAGAAAACGGCATGTATGTTTAATTAAATACATCTTAATGTGCTGTAGGAGTTGTTCACCATTTAAATCAAAATTATAGGTAATCAATTATAAAGTAGTAATGCAACCTTTGGTTTACTTGTAAGAATATACTTGAAATTTTAAAATTTTTTATTTGCAATAATACAGCAAAAAATTTGTTTTTGTTATTCTAATATTTAACACATAGTGGAAAGCAAAGATGCAATTTGACGCAAGGAAGTGATTTAATACACCACTGCCTCCTTTTTCTGAATGAGAGCAAACAATTCACAGAGAACCAGGAGAGATGCGACATCTGTACTGTGTCACAGATAAATAAGAATATAAAAACAGAAGACAGGTGTTTTCACGAATGGGTACCAGAGGATATGAAAATTAACTGAAGACAATAAAGACACCATTTATTTTACACAGAAGAAGAAGAGGAGAAAAAAGAAAAAAACAAGAGGGAGAACAAACTGACTCTGGAAGCAAAGCTCAGTCAATTTAACGCAGAAGCTGCTACTCTGAAGATCTTCCAGAAGGATGCTCAACACTGACAGAATGAACCAGAAAACCCACACATGGAAATGTTAAGATTGCTGATTATAACTCAGCATTTTCTGGGCACTAACAAGGGCACCTTTCTAATTACAGAAACCCCACATACAGTCCTGAAAAAAAATTCTATTTACATTGAAAGGAAAGTCAGATGCTTCGAGCACCCAAGAAGGGTATATAAAAAAATTAAAATGTTAACACTTGATGTTCTCAATAAGACACGAACCACATGGAGACATTTCCCACCAGACCTACTCACGTGCTTCCAAGGGATTCCTTCCCGCTGGTATTCCTCTTGTTCCTGCTTCAGAACCAGCTGTATAAATAGCTGTTGCAGTTTCTCATTGCAGTAATTGATGCAGAATTGTTCAAAGCTGAAAGAAAAGGGAATAGATTAGGCTTAAAGAAATAACAAAAACAAATACTGGGGCTTTAAGTATCTTATTTAGTTTACCTGTTGTTGTCGAAGATTTCAAAGCCATAGATATCTAGGACACCAATAACAGTGTTTTTCCCATGGATGGTGGTGTTGTAATTCTTGACCTCAATAATATCATTGATGCGGGTAACAATCCAACAAAATAGGCGCTCGTATATTGCCTGTGAAGAAAATAACATCGTAAATTTTTGCTCATTTGGGAATGAAGTCTCTGTTTAGATTGGCGAGAGAAGTTTTAAATTCCTATCTATCTTTTCCTTACTGCTTAGCATAGCTGTTATTACCCTAAGCAGAAGAATTAGAAATGCAAACCATCTGTTAAAATAACTATGTGAGGTACGCAAGACTGAAGTAAACAGTTGGGATTTTTAGATTACTGTACGTTACTACACACACTGCAGGCCAACATCATTCCAACAACATTCCCCAGGTATGTTTCTGCTTCGTGTCCAGCGATGGCAATAATTTGCCTCCTTCCTCTTTCAGTTTAATTCATTGCTGAATTGTTAATTTCATCAACTATATAAAGTGGGGAACCTATGGATGAATATGTGTGCTCCATTTAAGCTCTATCGGTTCTATGAAGCACAAACCCAGTGCACAAGGGTGCACATGCCAAGACACACCTGGAGAAAGGCGCCAACACCTGCACATCCTGGTATCACATGCTCTACCACACCAGGCTTTAGAAAGCCCTTCCCTGTGGCCTCCCTCTAGCCACCCGCCGTGTCCACCTATACACAGCGTCTCATATTTCAACCCTCTCTGCTCCCCAACTGTTCAGTATTCTCTTATCATCCTCTGCTCCACTGAGATGGTTTGTCAGAGACCCCAATATTGCTACACACTGTCTTGTTCCTCAATGTGGACATCTACCTTGGAAATTCAGCTTTGCTCAAACTAGTTTCCAACTCTTTCCTCATGAAGTTCTTCTTTATGCGATTCATGATAGCAAGCTGTTGTAACCCTCTCCTAATTCTGCCACCTGCTACTTCTTGGTGACTTTTATTGGGGTGACCCACCTGCCTCCATCTGACTTCTCATAGCTGGAGAACCTGCTGGCGCTCATTTCTTCACTCTGACACCTCCTGAGACATACTGTCCAATACTAAATAGTAACCTGATAGCATTCCCTGAAGAATTACCCCAATACAGACCTCTCCTCTGAGTTCAGACTCATATTCCTCATTGCCCACCTGACACACCCTTAGGTGTCTCCCTACCATCTCAAACTGGAGTCCAGTTAGGGCTCTTAATCTTCCATCGTCCACTTTTGTTCCTGGCCTACTTTTAACCAGGACTAAATGGCATCAGAAACTTAGAACTATACTTACTCAGTGAATAAATATTTGTTGAGTATTAGCTACACATAGTTGGTTAGATAAACAATATTAAGTAAACACAAACATGGCTTCATTCTCCAAGGAGCTTACAGAGTAGGGAAAAGGGGGAAAAAATCAAACACACAGAAATTACTAATTGTGAGGTGCATGTGTTCTGAGGTGACTTTAATCTTTTCAGTGTTCAGAGGGGTCAGGGGAAGCTTCCCTGAGAAAGTAAGCTGAGGCTTTAGGAGGATGCCTAAGAGTTAATCAGGCAAGAGGGTAGGAAAAAAGGTACAGAGTGTTAGAGGATAAAAGGGATGAAAATAATGTAATAATGTAAGGCCTGAAAGACTAATGCACTCAAGAGGAGGCTGGAATATGGTATGAAATAAGACAGAAGGGGTAGGTGGGAGTGAAACCAGATTAAGGGCCTATCCTCGTTTCCCCTAAGAGCTCCTGTGGATTTTATTATCCAAATATCATCCATCTCAACTAATCCTCTTTTCCCCATTTCCACTGTTACCTTTCTAATCATAGCTTCCATCATTTCTCTCCTAATTTCAATTACCAGATAACTGAAATATCCTCTTAAGAGTTCTCCTTGCTTCTACTCTCTTGCCCTATGTCCCCTATGAGAGTCCCTGTACTAGGGCCAGAGTGGATGTTTTAAATTTTTAATCTTGATGTTCCTGCCCCTATTTAAAATTCTCCAAGCACTCTCCATTGGACTTGGATAAATTCGAATGTCACTGAAGACCAAAAAGCAAACCTGAGACAAGAGTAAGAAATGGGATGTGTAACAATCTAATCAACCAACAATAAAAATGTTATGCTCAGGGAAAATAAACACACCTGCCACGCAGGTAATGAAGGGTGTAAGGTCTAAGCACTTAAAATTGAGAATAGGGCCCTCCCTGGTGGTGCAGTGGGTTAAAGCACAGCACTGCGAATCTAAAGCCACTTCAGCATGAGTAGATCCCTGCCCAGGAGGTGACCACATGGCACAGCAGACCTCTCCTGGCCCGCCCACTGCTCCCCTCAGCAGTGTACTTCATCAATCTGCCTTTTCTGCTCCCCACTCTGTCTCTGATGAGTCCTCTCATTGCCCCTGTACCTCTGGCCTGTACCCAGAGGTTCTGTATGCACAAATAAATAAATGTTAAAAAAATAAAATTATGAAAAGATGTCCAAACACACTAGTAATAAAAATTAACCATGAATTACTACTGTGCATGACATCTGTAAATTTAAAGTTTAAAATCAGTATACTCTCTGGCCCCGCCAGCTCATTCTTGGGGGCCCATCCAAGTGAAATAAAGGCACTGGACTAGAAGAATGCTCAAGAGTTTGTAGCATTTTCTGCAGCGGCAAAAAGAGAAGCAAGGTGAATGACTCCAGAGGTGGACGGTTAATAAATTCTGGTGTCACCACTCCACACAGCTGCTAAAAGACTCAGAATGCAGCCAGTCAGCTTGGAGACAACTCTGCAAAGCATTTGTGAGCGAGGGAAGCAGCATGACCACAAGGGGGCCTGAGAAGAAGTGTCACTGGCGTCTGTTTTTCTCAGAATGTCTCTGGCAAGGCGGCTCACAACCAGGGGGTCTGAACGAGACTGCGAATGACCGAAATGTGTCATCACAGTTTCGAATAGCCTTGACCTGGTCCAGGAACATCTGAACACCCCTCAGAGAACTTCACTGCGACAGCGTGGAAGCTCAAGGCCAGCCGACTGCGTGGGCTGCAACCACACCTTGGCAAAGGCGTCCCTGCCGTAGCTGGCCTCTTGCTCTGTGTGCTGCTTGTCGATGATGTCTCGCCCGGTGGCCACGGTCCGGTACAGGAGGGCCTTCTCCACCATGTCCGTCTTGGTTGACAGCAACTCTGCGATGATGGACACGAGCTTGCTATTTTCAATGAAAGGCGTGTCGCCATCCACTACAAATTTTAGATTTCCCTATACCAAGAGTGGAAAAGCAAAACATCATGTCCGATGACATTCCGAGACAGATCCGAGAGAGAATTCATAACGGAACATAATCCGAGCGACCCTGTTTGCAGTTCCTATTTTCCTAAATATATTACATACATCTCTCACAGACAAGAGCCTAACACTTCACTTGTTTTTCCCTCTTCTCCAGACTTTTACCTATTTTTATTTGCTGAGAGTGTTTCTGATGAACACAGGTATGACATTGCTCTAGTCAAATTTATGAACCTTTGCTTTAGGGTTTCTCACAACCATTCCTACTCCAAATGTTTCATGAGTATTTAATGTTTTCTTACATTTAAGCTTGTAATTCACCTAGAATTTATTTTGGCATGTGGTACAAAGTAAGACTCTAACCTTATTTGTCCAGATGGTTGGTTAGCTGCTCGAATTTCACATAATACTCTCGTTTATCCCTCCTGATTTGAAATATCACCTCTATTATATAATAAATTCCCCAAAATTTCTGAGTCTGTTCATATTCCACAGCCATAAATACTTCTTAGCCATCTACTCAGTGTCCAGCACATCCACTAACATGGTGGATTTTAAAGTAGGATCACTTTTGGTGCCATTTTAAATTTGGTCAACCAGTCATGTCTCTTCTTCCTACTTGCTCCAGGCTGCTAGTCCTATTTATCTGATCATCTTAAGTGCTTATTGTTCCAGGTAATTTTATTGCCATTATGTCAACTTAAGGACAAAAATTCTGCTTGGATTATGAAGGGTACTGCTGTGCTGTGTGTATAAACTAGTTCAAAGAGTGAATGCAATTTAAAATATAAAGGCTTCCTTTTCAGGAACATTTTTTATTTTGCTGTATAAAGTTTTCATTATAGGTCCTGCACAGTTCTGATTCATTTACAGTTAGATCTCACTACATTAAAGTGAAAAATAATTTTTATTCCAGATTTGAATTCACATCATCACTTATTTATTGTAAGGTTACATGGTCATTATAGTTTAAACATCTCTAATTATATAAATAGTAAGGAAGGAAATCTGACACATGGTTCTTTAGTTCTTCTGAGTTCAG
This sequence comes from Condylura cristata, assembly GCF_000260355.1. Lineage (NCBI taxonomy): Eukaryota > Metazoa > Chordata > Mammalia > Eulipotyphla > Talpidae > Condylura > Condylura cristata. The sequence goes on from NW_004567118.1 coordinate 38,460,102, forward strand.
TGTGGTGTAGTGGAAATTAACTGGACCAGTAAGCCAGGCTGCGTGGTGCGCAGCGCTGGCAGCTATGAGCTGGCTGTGCCTTTACTCAGTCCAGCCACCCTGAGGGCCAATCTCCCACCTTGTGAAACAAAATGATCTGTGTGCCAGTCCTAATAATCGATGACCCTATGCCACTAGGGCCTTATTCTTTGCCAAAGGCTTTATTTATAGTGTTGGCAGTCACATCACTGGTAATTCCTTCATCCTTGACACAAACCAGTTCAGTCTGGCGTACCAATAAAACAACTAACTGAAAGCTATAGTCTCACAACCTACAATGGCTTGGAAAATCATTCATGATATATAAAATGATGGCGAGAACTACTGACACAAAATTTCTTTAAAACATGGCAGAAATTTTCTCTACCTAAGTTACATTTTAAGTCTACAGAGGAAAAATGAACTCTTCTGAAAGAGCATCCTGTCTCCACAGGGAGGCAATACCTCTGTAAGGTGTCCCCACTCACCAGGTGAAGAATAGAAGCCAGAATTTTATACACCGTTTGAATCTCCGCAGGTGTGAAGCCAATGACTTTCATGGCATCAGCTACTACTTTGAAATCTGCAGCATCATTGATAGAAGACTAGGGATACAAATGGAAAACTTTAGCCACAGACATTTCAGATGGTCATTAAAATGTAACAATTATGACACTAAATTCAAGGTTAGCCAAGATCTTACAGCTTTTGTAGTAAGTCATTGGGGAGTGATGAATCTTCACAGAAAACAAAAATGACACCAGGGGCAGAAACATCATTCAGAGCCCTTTCATGCGAGAGCCACCTTCATCCAAAAGAAGCACCGCCCACTTCTCTGGAGCAGGCAGTGCATGGGTGGGGGTAGTGGGGAGCAGGTTGGGGCTGGCCGAAGACGCACACACCACTGTGACAAAGGAAGCAGCAGGGACCTGAGCTCACGCATGGGGACTCTGACTGTGGGAGCTTCTGAAACTCATGCCTGCCTTTGTCATCTGTGGCACTGTGTTCCACAATTGATCTGTGGAGGCTGGGAACAGCTCTCCTGTTCTTGCATGGTCAGGTTTTTTTTATCTTACAGGTGAGGAGCAAAAACAAGCTCCTAAAGGCAAAGTGGAAAGCCTCATCATGCCAGATAATTTGGTACTATGACTTCACTTTTTCATTCTCTCAATAAATAGTTGGTGTATCTGATGTCCTACTGTCATGGAGTGGGGATGTCACAGACTGAATATTTGTGTCCCTCCGAAATACTCAGGTTGAAATCCTAGCCTCCAGGGTGATGTTATCAGGAGGTAGAGTCTCTGGGAGGTGGTCATGAAGGGAGAGTCCTCATGAACAGGATCAGTGACCTTATAAAGATGACCCCGAAAGGCACCCTGTTGTCCCTTCTGCTCTGTGAGGACACAGCAAAAGGGCACCACCCCAAGCAGAAAGCAGGCCCTCACCAGACATTGTACCTGCCAGAGCCTAGGTTTTGGACTCCCAGATTCCCAGAACTGTAAGAACCCAGTTGATGGCATTTTTGTTGTAGCAAAAGGGAGAAAGATAGATTCAAAGCTATGCCACCTGCCTTAAGGAACTATAGCCATCAGGTTGAAACTAGAATTTCAACAGAAATTCACAATAAAGCAATTGATAGCTGCTTAGCTTAGATCATGCAGAAGTTTCAAAGGGCCTGACTGATCCTATCTTTGGTGAGCTTCTCCTCTACCCAAGACACAGAGACCTGGCCTGATGTTCAGCCACTAAAGGACAAAGGAAGGGTCCTTTCTGCTGAGAAGCACCTACTTCTCTAGTGTGCAGGACAAAACCAGGCAAGACCTTCTACCACCAGTGCTTTGACCTGGGGCAAAAGACTTAACCTTGTGGCACTGCAGTTTCCTCATGGCTGAAACGGTCATCCTGATACATTTTTTATAGAGTTGTAAAAACTGAGTGAGTTTTTCTATAAATGCTCAAAAGTGCCTTTCTTGTTCCTAGCACACAAAAGCACTTAATAAGCATCACTTATTACTGTATTTATAAACTGCAACCAAAGAAACTGAGTAATAAAATATAAATGTCCTACTGTGGGGAATTGCTGGCTGTTTACCTAATGGCCACGTCACCCCTACTCCTTTCTTGCTGACAGAGCCCTGACCTGTTTTCCTCTCTCCAAATACGTACATGTGTCCTTCAGGGTGCCCCTCTGCACCCCCTCCCTGCTCAGGAGGTAAATCTTCATTGGCCTTAATTAATCACAGTGATTGATCTTACTCCTCTTACCACGTACCTGGTTAGCTGTGCGCACGGGATGCCATTCTGATCAGTAAGACAAGCTTATAAAGAAAACACAGCCAGGAACGTTTCTTCCTATGACTCTTGGAACTGCTGCTGCCATTTTGGGACTGTGGGAAAGTCAGCCTAGGAGGGCAGGCCAATTCCACAAGAATGGCAGAGTTTTAAGGTGAGGAAATAAATAAGCAAATATATGGGTCCCATCAACTCTGGTAGGGCTCTGAATTTATCAGCTCTGGGACTGCCTCATCATAGAGTTTCTTGTCACATGAGAAAATTAAGTTCCTTACTGTCTCTGGAGACTTTTAACTGAATCTTATCTTAGCTGCTCAAGTGTCTTATTGTATATCATTTCTGTATTTTAGAACAATTAAATATAATTATTACACATACAGTGTAACACTTCAGAGTTATTTATGCTATTAGTTAATTATTCTATTAATCTTTATTTGCTTACATGGGAGGATATTGATGACTGTCAGAATTTCTTAAGAGAAGAGTTATTTAATCAGGATGCATTGTACAATTCCCTTTATAAATAGATATGCATAAACCATTATCAGTAATTATCTCTGAGTGGTAAGTTTTAGTGCCCTTTTGTTTCCTCTGGGTTCATTTCTATTTTAGGTTTTAAATATGATCATGTCTTCTTTTGTTGTTTTCTTTAAAGATGAAGGAAAAAAGTGGGAGGGGAAGAGGAATGGAAAACTTCAATGAAAAGGGAACCTAAGCTAAATTTAATTTAGACAAAAAGCTAAATGTTCATTGAAGACTTGCTTTTTGTGGGCACTCTGCATGATCTGGCCACAAGTAATTTGGTCAGTAAGACAATTTGATTAAAAAGGGATATTTCCAGTTACAACCTTTTTTTAAAGTGTTGTTTATATGATCCCTTCATGCTTCTCCAAATATTTCTGACCTATTCTCAGAAAACTGGAGTGCTGCCCTCTATTGTTTTATCTTCAATTAATTTCCAGCCAAAATTCTTGCTCTCACATAATAAAAGTAAAAATAATAATGCAAGCTAAATATCAAACAATGGAAAATAGCAATTTTTTCAATTTATCATTTATTTCCACGCACAACAATGAAAATGCAGCTAAGCCAGTAATGCAGATATAATTCATTTAAGATAAAAAATAAAATAAAAAAAAAAACTTTATAATAGGCCCTCCCCGGTGGCGCAGCGGGTTAAAGCACAGCACTAAGAAGCTTAAGCCACTTCTGCATGAGTTCGATTCCTGCCTGTCCTGAAGGAGATCCACATGGCGTGGCAGACCTCTCCTGACCTGCCTTCTGCTCCCCTCAGCAGTGTACTTCGTCCATCTGCCTATTCTGCTCCCCACTCTGTCTCTGGTGAATCCTCTCACCGCCCCGCACCTCTGGCCTGTACCCCAGTTCTGTATGTATAAATAAATAAATCTTTAAAAAAATTTTTATAGTAGTTTATTTTTACATATTTTTGTGCATTTTTCCATCTCAGTTGCAATCCCCCTGGGTTTCCCATCACCAAATCACCCATGTGCCATCACCATAGAAAAAATACATTTTTTAAAGGAAAGAGACACTGCCCACATCTTAAATCTTTTCTCTTATTAGTTTCTTTTATTCCTTCCCCCATCCCACAACTGCAAAATTAATGCATTTTTGATTATGGATAAAATTTAAATTATGGAAAAACAGAACACAAATACCTATAATCACATTCATCCAGAATAATTAAAATCATGGTCTAGATCCTTCCATGTCTTATGCATTTTATATTTTTCCTCCAGGAAAATAGGACAATGCTGTAATTACTATTTAATAACTTACCATATGTAGTCTGCAATGAAATGGCTAGCAGAAAATTAATAAGAAATAAAAGAGAAAGGCTTTTGCCTATGTGGATGTGGTGGCTCACAGACCGGAGAAAGGGTAAATCTGAAAGCTGAATAGGAGTGCTCCCAGGGTCACAAAACTATCTCTAGGCTATTTCAAGATCAGTATTTGAAAAAATAGTGAAAGGAGATCTTTGATATTTGTATTCAACCAAAGTGCTTTTTAATTTTCTTTTATCTTACCAACTTGCCTTTGGCCAACTCATATGGTGTCTTCTTTCAAGATGAATTTCCTAGTCATATCAATATTTTTATGGGGCCAAAATAAAAGGGACAGATTAAAATGAAAAGATAAGACAAGATCACAGGGAAAATGTCTTCCCTGTCAGATGGTGATAAAATAGAATAATGGGGTATTAAACAAATGTGTTGAGTCATTAATTTATTTCTGCCCCTAAGAATTTAAAAAATAGAATGGAATCAGAGAATTCTTTCTTTGCCTCAAGGCAGAAGGCTAGACCACACAATTAATGCCCTTTTGGATTCTTTCTTTGATTCTCTACGTAGGTGCTCTCCAAGAGGAAATGCTCACCTTTAATTGAGCTCCTATACGGATGTAGTTGTAGGATGAGAGGGTCTTCTGAAGGTGAAGAGAGCGTAGCATCTGCTCTGAACCTCCTTGGAGAAGCTGAAAAATATGGAAATAAAAATAAATTGACAAAATACATACTGAACCAAAGAGGGCAAATATTCTGATTTAATGATAATTTTGCTTTTATTAATTTCCTGGGCTCAATTCAAAAAGGTCCTCTTAATTTAGCATTAAAGGATATTTTTCTTTACAACCTGAAGTAAATGGCTTCACTGACATCAGTCACGGGAAATGTTACGCAGTCATAAAGAAAACACCTAAGAAGGTTGAGCTCTTGCATAACTGGCATAAAAGGCTCCTCCTTTTACTATGGTCACGTGTAAAAGGAGTCTATGCTCTGTGGTGGTCACCTGATTAGCAGCTTCCTTATCCAGACAGGATAGAGCTGCTTCAACACTGCCAGAGAGTCAGAGGTATCAGCAGACAGTCACATGGTGAATCACAGTAGATACACAACTTTTCCTCACCAAAACCTCTCTTGGGATGAGGCCCCTGAGTAACCATGACTGCAGTTAGACAAAGACTAATGTTACCATGTTTAGGCAAGTGACTAAAACATTGGAAAAGAGTTATGTGTTCTTGAAATAAACAGAACTCTTTCATTCTTTGGTGGGAAAATGGTTTACTGAAAGCATGGTAAACTGTCAACAAAGTCACAATATATGTATGTATAGCCCCATTTATACAAAATGCCTTGGAACACACTGCATTTAAAACACTAATCTGTACACTTTGCTTTACTTAAAAGGTGTAATTGTGACATTTTAAAATTGAGCCAAATATACCAGAATTTATCTATACCCATGAGCAGTGTTTATGAAAGCAGCTACCCAGGAGAAACAGCTGAATGGTATTCAAATTACACTACAGTCACCTCCAGTGTCAGGTTACACTCAGAAATCAATCTCACTTTTCAAAAATCCAAAATTGCAGTGCTTAATCTGATCACTCATTTTGTTCATCTTGGTTTATATTACCTTGGGCTTCAAAAAAATTATAAAAATATATCAAACAAGTGATAAGACGTAACAGGAGGGCTATTTTAAGATTCTGCTTAGATTCTAAAAGTATGACCAAAAGACATATTGAAAATGTTTTCCCTAAGCAATCACAGCTTTGCATAGATACAGACAATTCTTCCTTGCATTCACACATCTTGGTTATTTTTTTAAAGTAATCCTGTTGCTCTTGGAACTTCAGAAGCACATGGGAAGGGTGTGTGCTCATAAGTGCAGTGTCCTGGGAGGCACAGGAAAAGGATGGGACCCAATATGAAAACATTCATTTCCTGAGCAAATAATTGGTCATCTGCACAACAGCAGATTACTAACCTGATAGAAAGAATGGAAGCTTCTTTCTCCTGGCTGTTGCACAATCACTCGAGACTAAGACAAAACACATTAAAAGAGTTAATCTGAGAATGTACCTCTAAAATAAAATGGAAGCTTCTTTTCAGAAATCCTACATGAACAGTGCATTCACACTCCCTAAAAGCCCCATGGATAATACTAACCACCTCTGTGGGGCTTTCTGTGTAATTTTCTGATTATGTTTTTTACTGTTTAACACAGAATTCCCTAAACACTCAGAGAAAGATGCTGTTTTGATTTTTTTTTTTAACCTGAAACCTAATAGAACATTTCTTAAGAGGAAGGAATTGGAAGTGGAGAGAAACAGGAAGGAATGTTAAGGAGAAATATTTTCAACTTTCCCTTCTCCAGAGTCTGCTGGAATTTTAAAGAGCACTGTCACATCCTATAATAAAATCAGTTGAGTAAGATCTATCAATAGAGACCTCTGTCTTTGATGGCTTCAAAAAGACTGCAATTTAAGAGGGCTCAAAATGTATGTTCATTCCAAGGATCCTTTCTACTGAGTATGTATATAAAGTGAAGTCATAACATTTTAGAAAAAAAGATTGAAAATAACTGGCCTTTTGTCCTTCCTTTTTTCAACTGACTTTAATAAAAAATGTATTTTTCTAAGAATCTTTTATTTAACAAAAAAATAAATAAATAAAGATTACACTATATTATGCTGCCAGGAAGGATGCAGTGACATGACTGGGATGGGAAATCCTTAACTGCAAAGGCAAGTCAACTTTGAACCAAGGAAAATTCCAGATGGAGACTTAACGTGGGAAAGAGCAATCTTAGATGCAAAACCAGGCAAGTGAACTCTGAGTACTCTCTTATAATTAAGATCAGTTAGGATGCAAACTTTCTGGCAGTCCCAAGAGGGAAAGTTTAATTGAAATCTACACGTCAGGTCTAATGTTCATACAGGCAAATAAAAGGATATTCTATTTCACTGACCCAATGCAGTGTGCTTTGCATTCAGTTCTGATCACAAGATCCACTGATGTTACTATTATTATAAAGCAGTGAACAGAAACTAGAAGGAACTGAGATTTGAAATAAATTAAAATGAAAACAGATGGGAGATGGTGATACTGAAAAAGTAAAACTGGTTAGTGCTAGGTGGAATTCATAGCTTTTTCCAACTTGATACTCCAAATACTAATAAAAGACACTAAAGGAGAATCTTGTCACTGAAAGATAATTGAAGTGCAAAAGGGAGAAGAAGATGAAAAGTTACTTTAAAACAATATAAGAAATTCTATAAATATAATCAGATTTTTAAAAAATACTTTCAGTGTTCATAAACATTACCCTCAGAAACTAAGCAGATTTTACCTTCTCCAGTAAGTAGTTATTGATATGTCCTCCAATAGGGTCTCCCTTGAAATCAAAGTTGATATCCATGTATTTCCCAAACCTGCTTGAGTTGTCATTGCGATTGGTTTTGGCATTTCCAAAAGCTTCTAAGACACAGTTGGACTTTAGCAGCATATTCTTCACTCTTTAACCAGAAAACGAAAATCACTGTAAGATGTGTGAGACTGGGATTTTTAAAAAATGGAATTTGCAATAAAACATACAAATATTTATGCAGGCTACAGTATTTTTGCAAAAAACCAAAATCTGAGTGTCAACCAACAGGGACACTTCCACTCATGACTGAAAATAAACTTTTGTTTCCTAGTAATGTGTACTGACAGAGATGTCCAGCATACAGTAGCGAATGAGAAGATGCAAATAGTATGTACTGCAAGGTCTTTGTGTGTGAATGTGTACACATATGTACAAGCATGTGTGGGTTACTAAATGTGTGGGAGCCTGATGGGGTCACACTTCCATGGCTGACTCAGGGAGCTTTAGCCTTCAACATAATGCTCCAAGTGTTAGCTTTTTAAATGAACATTTTATTTACACAAGGATGAATCTGGAAAAGAAATAATGAGTGTTACAGAAAATGATATTATTGTTATAGCACTTGTTTATAAAGCCTGTACTAGTAAGATTTATTAGCGATACATCATAAATGTGATTTTTATCAGTTTAGAGACTGCTCATTGTTTTGTTTGAAGCTCTGTGGAATCTCTTTATCAGCTCTTTAAAAAAAGAACGTTAACTTACTGAGTGATTACTATGTGCCAGGACCTTACAGCCCCAGAAAGTACAAACCAGCTTTATTGCTCATCTGACTGTGAGCAGCAGCATGGTGTGGCAATGGCAGCCTTTGAGAAAATGAATCCTAGCCAGAGCTTCCGATATCAGGAGTTCTGGTTGTGATAAAGTGGGCAGTGTGGCTCCGTAGCTCACACCCCCCTATACTCTAGGGAACCTAGAGCTCCCCAGGCAGAACTCTGAAAAGACATTGGTGCAGTGGAAGAGAAGTTGGACAATAAAACCTACCAATCTAATTTGCCGACCGCCATCTAACATTTAAGGCAGCAGTTGTAAACTGGAATTGAGAATTTTCATTTGTTTTGGAATAATTTTATTTTGTTCTATATTTAGATAATGCTTACTATAGTAGTAAGATTTCTGCAACAAAAACAAATTCAGCAGAATTATATAAATAAAAGTACAAAAACAGTAAGCAAAAAAGAATCGAAGTAATTTCATCATCAATAAATGCTTGAAACACATACGTTTAGGCCTAGCCAGGTCTATACAGAAAATGAGGTTCCCTGCTCCCCTCCCCTCCCTTCCCCCAGAGGCACTTACCGTTCAACCTCTGCTCTCTGGCTGGGGTTGGTGATGGCTGCAATGTAGTGCATGATGTACTTACTGGCTTCAGTTTTACCAGCTCCACTTTCCCCTGGTGGAAAAAGTTGTGCAAATTGAACATTATAACTTAAACTAAGAGTCAATTTTTCTTTTTTCCCCAGGTTTATTTATTCATATAAAAACTGGAACAGACACCAGAGTTGGGGGGTGAGAGGATTCACCAGAGACAGAGTAGGGAGCAGAACAGGCAGATCAACTGAAATACACTGCTGACGGGAACAGCAGGCGAGACAGGAGAGGCCTGCTGTGCCATGTGGGTCAGCTCCCTGGCTGGGGATCCAACTCAAGTTGCAGTAGATGCCGGCAGCCTCATAGAGCTGTGCTTTAACCCACTGAGCCACCAGGGAGGGCCCAAGAGTCAGCTAATTTCTAATAGAATAATTTAAATTTTGATGTTACTTAAGAACCTTTGGGTTTCACTGTCTGCACTTTTGGATTTTGTTCCCCCCATTGTGATACAGCACTTGGTGTGCACACATCTGAGCATGGAAAAAAGGGAGGCTGCTGAAGAAGTACAAGGCAAGATTTAGTTAGTGAAAAGTATTAAGGGACAAAATGTGATTAATTCTGCAGACTAAAGTCCTAGAACTTGGTGGTGACTTAACCATACTGCAAAACAGAAATGAGTGATTCAAACAGTTAAGTTCATAAAACCTTATCTTCTGTAACAGAATTTCTTTTAATCTTTTAATAAGAATGAAGTGACTTTTTTTTTTAAGATTTATTTATTTGTGCATACAAAACTGGGGTACAGGCCCGAGGCAGTGAGAGGCTTCACCAGAGACAGAGTGGGGAACAGAACAGGCAGACTGATGAAGTACACTGCTGAGGGGAGCAGCGGGCGGGTCAGGAGAGGTCTGCCACACCATGTGGTCACCTCCCAGGCAGGCGGGAATTGAACTCATGCTGAAGCAGCTTTTAGATTCTCAGTACTGTGCTTTAACCCACTGCGCCACCAGGGAGGGCCAAGAATGAAGTGACTTTTTCAAGGAAATTGAAGTTAGTGTGATTTTAGTGAAGAAACAAAACAGTGGGTTCCAGGATGTTGGAAAAGCATCACAACTGGTGTAAGAAGGAAAGATGAGATAAGAAGGAAGATGAGGATCAATATGTTAAGTGTCTACCCAAATTTTCAGTGTTTGTCTCCCGACCCAAAAACTCTACCAGTAGCAATTAAATATTATGGAAATACCAAAAAAAAATAGCTAACAATAATCTTTAAAGGTATTAAGATAATTTCTGTAGACTGCACTTTGTGTCATGGTTAAAATCTGAAAATGATACTGCCGATCAGTAAAGGACTAGGTGAACGTGTCACTATGTGACAGACTACTATATAAGCATAAAAGAGAAACACCACTGCCACAGGTACTTGAACGTACCTGTGTATTTTTAAAAGGTAAAACAAATTATATGATGCCCATTATAATTCCATAATTATACCCTTATAATTGCATGCCAATGTGTATTTATGTTATACACTTGCACATGCAGAGCAGATGTGCTATCTGCTGCTACTGATGGATTTCATACTGAAATAATAATAGCCAAGGCAAAGGGACTTTCTGCTTTTGCTTTATACCACTTCACATAATTGTTGGCTCTTTCCTAACCTCCCCAGCCCTTATAACCAGTAAAGATGGCTTTCCTAACTTGTCTTAATAAAATTACCCTTAGTGCATGACTCTTTAACTCCAACATTAAGTGTAGCTGTTCAATTCCTCTGACCTTTCATAATTTCACCTATAAGATACAAACACAACTCTTCTACTTAACATTTAGAAACTTGTTTTGATAGACCCTCCTTGGTGGGTGCAACAGATTAGGATGCAGCACTGCAAGCTAGCTACAGCCACTTCCAGGTGACTTTGCTCCTTGGCCCCAGAGGTGACCCACATGGCAAGGCAGACCTCTCCTGACCCGCCCGCTGCTCCCCTCAGCAGTGTGCTTCATCAGTCAGCCTGTTCTGCTCCCCCCTCTGTCTCTGGTGAAGCCTCTCACTGCCCCTGCACCTCTGGCTTGTACCCCAGCTTTATATGCATAAGTAAATCTTTTTTTTTTTTTTTAAAGAAAGTTGTTTTGATAACCCAAGTGGAATAAAGACCACAGCGTTGTTTTAAGATTATAGAGCTACTAGTATGCCTGTGAGGTGCTCCCACAGCTGGGAGAGGCCACCCTGGGTCAGGGTGCAGACAATTTCTTGTCTCCTCGTCACTAGGCAGGAAGAACTTAGCTTTACATGGAGAGTTCAGCTCCGATGCTTGGGCACACAGAGATCATGGCTGTTTCCCTCTTCCGCTGGAAAGCTCCAGCCCCTAGTCCCAGTCATCTCTGTATCCCCTGACATTAGCCAGGCATCTCTGTAGCCACTGACATTAGCTCCCATTCACCTATTTACTATGAGTTTATTTATGCATTTTTGGTACCTCTGAATTTTGTTAGTTTCACTCTGTTATCATTTAAAACATTTCCTTTTATAGTATATTCAATACTTTCATGTGTCTGAGATGAAAGAAAAAGGTTTCCATGCCAGTTCAAATTACAAGATTGCCCAGATTGACTCAATGTGTACTGACTACAAAGGAAGCCAAGGACTGGAAGACAGTTCAAAATGACATAAATAATTCAGTATTTAATGTTCATTACTTTAAAAATATTCCTATAAAATTGCTTAGGTTGCTACTGTTAAAAAGATCTAATCAATCATTTAAATCCAACAGGGAGTACCAACCCAAGTAAACTAACACACTTGTGAAACACCAGGGGCTTCTCTAAATACCTGATATCATAATACAGGTGTCTTTTGAACGCCTCTTCATAGCCTTGTAAGCAGCATCAGCAATAGCAAAAAGATGAGGAGGCCTCTCATACAGCTCACGTCCTTTATACTGCTCAATTGTGTCTTTCTCATAGATGTTTAATGGCTTGTAAGGATTCACAGAAACCACAACTTCTCCAATGAAAGTGTAGATGCGCCCTTTCTCAAATCTATGCAGAAGAGGAGAAGAAGCCATGGTTAGATGACACAGAAACATTATTTGTTACCCACGGGTCTTTTAGGAAATCCCACTATCACAGAACAATTTCTGAACTGACACTCCACTGTTCAGACTTCACTTTTAAGAGACAATGCTTGAGGTTGCACCCCCTTCAGATGCTGCTGGCAGAAAAGAACAATAGGAGTTAAAAGTCAAGAAAAAAAAGTTAATTTTTTTGGGGTGGTTTAGGGATGTCCTATTTCCAAAATGGTAGGAAAATGTATGTGTGTGTGTGTGTGTGTGTGCACGTAGATAAAAATAGTTGAAGCCAGTGTACTGGACTATGGTGATGGCACATGGGTGACTTGGTGATGGGAAACACACGGGGATTACAATTGAGATGAAAAAAAAATGTACAAAATGATGTAAAAATAAACTATAGTATAAAAAACAAAATAAAAAACATTAAAACAAATAAACAAACAAAAAAATAGTTGAAGCCAACCTAAGAATTCTAGAAGAAAAGGAAACTGAAGGTAATACAGGTCTTGACATCCACTTAGCCAGATTTTCCATTACAGAGAAGACTGTCTAAATACATTTATTTCTTCTTCCTCTTGAAACCCCACTTTAATCTCAGGAAAGGAATACACAGTTAAATTCATATCAGAGAGAATGTCTGAAGAAACACTTCTAGTATAAATCAAATTCATTTTTAAAATTCTTAAAATTTCATTTGGTTGCTATACCATTACTTAATCATTCCCCTTCCTTCTTGCTGTTGTAAACAATACTACAGAAAATACTTCAGGCACAAAATCGAACAAATCAACACTTTTATGTCTGTGGGACAGATTTCTAGGAATGAGATAGCTGGTTAGGAGGCATGAATATTTTTAAAGGTAATATGATCCCACCTCTTCCTTATAGAAAGACAAAAAAGTCATCCCTTATGTAATTTCTATGTATAGCTGTATGCATATATATATTTTACAAATGGACACACAGAATGGGAAAAAATACAAAAGAACACATTATGTTTTATAGATCTTTTGTACATTGATTATACAATATGATGATGAGAAGGCAGCCATGAGGGTGGTTCAAAGGAGCGTCAGGAACAAATTACAAAGGAGCAAGAAATCCTAGCATGTATGATACAGCTAGAAAACAAAGTCTAGAAACCCATCTATACTCACTCTTCACCTATGAACACACATGTTAGCCTCTGAAGGAGTGCTAGGCCAATACCCAGATGGATGCTTCTACACAAGTGGCTGCCACCCACACTTCACCTGCCAAGAGGCACAGGTAGACATGGAGCTCTCGGTTAAGGGCTGAAGGGAGTGCCCCAGCACTCAGGAAGCATAGCCCAGGTACAGAGAACTCTTGCTGTGGGGTCCAAGGTGGAGGCAGCAAAATAACTAAGCATTTGGGAACAAAGGCAACAACCTGAAACTTCCTTTACACTGTCTTAAAGGCTGCCAGCTACAATTTGGAGTGGAAACAACCATGCTGGTATGTCAGCAATAAACAAAGGAGGCCTTCCTGGTTAAATCTCAGCACCAAATCTCAGCACCGTCTCTGCTAGGGCCTAGTTAAATCCCCAGCTAGGGAGGTGACCCACAAGGCACAGCAGACTTCTCTTGTCTCACCCACTGCTCCCCTTAGTTGTGTATTTCAGTAAAGCCACTTGTTCTGCTCTGCATTCTGTCTCCAGTGAATTCTCTTACCCTCACATCTTTGACCTACACCCCACTTCTTCTATGCAAAAATAACAAAGAAAATATATATAATAAAGGACAAGAGTTTTGTCAAGAAGTTACTACCTATTTAAATAAATGCACCATTTTCTGTGCATTTTTCTACAGTGGTTTTCCTATGGGATCTTCCTGTTGTTAGAAAGTTTTTGTGGTAGCTAAAAACACCAATTCTGGAGTCCTTTACAGCTGGGTGCAAAGGCTCACAGTGCAAACTTAACAATGGTAAAGCCTTGTGAAACCTACTGAAGCTCCATGTGTTGCAGCTGCTTAATCCATAAAATGGAGGTAATTATACCCTTCTCTCCCTCTGGCACTGAGTATTTAAAAAAAAAAAAGGCAATTAATCTTTTGCTTCCAATTATTTACCACATGAAGGAGATGTCTAATAAATGCTTTTATTTTATTAACATTGCTACTTACATCACAGCAATCACGACACACAAGGAATTAACTCAATGGTCATAGGCTGATTCCCTGCCTCTGCTGTCAATCAACCACAAGTTACAAGCAAAATGTCTATATGACACATGCTCAAAGACCCACAGAAATAACACAAACTTAAGGATTACTATCCAAGATTTTTCTGGCTTAACCTGCAAATTTGCATGACATGCTCAATAACTACCTTCAAGGATAATAATGGAAAGGACAAGGCTTTTTTGTTTGTTTTACCAACCACTGACCAAATGGCAGCAAAAAAGAGAAGGGTGTTAGGGGAAAAAAAAAATCTCATGAGTCTGGAACTCTGTGGCAAAGAAACATACCATATAACACATATAAATAGAAGTGTTGTGTGTATAACCAGGTCTAACCACGTGTTTCGTTTGAAACTCAAATAGAATTTCAAATAGAATGCTTCATCAAAACTACTAAACCTTGTTTGTAAAACTCTTAGATGTATAAAATTATCAACTGCATGCCTATTAATTTGAAGACAGTGCAAAGGTTCAACAAAAGTTCAAAGGAACCAAATAAAATGCAATGCATCATCAATTTACAATATGCCAGAAATTTATCTTGAAACTCAGCTTATTTACCAGAGGCAATTTCCAATCATATTAGATTCTATGATTACCACTAGGTGGTGCCATATACACTTTAAAAGCAACTCAAGATTCCAACTCACTTGGAAAAGTCATAGTGGGTGAAGAAAGTACCCTAGGCTTGGTTTGCCTCCAGAAGGAACTGCAGTAATGATCCTAAGTGATAAATGGAGTGATGCCATCTCTTACAAGAGGTTAAAGAATTCATTTTTAGGTCTATGTGTGCAAAACTTATATGACAAACTGATAATTCTTCAAATATTCAACATGTACTTTGTGCTCGATAGAGGGCCTGATTGGGGATCAAAAAAAAAAAAAATGAAAGAACAAGGAAACCCAGTAAATAAATAACAAAACAGTATGACAGATGAAATAATAATAAAAGCATATACTGTGGTAGCCAGGATGACACAACAAAGCCCTTTGAACGAGGAACCCTGAGGAGTAACACACTCCCCAGCGGCGCTCACAAGCTCTTCTGTATTCTGGCCTCCACACCGCTCTTCACTTGATTTACCTACCTATCTACCTACAACACCCTCACCCATCAAAAGCTCTTCACCTCTTCACTCCTGGGAGCTCACTCCTGCTCTCACTGTAACCAGCTATTTAAAGTCCTGGAAGGGCAGAGTGCTTTCATGGCTTGCTGGTGGGGTGGGGGCTAGTCTGCTTCAAAGACCCTTCCCCCCCCAGTTCCTTCTTGCCCCACCTGCTTGGTAGAGTCTCACTCCTGTCCTTCAAAAACAGAGACCTCAGCTCCTTTAGAAAGCCATTGTTTCCACCTCTCCCAAAGTTTATTTGAGATGGTTAGATTTTAAGTGCACCCTTGAGACTTCTAAGTTAGGTTCATCTAGTAGAATTCAGTTATCATTGACTGACACAAGGAATCAATTATAATCAGGAGAGGTTTTCTCTGCACACCACACCACCAAGTAATGTTCTGGACACCAGATGGGTGTCCTACCATTCAACTCAATTCTGATACTGTCAAGATAGCATCAGTGTCCACAAGCCAAGAGTTCAGTCTTACAAGGCAAAGAACAATCTTTAGGTGCCAACGGCAAGTCCAGGTTATCACTTGTGCTCTGAATGACCAGCTACTGATTCAGGTTCTCACCACCCCCTCCTTGGAATTCAGATACAAGACCCAGAGCTAGAGTCAATCACAAAATTCCGAGAAATATTTTACTTACGAGATTAGTGGTTTATTATAAACAGATTTAATTGAGGAACAGCCAAATGGAAGATGTTCAGGGCAAGGCACGTGGGAGGGGCATGCCCCCCACCCCCACCCTGTCCTCTCCAGGCACACCACTCCCCCTGCTTCTACCTGCTCACCAATGCAGAAGCTCTCTAGACCCAGTCCTTTCCGCTTTTAAATGGAGACTTCATTCCACAGGCCTGATGGTTTAATTCACAAGCCATTGGCAGTTGATTCATACTCTGTAGTCTCTCTCCCCTGGAGTTTGGGAAGTTGGGGGGGTGGGAGGGGGTAGATCTAAAGTTCTACCCTTGAATTTCATAGTTGGTTCTCCAGGCACCCAGCACCTATCCTAAAATGGGGGTTCAAAAGGTACCTCATTAACATGACAAAACACACCTTAATTGGGCTCATCCTTTAGGAAAATTCTAAGGATTTTAGATGATCTGTGCCAACAAATGGGACAAAGATCAAGCACATATTTTCTCAGTGTAAGTCACAGCATCACCTACTTCTGCAGTCATAATAATTGTGTAGTCAATAGTCAATATGTAGCGATAATCTGCTTCTGCAGCCATAATCAATGTGTAGTTGTTAAGAGGGCCCAATTCAACGTTGACTGGTGCCCTTATGTGAACAAGACAGTGCCCTGTGAATACAGAGGTGGGCAAGGAGGACACCATGTGGTGACAGGCAGCCTGGGACAAACCCAGATGTGCCAAAATTCGAGGGCCATCACCAGAAAGTAGAAGGATTTGCCTCCGACAGGTTTCAAAGTGCTGACATCTTGACTTGAACTTCTAGGCTTCAGAAATGTGAGACAATAAATGTCTGCTGTTTAAGCTCCCTAGTTTATGGTAATTTGTCATAGCATCTTTAGGAAATGCATACAAGTAATTATACCAAAATAAACTCAATAAAAACATAACTCTATCTCACGTTCAAAGAGACACAAATAAAACTGAAAACATGATATACATTTTCACCTACAGATCAGGAGTCTTAATAGTGACCAAGTTACTAAGAATAAGTTATTGTGGGGATCTTCCCATCATAGGTGCCCTCTAAGGGGTCTCAGTCCCTTTCAGTCCATTCTCCATACAGCAGGAGGTGCACCTTCAATTGTAAATGTAATTGCTCAGTCTAACCCTTAAATCTTTCCAATGGGAAGCCTCAATGTCAAATGGTACCTACTTCAAACTGACACTCAGGTATTTCCTCATCTCATGCCAAATAAAACAAGTTCTTTTCCCAGCTAAACTGCCTCTCAGCCCCCATCATCCCACACTTATTTCCTTTATATAGTACTTATCACAAGTAGTTTATTGGGTTTTGTCTGTCTCCAGGGGAAGAGAGACCAACTACATCTACTTTGTTCAGTGCTTTATCTTCAGCATGCAGTGTAGGGCCTGAAATTTAGGGGGAGATGGCTAAATATTTGATGAGTGAAAAAATACCTGCATTTTTTTCAAATACAATAGCCCATTTTGTCCTCCCAGAAAAATGGTGTTGTGTCCTATTTATAGGGGAAAATATCAAGTCATCGTGTGAAAAACTTTAAATCACTTACCATCTTGACCCTTTTTTTTTCCCCTGTGTTTAGTTTTACCTCTCTTTATTCTGCTGAATTTCAAAAATGGGGTTCAGGGACTATTAAATACTGCAAGCTATCACCTCGTTTGTAAAAGATGTGCCACATTCCCCTGTCCCAATGGAAAATAATCTTATTTCTCTTCATGTGGGGCAGTCTTCATATAATTTAGATACAAGTAGCAATTTTTATTCTAGGAAAATAAAATTAAATGATACCTACTTCAACTCATCTGAGCTAGAATTTTCACTGCTGGAGGAGGAACTTATAAAATAAGTGGGGTTGACTTGTAGTTGGAGGTATCAATACAAACCCTCAGTGTATGTGAAAGTGGAGGTGGGGGGAGAAGAGAGAGGGCTGGAGGTGCATACATATTCCCTAGCTTTCAGAAGACAGCTTAGAAGCAGTGTCACCCTTACCTTGGCTTGTAAACACTATTCTTCTTAACTAAAAGGACCCAGGTCTCCAAAGAGAAAAGTTGGTTCAGAGCTGGACAGGGAAAATACAAGCTGAACCTGAAATACCTTGTTAAGCCAGAAAGTACTCAAAAAATAAGAGGGACATGTCAAAGGGACCCAAAACTCAACCTGAATGGGCTCCAACAGGCCAAATCTAGGACCACGTAACATTATAATGCATTGACTAAATAAGAGTCTGTGAGTTTATACTAATATAAATATCAATGAGAAGGAAAAACTATTCTTTAGAGAAGAATGCCAAAAAATCCAGAAGGAATGATACGAGTTGGAAAGTATCAGAGCATGCTAAAACTAACTAACAATTGAAATTTTAACAGGAAAAGGCTATTTATATACATCAAAGTACGTCCCCCCAAAACACTTATTAATTACAAAGGGAAAGACAGCAACACCGGGAAAAACAGTGGGAATGTTGAAATAAATTCACAGAGGCACTTGTGATGGCTAATTGTATGAGTTGGGGCTGGGGTAGCCAGGCATTTGGTGAAACTTTATTCTGAGCATGGCTCTGAGGGTGTTCCTGGGTGAGAGTAACATCAGAATCAGCAGGCTGGGTAAAGGAGAGGTAGGTGGGCCTCACCCAATTCCTTGCAAGTTTCTTGTGAATTTATAATTATATTGAAATTAAAAGTTGGTAATAAAAATATCCAACTTCTAAACTTCTTTATATAGCACATTTAAATTCTTAATATTTATTCTGAATAGGCAACATATACTCTTACTAAAAAGATTCAAAAGATAAAAATGAATAGTGAAAAGTATTTCTCTCTCATATTTCCCACACCGCCACTCATCAGAGATAATCAATGCTACTGGTTTCCTGTGAATTCTTCTAGGACTATTTTAGGCATAAGTATGTACATACATTTTCTAACATTTTTTCTTATAATTGAAATATATAGCTTGGAGATAGTTTCATGTAAGAAGAAAGAAACCTTCTGGTATTTCATTTCATGGTTGAATATACAACACTACACTTAATCAGTCCCTAGTGGACATTTAGATTGCCATCAATCTTTAGTTGCTATGAACAATGCCCTCCAAAATACGTTATTTATTTCTTTGTACACATGCGCACACATACCTGTACAATACATTTCTAAAACTGAAGCTGCTGGTTCAAAGGATATGTACAATTTCTATTAATGAATTATTGCCAAATTATTTTCCAAAGAAGTTCTCAATTGATATTTCCACCTGTAACCTGTAAGAGTTTCTGTTTCCTGGGTGTGGATTTTAAATCAACAGCACAGGTGCACTTCAAAAGGACAGTCTATATTGCACTTTTATTTTCCAAGTACATAAAACCTTGACCCCTCCCTCTACAGATACGCCAAGCTTAAGCAATGTTCGTTATCAGCTCACTGCCAACTTTCAGGAAGGGTCAATTCACCTTCCCTAGCTCAGATGAGAATCCTCTCCAAAGGCAAAGGCATCTTTTCTCTGCTTCTCCTGAGAAATTATAACCTCCATGTGATGGAGTCTCCTTATTAGATGCACAATAATCCTGAGGTAGGCAGGGACTTTGTCCTCCAAAGATCATGAGCTTTAAGTCACACAGTCCTGGGGCCCTGGCTTGGAATCGTGGCTCTGTAAGTTCTGACTGTGTCAATTCATAAACATCTAAGAACTAATAACTGCCATGTGCCAGGCACTATGCCAAGAGCCTGGATTACAAAGCAGAATAAGGCATGGTGTTACTGTACTCAGAGATTTGTATGAATAGACAAAGCTGTGTAGTAAGAACAATGATAGAGGGTTTAAATGACATTTTTAAGTTTATCATTCCCTTCTTGCTCCTCATATACTTTCTCTCTTCTTTCTCTCCCTCTCCCTCTTTCCCTACCTCCATCTTTCTCTCTCTCTTTCTCTCTCTCTCTCTCTCTCTCACACACACCACCACTTCACTTTCTCAGAGGTTATTTCAGAAAAAGATTTAACCTCTCCTGCCTTGCCTGCTGCTCCCCTCAGCAGTGTATTTCAGTCAATCTGTCTGTTCTGTTCCTGTCTCTGTGAATCCCCTCAACCCTGCACCTCTGGCATAAATAAACATCTTTAATATGCATAATTTATTTATGCATATCTTATACGTAATTAGTTTATGCCTATCTTGTATGCATAAATATCTTTAAAATAAAAAAACTATTTAAGGGAATAACAAAAGAAAGGTGTTATGGAAGTATACAAAAGGGATGTCTAACCTAGCTTTAGGAGTGGGAGGACTCAAAATCAGGTTGCTTGGCATCTGAATTATTTATGTCTGACACACCTCCATACAAGCACTTCTTGGTTTTACAGCTGCACTAGGAGCTTTCATTTTGGTCTTCTATTAACATACTACAGAGAATACTTGAGAGGCAGCAGCACAGCCCGTCTGGGGTCACAACAGCTGAGGACAGGGCATGCTGAGAAAGTACGTTCTGGAACCTGGCTGTAGTCTAGTGCTAACTAGCTCTATGGTGATGTATAAGTTTGCTCACCTCTCTGCCCCTCTTCCTGTGAAAAGTGAACAATATTAGAGTCTACCAGAAATGGCCATTACAAGAAACGAGGTACTCTTACTCCTTGCAGTGCTTGGGCACAGTCCTGGTGCACAGTGAGGGAGCAGGACTGGCATCTCCATTTCACTGAATCCCGTCGATGGCAGGGATGGCTGTCTTCCGCTGAGCCCACGGTCTGGTGCTCTGCCCTGCGCAGTGCTGTTTAACATCACTGGAAGGGTCACTTCTGCTAAAGCACAGACTCCTGATCCAGCTTGGTAAAGTAACAGGGAATACTTTTTCCAGGGGCCCTCCCTCTAAGGCCAAAGAAGGGTCTCAGCTAACCACAGGATGCAAGAAACTAGCCAGGGCCACTGGCAGGTTTGACCGATGTCCTGAGTTCATCTCCTGGCTTTCATTTCTAGAGTAAAAACTCTTCATAAAAGCAGCACCAAAAGGCAGTTAAGCCAGAAAGTGTGGTCAGCAAATGGTTGGTTGCATTATTTTATCTTTAAAAATGTTTTTATATGATGGAAAAACTTCGGCTTTGAATACTCATTGTAGGCAACGACTGTTTCTTTAAATATGTCTATTCTATGCATGTTCTTACTGTCTTTAATTTTACTTGTACTTCTATGGTTGTTCGTTTTATATAGTACTGAGCACCCCTGTTCCAAGGGCTGTGCTGGGGCAGAATGATGATGCTGGTTGTTACTGAAAAGAGAGCTTGGAAAGGAAGAGCAAAATATCAGGAACTGAAAGATTCAGACAGGCTATTTGGGCTTGAGGTACCTGCATTTTCTCATGCAACATAATTAAATCTGATCCTCTGAACACAAAGTGAACACCACTGAGGACAGTGAGCCCATAGCAAGCAGAAAACCAAAAAACCTCAGCTGTCATGGTGCACGTGTTGTGAGGAGACCACAGGGCCCACCACCCAACGTGAAAGAGAGGACTTTTAAAGAGATTGTGGATCTCTGCGTTCTAGGTTAAATATTTCCACTAATGAATCTGATCATGTCAAGTTACTCATTGATTCTACTTTGCTGGCATAAAGAGGTGGCAGAAACAAACAATGCATTCTGCTCAGGAAAGACTATCAGTTAAGGTCCCAGGCACTGTGGCTTAAAAGAGAAATACAATGGCAGGCTCCCGCTACACTGTCTGAATCTCTTGATGATGACAGACACTGTTACCAAACATGGCAAATCATTCACCTGGCAAAAAGAAGCAGGACAGTTTACAGAAAATTTCAGTGAAAACAAGATAAGTCAAGGATGTAAGGAATGACCTGTCAAACAAGGCACAGTGAGTCACGCAGGCTGGGCTGACATCTGTAAACAGACTGCTTTCAGTTTTGCTGTAGCGTCTGCTCTGTGGTGGGACGCTGAAGGGGTCTGGTGCCAAGGCTGCCACTGCCATGAGGAACACGTGGCCATGCAGGACACTCGGGTCAACCAGTCCCTTTACGATGGACCACATGTCCTGACCAGTCTCCACCACTGCTGTCAGAACATGGTCTCCCGGGGTAGGAATCATTACCAGTTCCCAGCACCTATAACTTCAAATACTGTGCAAAATGAATCCTCTGATCATTACATTTCATCAAGAGATTACAAAACCAAATTCAGAGCATGGAATGAAAACTATCTGTTTTGGTCATCTATTTGTCACCCTGTAGATTTTAAATTGTGTTTAATTATTTAATTGGATGTTTGAATTTGTTAAAATCCTGGTAGAAAAAATACAGACTGGTGAACTAGTCACAGTAAAATCACTATCCATGATCATAACAATACCCAGAAACCACAGACCCTCAGAGCAATAGATGGATGTTTAAATATTCACATGCATTTCAAGCTAGTAAAAAAAAAAGTTATATATTTTCCTGTCAGCATATGATAATCAAACTGCATTAATTTGCTATGAAATGGTGATTAATGAGGAAAAGCATGAAGAGGTAGATGAAATTATAAAAATGAGTTCCTATTAATAACATGACAATATTTTCTCTTATGAGCAGCAAAGTATGTATTTATTCCTTTCTATCCATTCCATTTAATAATGGTTTTCCATTAAAGTAACCATCTGGCTACCTTACATGCCTAGGAAGCAGTTAGCTACATTTTGCCTTCACTGAGGAGTTAGCTTATTTATTAACAATGCTTCCAAAGATAAAGAATGCCTGGGCCTGACTCAGAAAACCCTTTGCCAGGAATTCAGAGTCATATGAGTTGATAACAATTATACATTATAAATAATACATATACATATTTAAATAATTCTATCTGAATTACAACACTGAACTCTTTGGAAAAAAAAATAGACCCCACATATGTCTGAAAATTATAACCAAATGAGATACACTCAGGAAATGAGATACTATCCTCAAATTTATACTGGCAGGATAATTAGGTATTCCACTCCCTTCGGCTTTCTGGATGGCAGGAAATCTAACAGGTATAACTTGTCATTTAAAAATTTTTTCATTTATATTTGCATGGAGAAATTGGGATGTAGGCCAGAGGTAGGGGGGCAGGGGTGAGAGGATTTATCAGAGATAGAGTGAAGAGCATAACAGCAGGATTTACTGCAATACACTGGTGAGGGGACAGGCCTGTGAGACAGGAGAGGTCTGCTGCACCATACCTGGGTTAGCTCTCTGGCCAGAAACTGAACTTAGGCCATAGCTGTGACAGCACTGAGAGACTTCATCCCTAGGCTACCAGGGAGGCCCTAACCTGTCATTTTTAACCATGTCTGTAAGATACACAACCTTATCAGAATACTGCATAACTTAAAAAAAAAAATGGTAGCTCCTCATACCTTATCATAATAAAAGCTGTATACAACAAACCCACAGCAAATATTTTCAGTGGTGAAAAGCTGAAAGCCTTTTCCCTAAGATCTGGAACAGGCAAGGATGTCTCATCACTGCTTCAATATAATACTGGAAGTCTTACCTAGAACAGTAAGAGAAAGACATACAAGGGATCCACATAGGAAAAAGGAAAAATATTTCTATTTGCAGACAATATGATAATATAGAGAATCCTAAGAACTCCACAGAAAAACTAATCAAAATTATAGGCCAGTTTAGTAAAGTAGCAGGATACAAAATCAACATACAAAATTCAGTAGCCTTCCTATATGCAAACAATCTGAACAAGAAATCAAGAAAACCAACCTTTTATAACTGAAACAAAAAAAATCAAATATTGGCAATAAACCTAACAAAAGAGGTAAAGGACCTATATAAAGAACTTAAGACACTGTTAAGTGAAATAGAAGATACAAAGAAATGGAAATATCCCTTGCTCATGGCTTGTCAGCATTAACATTATCAAAATGGCCATCCTGGGCCCTCCCTGGTGGCGCAGCGGGTTGAAGCACTGCACTAAGAAGCTTAAGCCACTGCTGCTGCATGAGTTCGATCCCCGCCTGCCCAGGAGGAGGTCCACATGGCATGGCAGGCCTCTCCTGACCTGCCTGCTGCTCCCCTCAGCTGTGTACTTCATTGATCTGCCGGTCCGCCCCCCACTCTGTCCCTGGTGAAGCCTCTCACCCTCCACATCTCTGGCCTGTACCCCAGTTCTGTATAAATAAATAAATCTTTTTTTTTTTTTTTAAAAAGGCCATCCTACTAAAAGCATTTTACAGAGTCAATTGTATTCTGATCAAAATTTCAAAGACATTCTTCAAAGAAAGAAGAAATATTAATGAAATTCATAGGGAGCCACAAAAACACTTCGAATAGCCAAAGCTCTCCTGACAAAAAGGAGAATAGAGGCATCATACTTCCTGATTTCAAACTATACTAAAATCCATAATAATTAAAACAGTACAGTACTGGAACAAAAAATCAGAAACTCAGAACTAAACCCACATATTTATAAACAACTAATCTTTGATAAAGGAGCAAAGAATATGCAATGGAACAAGTTTGTTCAATAAATGGTGCTGGAAAAACTGGACTGCTACTTGTAAAAGAATACAAGTAGACTGCTATCTGCACAAAAACCAACTCAAAATGGATAAAAGACCTGAAACCATAAAACACATAGAAGAAAATATAGGCAAAACATGACATAAATCTCAGCAACATCTTTAAAGACACATTCCTCAAAGCAAAGAATGTGAAGGAAAAGATAAACAACTGGGATTACATCAAACTAAAGAGCTTCTGTACAGCACAATAGACAACCAAAACAAAGAGACACCCCACTGACTGGGAAAAATTTTTTGCACAGCGCAACTAATAAGGGACTGATCACAAAATCTACAAAAAGCACTCATGACTCAACAAAAGCAAAGCAGACAATCCAGTCAAAAATGAGCTGAAGACCTAAAAAGACACTTCTCTACTGAGGAAATATAAATGGCCAACAGGGAAATGCAATTCAAAACCACAATGAGATACCACCTTACACTAGTGAAAGTGGCACATATTTAAAAAAAAACAGGCAACAACAAATGTTGAAGATGTGGGAATGCAAAGTGATCCAAACATTAAGGAAAGCTGTTTGGAGATTCCTCATACTACTAAAAAATGGAGCTACCATATGACCCAAAGGACACAAAAATATTAATTCAAAAGAGTACTTGCCCACCCCTCCTCATGTTTATTACAGCACTATTTACAATAGGTAAGATGTCAAACAACCCAAATACCTAACAATAGACGACTGGATCAAGGAGACGTTGTACATATACACAATGGAATATTATTCTGCAATCAAAACAGATAAATTCATGCCATTTGCAGCAACATAGATGGAGCTAGAAGGGATCGTACTTAGCAAAATAAGGCAGAAGGAAAAAAAAATATCATTATGCTTTAATTTATAGGAGGAATATAGGGAACCAAATAAGGGTTCAGGAAAAAAAGAGTAGTAACAAAACAAAATTAATCAGGCAATCATAACTCAGAGACATTCTGTGAGAGAGGGGGAAGAAAAGGGATCAAAACAGGGGAGAGAAGAGCACATAGTAATGAGTCATGGGAGAACTGGTGGTGAGAAGTTTATGGGGGAATACACTATGGTAAGAAAGATACAAATAAAAAATTAAAAAATGGTAGTTCCTAATCTCAATTTTCATAACATATGAGGGCTTCTTTTTGTATTTATTTTTTAAATTTTTAATCACTTTTAAGTATTTATTTAAAGATTCATTTATGCATATAAAAACTGGGGAATAGGCCAGAGGTGTGGGGGCCGGAGGGCGAGAGGCTACACCAGAGACATAGTGTGAAGCAGAACTGGGGTCCACAGCTACGGCGAGTGCCGTAGGGGAAAGTGTCTCTTATATAGGCTTTAGGTGCAGATTCTAGAGAGGTGACGTGTCGCTGTGCACCTGGACGTGAGGGCCAGTTCTGGTCATTGTGTTATCGCCATATCTGGTCACACTCAACAGAACAGGCAGATCTACTGAAATATACAGCTGAGGGGAGCAGCAATGAGACAGGAGAGGACTGCTGCGCCAGGCAGGTCAGCTCCCTGGGGCCTGGAATGGAACTCATGTTGCAGTGGCTGCGATAGCTTCATAGTGCTGAGATTTAATTCCTTGTGCCACCAGTGAAGCCCTACACTTTGTTGTATTTAAAGCAAGATTTCCCCAGGTTTTATTGTGTCTTGGGCATTCAGATGATAGGTACCTTGAGGATACTATGTGGGTAGTTGGGGCATGAGACACTGAACAAATAAATGTATATGGGTAAGAGGTCTAGTGACTAGATTCTTTTCATTTCAGCTACTGTGACAACTCCTTTTTAAAGTTTAATAAAAAACAAACTCACACTAAAAACAATGTCAACTGTTTTCATGTATGTTGCTGATCATACGTTTGTTCCTATTAATAGAAAACCTTCCAAATTTTTCTTTTATGGACATTAAAAGCCTAGTTACAGGAAAGGAGAAAATTACCATACATTTAAACCCATCACCTAACCATTTCTTCTGCTTGGAAAAATCTGAATGACAAAGCAAAACTTTCACTGACCTGGGAGGAAGATCTGTTTCTACTATAGAATAGACTGTGTAAGAGTAGGAAAACTGGAAAGTCTCCCAGTGCTCCTTAATTATGTGTTTGGCAATTGTTTCTGTTAGGGTGAACTAATAGCTACCACAGAACTAAGCAGAAGATTTAAAAACCGGCAAAAATATTTACTGCATGAATGAAAGAATGAACGGCCAGAGACTGTCAGCTACCTCTGCATGGCTTTCCTTCACAAGAGTCTGCAAAATGAAGAGCACATTTCCTCATATAAAGTTCCCCTACACTTCTTATATTTGGCATTTTGACTTGACTTGGGTTTTCTTTCTTAAATGACCTTCCTGTGTCTAAGGTAGAGAGAGGGATTAACCTGCTTTTCCCTACTGGCAGTGTAGCATTTATGTGAGTTTGGCAGTTTTCCTTTCATACTGGACAGTAGCCTGGGGGAAGGAGGGAGGTTAAAGTGGCACCCTCACTATTCCAATGTCAGGAGTATCTGGGGGCACAGAGAATTTTCCAGTGCTGATCTGGCAATACTGTCACTTTTCTAATACCAACAGCCACTAAAGGGAAATTTAAAATATCAGATAGCATCCCCAAGTGAATATCCAAATCTGTTAACCTATCAATAATGGCTGTTCATTTTGGAATAAAGTTATTACAGTAAGTAGAAGGGCTTAAAAGAAGGTGTAAGATCAAAGACATCAACTGTTGCAACTTTGTAAAGAGTTTCCAGTTTTACCTGATATTTGAGATGTTGTCATTTGCAATTTTATTCCTAGTCTGTTAAGTTCCTAAGAAACCATGAGATATATTTTTTTATTTTTAAGATTTATTTTTACTTATTTATGCATAAAAAAAAAACCTGGGGCATAGGCCAGAGGTGCAGGGAGTGGGCTGACAGCATTCACCAGAGACAGACTGGGGAGCAGAACAGTTGGATCTATTGAAATACACTGCTGAGGGACAGACAGGAGAGGTCTACTGCACCATGTGGGTCACCTCCCTGGCTGGGGATCGAACTCATGCCACTGTGGCTGGTGATAGCTTGATAGTGCTGACACTTTAACCCCTGCACCACCTGGGAGGCCCAACACAGATTTCTTTTAAATTTATTTATTCCTAGTACACTGCTGTGGGTGCAAGGGAATTTTTGCTAAGAGAAGAGGAGCAAGAACCATTGACAGATTCATTATAAAATCTCAACGTATTAAACAGGCCCATATTCAATTCTAAAAATCAACACATTCCAACAACAAACAAGTTCTCAACAATCTACTACTCTGCTTTATCCAGTCAGTCAGGCTTTCTCCACTCATGAAAATCACCAAGTGGTGTCTATACTCAGGAATACCAGACATCAGGAAGTGAACTAAGAGAATGAGAATGTGGTGGCAAAGAAAAAGGGTCAAAAACTAAAAACAGATCAAACACATCAGGAAATGGAAAAAGCAAATAATTCTCCCTACTTTTTCTTAGTTCCTAAAGCAGAAATTAAATCTTTTTCTTTTTTTCTACTGCTAGGTCAAACGGAGAAAGAAATTTGTCTAAGCAGACTAGTTGCCAATTTAGGAAAAATAGCATAGTATTTCCTTTTTGTTTGTCACCCAAACTGTCTATGAATTCAGAGTTTCAGAGGCCAAACAAGAAAGTTTTGACTGCTCTTAGAAAGTAACTGTTCTTTAGTTCAACCCTACTCATTAAAGCAGTTGATACTCTCTGTCTGTAAATATTACATTTCAAAAACAAAAAAGCTAAGCCTACTTATCAATAGCATTATTCCAAAGTATTTCCGTAAGTCCCATCATCTTCTATAAAAAGAATTGAAACTAAACATGTGATTGAATAAGTACAAAAATTAATATGCTTATTTTATAATTTCAGGAAATACTTGTCTCAATTTTTTGCTTATAATTCATCTAAGTTTAAAAAGTCAAGGGTTTGGCCAGGATGGCCTGTCTGTCTGGCAGAGCCAGGGCTGAGGATTCGGCTGGCTCAGTCAGTACGTGTTGGGTCAGCATAAGGATTCCACCAGTATGGCTGGGGTGTCCAGCAGGATTTGGGTAAAGGAGGGGCTTGCATGGTGGGGAACACATAGGTTACACATAGGAGGACTGAGAAAGTATGCTGAGGATGACGGGAGCCAGGTTTCTCACTGCTGCAGAAATTACAAACATAGAAGAGTGACTGGTAAATAAATTCTATGGTGTTGGGCTGAAACAGGTATCAGCGTGAACTCTTGATAGCTGATAGAAATATAAATAAAGAAGAAAGAAATAGACATATGTCCTTGTGTAAGAGTGTGTGTGTGTGCATTCTCCCCCAGCCTCACTGAGAACACCTAAAAGCACCAACACTCCACTCACAACCACTGTATCGACTACCCAGATCTTACTTCTATATGCTATCTGCCACTAGAAAGAACCAAGGCTTTTTGGAGAAATGGTTGATTCCATCAATGGGACAGACAGAAACACAAGAAGAGCCCAGAATCTTATTCAATCAGAAAGTAAAAAAGTTCAAAGAATGACAGGAACATGTCAAAAGGATTCTTTGGCCAGCTGAAAGGAGTTTTCACTGTTCCAATATGGGAAAGCTTAATTTATTTGGGAAAATAAGAATAGTGAATTTTGTTGTTGACTATTTACCTCTGTTCTGTATGGTGGCTGGCCTTCTAAAAGACACATACCATTGATTCGACAAAATGTGGAACTGAATTGGCACAAATCTATCACCACAAATGAGCAAACATCTTAAACTTAGCCTGTAGACAATATGATTGCTTGTTTAAAATATCTAATATATGGATGCTTACATATCAGCAAATAGATCTAAACTTTGCTCTAAATTGTTCCTTGGCAATGCATATATTTATGCTTTAAGTGTTTTCTTATGCAGGGTACTAACAACTGGATGCAGAAGTAATTTTTTTCCTTGCTAACACATATGAAGCATTGTTTTTATTTTTTAAAGTTTTATCCTGATTATCAACTCAAGGAAAATATTATTTTCTCTGGAAAATAATTGTAAGACATGGCATTAATTAGGTTGACCTTAAATGTTCCCTTTCCTCAAATTCTGACTAAAAGATTAATCACATAAAGAAGAAAAATCTTTCCCGCTGTTGACAATCTGTGACTGTTAGCTCTGACTTTTAAAAATAATTTTCACATTGAAGCAATTCAAACCTAAAAGTTATAAAAAGATCACTAAAAATTCTCAAATACCATCACTTGGATAATTCTCCCATTGTTAACATGTTCTCATATTTGTCTTATTTCTACATGCATATCAATGCACACACGAATATATACACATAAATACAGCCTTTACTTAGTTATGTAAATTATAATGATGTATTTCTGATGTCAATCATCCTATCTCATTTACAAAAGTCAGGCCTTCTTCAGCATCATTTTGTTCTTCAAGTAATACATAATTCAAAATATGGAAGGAAACTGATGGTGATAAAAAAAAATTGAAGGTTCGGGCCCTCCCTGGTGGCGCAGCGGGTTAGATAGAGCTCAGCACTGAGACGCTAAAGCCACTTCCGCATGCTAAAGCCACTTCCGCATGAGTTCGATTCCCCCCTGCCCCGGAGGAGATCCACATGGCGAGGCAGACCTCTCCTGACCCGCCTGCTGCTCCCCTCAGCAGTGTACTTCATC